>NC_041402.2:158421344-159161344 GCF_900747795.2 Erpetoichthys calabaricus | reverse complement strand
ATGCTGGGTTCAAGTCCAAGTGTCTGTTAATGCCATTTCCATTAGAGAGCATTGATTCAGTCAGCTCTCTTGCACTCTTAGTATTGGCCTTGAATTTTACTTTCACAGTATCCCAGTTAAACATGTGCCTGGTGGAACTTGCATTGCAATGTTACTGTATATGTGTTGTGAGTCTTTTAGATGTTTGTCCCATATATACAGCTGGGAATGCATTGCATGGAATGCTGTAAACTGCGTTTCTTGTCTCTGTGGTTGACTTTTTTGCTTTTAGCATTGAAAAGGACAGTCTGTAAAGTGTTTGCTGCTTTGTGTGCTGTATTGATCCCAGATTTGGACAGGATGTGTGCAGATGACAATGATAAGGAAGGGAGTTGGTATGTACATTGGGGGACCGAGTTGAAGTCGATTGATTGCTGAGGTCTGCGGCATCTCCTGTATAGGCATTGTTTAACAACACATAAAGACATACAATACATGTTTTTGTCTTTGTGTACAGTATGGTTTATATACATGCATACATGTATAATGTTTGTGTGTGTGATGAACAGCTGTAACATTTTCTAATCTTGTTAGTCACTTCATTTAAAGGCTTCTGCAAGATTAGCAGTAATAATAATTAATATATAGAATAAATAAATAATAAATGGAAACCACCTGAGGACAAGAAGATATTTACTATAACTGGCAGATGTTTTCTAGATTTCTGGAGCAGTTTGCCTTGAATCTGTTTTTTGCATCAAGTCTGTTTTCTGAGAAGCAATGTATGTTGCTTTGTATCACACATGTGGTGAAAGAAAAGTCTTCTCTCAGGATTCAAGACTACAGTGTTCCTTAAAGCAGACTTTGAAATGACATAAGCAGATACAGAATAGTCTGAATACAATGTGTCTAGAAGTCCCAAGGCGTTCACTTGGAATGGATGTGGGCGTTTGTATATAAATGTGCATTTGTAAAAGTACATATGTGTATGTATAGTGTGTGTGTATGTATGTATATATATATATATATATATATATATATATATATATATACATGTGTGTGTGTATACATACTGTAATAAAGTGAGGGGACAATCACATATGTAGTGTTATTTTGTACACATATCTGCATGAACAGACCAAATTTTGAAGCGAAGTGTCACTATTCTGAGAGATTTTTCCCAATGTCTGGCCTGTAAGATGTTAGGAGCACACGCTGATACAGCACATTGCTGCACCCACCACACGACAAACCAACTCAACCAACGCAGCACCACACTAGTTCAAATGGAGTGGAACAGTGTGAGGTTTTTTTATGGTGGCTGGAGTGCCAATCCTGCCACCAACCCCCAAGTTTTTCCCTGCAGGTTGGAGAGCCTACATGCAGGGATGGATGCAGATTAACATCATACCCAGGATGGAGCAATTGCAGGTTACGGGCTTTGCTCAAGGGCCCAACAGAGCAGAGTCCCTTTTGGCATTTACGGGATTCGAACCGGCAGCCTTCCAATTGCCAGTGCAAATCCCTAGCTCAGAGCCATCACTCCGCCCATGCACACCCACGCCTACTCTTGCCTGTAAGTTCAGGAAAAAAGAAAAGATGTACCATATATTTTTTGCATAAGCATAATGAACAGAAGTCAGCTGATCTGTTTATTTATCTAATTTTTTATTGTTAAAGTAAACATAAAACGTCTTTGAACATCTTTTTTTTTTTTTTTTAACTCTGACCCAACCCATGATACCTTCCAAGTAAAATTATAGAATAATACAAACAATATTGTGCTAAAGTCACGTGTAGGAACACTTGTCCCATGCTAAAATGTGCTTCACTTTGATCTTCCTCTAATAAGGACACACATGCATGCCGTTTTTATCTTATAAGAAGCTTATATCATATCAAATTATGTGAGAGCCTAGTAACTGCTTTATTCATGTTCACTGCTCAGTCACTCGACAACCCAGAATGACAAAGTATAAACCTGTTTTCAGAAAGTTTTGCAAATTTATTAAAAATTTATTGTAAAAGGCTCACGCTTTAGGTCTGTCTCATTATACAGCTGTGCAGAAAGAGACATGAAAAGCATCACACAGCATTGCACCCTAATATATTCGAGCAAGGCTTTTCATGTTAAAATGAGATTGTCAGCAAAACAGATCAATATATCTTTCCTCCCTTTTTCCTTGATGTTATAGTACTCTTCTGTCACTGGGAGATTAAAATTAAAAATGGAATTTGCATGACCTGAGTGATTTTATGTAGCACTACAGTTCGTTAAGCTGATTATACCTCTAGGGTGCACAGAACATCACACCATATGTGAACTGTTCAGTTTCATATTTGGAGATGGTTTATTAGCAAGGCATAATGCAATAATAAATACAGGACACTATTTATTTATTTATTTATGGGTTCATCTAGATCAGCCAGTTGCTCGTCATTTTTCAGAGTATTAGAGCAGAAAGTTGATTGGCTGGGTGCTCTTTCTTTTGCCAAACCACTTTATTCACAATATACAGTATATATATATATATATATATATATATATATATATATATATATATATATATATATATATATATATATATGTATATATATGTATATATATGTATATATACTGTATATATACTGTATATATACTGTATATGTATATCCTTCCATCCATTTTCTAACCCACTTAGGCCCTATGGCCCTATATGTGTGGATTTAGATGATAGCATGAGTATTCCCTGCAGTGGAATGGGATACACACCAGCGCTTTATGATCTTGGACCGAGTATATACACACATATGTGGATTCAGAAAATATATAGACCTCTTCACTATTTTCAGACTTTGCTATGGTGTGGCCTTATGCTAAAATCATTTAAATTCATTTTTCTCCCCACATCAAACAATACTCAGTAATTCAGAATGACAAAGTAAAAGCAGAATTTTAGAAAGTTCTGCAAATGTATTAAAAAGACAAAACAGCAATGCATTTCACAAGTCTCCTCAAGTTAAGAACTGCCTTACCTTGTGTGTAAGGTTTTAGAAGCATCCCTTCCTCATTCCATTATTTTTTTTAGTTAAAATATTATAATGACTACAAGAAAAAGGGGGGAGAATTTCTTCTTGAAAATGTACTTCTGCTTGTTTATTTAAACTTGCTATTTTAAATGTTCGCAAGTTGCTTAAAATACTCCTATTTTCACAATTTATTCACCAAAAATTGATCATCACATTCTCTGATACAATTGTATACTTAAATTAGAGGAAAGTCATACACAGTCTTAAAGTACAGTAATGCCTTCTGTTCCTTATTAATTCACTTAAGCATGAACACAGAACACAGAAAGAGCACAAGAAATTATAAACAGATGTGCTCTAAATATAAAAAAATTCTTAAGACGGCAATAGAAAGTGCAGAAAGACTTTGCAAACAGGAATAAATGAAATTTGCATGCTAAAGTGTCCACTTCTGGTTACTTCTCCTTGTAATCTGAGAACATGTCTGCTATTTTGCCCATCTGATTTTCATGTTAGTTCTATGTTGTTCAAGTCAAGCTTATGTGAACAAGTCAAAAAACGAGCAAAAACAGAAAACAAAGAGAAGAATGTTTCTGTTTGCAAAGGTTATTTTCATTCCTGGTTGCTAGTCTGAGGAATATTTTCTTCCATGATTTGAGTTAATTTATTTACTTTTACAATAATAAGTGCTTGAATGCCCATATCTATCTATCTATCTATCTATCTATCTATCTATCTATCTATCTATCTATCTATCTATCTATCTATCTATCTATCTATCTATCTATCTATCTATCTATCTATCTATCTATCTATATATATATATATATATATATATATATATATATATATATATATATACAGTATACACACACACATATATAAGGTTTTAATATACTGTTAGCTCAATGCTGCACTCTTGCAACTATTTTGACAGGCACTTTTTCCTCTGTTTATTGGACATATTTCACTAGTTCTCTGGTTTTTGCTGAGGTCCTGATCTTCTCTTTCCTCTAATTCTCTATGTTTAATCTCTGCCTCCTTTTTTTTCTTATGCTGTTTCTTCTAGTTGCTGTAGTTTTATTAACTGCTCTTCTTTTCTCTATCCTTTTTGTCTTCTTTATATTTTCTGCACTTTTGCAACCATTTTTTTTTAATAATAGTTACATCATTACTCTGTGACTCAACGACTTGACGCTAATCTTGTAACCAAATATATTCTGAAAAATAACAGACAGTTAACATTTTGCAAATTAGATTTCTTTTGTTTAATTCTATGGACTGTCACTATGCCAAATGTCAGAGCTGAGCTCCGTCTGTAAGAGTCTTCAAAAGGCAATACAGAAAAACACTTAAGAAGTATTATATCCTAATGTCCCGTTTTACTGTTTGCAAATAATTGCCACGGGACAAACTTCTTGTGGTTCTCATTCTACTATTGCCTTTTCTTCCTGTTCCATTTCTTTCATCAACTTTAATGAATTAACAGATGGATTTTCAGTATTCATCATGTGTAATGGCTGTCATATGAGGTTCTCGCTAATGTTTTCATTTTCTGGTCTTTGAAGTTTCTGTTGTAAAGAGTGTTCGCTGGCCAAAAAAATTAGGCTGGTGTATTTATTTTATTTTATCTGGGTGGGCTATACATAGAAACAACCCAATGTAACCATGTAGAATTAAACAGAAAGGGCCCTTCCCAATATGATTTGTCAGATATGAACACATTTACACTAGAACATCTAATCCAGATCAAATGCTATATGGCATCAGTGTTTCTTATAATGTCCAGTAGTATATATTATTTTTCGGCTGATGAGTCGGTAAAGAGACTGCAATTGTTGAGGGTCAACTGATATTGCTTATTTCATAATGTGGACTGACCAATAGTTTCATTTCTTTTTTTATCACTGGTTAAGGATTGGCTGATATTTCCTTTTACAGATTCCATAGAGAGTATCTATTACTGCGACTACCCAGGAAGCAATGGCTGGTAAAACACTTTAAACTGATGTAGCTGACTTCATAGTAAAACAAAATTACTTATCATTTAAATATGTTTTCCAGGACTAATGAAAATCTAAACCCACTTATCCAGGACAGGGTCACAGGGCATGTGGAGCCTATTTCAGCAGTCATCGGGCACAAGGCAAAAAATCCCTGGACAGAGTGCCAGGCCATCACAGGGCAAACACACGAAAGCCAATTTAGCAGCTAGTAGCTAGCTAGCTATTCATATTAATGCGTGGAACTGTGGAACAAAACCAGAATACCCACAGGAAACCGACACAGACTCAGTGAGAACCTACACACTCCATTTAGGGAGCACCTAGGATGTGAACCCCAGTCTCCTTATCGTGAGGCGGCAATGCTACCACTGCACCACTGTGCATCTCTGATATGGTGATAGTTTATAAATAAACGTAATCTATTTAAGCAGTTTTATTATACTTTGTAGGCATGTTTTCTTCCCCTGTACATGCATAACCAACAAAATAGAAATAATGCAGAACAGGTTTCAAGATGTAAGCCAATGCACTGCTTCTTTTGATGGCAGGAAATGCTTCCATTTGCTGGAGCATCTGAGAACTGTGCACTGTGCAACTTATTATGTTGTTTTCTTTGAATTTGATGTCTTATGGTATCTGGTGGGTGGTGATTTGAAGTCGCAGTTAAGTGCACTGTGTTTAAATTTGAATTTTGAAGTAGTCAACAACTCAATTTATTACACTCCATCAAAGAATGGTTCTCTTTTTTACTGATGTGGAATTGAAACTGGATTTCTGAACAAGAATGCTAAATAATTTCAAGTGAGGGAGTGAGATGTTAATGCAGAGCTCAATTCTCATTAGTCTCAGCTATATAGCACCAAAGGTGAGATTTGTGACCATAATACAGAAATTGATTAACACCAGCTTGGTGTTCAGCTGATCAGCAGTTGTGACAAGTACTAAGAGAATAAAATGAGGTCACTACTCTCTAATATACTTTTATTACAGCAGAATGGTACTGATGATACTTTACAAATATAGCTAAAACCCTGCAGTTTGTTCACACTTTAGCATTAGTCAAAAAGAATGTTCCAAAATATATTGAAAGAACGTGCTTTTGAAAGCACAAAAAGTACAAGTTATGTTTACACAATATGTAAAAAATGTAATTTACCCCTTTTCAGTATTTTACTCGAATACTGTTATTGCATCCCAAAACAGTGTTTGCCATCCCTAATTTGCTGAATTATGAGTAGCACTCTTAAAACAAGCAATATCATGTTTTTTTTGTGTAGACTGGTGAAGAGAGCTCTTGTACAATAAGTAAGAGATGTCCTTGTGGTTACACAAACTTGCAATTCTCCAGCTGGTGGTTTTAAAAACTTCGAACCACACCCTTCACCCAGTCCCCAGCCCCCTGTTGTACAGAGTATCATTTAGATATTTTCATTTCTTCCAAGGCAGACTGTTTGAATTACAGCAACATTTGTTTTTGTTTGGTTTATAAGTTATGTCAGTATAAGTTGCGCAGATTTTTCTTGAGGCCACATCAGAATGTGGAATGTCCACACTTATGGAAAAGAGGGTGGTTCTAATAGCTAGTGAAGAAAATGAAGATTAAGGAAAATCAAATAAATATTACTGTGTTGGGGTGCATATTGAATACATTTTCAAATTTAATTAATAGTGGCATTTTTTTATAGGTCAGAACAGTTACTCAGTGAGTAGCACTACTGCCTTACAGCTTCAGAGTCCAGGGCCCTCTCTAGGTGGAGTTTGTCCTTCACGTTTCGATGTGGGTTTTCTCAAACTACTACGGGTATAGTCTTCCCAAAGTGAGAGATCTTAGGCTGATTGGTCAATATAATTATGCCAAATATGACTCTCTTGTATCTCATCTATAGCTGAGTCATTGTTTTTTTTTTTTAATTATTTTGTTTTTATTGATTGTGATGTTCATATTGATATGCAACAATCAAATAATCACTGCTTGTGTCTAATGGAATATTCCACATGAGAAATTGTACAAAGCCTACCAATGCATAACTGGTTTGAGTTTACATATTAAAAGCTCATAAAATTGGCTTTAATTGAAGATTAGTTAGTGTTTTGCAATACAGTAATCCCTCCTCCATCGCGGGGGTTGTGTTCCAGAGCCACCCGCGAAATAAGAAAATCCGCGAAGTAGAAACCATATGTTTATATGGTTATTTTTATATTGTCATGCTTGGGTCACAGATTTGCGCAGAAACACAGGAGGTTGTAGAGAGACAGGAACGTTATTCAAACACTGCAAACAAACATTTGTCTCTTTTTCAAAAGTTTAAACTGTGCTCCATGACAAGACAGAGATGACAGTTCTGTCTCACAATTAAAAGAGTGCAAACATATCTTCCGCTTCAAAGGAGTGCGCGTCAGGAGCACAGGCTGTCAGAAACAGAGAGGAAAGCAAACAAATCAATAGGGCTGTTTGGCTTTTAAGTATGCGAAGCACCGCCGGTACAAAGCTGTTGAAGGCGGCAGCTCACACCCCCTCCGTCAGGAGCAGGGTGAGAGAGAGAGAGACAGAGAAAAACAAAACAGTGAAAAATCAATACGTGCCCTTTGGGCTTTTAAGTATGTGAAGCACCGTGCAGCATGTCGCTTCACGAAGCAGCTGCACACAGAAGGTAGCAACGTGAAGATAATCTTTCAGCATTTTTAGACGAGCGTCCGTATCGTCTAGGTGTGCGAACAGCCCCCCTGCTCACACCCCCTACGTCAGGATCAGAGAAAGTCAGCGCAAGAGAGACAGAGAAAAGTAAGTTGGGTAGCTTCTCAGCCATCTGCCAATAGCGTCCCTTGTATGAAATCAACTGGGCAAACCAACTGAGGAAGCATGTACCAGAAATTAAAAGACCCATTGTCCTCAGAAATCCGCGGACCAGCAAAAAATCCGCAATATATATTTAAATATGCTTACATATAAAATCCGCGATAGAGTGAAGGCCGCAAAAGGCGAAGCGCGATATAGCAAGGGATCACTGTATGTATATATTTATATCTGTCCTTCATATATCATAAGCATGTTTCAGAATGATTCAATCAATTCTGAAAGTTTTTAGTCTCTTTTTTTCACATTTGCTCTGTTGCAGCCTTATGCCAAAGTCATTTAAATTATTTTCCCCATCAAGCAGCACTCAATACCTCAGAATGACAAAGCAAAAACAGGATTTTAGAAATGTTTGCAAATTTATTACAAAAAAAAAAAAGCTGAAATATCACATTGACCCAAGTATTCACACCCTTTGCTCTGACACTTGAAATTTATCTCATGTGCATCACATTCTATTGACCATTGCTAAGATGTTCCTACACCTTGTTTGGAGTGCACTGTTTGTCAATTCAGTTGGTTGCACATGATTATCAAAGTCACATGCCTGTGTATATAAGGCCCCACAGTCGACATTATGTATCAGAGCAGAAACCAAGCCATGAGGGCCAAAGAATTGCCTGCAGAGCTTTGAGAGAGGATTTAGTCAAGGTAAAGATCTGGGGAAGGCTACCAAAAATAATAATAATAATAATAAAAAAACCTGTGTGTCTGAGATAAATTGAGTTCAGGTCACTTTTGTGGGAATGCAGAATGAGAGATGCTGAGAGACCAATATGAGTGATCTCTTGTGTAGCATGGAATTTCTTTTTTGATGAGGTGAAGTGTCCAGCCTGCAATGGGATCATAGAGGCAGGGAAGACTGAGTAATCACTTTAAACTCTGCAGGTACCGAGTGGAGGTGGCAGAGAAAACTCCCTGCAGGTATTGAGTTGAAGTGGCAGTGATGGACCCAGAAGTGAGTCCAAGTTCAAGAGCGAATGGCATCAGGGCTGCTGCTTTTCTGAGTGAGAAGGAGAAGATTAGTGAGGTGCACCTGGGTGAGGGATTGTAGTAGGCACGGCCAATGGAGATTTACCACTGGATGAAATAAGCACTGTGAATAATTATTTGCTCGTAATTTTCCATCAGGAAAGGTGATGATATACTGTATAAGTGATGCAGTTGCCAATTACTGACTGACTGTGAGAATGCTTCATTGGGAGTCTAGGGGAATGGAATGACACTGAGAGAGGTGCTGCTAATGGAATTTTTATTTCTTGTGTTTCCTTTTTATGCATTGATTTGAAAGTCTGTTTATTGAATATTCAATGCACCTTGGACACTTTTCTGTTATAATAAATGTGCACTTTGCACTTTTAGACACCTTTAACTCTTGTGGTTATGTCTGTCACTCACCCCAAGTCCATCCTTGGTACATGAAGTAGTAGAGCATCAAGTTAATAACTGAATGTCAGGTATAGCACCAGCATGGTGACCCCTAACACAAATACTTTTTCATTTATTCTATTACTTGGAAACTTATCCAGAATATTTAAAATATATACATTTTATATAATCATGTGTATCAATAAAATCTAAATGTATATACTTTGTAAATATGCAGCTGTTTGTATCTGTTTAGAGAAATATATGGGAGTCTTTGTAAGGCTAGAATAAAGTACGTCTGCCAAATAAAAAAGTTTATTCTATTCATAAAAATGACATTTTTACTTTTAAACTGTCATAATTGTGTGTGTGCAATGTATAAAATGTGTGTGAGTGCAGGGGATTGTGCAGACCAGATCTAATTGGGCATTACAAATATGCATATATGTTCTTTGAGCACATGTGTTTAATGACTGCAGATTTAATGTTTTATTGCCTAGGTAAGTTTTTCTCCATTTTTAAAAGAAATAAAAATATAATTCAACATCTAAGTGGTGGAAGCCTATAACTCTGGCCTGGAATGTAAATATTTAAAATAGCACAGCAGGAATTGTCTACCCCTCTGGCACAGTCTGGTATGACCTCTAATCATTGGCAACATCCGGGTCAGGCTGGTGACCTTTGCCTCTCTGTAAGTAGTCTGTTAACTCAAGTTATTTGTCATAGACCACCTGAGGGCATTTCATAATGGGATTGCTCCAACAGGGCTAAGTCGATTCCTAGAATGCACCTATCAGATGCATGCTGTTTCTATTAGGGAGTAAAACAGAAATATGATCCACTTTACTGGGCAGTTCAGGAATTTTGGCTTCAAACAGCTGAAAACATAACCAGTAAAATTCTTGAGAAATGGGTGTTGTTTGATTCTAATGTGAAGACCAAAAACTTAATAACATTAGATGGTTAAATTGTTTTTGTTTATATTCTTGTGGCACTTAGACAGTTAAACCTTTTTTATGTTTATATGCTTATAGCACTTAAAATCTTCAGTTACACGCAACCATTCTCAACATAATTTCTCTCTGGCACAATGGATATAGGGTACAATTAAATGCAGAAAGTGCATTTTATAACTGTTTGTTTATTATTTGGCCAATACCCATAAATAAATGATTGAATAAAGAGGAAAGAACTTTTTATTTCTACAGATCACCTGTTGTAAAATGGTTGCATTTTCCTCAAACCTATTCCAGTAGCATTCAGATAAATGCAGACAGCAGCCCCTGATGGGATGCCAGTCCATTACATCTCACACTTACTCATACTTGGTCATTAGGGAATAACAGTTCATCATAACATATTTTGACAGATAGGAGGCGCTATCGTCCCCTTGAACCCTCAGACACCCTGTCAGACCCCAGATAAAAGTCCAATTATTATTTCTCTCTATATCCATCCATCCATCCATCCATTGTCTCCTGCTTATCCGAGGTCGGGTCGCGGGGGCAGCAGCTTGAGCAGAGATGTCCAGACTTCCCTCGACCCGGCCACTTCTTCTAGCTCTTCTGGGAGAATCCCAAGGCGTTCCCAGGCCAGTCGAGAGACATAGTCCCTCCAGCGTATCCTGGGTCTTCCCCGGGGCCTCCTTCCGGTTAGACGTGCCCAGAACACCTCACCAGGGAGGCGTCCAGGAGGCATCCTGATCAGATGCCCGAGCCACCTCATCTGACTCCTCTCGATGCGGAGGAGCAGCGGCTCTACTCTGAGCCCCTCCCGGATGACTGAGCTTCTCACCCTATCTTTAAGGGAGAGCCCAGACACCCTGCGGAGGAAACTCATTTCAGCCACTTGTATTCGCGATCTCGTTCTTTCGGTCACTACCCATAGTTCATGACCATAGGTGAGGGTAGGAACATAGATCGACTGGTAAATTGAGAGCTTTGCCTTGCAGCTCAGCTCCTTTTTCACCATGACAGACCGATGCAGCGCCCGCATTACTGCGGATGCCGCACCAATCCGCCTGTCGATCTCACGCTCCATTCTTCCCTCACTCGTGAACAAGACCCCGAGATACTTGAACTCCTCCTCTTGGGGCAGGATCTCGCTACCAACCCTGAGAGGGCACTCCACCCTTTTCCGGCTGAGGACCATGGTCTCGGATTTGGAGGTGCTGATTCTCATCCCAGCCGCTTCACACTCGGCTGCGAACCGATCCAGAGAGAGCTGAAGATCACGGCCTGATGAAGCAAACAGGACAACATCATCTGCAAAAAGCAGTGACCCAATCCTGAGCCCACCAAACCGGACCCCCTCAACGCCCTGGCTGCGCCTAGAAATTCTGTCCATAAAAGTTATGAACAGAATCGGTGACAAAGGGCAGCCCTGGCGGAGTCCAACTCTCACTGGAAACAGGTTCGACTTATTGCCGGCAATGCGGAATAAGCTCTGGCACCGATCGTACAGGGACCGAACAGCCCTTATCAAGGGGGCTGGTACCCCATACTCTCGGAGTACCCCCCACAGGATTCCCCGAGGGACACGGTCGAATGCCTTTTCCATGTCCACAAAACACATGTAGACTGGTTGAGCAAACTCCCATGCACCCTCCAGGACCCTGCTAAGGGTATAGAGCTGGTCCACTGTTCCGCGACCAGGACGAAAACCACACTGTTCCTCCTGAATCCGAGGCTCGACTATCCGACGGACCCTCCTCTCCAGGACCCCTGAATAGACTTTTCCAGGGAGGCTGATGAGTGTGATCCCTCTGTAGTTGGAACACACCCTCCGATCCCCCTTCTTAAAGAGGGGGGACCACCACCCCGGTCTGCCAATCCAGAGGCACTGTCCCTGATGTCCAGGCGTGTCAACCAAGACAGTCCTAAAACATCCAGAGCCTTGAGGAACTTTGGCCGTATCTCATCCACCCCCGGGGCCCTGCCACCAAGGAGTTTTTTGACCACCTCGGTGACCTCAGTCCCAGAGATGGGGGAGCCCACCTCTGAGTCCCCAGGCTCTGCTTCCTCATTGGAAGGCATGTTAATGGGATTGAGTAGGTCTTCGAAGTACTCCCCCCACCGACCCACAACGTCCCGAGTCGAGGTCAGCAGCGCACCATCCCCACCATATACAGTGTTGACACTGCACTGCTTCCCCTTCCTGAGACGCCGGATGGTGGACCAGAATCTCCTTGAAGCCGTCCGAAAGTCGTTCTCCATGGCCTCCCCGAACTCCTCCCACGCCCGAGTTTTTGCCTCAGCAACCACCAAAGCCGCATTCCGCTTGGCCTGCCGGTACCTATCAGCTGCCTCCAGGGTCCCACAGGACAAAAGGGACCGGTAGGACTCCTTCTTCAGCTTGACGGCATCCTTCACCGCCGGTGTCCACCAACGGGTTCGGGGATTGCCGCCACGACAGGCACCGACCACCTTACGGCCACAGCTCCGGTCTGCTGCCTCAACAATAGAGGCACGGAACATGGCCCATTCGGACTCAGTGCCCCCCACCTCCCTCGGGATGTGGTCGAAGTTCTGCCGGAGGTGGGAGTTGAAGCTACTTCTGACAGGGGGCTCTGCCAGACGTTCCCAGCAGACCCTCACAACACGTTTGGGCCTACCACGCCTGACCGGCATCCTCCCCCACCATCGAAGCCAACTCACCACCAGGTGGTGATCAGTTGACAGCTCCGCCCCTCTCTTCACCCGAGTGTCCAAGACATGTGGCCGCAAGTCCAACGACACGACCACAAAGTCGATCATCGAACTGAGGCCTAGGGTGTCCTGGTGCCAAGTGCACATATGAACACCCCTATGCTTGAACATGGTGTTCGTTATGGACAATCCGTGACGAGCACAGAAGTCCAATATATAAAATATATATCTCTATATATAAAAGAAAATCCTGGAATGGAAAGCAAATGCAAGGCTACGATATGTGATAATCTCGAAAGACATTTTAAAGACTCGCGAGACCAAGAAGACTTGCCACGGTGCGTCTCGCGGAGACTGTAAACATGAGACTTGGTGCCAAGAGATTGTCCCAGGGCCATAGCAAAAAGGACAGTGGCTGTACAGGCTTTAAAAAGATCGAAGGGCAGCGCAACAGCAGCTACCCCAAACGAACACGAGCAGCATTATTCATCCTGCAAGAAAGATTTCAACCACACCCGTAGCCAGAAATAAAAGACAGGTATTGCTTTTACAACGTCACGTGAGACCAGGCAGTGAGCCATCATTTAAAACAAGTCAACAGACCTCTAAGCTAGCAGTTGTTGCATTGCTTTTCGCAGGGCAAGCATCATGTGCTCCGAGCTCTTAAAACAACAACATGCGACAGGCAGAAGAGGCAGCTAGCAAGCAGCAAAAAGACAGAAAATGATCCAAAGGCATATCCTTAGCGTACGTTCAGCTGCAACACCCTTCACAACACTAGCAGTATTATACGTCCGGGAAGAAAGAGATGTAACCACTCGCGGGGCAGGAAATAAAGAAACAAGTATTGTTTTTACAAAAGTTTTTAAAGTAAAAGTGAAAATAATGCATATGTAACAATTCACAAGAAAATAACATCCATCCATCCATCCATTGTCCAACCTGCTGAATCCGAACACAGGGTCATGGGGGTCTGCTGGAGCCAATCCCAGCCAACACAGGGCACAAGGCAGGAACCAATCCTGTGCAGGGTGCCAACCCACCGCAGCAAGAAAATAACAATCTCTTTAAATTGTAGATTGCCTGCTTAAGGTAAAGTCAGCCCTGATGAATGGGGACGTGGGAATAAGGGGTCCTTTCATCGGATTAGCGCTTTTTCAGATGTGGGATGGCAAAATGGGGGAGGCAGCTTGATGAATGAGGTCTCCAAGACTTAAAACAAATCCAAATCATATTTTGTGATATCATCTAATGTGAAATTCTACTCCGTACTTCTAGAATTTTTATTTTTATACTGTATTGAGGATTTATTCTGTTCTATATATTGTACTGTATTGTATTGACCCCTTTCTTTTTGACACCTACAGCACGCCCAACCTACCTGGAAAGGGGTCTCTCTTTGAACTGCCTTTCCCAAGGTTTCTTCCATTTTTTCCCTACAAGGGTTTTATTTTTGGGAGTTTATTCTGGTTTTCTTAGAGGGTCAAGGCTGGGGGGCTGTCAAGAGGCAGGGCCTGTTAAAGCCCATTGCGGCACTTCTTGTGTGATTTTGGACTATACAAAAAATAAATTGTATTGTATATCCGGTAAACCAAACACAGGGGTTGGCGAGCGAAGCCCCCTAGTATTTTATAATAATAATGTGCACCATGCGGTGGGTTGGCACCCTGCCCGGGATTGGTTCCTGCCTTGTGCCCTGTGTTGGCTGGGATTGGCTCCAGCAGACCCCCGTGACCCTGTGTTCGGATTCAACGGGTTGGAAAATGGATGGATGGATGGATGTGCACCAAGCACCCTCCACTCGACAATACTCATAAATAATCAATTCTCAATACAATAATCAATCCTCCACTCCCAGACGCGTTGCCACCCTTCCTCCCGACTCAGCTCGCCCGTCTGGGATCTCCCACAGTCCTTTATAGTCCTTGACCCGGAAGTGCTTCTGATCCCACAGTCCATGTGATTATCCAGCACTTCCAGGTCAGGTGAAAACTCTTCTTCTTCATCCCGGAAGTACGTCATTTCCTCTGTCGCTGTGACTAAGACGTACTTCCGGGTTATAGGGGAAATACAAGTCCTTGAGTCTCCCTGTAGCGTCCTTTGGCGGCCCCCACGGTATCCAGCAGGGTTGTGAATAGAGACTCCATTGTCCATGATTCCCTGCTGGCATTTGGGGCACCTCCATGCTGCAGGGAGGGCTCCATCTGGCGGCCTGGGGGTATTGCCCGGGATGAATGGCCGGCCATATCCCACAATATATTTTTGGGATATAAGAAAGAAAGAAAGGAAAATACTTTGATAAATCCACTTAAACACCACAAAGTCCATAGTCATTGGAAACAAGGACTAAGTACTGTGTGATTGTGCTGCTGATAACATTTTTAAAAGGTGTTCATTTTTATTTTCTCTTTTTAAAATGCTTATATCCTTGAAGAAGACAATTCCATCCTATAACAAAACCGTTTCAAAGCCTTTCTTTCTAACTTCTTTCTACTTTTTTCTTTGCAGGGTAGGAGCTGGATTGTGAAGCGCAGCTATGAGGATTTTCGGGTTCTCGACAAACATCTCCACCTGTGTATCTATGACCGCCGCTTTTCCCAGCTCACAGAGCTGCCTCGATTGGACTGCCTGAGGGATCGTGCAGAGGTACAGTGTCTTGGAGAATTTGCCTCAAAATAAACAACCTTTATTTTAGAATATATGGCACCTTATTATGTGCACTTTACATTGGTATAGATATAGTTCTGAATTTTTATAAGTGGGCAGAGCTCATGCATTTTTGGTATAATGTAATTCAATGGTAGGGAATTGAGATGGCAATGTATGGTTTCAAGTCCAGTGCCTCAGCCACTATGCCACATTGTTTGCCCTCTGTAAAAGCTCTTTATAACCTGAAGGGGAAAACTGTAAACAGTACTCCAAGTGATTTTTCAGACATCCCATTGTATATTCAAGCCTCACGTTTTGACTTCCTACATGTAATACTTTATATTTACTTACATTAAATTTCATCTGCCACAAATCTGCTCAAGCCTGTGTGCATGTCTGTCTGTAATGATTCAACAGATTCAAAACTATCTTCCAATCCACCTAGCTGGTTGTTTATATTTCTATCCAGACTAATTATGTATACACTATTAAAATAACAGCAGTCCCATTACTGATACCAATGGGAGAACACTTTTAACATCACCCAATTCTGATAGGGTTCCTTGCATCATACAGTTTTTTTCCAATTTTGTACCTATCGTCACACTACACCCTGAACTCCCTCTTCTTTGTTTGATGCCCAAACTCTCATATGGAACCCTATCCAATGCTTTCTGAAAATCAAATTAAATTATATAATACAGACTAGGGAATCCATTCCCGGACGGGTTTATCCATTCCCAGGAATTTGGGAATCCCGCATTTCATTCCCGGGAATCCCAGGCTCCCAGGGATGACACAGTGCATGGGCATCTCACATGTGAATGACCGACACTTGTTTTAAATAAAACTACTGCAATATGTTGACACAAATAAAAGACTAACCTTCTCTACAAGCAGTTCATGCTGTCATATAAGTACATGTATCTTTAGTTGCGGTAATAAGAGTGTAGAAAGCACAATGTTCTCACAGGTGGCACAGTGGTAGTGCTGCTGCCTTACAGTAAGGACACTGTGGAAGATTGTGGGTTCGCTTCCCGATTCTTCCCTGTGTGGATAGTGCTTTGAGTACTGAGAAAAGCGCTATATAAATGTAATTTATTATTATTATTATTATTATTATTATTATTATTAACTTGTCCAGCGTGCAGTCGTCCAGGCAAGAACACACCTTCTTGTAGAAGTACGCCACCCGCTGAGAAAACACGTTGTGCCTCCACTGAAGTAGGCGGCACAATCATCAGATACAGATACACTTGTTCTAAACAAAGCCCGCACTTGCCGTTGCTCTGAAACACCACCATTTCAGCTTTTACTGATGCATCCAGTTTCTTGTCATCATTCTGTGATGGCAAGTTTCTTGGTACAGATAATGCAGATGCAACAGACTGACACATTGCAATTTTAAGTTGCTGTTCAAAGCTGTTGTCTGATGAAGTGCAAGCTGCAGCAATGACACCACTTTAATTATTTTCAACTATAACTCTGTTATTTCTTGATCGATTTTTACACTTTTACACACTGTATACACGAGCTTGGCCGTTCCCGTTTTCCCAGGAATTACAGCAGTTTCATTCCCAGGAATTCCGGGCTCCCGATTACCGATTCCTTAATACAGACCATTCTTTATCCTTTTGTTGCTTCCTCATAGATTTCCAGCATATTAGTAAAATACAACCTCCTCCATCTAAGCCTGTGCTTACTGCTCCCTAAAACTCTCCTCTTTCCACCTATGGCTCAATCTTCTCCTTCACAATTCCTTCCATTAATTTGCCTGTGGTTTCCATTAAGCTTTCTGGTATACAAGTAGCATGGTGCCTGTGTGGGGTCTGCATGTTCTTATATCCGAGTGGGGGTTTTCTCTGAAAACTGTTTTTCTCACACATTCCCAAATATGTGCATGTGAGATTAAATGATGATTGCTTTCTGTTTGCCCAGTTTATGCTCTCCATGACCTGATTTTAAAAAATGGGTGGATGGAGAAGATTAACACAATTTTATTATATGTTTTCCTTCCAATTTCATTGTCTGCTAAAATACTTGCTGGGTGACACTTCTGATAGAGCAACATGAATATTCCAGTGACCCTATATTTTTAATAGGGGGGTTTAAAAGCTTAATTCAATTTGAGTATTTGGGTGGGATCAGTGTAGAACACTACATACTGTTTGCCTCAGTATTGATCAAAATAGTGCATTAGCTATAGCTTAGAAGTCTATATTCAGCTGAACTGAAAACAAAGAGCATATGGATAGGGGATAATTGATAAATCACCCTCCATTGCTAAAAATTATACTCAAAGTGGGGTTTCCTGGAAAAAAAAGTGCCACTTGCCTTACTCTTTTAATGGAATTATTTTTGGTGCTTTATTAGCAAGTTCTCCTCATTAAGATTTTTATTAAAAATATCAAAAACCAGAGACTCCTCATGTGTCCATGGAGCTCAGATTTCAACAGCTCCACCAAAAACATATCAGAAAAGCACCAGCTCAGCAGTTTCCTGTTTATTATCTTAAGAGTGACATTTTCAGTGTGTGTTGTGTGTCAAGAGCGCACTCCAAAAGCACTTATTACCCTGACCCTTAGATCAGTTAGCACTTCATCAGGGTTGACTGAAGAATTGTCAGATAAGCCAGGCAACTTTATAATCCATTTTTTGGATCAAGGTGCTTGTTCTGGTTTGCAGAGTGGAAAAGAGTATATTTGTGTACCATTACTGGAATGATGCGTCACTGCTCAAAAACAGTTAAGCCACAAAGTAGTTCAAAGCCAATATGTGTTCTTTTTATGCACTGCATCATGTTTCTGCAATTTTGGGTGGTGGTAGGCTCATATTGCAAAAAATGTTTTTCATTCACCATTTGTTACCCAGACTGGAAAACTAGGTTTATATCATGCCTTTGCTTTTATTTTTCTAAATATGAATAACAGATATGTGTGAAGCTGGGGTGAATTTTACCAGAAAGAAGATAAAGAATGTTAACAATTTGCTGTCTTATGGGTTATTAATTTGTGTTTTTTTGTTGTTTAAAATAATTTATAACAGCCTTCCTGTTACTTGTGAGGAAAGAAAACAAAATAATAACGAAGACATAAAATTTTCCATTTATTATTTGTCATCTGATGTTGCCCTTATTCCATGTTAGTACTTGGCAAAGATTAATACTTGTTAGTTATGTTTTAATATGTAATACCTCAACATTAAAGTGTTTCTACTTCTTTTTTAGCAATATTATATTGGGGTATCTGAAAATGCAAAAGCAGACTAAGTTGACTGGTAATGAATATTCACAAATGGTAATTCTGTAAATACCTGAAGTAGATTGAATTTTAATATAGCTAAGTGAATGATGCTTTACAATCCAACTCTGTAGCAGTACTGGTAACTGTACAATTGAGAAGATTACATCTAACGATCATAAAACAAGAAGCAGATGCAGAGAAAAGGTTTGGGGCACCTCCGTGACCCCATATAATGAAAATAAAGATCATTATTTTGTTTTATTTATATAAAGATATTGATGACATCTTTTCAGATGGGAGTCAGATATAGAACTGACTCAAAGATGACTGAACTGCTGGTCAAGTGGGTTCTTGGCAGGAAGGGGCAGGTCCTGGAGGGCAGACAATAGAAGTAACATCAGCGGTGGAATGGACGTCAATTTTCCATTCTGGAGAAGGAGGAAGAAAGGAGGCATTAGCACACAGCGCCAACCCCTGGTTTGGCGGGTAACTACCATCACACCAACACCAGAGCCCTTCAGCAGCCTCCGAAGCACACACACATGACACTATTTATACCGATTGATAGACAACACATAAATATTTACTACTAATCTGAAAATATTATTAATATTTTGAAGTAAGATGGATAACTTGCCTTTCTTGGCACCACTGGGTACAAGGCAGGAACCTCTGCTGAATAGGGTGCCAGTTATCGAAGAGGAAGCCTTTAGGCATTAATTCTAAAAAAAAAAAAAATGTTTTTATCTTAGCTATTATTTTTAAAATATTAGTCTGTTTTTGCATCCACCATGCCCCATAACCCCTAATGATAATGTACCATAAGTATCTGAGTTTCTGCCTGAAGGATTTTCATCCTACTGTATTACTAACTAGGCATGTTACCCTTCAAAGACAGATGATAGAATACATTTTAAAATATTTGATAATCCTTGCCCTGCGTGTACCTTCGGTGTTCCTCATATGCCTTTCCTTGGTATCCTCATGTGTCTGAACCTCTTTTGCCTGACCTTCCAACTCTTAAGTGCCTTCCTGTAAAGCCTGCTTCCCAGAGTCATTTCGAGGTGCCTTGTTCACCTCCTGTCTGCTTTTTGACCACCACTAATGGTAGATGCACCCCCCCTTACCTAAAGTGAAAACAACATTTGTATTCTTGCAAATATTTCCAGTCTTTGAAAGCAACTCTCAGTGTACTTTTTACTCCTTTACTCCACCTCATGTGTCTCAGCCTTCTCTTGCCTGGCACTTCCTCTTTTGATTGCTGCACTAAAGCCAAGCTGACCAATCAGGGACCCAGACACACACACAAGACGCACGGACAGCATTTTATTATTTAGTAGATTTTGTACCAGAATTAAATCATCATGATATTCAAGAGTGAAGTGGGAATAAAGATGTTCATATAGCCATGTAACAGATACGAACTGTGCTTTGTCCTGTGAAAATATGACTCTGATAAAATAAGCTGTGCATGATGTAAGAATCATGTTGTGCAATACTTATCTGGAATGGAATAATCATGTATCCCCTGCTACAAAGTGACATTGTCTGATTTCTACAATATAACATCTTGCTTCCGCCTCATTCTCCCTGCTTTCGTGACTTATTATCTTATGTACCTAAAAAAAAAACTGTATTATGCAATCACCATAATATCTTAATAAGCTGTAGATGTAAGATATGAACTTTTGGGAATAGGATAATTATGTGTTCCTTCCTGAGCTACTATATTGTTCTTTGTTTCTATGGCTTAGTACTTCCAATTCACAAGAAACTCAGACCTGCCTAATACAGTAAAATGTGTCGAGGGCCTGGAAGATTGTCCCGGGTAGTATTTGGTGCCAGGCAGAAACCAGCAGTAGATATGGTGTCAGTTGCTGAAGTTGCCCACGTTGAAGTGACTACAGAGAGCTTTAGTACTTGTAATGTGCTGCAGCACAGATTTATCTTTTATAGCTAACTTGGTTATTAGTCTCTTTCTGTTTCACCTCTCCTTAGTTCATTAAGCTTAAGAAACATAGTATCCACTCAGGAGGTCATTGATAGTGTCACTTATGAAGCAGACCATCCAGCTATAACCAGCATCTGCTGTAATGACATCCATATGAATGTCTACCCTTAATGTAAGCTCCTTGTTTGATTGCACTTCTTTCTTGCTTCTTTGTTTAAATGTTTTCCTCATTATCTTCATATATGCACGGATGCCAGCATAAACATCTTTGGTTTCCTTGTACATTAATTGGCATTTTTGCATGACTTATAAATGTTATCTTACAAGAAATAAATGGGCCTTTAATGGATACACTGTAGATATTTAACTACAGTGCAATCGGAACTTGTTCAAAATGGGATAGCTTTATGTCATCCAATGCTATGAGTTAAAAAGGCATGAAAAGTGAGCATCAGAGTAATAGGAATAAAAAATAACTGGGCCATGAATAAACAAAAATTTCTTTAGAATCTGAGCACATGTGTAGAGCAACAAAAAAGGTCCATCACATCTCGTCACGTTTAGTGCCACCTTAATATGATGTTTACGATCTTTTGCATTGTTCAGCAACAAAATTATATAATTGTTTTACTGATAACTGTGTTCAGCTCAGTAGTAAAGCCTAGTTGTAGTTTACTATAATCGAGTGTGATCCATGAACTTGGATGAAGTGGTCTTCAAGGTGACAGTCATCGTGCCAGAGCAAAGTGACTTGTTAATCGCTTAGATATGTTTGCTCAGTGTGTACTTATTTATGTATTTATTTGACTTCATCTCCAATCTCAGCACTCCTAAACAAACTCCCCGCTGTTAGGTCCAAGAGGAACAGGTATTAAACCATTGTGCACACCATCCGACTGTCTTGCAGACAAAATCAACTTTTACAATTTCTATTCTTATTTCTCCTCTCAGGTTTCCTTATGACAACTGTACCATTAGGGGTCGGCTTGTTAAATTAAACATCCCTATTAGGCATGAGACGCTTATTCTGCATACAATGTTCCAATGGAGGCTTTACGCTTGTACTACGGTATAAGTACATCCTGCCCATACGAAAAGTATATCCTGGCTTCTGCTTGACCCACCTAATAACAAGTACAGAATCTATATATATATATATATATATATATATATATATCCATCCATCCATCCATTGTCTCCCGCTTATCCGAGGTCGGGTCGCGGGGGCAGCAGCTTGAGCAGAGATGCCCAGACTTCCCTCTCCCCGTCCACTTCTTCTAGCCCTTCCGGGAGAATCCCAAGGCGTTCCCAGGCCAGTCGAGAGACATAGTCCCTCCAGCGTGTCCTGGGTCTTCCCCGGGGCCTCCTCCCGGTTAGACGTGCCCGGAACACCTCACCAGGGATGCGTCCAGGAGGCATCCTGATCAGATGCCCGAGCCACCTCATCTGACTCCTCTCGATGCGGAGGAGTAGCGGCTCTACTCTGAGCCCCTCCCGGATGACTGAGCTTCTCACCCTATCTTTAAGGGAGAGCCCAGACACCCTGCGGAGGAAACTCATTTCAGCCGCTTGTATTCGTGATCTCGTTCTTTCGGTCACTACCCATAGTTCATGACCATAGGTGAGGGTAGGAACATAGATCGACTGGTAAATTGAGAGCTTCGCCTTGCAGCTCAGCTCCTTTTTCACCACGACAGACCGATGCAGCGCCCGCATTACTGCGGATGCCGCACCAATCTGCCTGTCGATCTCACGCTCCATTCTTCCCTCACTCGTGAACAAGACCCCGAGATACTTGAACTCCTCCTCTTGGGGCAGGATCTCGCTACCAACCCTGAGAGGGCACTCCACCCTTTTCCGGCTGAGGACCATGGTCTCGGATTTGGAGGTGCTGATTCTCATCCCAGCCGCTTCACACTCGGCTGCGAACCGATCCAGAGAGAGCTGAAGATCACGGCCTGATGAAGCAAACAGGACAACATCATCTGCAAAAAGCAGTGACCCAATCCTGAGCCCACCAAACCGGACCCCCTCAACGCCCTGGCTGCGCCTAGAAATTCTGTCCATAAAAGTTATGAACAGAATCGGTGACAAAGGGCAGCCCTGGCGGAGTCCAACTCTCACTGGAAACAGGTTCGACTTACTGCTGGCAATGCAGAATAAGCTCTGGCACCGATCGTACAGGGACCGAACAGCCCTTATCAAGGGGGCTGGTACCCCATACTCTCGGAGTACCCCCCACAGGATTCCCCGAGGGACACGGTCGAATGCCTTTTCCATGTCCACAAAACACATGTAGACTGGTTGAGCAAACTCCCAGGCACCCTCCAGGACCCTGCTAAGGGTATAGAGCTGGTCCACTGTTCCGCGACCAGGACGAAAACCACACTGTTCCTCCTGAATCCGAGGCTCGACTATCCGACGGACCCTCCTCTCCAGGACCCCTGAATAGACTTTTCCAGGGAGGCTGAGGAGTGTGATCCCTCTGTAGTTGGAACACACCCTCCGATCCCCCTTCTTAAAGAGGGGGACCACCACCCCGGTCTGCCAATCCAGAGGCACTGTCCCTGATGTCCATGCGATGTTGCAGAGGCATGTCAGCCAAGACAGTCCTACAACATCCAGAGCCTTGAGGAACTCCGGGCGTATCTCATCCACCCCCGGGGCCCTGCCACCAAGGAGTTTTTTGACCACCTCGGTGACCTCAGTCCCAGAGATGGGGGAGCCCACCTCTGAGTCCCCAGGCTCTGCTTCCTCATTGGAAGGCATGTTAATGGGATTGAGGAGGTCTTCGAAGTATTCCCCCCACCGACCCACAACGTCCCGAGTCGAGGTCAGCAGCGCACCATCCCCACCATATACAGTGTTGACACTGCACTGCTTCCCCTTCCTGAGACGCCGGATGGTGGACCAGAATCTCCTCGAAGCCGTACGAAAGTCGTTCTCCATGGCCTCCCCAAACTCCTCCCACGCCCGAGTTTTTGCCTCAGCAACCACCAAAGCCGCATTCCGCTTGGCCTGCCGGTACCTATCAGCTGCCTCCGGGGTCCCACAGGACAAAAGGGTCCTGTAGGACTCCTTCTTCAGCTTGACAGCATCCTTCACCGCCGGTGTCCACCAACGGGTTCAGGGATTGCCGCCACGACAGGCACCGACCACCTTACGGCCACAGCTCCGGTCAGCTGCCTCAACAATAGAGAATAAACAAACCTCCTATGAAGAAAAACAATTTTGGATGGCGTTTTCCCTTGCCCGGACGCGGGTCACTGGGGCCCCACTCTGGAGCCAGGCCTGGAGGTGGGGCTCGATGGCGAGCGCCTGGTGGCCGGGCCTGCACCCATGGGGTTCGACCGGGCACAGCCCAAAGAGGCAACGTGGGTCCCCCTTCCCATGGGCTCACCACCTATGGGAGGGGCCAAGGAGGTCGGGTGCATTGTGAGTTGGGTGGTGGCCGAAGGCGGGGACCTTGGCGGTCCGATCCTCGGCTACAGAAACTGGCTCTTGGGACGTGGAATATCACCTCTCTGAAGGGGAAGGAGCCTGAGCTAGTGCGCGAAGTTGAGAGGTTCCGGCTAGATATAGTCGGACTCACCTCGACGCACAGCTTGGACTCTGGAACCAATCTCCTTGAGAGGGGCTGGACTCTGTACCACTCTGGAGTTGCCCCTGGTGAGAGGCGCCGAGCAGGTGTGGGTATACTTATTGCCCCCCAACTTGGAGCCTGTACATTGGGGTTTACCCCGGTGGATGAGAGGGTAGCCTCCCTTCGCCTTAGGGTGGGGGCCGGGTCCTAACTGTTGTTTGTGCGTATACACCGAACAGCAGTTCAGAGTACCCACCCTTTTTGGAGTCCCTGGAGGGGGTGCTAGAGGGCATACCTTCTGGGGACTCCCTCGTTCTGCTGGGAGACTTCAATGCTCACGTGGGCAATGACAGTGAGACCTGGAAGGGCGTGATTGGGAGGAATGGCCCCCCTGATCTGAACCCGAGCGGTGTTTTGTTATTGGACTTCTGTGCTCGTCACGGATTGTCCATAACGAACACCATGTTCAAGCATAGGGGTGTTCATATGTGCACTTGGCACCAGGACACCCTAGGCCTCAGTTCGATGATCGACTTTGTGGTCGTGTCATCGGACTTGCGGCCACATGTCTTGGACACTCGGGTGAAGAGAGGGGCGGAGCTGTCAACTGATCACCACCTGGTGGTGAGTTGGCTTCGATGGTGGGGGAGGATGCCGGTCAGGCATGGTAGGCCCAAACGTGTTGTGAGGATCTGCTGGGAATGTCTGGCAGAGCCCCCTGTCAGAAGTAGCTTCAACTCCCACCTCCAGCAGAACTTCGACCACATCCCGAGGGAGGTGGGGGACATTGAGTCCGAATGGGCCATGTTCCGTGCCTCTATATATATATATATATATATATATATATATATATATATATATATATATATATTTATAGTGAATTAGATGCTGTATAGTGCCCGACCCAGCACAGACTACACACAGAGGCATGTGTGAAATCTAACAAAGACTTTATTTTTCTTCAGCTGGAGGGCATGTCTTCCCCGTGAACCCTCCAGCCACAACACAGTCCCAAAGCACTTTAAACAAATCACCACAACACTCCTGTTTGGCAACCTCATCCTCTTTCTCTCGATTCTGGCTCCTGAGTGGTGGTTGCTGGCCCTTTTTATAGCCCACCAGGAAATGCTCCAGGTGCTTGATCACCTGTTTCTGATTGCACTTCCGGGCGGGGCTGTATAGATGTCCAGGTTGGCTCAGGGACCCATGCAGCACCCCCTGGCAGCCACCCCAGATCCCAACAGGGCTGTGAAGAACTCCATCTCCCATGGAGCCCTGTGGGAAACTGAGGCACCATCGTCTGCCAGGGAGGCTGCCACCTAGCGTCCAGGGGAAGGTACTGAGGAACCCATGGTTGCTCCCCTGGAACATATGTAGAAGGGGCGTCCCAGCCGGGCATGGGCCCTGACCGCCTGCCACAATATATATATAATATATATTCAAACTGCATACAAAGCCCTCTGAAGTCGCCATTCAAAGTTTGCTTTTTTATTATGTAAAAAAGTTCCACTCTGCATATTCAAACCTCTGCCATAAAACTCCACTGATGTCAAGACATGGCGATTCTGCATTCTACAAATTAATGGTTCTCGATTCCCATCACTGCATTGGGCTCTGATTTTTAAATTGCTATCAATTGTAATATGAAATCACACCAAGAAACGTCTAGGAGTTGTATATGGATCATTGTATCTTGGGCTTTGGCAGAGTGGTTTCCTGCCAAAAACAATTTGTGACCCACTGCAATAAACCATACTAATTCTGTCTGCAGTTAGACATCCACAAAATCATTTATTGTTGAAGTGAAATGAGCAACTGTAGACTAATACACAGTTTCTGTAGGGCGGAAGCCAGCATTCAAGACGGCTTTGCTTGTATGGCAGACTTTTTACCAAAATTGACAGGAGGCATCTGGACCGGAATCCAAGCCTGCCAAGTGCTAGATAAAATAGGAAGCAAAAAAGCGGGGAAGAGGTCCTCGTAGAGCATGTGGGAAAATGAGTTGATATAAGTAGTGCAGCAGTGTGCGGCTGTAGGCATTGTGTTTATGGGCAGTTTTCACTGTGCGCCCGAGAACATCAGACTGGCATTAGAAAAGGACAGAATTCAAGGCAAGAGTATTTGGCATCCATAACAAACCTACCAGTGTGTCCTATGTGTCTCCTTCGAAGGCCACTACAACACCCTGGGGTATTGGAATGTACTCCACAAGGATGGATGAAAAATGGAAAAGATGGCAGCTTTTGGTAAAGTATTGATTCTGATGTTGGACCCAAAAAGAAACACTCAGCGAAGTATAAGGCAGAGGAAGGTGGTGTGCATTCCTTTATACGTGGATCGCTGTTGACATCGTTCGAGGAAATATCCCCGATATTTCAGCATTAAACTGATGGTGCTGGATTTTTGAAATATAAACGGTCAGTGGGTCTGCATGTATTTTTAATTGACTGTTAAAAATACACAAATTGTCAAGAGATATTTTCAACAGTGAGCGAAAAAGAATGTGTGATATTGCTTATACGGTGTGAGGGTTTAAAAGTCGGTTAACATATTAATAACTGTTTGGTAATGTCTGTAATTACCAAGTCAGACTATAATAATGGTATTCTTTGAAAAAGAAATGAATACAGACATTAGTCTCCCAGTGAACAGGATGAAAATTAGGAGTCATTGCCCCTTACTCTACCCGCTAAAATACTTCTTGTGAAACCTTATAACATTTGTTAATCTCGTTTAATGACACCTGAATGGCCCATCTCATCGCACTCCTGACTCCGTATGCAGGAAATGCATTTTTGGGATGATTCACGTGTACAGTATCCTTTATCAATATATTGCAATCTTTGAGTACACTCTGTTCAATCCATGCGTTAAACAAGTCAGTGTTCCCAAGCAGAAGATGATGTAGTAATTGTAATGTTGTAGTCAGGTGTACAGATTCCGAGAAATTGTTACTTGCACGCCTGACTATGCCACACATGGCAGGTATTACACCTTAGGCGGTATGATGATTGTTGTTTCTCATGATCAGGGAAAAACATCCAGCATGTGAGACAAATAATACGTTCTGTATTCACTTGGCATATTATCACCTCTTTATGTCTCAGATTCCATTATTTTCAGCCCATAGCATTTTCAGCTTTATTTGCACTTGGAGTGGACACTTTAATGAACATTGTTTTACAATTACAAATGAAATGCTCCAGCATTTGTTTGCCACTTTTTGTAAGCTGATCCTAAATCATGTATCCTTGTCTATTCATAAATATGTCCCACAGGCATGGTAGTAGGTTGCACAGTTGTAAATTAGTATTCTAGAACCAATGTGGTGTTGGTAAGTGAAATGATTAATAAACTCTTACAGACAGGCGGATGAAGCAGCTAATCAAGAAACATTTTCCACAACTTGTGCTCCAGGCAGTCTTAAAGGGCAATTGCTTGCCGCAGCGCGGATGCTTGTTATTGCACATAGGGGCCACATCTTTAGGCATATTGATTTCAATTTGGACAGATAAAAGGAAGCTCGATTCAAGCGCCTGAAAGGCATTCTGTTTCGATCTCAGATACATTCTGCAGAAAACATTACTTCTAATAACAATGGACATTTTTGCTTCCTGTCCTCAGTTAATTGTGTTTCTCCATTGCATAAATCGTGTTGTTTATCATATTTGCTAAAGTTAATGTTTTCCTTAGGGAAAATATAGTTTTGACATGTAGCATTCATTTTACTCCATAATTAACACATTTATTAGGTAGAACAGCCCATGTGAGTGCTTAATGTTTGTATAAATTCTTGGCAGGACATAGAGAGTTGTGTCTATACAGATTTATTAAAGATAAATGCAAAGAGGAAAGCCTAAGAGGGGGTTTATGGGTGTGGTGAGAGAGGACATGCAGGTGATGGGTGTAACAGAACAAGATTCAGAGGACAGAAAATATGGAAAAAGATGATCCGCTGTGGCAACCCCTAGCAGGAGCAGCCAAAAGAAGTGAAACAAATGTAACATTAAATTAGCAAACGTTACTGTAGTTGTAATCAGACTATCTGTGCTACCTGTCTAAGAAATCAAAGTAAATCAACGTAGACCTCAGTGTTAACATTTGCACGGTTCTCTTATATGCCGTTTGTTGTGGGATTCATAAAAGAAGTTATAATGTTTGTGATGTGCCATGTGTTGGAATGAAAAATTGCAATGCATTCTATTACTAAAAATGTTTGTGATGCTCCATTTTTTGGAATGACTGAGATATAGCAACTAGACAGACACACAGACATTTTATTAAGGTGGAAGCACCAGTATAGCAGACAACAGTTTGGCACGATGGTTAAGGCTTTGGACCTCAGACTCTGAGGTTGTGGGGATCAGTGGCACTGTGTAACTGTGAGTAAGTCACGTCACCTGCTTGTGTTTCAATTAGAGAAAAAAAAATGCAACCAATTGTATCTCAAATGTTGTAAGTCACCTTAGATAAAGTTTTCAGCCAAACAATAATAGTAATTTCATTATTGTCTTGCTGTAAGCAGTATAAATGGACTATTAGAACATAGATCATCATCCTAGAGCCTCAGACTTTCCACTTCAAACGCATTTTAGGTATGAGGTTCTTACACATGCATATGCCATCATTCTTCCCAGCTTTGGTTAGGAGTTATATCTTTGCAAATGGTGTTACTTCCAAATGTCATTTTCTCCCGAAAGTGCATATTTATTATTGATTCTGTTTGAATAAGCAGCTGTCACTTTTTACATCACTCATAATTTATACTGTGTGAAAAATAAGCAACAATTATTACTCTTGACTTTAGTTATTAACCAAAAAATCAAAACACCTTTCCACACTATAATGAAATGTCTGCCACGTTAAAGAAGAGCATTTGGGCTGAATAAGATGTGTTGGCTTGTTTAAAACTGCCATACATTATCTGTAAGCCAATTGCATTAGCTACTGAAATATTCCCCCTGCTATTAAGATCTGCAGGTTTCAAACTGAAGTGTTCCATCATCACGTCAGGCTCATTATCTCCAGTGGTAGAGCTGCGTCTTTTTGTATTTTTTTTTTTTTATTTCTCATCAGAGTCAGCTTTGAAGGCTGTAACTGGTTTCTTGCCAGATGGGAAAACAGTGCATTATTAATGCTGCTGCTTGCTTTAGTTTATTGCAGACGATCTAGTTATATCATTGGTCATGTGAAATGGTAGCAAGCTGCTATGCCATCATTCATATTTATGAAGGATTAAAAGCTTCCCAGATTTATCATTTATCATGTGACTTGCCTCAGGGACATTAGGTGGTCTGCCCACCCTAATGAAACTGTCTGCAGGCACTTGTCCAAGTCCTCTAGTTTTTTTTTTTTTCTCAATGGAAGCTGTTTTAGTGGCTCTTGTGTTGATTGTTGGGGAATTGCTTTTTTTCAGAGTGCAATTTTCAAGTGAAAATAACATGTTTTATTTTCTGTAAATGTATAGTCAACAACATTTGTTTATACAACACATTTACACATGTGATCATAACTCAAAGTGCTTTATAATTATAATAGTTACAGTGGATTCAGAAAGTATTCAGACTCCTTCACTTTCTGCACAGTTTGTTGTGTTTTTCAGTTTAATTTTAAATGGATAAATTTAACATTTTTGCTCATCAATATACACTGTAACCCATAATAACAAAATGAAAACATGTTTTCAGAAAATTGTGCAAATGTATTAAAAATCAAAAATTGAAATTTCTCATTTATATAAGTATGAAAACCCTTAATTCAGTACATTGTAGCAGCCCCTTTGACAGCAATTACAGATTTGAGTCTTCTTGGGTACGTCTCTCCCAGCTTTGTACACCTGGAGTTTATCCCATTCCTACTGACAGATCCTCTCAAGCTCTGTTGGATTGGATGGGAAGCATCTGTAAACTGCCATCTTCATGCCTCTCTGCAGATGTTGTATGGGGTTTATTTCTGGGCTTTGGCTGTGCCACTCAAGGAGAGTTAGACTTTACCCAAAACCACTCCAGTGTTGACCTGATTGTATGCTTTGGGTCATTGTCATGCTGAAATGTGAACCATCACCCCCGTCTGAGGATGAGTGAGTTTTGGAGCAGATTTTCTTCAAGGATCTCTCTGTATTTGGCTGCATTTATCCTTCCCACAGTTCCAACCAGTCTCCCTGTCTCTGCCACTGAGGAGCAACCCCATAGCATGATGTCGCTACCACCTTGCTCCATTGTGGATATAGAATTAGGCAGATGATGAGAGGGGCCTGGTCTTCACCAGACACAGTGCCCAAGGAGTTCAATTTTTCTTTCATCAGTGTTCTTTAAATGTATGTGGGCTGTCATGTGCCTTTTACTAAAGAGTGGTTTCTGTATAGCCACTCTGCTATAAATGTTGGGGTGCTGCTGAGATGGTCTTACTTCAAGCAGAAGACTTCTGAAGCTCTGTTTGAGTGATCATTGGGTTATTAGTCACCTCCCTGACCAAGGCTCTTCTTGCCTGGTTATTAAGTTTAGCTGATGGCGAACTCTAGGAAGCATTTTACAGGTTCTAAACTTCTTCCCTTTCAAAATTATTGAGTCCACTGTGTTCCTGAGAATTCTCATAGCTTTAGAAATTAATTTAAACCCTTGCCCTTATCTATGCTTTATCATAATTTGATCATTGAGGTCTACCGACTTTTTTGGACTCCATGGCTTAGTTTTATCCTGACGTGCAATGTGAATCGTGGGACCTTCTATACACAGGTGTGTGCCTTTCTTAGCAACGTCCAATCAATTCAGTTTACCACTGGTGGACTCCAGTCAAAGTCTGGACTCTCTCAAGATAAATGTAAGCAAACAGGATGCACCTGACAACCAATCTGGAGTGCCACAGCAAAGGGTGTGAATATGTATATGAAAACTAGGGGGTTCACCCCGTTTCGCTCGCCATCCCCCCTGGCCGCTCGCATTGTGAAGAGGTGGGCTGAACGCACCTCAAGGAGACACGGTCACTACTCCGAAACCCCCTCTTAAATGGTGATACAATGGGAAACAAATAGTTTTTTTTTTTTACCTCCTCTTTGCTCGATCAGCTGCTGACTTACTGCTGCTGTTCCGCGTGATCTGCATCTCACGCAGCAATTCGAACATTTAAAAGCCTGTACAGCAGCTGTCCTACTCTTTGTCTTTTATTTCTGGCCCTTGGGTATGGTTAAATCTCTTGGCACTTGCAGGAGTCTCGTCTCGCAGGACGTGAGTTCCTGATATTTTTTAGTTTATAATTTAAAAATGGAAAAAGAATCTGAAAATCTAATAACACCACATTAAAGTTCGATACATTCTGAAAAGAATGATACCAAACATATATATGTAGGTTTTAAAATAAGCCCGATTTAAAGCGTGACAAAAAATGTGACATAAAAACATCACAAAAAATCATTGCACAAAATCGTTGCACTTTTAAGCTTAGGATTTTATATATAGAGAGTAGATTTTTTAATAATTCTGAACACCTTTCTGGAAACATATTCATTTTTCATTATGGGTTATTCATTGTACACTAATGGGCAAAAATGGACAATTCATTTAAAATTGCAGTTGCAACACAATAAAGTGTGTAGACTGTGAACCATCCTTTGGTGTATGTGAATGCTTTCTGAATCCATTGTAAATGAAGAGAGTCAGTTTCCATATTATCTACGTATCTAACTTGAAGTCTAAGCACTATTAAATGTTGTGGTTCCTTGCTGCCTCACCTCTCTGCTTTTACAAAAATCATTACATGCAAATGATGTATTTCTGTGGTTACTGGTAGTCTTTTATAAAATATGAATTCTTGTTGAGCAGTTTCTTAAATTGTCATACATGTACAGTTCTTGTTTTATTTTTAACTCTTTTAAATTATGTTATTAGGACAGAATTAAATGATGATTCTTGTCAATGCCATTCCAAAGATTAAAGTAAGGAAAAAAAGAGAAAAACGATATGTTGTATATTGTGCAAAATTATAGCTATTTCCCTTATGCACTTCTCACTGATTGCCTACCTAGCCACCCTTCCACTGTCATGCATCAAACGAAGGACTAAGCTGGCAGCCATCCACCTTGGAATGAACACTAGTATAGTCCCCAGTTCAGAATCAACACATTTTCAAACTGTTAGATGAATCTGGAGTCCCTTGTGGAAACTCGCACACACACATTCACACAAAAGATTAATCTCAGAATCTAACCTGGGGGCCTAAGCACTGTGAGGTGATGAAGTTACCTGCTGCACTCCTGCTCCCTCATTAAACAAATCATTACATGCTAAATTAAATTTAGTGCTGCTAGAGGGTAGGCAAAACTGTAAAGTATAGAGTATGCCTATGTGGTTACTATCACGTTTTTTTTTGTGTAATATGTTTACTCTTGTGGAATTCAGTGTATATAAATTAACAGAGAAATTACCTAAAATGCAATTAAGCAATTGTTTAAAACTCCATCACTATTGCAAATATCATATGAATACAAGAAATAAACAGACTCGAAGCATGATGTTGAAGCATAAGTAGACTAACTGAGATATAACATAAAAAATTTAAATGTCATCAATTTACTAGTGACTCATAGATAACATATGAATAACTGTGATGTCTGAGAGCCCATAGCCTTGGCATCTTCCATTTCCCAGGATATCGTTATTCATGAGTGTGATGATTCAGGTTCAGCTCCATGCTCCCGCTTCCTTTTTGGGAGCTCTTGAACCCAACGCCGTTGGTAATGTAACCAGATGAGCTGGACAATGAGGACACCAAACGAAGCAAGGAGAAAGGTGCAAAGTGCAGAAGTGCTTTTATTAAAAACCAACAAAACAAATCTAAAGTGCTCAAATAAATAGTGCAGTGCAATCAAGTCTATAAATAAATAATCCATTAAAACAAGGTGAAATGTGGAGGTTAAAATCCAATAAATAAATCCTTTAAAACAGAGGTTAAAATATTGGCTGGAAGCAGTCCCTTCTTTAAAAAACACGGTGCCTTCTTCAGCTGGCAGCTCCCCTGCTTCTCCCATCCAGGCCCTACACCAAGGGAGTCACTTTACCTGCAGCTGACTTCTCTTACTGGTCTGGTAGCCCTGGCTCCATAGGGCTCTGCCAGACCGAGACTCCGGTTCCTCCCAGCGACCAGGGTGTTCACACTGGGGCTTCCAACTCCTGCTGCATTCAGCGGCCTTACATGGTAAGCCGTCCTCGATCGTGATCACTCCTTCTTCTCTGCAAAATTCGTCAGGAGTGACCCAATCCATCTGCCCTGGGTGCCGGCCAAACACCCCACTAGGACTCTCTTCCCAGCTGCCTTCCGCTACCAGCAAACTTGCTCTTCCTGTTCGCTCGCTCACACCCACACCGTTTTTCAGCTTCCAGCTTCCTTTTCTTCCTCCTCTAACCTCCGTTCTCTTTTCCGATCTTAACTTCTCCTTCTGCACTCACACTCCTACTATATATAATAGAGACAAGGCACAGGTGCGGCAATTAGCAGCTGCCGGCATCAATTATGGATATGAATGATTCCTCACCTGTGCACTTAAGTGAGGAAACGCCCGCACCACATCGTGTCCGAGAACCGCTCCGGCCACATACCCCCTCGGCAATTATTTATTTAAAAGCTGGCTTTTTTTTCCAAGCTGCGGACCCGCTATACCACACTGAGCTGTGATAGACTAGCACAATTAGGACATAAACAAATAGTCTTGGTGTAAATGTGTTTAGTATATTTATTCAAGACACAGCAATAAAGTGTTGTGCAGTTGAAAATGCTACATCAATAAATGGTTAAATAATTGTGTTTATGGAACTTTAAAACCAAATACATAAATAAATATAAATATGTTAAGGTCAAGAAAAAAATCAGAGGCAGAATCAGCTAAATTCTGTTCCACTTCAGCCCAGTGCATCTATTCCACCACCCAATCTCCTCTGCTCACTATCCTTATCTCCTCAGAAGAGCCAAGATGCCAGCAGGCACAGTCAACCATTTTTGTTTGATATCCCAGTCACCTCTGGGATCCTTCAGTCCTGGCTCCTTCATCCCACCACCATCCATTTGCATACGTAGGATAGTCCCGAGAGCCGTTGGCCGCTCCTACTCCTCTTGATGCTCAACAGGAGCGACCCCACCCCAGGATCGCCAATCCTCTCGTTCTCCTCGGGGGGAACCCCTGTCGCCTTGCCTCCTTTCCTCCACAACTTTCCTTGATCCCTAATTCTGCCCCTCTCTCTCTGTTTCTCTTGGTATTTTTCCTCCACTCACTCTTGAACTTTTTCTTTGTCTCTCATGTCAGTTTCTTTGCCTTTCTGTCCTACTCAGACACCATTTATCTTTGTTGGTTCAGGTGCTTTCACTAATGAGCCACGGAGCATCAATAAGGGATGGCTGGGCAGATCACACTTGCATGTAAATGAGTAGGTAGATGCTCTGATTCTGCAGTGTCCCCACCCCACTCACACCTACAACCCTCTAAGTCTGAGCCTTATACCTCCATGGACCCCTAATATATTTCAACACAATGGTGCTAATCAAAAAAGACTGATTACTGCTCATGAATGTAGATTCCTGTAGTTGTCAGGGATTTCCATATGTAATGCACTTTTTCAGAGAATTAAGGTTTGTTCCCGGATCTTTCTGTAAAGGATGCATATATAAAACTGTTTTATAAAATTTGAGGCCTGTATGGTAGTGCAGTGATTGCCAATGCTGCTTCTCGGATTTACCAACTTTGGCTCCAATCCCATAACTGGTCTTTGTCTATGTTTAGTTTATATTTCCTTTCTTTCTATATTGATTTTACTCCCTCATCCTCAAAGACTTACATGTTGGGTTAACTGCAGACTCTTAACATGCCACAGGGTAAATGAGCATGGATGTGTGTGTTTATGGACCTTGGGGTGGGCTGGTTTCTGAACTGTGGGTTTAAGATTGTGTGAATATGTATGTATGAGTTTGTGGTCAGGGTAGTTACTTCAGTTTAGTCTGAAAAAGGATACAATAAATAAAAGATAGATGAGAAATGATAGGAAGGAAGCTTTTTCATGGATTTATACAAATATAACAGGAGTGTCAAATTCAGTTTCATTGAGGGCCAAAAATAACATTTTACATACCCAGTGTGGGCTGGAATATATCGACAAACAACTATTTCCACTTTTACTTTACTAACAAGACACGCAGGTACCACTTTGCTCATCACAACTGTATGTTCTGCCTTGCGTCTCTCTTAAAAGTGTCTTCTCGCTTTATCAGCTTTTCTTTTTTTGCTAGTAAAGCTGCAAGTAGCCACAGGACCAAAATCAGCAGTGAGTAGAAAAAAATTATGTCTGTACCAGAGCCCATTTTAGCACCCCCCATGCCACAACTTTTTTATGCAACTATCATGTCATGGAATGGAAGATTATTGCTTTTGTACCCTTTGATATACTGTTTGGTATACTGTTCCCATTACACTTTGCTTGTAATCTGGTAGTTTAAATGGATTATATTTACGTTCATGTACTGTTTGCACTGTGGACTATAGGTATGTATTTGCTTTGATGAATTTCACAATTTTTGGTAAATAATGCCAAAGAAAAATAGCAGTTTACTACAGATCTTCTTATATAATATGCTACCGTGGCTGTCCATTTGTTTGTCCAGAATTTTAAATAACCTGTAGCCCGCAAACTGTTTGACCTGTTGACCTGAAAATTATTACATGACGTCTATTGCATATATTACATGACGTCTACTATCTGCTTTCGGGGTGATGATTGACCTCCAAGGTTATTTCTCTTTTTATTTTTATTTTATTTAATTGTAGAATCAAATCTCGGCAGCACACATCAGGGCGGCCGTGCGGCGCATGCGTATGGGTGCCGATCTCATTCCCTACCACCTTCGCCGTCACTTCCCATCCCTCTTTATATCTTAAATCACTCTTAAGCTGGCACTTAAGTCTTCAATCTGCCTTAAGTGAAAAATGAAGGAAAACGTTCTAAGTAATTGCAACACAAACACTGACTTAATCAGTTTTAACGCAGAAAGATGTCAATGAAAGAATAGAAGAAGTGGGACGCTAAGGTGGAGAAAAGAAGAGCTGCTCAGGAAGCAGCAAGCGCATCAACCTCTGAGCAAACAAATGCTAAACGTACAGAGAAATAGTATGAAAAACAGTGGCGGCTCACGTATAGGCACTGTGGAACTGCAGCACCCCCTATTTCCACTTGATATTATCGATAACATTTAATATAATGAGTCCTTTTTTCTTTAATTCATTCTTTATATTTGTACAATATACTTAATCCTTAAGCTTAATGTCAGCAGCCATCCCCCAGTTTATGAAAAAGATACAAAAATCTTTGTATGGAACTGTGCGCTTCACAGTTCCAGCGGCGTGGTGTTTGGCTGTTGTGCGCATGTGCACATAGGAAGCAGCATGCGAGGCTGCGAGGGAGAGAGATCACTGTCGCTCCCGCAGTGCCGACCCCTGCTTTCAAGAGAGAAAAATTTCCTCAGTTGTCATCCAGAGATCAAGGAGAAAATTATTTTTAAATGAATAGATCAAGCTTGAACTGTAACAATTTAGGATATAGTAAGTAAGAAATGTTTGATTTTGTTCTTTTAGGATTTTATCAAGTTTCTGAATAAATTTTCTTTTTATACATGTTTGTTTCCTTTTACACAATTTTAAAACAAAGGCTACAAATTTTCTGGATCAGCACCCCCACTAATTTTAGCTACGAGCCACCACTGATGAAAAATATGAATGCTCAAGTCAAGTGTTTTCACTGCACGTTATCATGCAGTCTGCCATTGCTGGTATTAGTTATATTACTGTAAGTTAAACTAATTGTTTTAGCACTGAGTATATTTTATTTACAAAATGTGAAAATGCAAATAATGTATAAATATAACATAGTGATATGTATGTTAATTGCTTAATGTTATTTACAAACAGAATGCCAGTTTTAAAATGTAAATAATAATAATAAAAATAATGAAAAACATAAATCATTAAAGTTCAAAGCTGCTGTTTTCTTGCATTTATCTTTGTGAACTTGGAAAACATTTCTTTTAATCCATTATTTAGCTAGTTCACTCTCCACTGATCTGCGCTTTAAAGAACATCAATGTTGTTGCATTGTGCTATGTTGTAATATTGTGTTTTCCTATAACTTTAACTAATTTTATAAATAATTTGCATTGATACTAATATAGATTAAATAACAATAATTACTTTGGTAATTAAAAAACAAGAATGAAACAGCATATATAATATTAAACATGGCAAGGTTGTAAAGTGTATGCTGACCAGAAATCCAGCCTAATGTATGGTAAAGTGTGTATGTACAGTATGTATCCAAAATCGGCATCAATGTCAAAATTAGGGTGGAAAAATGAGCTAAAGACAACAGTACAAAAACAAAATAAAACTACACCTGAAGACAACAAAGAAGCAAAGATGCTAAGCATAAAGTGTGAGTACATTATATCCTGAGATTTAAAAGACCACCCATTAAAGGCTCATGTCGGCATTCTACTCAACACATAAAGCTGAGCGAAAGCGGCAGTCTAGACACAGGTGAGAATCTGCAGATAAATTAAAGTGCCTCAGTTTACATCTGCATTATGCTGACCATGTTTAAAAAACCACACTGGTGATGGATCTCACAGACCAGATTCAGAGTTGGCCAGAAAAAGACAGCAATCACAAATTGAATTTTCCATCAACACACAGCAGTCAACTCAACCGAAGAGACATAAAAATCATGTAGGGAGATGGCAGCAGAATGAGCACAGTGGCAGCAGTGGCATGTAAGAAACCATCTCTTTCATGACACACATATTTCTCAATATACTAAACCACCAAAGTTCTTTATGCCATATGCTTTTCACTTCTACTTGTAGGGCCATTATGAACAGCCTGTTACCATTCTAACTACAGTTTAAGCGCTGCACAGATAAATACAAGTGGACGCTGGAGATGCATTTTGATGGCAGGTGTAAATGTAATTCATATACAGATAGAATCTATCAATGAATCGCTTGTTAAATGAGGTTTTTGAAAAAACTAATGGTCCTCTTGGAACATATGTAACATGTTTTGAATATTGATGAAGTGAACTGCACAAAAAAGTTTTAAAGGGCCAGATTTGGCCATGGGCCCTGTGTTTGACACCCCTTAAATACAGCCTCTCTATGGTGCTTTGTATGTTATTTTTATTCTTTCTTCTTCTTCTTCTTTCGGCTGCTCCCGTTCGGGGTTGCCATTTAGTTAAGCTTATCTCATTATGGAAATAGATGATTCGCTCTGGCAGTCTAATGGGAGCAGCCGAGATAGGAAGAAGTAGTCAAGCTTATTTCATGCGGTTTCAGATTTTATTTGTGTAGTATTTGCTGCCATAAAAGTTTGATGTCTCAATGAGGCCAACACATTTAAGGATCACAATCACACATTTCCTATCTGCCACAAATCTCTCTTACCTCGCCATCAGGCTCGTTAGGTCTGTCAGCCATTTGTTATTATAACCATTCGCATTTTCAGCACTATTGGAGTCGAACCAATTGCTTAACCTGTTGTTATCTTCTTCAGCTATTGTGCATCCTGCTTTTTTGAGATCCTATAGCTCAGTTTTTCTAGTTTCTCATACTTAGCAGTATTACTCTTTTGTTTTCTTCATTCACCACCATTCAGTATGTTCTTCTTCCATGTGATGTGATTTTCATTATGTTCTCATTTTTTGCTATCGGCTTTGCATTAATTAACATATTCCTCTTTCCTTACTTATTCTGCAACTGTTTTCTTTTCCATTGTGCTTATATCATTTGTCTCTGTTTCCTTGATGAATTTCTTGCCACTTTCCACTTTGGTTTATTAACATTCTTTAAATCACCTCCATCTCTCTGCAGTTGGATGTTCTACTTAAGCTCCATCACTCTTTTCTTCATGTGTCGCGAGTGTTTGTATCCAGCCACAGATTTTTTCAGTTTTCAATGCTTTTCCGCTGCCAGTCATATTTAATTCTTCTAAAACCTAATTCACGCTTGATATCAGTGCTGCAGGAAATTTGATTCTCCCACCCTCCCTTGTTAGCCTTCTTCTTACATTTCATCATTCCTCTAAACAAAAGACCTACATTCAAATCATGTGAAACACATCCTACTCCAGGAAGCATCTTCACATTTTCCACCATGGCTCTGCTACCACTTTTCACATAAGTTGTCTGTTAGTCACTTAAAGCCATTAGATTCAAATGTTAGTCATAAAGTAAAAATAATTTCCTAAACTCAGTGCTGTTTCACAGAACTCTGGAATTCTCTTACAACCAACATTCTTCATGCCAAAGCTACAATCTTCCTAACCTTCCTCATTAGATCCCAAGTGCTCTTATGAGTCAAAGGTGCCACATATTAAAACCTCTGCTCCAGTACCCCCACAATGACTGGCAAAGCACAATGTAATACCCTGAATGATAAAGGCTTCCTCTATCATTTGCACTCGGTTCAATGTTAATTTTAGCACCAGTTTCAGGTGAGTAAATTTAGCACATATGTGCCAACTTGTGATTTGTAGTCTCTCAGCTGCTACATTCATATCTCAAATCACGCGTCATTGACCTTTTTTAATGTGGCTCCACTGGACCGTTATATTTTCAGCCCTTCAGCTTTTAAAATCCCAAAAGTGAATGTAGATTTCAGTTGCTTTTATCGTTAACTCCAGAGAATGTGAGTTAAAGCAAAAAAAAATACATTTTCTCTTCCTGAATCATGGCTTAGTGAACAACTCTCACTATTTTGCTGGCATTTGAACAGAATAGATTGATTTGTTGTCTTTTGGTATTTATGATTCACTATTAAAGAAAACTTACATGGAATCTGTCAAAGCCTTTTACTTCAGGATAATTTAACTTTACATGTGAGCATCTGACACATATGAAAGAAAATAACATTAGCAAGTCTCTTTTTAACAACTGCTCCATTCTTTAATGAATGAGAATTTAAAATATATTTTTCCACACTATTTTTTATTTGTATACTATTTATGTATTCTACTAATTGTATTTATAACTGTTCTTTTGCCTGTAAGAATTGTTATATTATACTTACAGTGTCTGTTCCATGTTCCTAGCTAAATGTGCAGTCAGCTTCACAGCTAGCAGTCAACAGCCATAGCGGATGCTCCTTGGCCGCTTATTTAATATAATGAAATTCTTAATTAAACAAACATTGATATTTTTTCTCTCCTCTGAAGAGGAAATCTTTAATAAATCGCTCATTAAAAAGCTTTGTAGGTATCTACTTAAAAGACGTTAGATTGCATGAGCTTGATTTCTGACCACAAAATATTCAAATAAATACCTATTGTTATGTGATTTAAATTGTATAACTCCTGATTATCACAGAAGTTATCTTACCATTCTCAAACCTCCTTAATTCTATTCAAGATCACTGGAGCAAGGTGGAAAACAACTCTGGATGACTACTACAATGTCCACATACACTCATACTCACACATTTGCATGCATTTATTGCTTAGCAGACACTTTTATCCAAAGCAACTTACAAATGAGGTAAGCATTATTGAGTAAATAAATAAAGAATGGTAAGAAAAATACCTTCCAAGAGCAACTTCTCCCAACCATCCAAGAATAGTTTGGTGACAAACAATGCCTTTTCCAGCATGATGGAGCACCGTGCCATAAGGCAAAAATGATATCTAAGTGGCTTGGGGAACACAACATTGAAATTTTGGGTCCATGACCAGGAAACTCCCCAGACCTTAATCCCATTGAGAACTTGTGATCAATCCTCAAGAGGCGGGTGAACAAACAAAAACCCACCAATTCTGACAAGCTCCAAAAAACAAAGTATTGATTATGCAAGAATGGGCTGCCATCAGTCAGAATTTGGCCCAGAAGTTGATAAACAGCATACCAGGGCAAATTGCAGAGGTCTTGAAAAAGAAGGGCCAACAATGCAAATACTGACTCTTTGCATGAACTTAATGTAATTGTCAATAAAAACCTTTGAAACTTATGAAATGCTTGTAATTATACTTCAGTATACCATAGAAACGTCTGACAAAAAGATCTAAAAACAATAAAGCAGCAAACTTTGTGAAAACCAATACTTGTGTCATTCTCAAAACTTTTGGCCTTAACTGTACAGCAAGCACACAACTGTTTGCCTCTGTCATTATCTTCTTTCTCTTTGTCTGCTTCCTCCTGACTCTGGCTCCTGGACCTAGGCAGGAAGCTCCTTTTATATTATCCCTGGAAGTATATCTGGTGCTCCCAAAGCTTGGCCTGGGAGCACTTCCAGGTAAGGCTGGAGTCCCACAAAGTAGGACTCCCCAGTCCCTGCAGCACCCACTGGTGGCACTCACAGAACCCAACAGAGTTGAAATGACAAACTCCAAGTCCCATGATGCCCTGTGGGAATCGGTGGTGATGCCGCAAACCAAGGGGTCTGCTATCTATCTATCTATCTATCTATCTATCTATCTATCCATCTATCTATCTATCTATCTATCTATCTATCTATCTATCTATCTATCTATCTATCTATCTATCTATCTATCTATCTATCTATCTATCTATCTATCTATCTATACACAGAGGACACAGTACATATATTTAAATGTAGTACAGTGGAACCTCGGTTTGCGAGTAACTTGGTTTACGAGTGTTTTGCAAGACAAGCTAAAATTTTTCATACATTTTGATTTGATAAACGAGCGAGGTCTTGCAATACGAGTAGTATGTATACGCTTTGTCTGCAGAGCGTCATGTGATCACAACTGAGCTGATGGTTCTTCTCTCTCTCTCTCGCTGCGGGATTGTGGGCAATTGTCTTCTTTTCTCCGTCTGAGTAGGCGTGCTTCACTCATTTAGTCAACATCCATACAAGCGTATACTGTTTAATACAGCATTGTGACTGTGTGTCTGTGTGTATGCGCGCGTGTGTGCTGTGACATACGAGTCCCCTTCTTGCACCCCAAGAAACGAAGCTGAGTCTCAGTACTTTAGCAACACCAGCTTTATTCAGCTTGAAACAGCAACAGCGTGGTTATTTATTGTAGTGGGATCTGCCACTCTCCTATACACAGACACAGCAGTCAGGCAGGGTTGTGACCAAGTAGTACTGTGCCCTGTGCATTTATAATGTTCCTTGTATAACCCATCGATGGCAGGCGCTTATAGCATGTCCGCGATCTTTTCGGATTCGCTTTTACGGCAAACTGCTACAGCGCTGGGAGACTGCGATTGCTTTGGGACGGTCTTCCGCGTGTCTTCCCGTTGGGTGGTATCCCACAACAGTTTAGAAACTCACTCACACCAGCCATGATTCTTTTCAAAGGTAAAGTGCAGGTTAATTTGTTTTATGTATTTTTACTTTATATTTTGTGTTAATCATTTTTATATGAATAGTTTTGGGTTGTGGAACGAATCATCCAAGTTTCCATTATTTCTTATGGGGAAATTCACTTTGATATACGAGTGCTTTGGACTGCGAGCACGTTTCCGGAACGAATTATGCTCACAAACCGAGGTTCCACTGTATATATAGTATACAGTATTTGAAATTACACAGTTGTCCAAATGATGTCTTTATAAAATTAGACTTCTTTTTCAGACCTTGTAGCTTGCATTCTCAGTGACCACATTTACCCCACTTTGATTCCTCTTTCCCTTCCCAAAACTAGCACATTAATGACTTCATTTAATGCTTATTGTGTTAATGACTTTCTTTTCAGTCGTTCATTTGTACCTTGACTAATGCCTGAGAGATGAAAGAAAGGGAAATAAAGACAGCAGATACTATTCCAAACTTTTTGTCAATGCTTCAAATGTTGAATTCAGATTTCTTTTAAGATTTTGCATTCTTGACAAAAGTAAAAAGGTAATGCCATCCCTATTTTAATTTTGATGTTCTTTCTTCTCTTCCCATGTCTTCATTCATAGGCAGTTTCCCAAATGCTGATGGCTTACCTGTCCCGCCTTTCAGCGATAGCTGACAACAAGATAAATTGTGGCCCAGCGCTCACATGGATGGAGGTATCTCATTTGTTCTATTATGAGGATTTTAGTTTGCCACTTTGTTTGTTTTGACACTCACTTTGGCTCATACTTATTTATTGTTTTTTCAGAGATATGTTTTGGGAATTCATTTTCAAGGAGCAGGAGGAATGTCAAAAGATGACCTTAAAATTAGCATGAACAGGGATTTGTGTCTCGCGGGTAGACTGTGGATTCATTTTGTAATGTAGTATTGTGTAAATTCCTTGAAAAAATGACAGACAAATTACAGTTGATTGGTTACTAGGGTTCAATTTTGCAGAGGAATAATGCTGTAGTGGACGCTTTTCAGGCATAATCCACACTCTATATCCTTTGAGTTACAGAACAGACCAAAAAACATGGAACAGCTTGTTTTTCAGCTTCAGACATCTTTCCCGTGTTTTAAAAATCATTTCACCCACCCATTTTCAAGCATGCTTCATTTAGTTCAGAGTTGTGGAGAGCAGGATCTTAACCTGGTATCATCTGGCAGAACCCACCCTTGGACCAGATGTCAGTCCACTGCAGGGCACATTGATGCCTAACAGGGCAATTTATAGCCACCGATCAAACTTAACACTAGCAAGCACTGTCTTTTGGAAGAAACCCAGAGGAAAATCTATCTACTCCATGAAAATTGTGAAACCATATAAACAGTGATGAAGAGCTTTGAAGATGTGAAGTGACAGTTCTGACCACTGTATCTCTACAGCACCTCATGGTCAAAGACACATTAGAGTATGCAAATGCAAAGTGAGAGAAAGAGATTTAATGCCAACAGCTCACCACACACTGTTTTTGTTATCTGTGTATCTGCTATTTTCTGTAAGGTGATCATCAGTACAAAAGAGATAACGGAAAATTTACATCTAACAAATTCAGGGAAAAAACACTGAATGCTCCTCACCAGAAGGTCGCCCAATGGCTACAGTTTAAACCTGTTACCACAGTCAATTCTAAAGGAGATAAATGACCCTCTGCTTAAAGCTAGCCAGTTGTTTCTCTGCCCTGAAAATGCCCTTTCTCTGCTTCATTCCATTACTCCTGATGAACGTGGATAGAAAAAAAATGAGAGCTATTTTTCATTCTTATGCCCTTCAGGAATTTAAATATGTCTGTGACTCTCCTGTTATCCTTGTCTTTGTGCTGCTCAGATTTTTTTTATGTTATAGTCCATCTTTGTAAATTGGAGCATTTCAAAATACTTTCTCTCTGCTTTCTTCTTCCAGCTGCCGATACCACTTTCAGAAAGCTCTTACCTTCACCTTAATACTCCTTGGAGTTATACTCTTCATTGTAGGGTTGAATTTTTTTAGTCAGTGGATTAGCCTGGTCATCTAGTATAGACAGATAGAATTATTGTAGACAACTCAAGTAAAAGTAACATTTCACTTTCAAAATGTTATTGTATTGTTATTTTGTTAGCTTATTGTCTAGGCACAATTGTTAATTAGACAAAAATAAATGGGAAGGAAAGGCAGATCAGCTAATCATAGACATGTTTTATAATGGTTTTAATGTTAAGCTCCTAAATTTATTTGCTAAATTACAGTACCAAAATAATTTGAGAGGTGTTGACTGCCTCTTCTGTGTAAACAACTAGTAGTTTGTTATTGGATATTATGCAGCCTTGTTTGTGTTGTTAATTTGTAAAATAAGCAGGTTTGATTCTAGGCCTCCGCCACCTTGTCGATTTCAATTCAAGTTCTGTTCAGATGAAGGTTCTCTCTCTGCATTCTGAGGGTAGTATATTCTACTTGCTATTGGAAATTTGACAGTCTTTACTGGTGTGTTTTTTTTTTTATTGTGATATTTTTTTATAACGCCACATAGCATTTTAAAGGAAGAGAAGCATTCCCTTTACCCTTTTCACTCCACAAATTTGAACTGTGAAAAAGAAGAAACAAGAACACAACTATGGACATTTTGAAAAAGCATATTACAATACAGAAGAACATTGAAGGAATCGCACAAATTGGAGTTGTAAAAAGCCTTGTTGATCTAGCCTTCAGAGAACTGTTCACAAAATGTGGAAATACAGCTAAATTGATGTAAAAGTTTGCAAATTGTAAAACTTTACCCTCAATTCATGGGGCTGTTGAAAGGTCAAGAAACTTGAAAACCTAAAGTAGACATTTTGATGTTTAAAAAAAATGATGTAAAAAAGCTGTTTCAAAATTGTTGGAACAGTGCAAAGGGGATTTTGTCAGTGTTTCAAATAAAGATTTATGATTAGTATAGACAGATAGAAAGAAAGAGATTTGTTTAAATTTTGAATTAAACTTTATTAATGAATACTCAACAAGTCATTTACAATAACAAAAGTAAAGCAAACAAAGAGAACCCCAACTTACCCCCCCCCCCCCCCCTCCCCCCCTTACCCCCCCCCCCCCCACCCCCCCCCCCCCCCCGATACTTAGAGAGAACAAGCGAACTTTGTTTGTCCCCAGGATGATATTTGGCTTCATTGATTAATAGCTGAACTACATTCTTTATCTGATTACTGGCCACCTCATTTAAAAGGCTAGGAACCCTGAATTTTTTCAGGTGTGTTTCATTACTGCATTAGTGCTGCCTAAGATGCCTCGACTTGCTTCTACCCAGCATTGCATTGTTCAGCATGAGGACCAAGGGCTGTGCCACTGAACGTCAAAAAAGCCATAATGAGGATGAAATACCAGAATAAAAGCATTAGAGTCATTGGTAAAACCTTAGATTCCCAAAACAAATTATCTGGAATATTGTTAAGAAGAAGAACGCACTGGTGAGCTCAGTTATTGCAAAGAGACTGGTAGGCTAAGGAAGACCTCCACTGCTGAGGAAAAGCCCCAAATGCCAGTGTGATAGATCAGATACAGTCTTCAGGAGACAGATGTGGATGTGTCAGAGAGTATTATCTGCAGAAGACATCATGAGCAGAAATACAAATGCAAACCACTAGTTAGCCACAAAAACAGGATGGCCAGATTACAGTTTGCAAAAAAGTACTTAAGAGCCTGCAGAATTCTGGAAAAAACATCTTGTGGACTGATGAGACAAAGATGAACCTGTATCAGAGTGATGGGAAGAGCAAAGTGTTGAGACAAAAAGGAATTGCCCAAGATCCAAGGTCTAAGACCTCACATGGAGATTGGGTATGTTAAAACTTGGGCTTGTATGGCCACCACAGGTACTGGAACACTTTTCTTCATTGATGATGGCAGTTACACAATGAATTCTGATGTGTATAGAAACATCTTACCCGCTCAAGTTCCTTTAAATGCCTCTAAGATGATTGGACAGCACTTCATCCTAAATCAAGATAATGATCCCAGACATACTTATAAGACAATACAGGAGTTTATTAAAGCTAAGAAATTGGAAAGTTCTTGAATTGTCAAGCTAGTCTCTCGATTTAAATCCAATTGATCAGGCCTTCCATATGCTGAAGAGAAAACTTAAGGGGATAAACCTATGAAACAAGCAGGAGCTGAAGAAGGCTACATTAGAAAATTGGCAGAGCATCACCAGAGAAGATCCTCAGCACCTGAGATGTCTATGAATCACAGACTTCAAACAGTCATTGTCTACAAGGAATATGCAGCAAAGCACTAAGTACAACTGCTTTCATTGGTAAATCCTTACAAACTCTCTGTCTTTCATATTATATATAATGTGAACCACTGTATACACAGATACACAGTATCACTGTACATGTACATGTTATGCATACACTCAGAGTTAATTTGAGTATATAGTAGTTCATATTTCAGCATTCAAGCTATGAATGCTTTGAATTAACATAGAATCAGCAGGTGCAGTGCAAGTAAATTTATTTATTATTTGTAGTACTGAATAAGTTATTTAACATCCTGGTTGAGTTTTGCTGTGTCTCTGTTTTTCACTTCAGATTGACAACAAGGGAAACCACTTGCTGGTACATGAGGAATCTTCCATTAATGTTCCTGCCATTGCTGCTGCCCACGTCATCAAACGTTACATTGCACAAGCTGGTGATGAGCTCTCCTTTGAGGTAGGAGAAGGGACGGTTATATGTTCTATGAATAACATATTTCACATTTTCATGTTACTTTTGAGTAATCCTCATATTTTCATTTCACACACATGTGAGTTCGTTTAACTGGTGACTGGTTTGAGTGTGCCTGTGATGAACTTGCACCTGATCCAGAGTTGCTCCTTTCCTTGTAGCAGGTGCTGATAAAAGTGGTTTCATTTTCTAAAATCCCAGAATTGGATTATATGTTGAGTGTTCCTTTCTGAATGCTAAAAGCTTACAGGTTAGATTAACTTGCAATTTTAACTTTTCCCAGTTTGTATGAGTTGAGTTACAGTAGACTTGGTATTTCATCCGGGAATTTTCTTCTGTCTTGCGCCTAATCCTGCTGGGATGATACAGTGCATGTCTGTGCTGAAGAACAGAAGAGCATTCCTAAACCTACTTAATCAATTTCAGTGTCGCAAGGGTCTGGAGATTACCCTGCCAGTGTCAGGAGTAGGGCAGGATCCAACCCCGAATATGCCACCAGTCAAGTCATAAGCCCACTCATATAACTGATGCTGCTAGGATTTACCCTGAATTGGATTAAGCAGGTTTGACAATGTTTTGCTATATACAGTATGTGTATGTAGTAAGTGAAATCCTACAATAAGCATAAATAAAACTAAAAAGGCAACTATAGCTAGTGGTTTACGATTTCTATTACTTGATTTTCTTTTCTGTAACTCTCATGTTCATTTTCAGCACTCTACATTTTTAGTATTGTCAAAAGGGGAAACCTTTACCTTACATCACGCTTTATTTAAATTATGACAAATTTTTATCTAGCCATTAATCCATTTAGCCTGCTCCCTTAGTCCAGATCAGTACACAATCCAACCCTAGACAGGGAAGAAGCCATACAGACACAGGAGCAGAATGTGTAGAAACACCATACAGATAGTGACCACGCTGGGTGTTAGTCCCGTTTTCCTGAAGCTGCTGGGCAGAGGCACTAAACAACTGCATCACTCCACCAAAAATATAGGCTGTTTTTTAGCCTCTACCAAGTGTCTTTTTGAAGTTGTTTCAAAATATATTCACAGTCTTGGACACTAACCTAGACCATTTTGGCCAAAACATTGTAGTTTGCACAGTGTGGTGAGCTCAGCTACCTGACATATACAGCAGGGAAAATAAGTATTGAACGCGTCAATGTTTTTCTCAATAAATATATTTGTATATATGTGTAATAAAGTAGAATGACACAGGGAATAAATAATAATTTCAGCCAAGAAACCAGCTGAAATCTGTCAGGATTTAGAAAGCAATCCTACCCCCTATCAGTGCAAATTAATGTCAGCTGGTTTAGTCCTAATTGATGGTCTATAAAAAGGTTTCTCGTTACCAAGGTGTCACACAAAAAGCATCTCATGATGGGTAAAAACAAAGAGCTCTCTGTAGACCTTCGCAACCTTATTGTTGCAAAACATACTGATGGCATTGGTTATAGATGTATTTCTAAACTTCTGAATGTTCCAGTGAGCAACTTTGGGGCTATAACCAGAAAGTGAAAAGAACATCAATTCACCATAAACCGGCCACGACCAGGTGCTCCTCGCAAGATTTCTGACAAAGGGTTTTCAACTAAGTATTAAATAAATTTCAGTAAGCGTGTTCAATACTTATTCCCTGTGTCATTCCACTGTATGACTCATAACTTGATTTATGAACTTATTTGTTTTGATTTCTTTTTATGTTTGGATTACTTGGGCTGTTACCGACATCTGGTGAAAATTTCATGTCAATAGCCCCACTAGAAATATATTTACTGAGAAAAACGACGTGTTCAATATTTATTTTCCCCGCTGTATGTGATGGGCTTTTGTAAGGAAAGTAGTAGCAAGATTAGTACGGTGTCTTTTCCACACTTCTGTTATTATATAAAATGTGTTATGTCCTAGACGCTTGAATTGTGATATATATGTATTATCTACATCACATATTATGAGCAACGTAATGGCGCAGTAGTTCGTGAAGCTCCTGCTGCCTGTGACGATGCGGGTTTGCTGCATGCTCCCATCTGCTGTCCGGGAGCCCTCAACCCGACACCGTCGGTAATGTTACTGATGAGCTAAGCAGTGATGCAACAATATAGCAAGTGGATGGTGCAAAAGTGTCAAGTGCTTTTATTAAAACAACAGAACAAAAACAGTGTTCAAATTAAATAAAGTGCAGTGATTCAAAACAGTCTTTCTTAAATAAATAATCCATAAGAACAATTGTGAAACTGTGGAGGTTAAAAACTATTAGAAAAATCTCTTCTTAAAAACAATGAGGTTAAAATAACGCAGGAAGCATTCCTTTTTTTAAAAAAACAATAACAACAAGCCCGGTGTCTCCTTTCCTCTTGCGGCTACCCTGCTTCACCCGTCTGGGCCCTGCAACAGGAGAGTCACCCTCTCAGGGGCTGGCCTTCTCTCCACTGCCCAACTGTTCGGTTTGCCTTACCGATCCCTGGCTACGGTAGGCCCTGCCAAACAGTGACTTGGGATTCCCCAATGACCAGGACTCTCACACTGGAGAAATCCACGTCCCAAGTCCCGATTCCTGCTGCCTTCCGCGGCCTTACGTGGTGAGTCATCCGCCCTTCATCACTGGTCACTCCCGCTACATGATCACTCAGCGGGAGCGACCACTACTACTACTCCCGGGTGTCGGCCCAACAACCAGTCTTCCTATACAGCTGCATGCGCGAGCCTGCACTCGCTCGCTCGCTCTCCCACACCGACTTTCTCTCTCCACTTCCTGCTTTCTCTTGCAACCTCCGTTCATTCTCGTTCTCTCTTTTTTTTTCCCCTAGCCGACTCGCGCTTCTATTTTATCAAGAGGGCATGGCAGCTGTAGCAAATTAGCAGCCCCAGGAACAATCATGGATGCGGGCAGTCTCTCACCTGTGCACTTAGGTGAGAAACGCCCACATCGCGAATCGCCCTGAGAATTGATTCAGCCACACAACCACTACGCCCCCTCGCTAAGCTGCGAGCGCGGTGATTATTTTAAAATGGGCTTTTGATGGGAGCTGTGGACCCGCTATACCACACTGCCTCATAGCTCTAGAAGTTTGAGTTCAGTTCCCAGGCCAGTCACTGTGTCCTTGGAGTCTGCACAGTATCCAGTTTGGATTTTCTTCAGTTTTGTTTAGATCCAGTATCCCAAAAATTCTCTGTTCAGCTAACTGGCATTTCTAAATTGGTGTGTTAGGAATTGATGCTTGAGAATATCTTTCAGTGGACTGATACTCCATTTCTGGCTGGTACCAGCCTTGTCTCTTGGCTTCTTGTGAACCACCAGTTCATCCATTTTCTAAACGTGTTAGAGACAATAGGGTCTAGAAGGTGGATGAATGTGTGTGGCTTTTTCATGACAAGTTGGCTTTACCTACATATAATTATAGATTGTACCATTAATTTTTAAAGACTCCACTATATTAGGACAAGACAGCAAAAAAAAAGTTCTGATTTTACAGTACATTATATTAGTGATGAGTAGTGTCAAGCAGAGATGCACTATTGTAAATTATACTGTGAAATGAAAGTTATGGAAATATTGGTTTAATATGTACAACTTTATGCTGCCCATTGCTTTAGCATCAAATCTGTGCTGTTATCACATGCCATGTAGCTTAGTGTTTGAGCCATTAGAACTTAAATTGCAGAGTTATTATTTTATTGTGCACTATGACTCACAAGCAAGTCACTTAACGTACCTGTGCTCCAATCTTAAAACTATTTCTGTATGTGCAAAGCAGCTTAGAGTGGTATTAGCCATGCAAAGGTGCTGCATAAAGCAAAAAGAGTGTTTACATAAACTTCTGTGATTTTATGGGTATGTTTTTTGAATTGGAACACTAATCTCTGCCACTGCCTTTCCTTTTTTATTATTTCTGATATTGTCTTCAGGTGGGAGATATTGTGTCTGTGATTGACATGCCGCCCAAGGAGGATACCACATGGTGGAGAGGAAAACATGGCTTTCAGGTAAAGAGACTCTTCTGCTCCATATATAATGAGAAGGATTTTTATTTAATGTAGAGTAAACATAACAGTTAGAATAGAAAGTACAATGGAAATAGAAAGTAAAAATGGGTAAAAATAGCAGAAGCTTGGTTATTATAGGGGCTACCTGTACAAATAATAGACCCTGACTGCCATCTACCAGCACATTTTTCCAATGTTTACTGCAATTTGTGCTGTGTATTGTCTCCGTGTGTTCTGAAATTAAAGCATAGAAAGTGAGGTTTGCTTAGTTTGACCACTGTTAAGGTAATTTTTAAATTGTCGTCTTGTGATGTGCCTATCTCACAAGTGGTTAACGCTTATAAACTTGTCTGCTGTGTGGCTTTGGATCCTTCTAAAGTTTCTCTAGTTTCCAAGTTCCTTTCGATGTTGTAGTAAACTGTACTCACTGACAGCCCAGCTTGCTTTGAAGGTTCTCTATAAAGAAAAAAGACTTATGCTTTTAATAATTGTAATTGTTTGTCCGTCTTCCTTTGTTAATTGACTTTTCTTATCGCCATTATGATAGCAATATACAATGCAATATCATCTAAATAATACTTCAGATGGTGTAGCAACCCAGTTTGTTCCAACACTGCTTTTACACAGATGGAGGGTTTGTAAGTAATCGACAAATGTTGGGACACCTGGTAGGAACTGGTTGCATGAATTTTCAAGGCTTAATTAACTTCACTTGCTGTAGAAAAGCTATAAGTTGTTACCTCATTACTTGTTCCCCAAAAAGGCCTTTTTGTAGAACTCTAAAAATTACATTATTTTTTTAGTTTTTGGTAACCTAAATATTTTCTTTAACTTTGTCATTTTATCACTTACCTTTCAAGCACTTACCAGAAACTAGAAGTAATGCCATAACTAGAGTCACTGCTGATTATTGGATCTGCAAATAAGAAAAAAGGGAGAGACATAAGGCAACAGTGGCAGCCCTTGGTCAGGGGTGGAATTACAGGCAGAAGTTCCAACACAACACAGGTTTTTATTTAGCTATGGGAAACTCTTCCCAAACGCTTCCCACCTAAACAACACAGTACATAGTACAAATAAAGCAGCACATAGCACTTCTTTTCTTTGCCTTTTCCTATCTCTTTCCACCTCCACTCCTCCTTCAGCAAGCTTCGTCCCTCTTCCTCCTGATTTTGGCTCCCGGAGTAGTGTCAGGCAGCTCCTTTTTAAGTAATCCCTGGAAGTACTTCAATGTCCCAAAGGCTTGACCTGGGAGCACTTCTGGGTAAGGCTGAAGCCCCATGAAGTAGGGCTCTCCAGTCCCTGCAGTATCCCCTGGCAGCACCCAACAGGGCTGAGTCACAGAACTCTAATTCCCATGATACCCTGTAGGAAACTGTGGTACTGCCGCAGCCCAGGGGGACTGCAATCTAACGCCCCAGAGAGATAATTCCCTACTCAATTGAATTTCCTTCGTAATCAATTAAGCATCCATCAGTATCTATACATCCATCCCCTGGTCCTTCCAATACGGGGGTATCCCTCACTATATATACACACACACACACACACACACATACACACACACACACATTCCTTTATAAAACAACATTCTCAAACCCACTTTACCTAATTAAGTGTCTCAAAAGGCCAGAGCCTATCCTGAGAGAGAAGCAGTCCACTGCTTGGTGCAACCAAGCACACACCTACAATCACACAGGATCAATGTGCCACATAAACTGTATAAGTTTGTGATTATGGAAATAAAATAGTGAAGATTTCTCCCACACTGAGAAAATGAAGACTACACAACCAAAGTATTGCGTCTCTAACCTTTACAGATACATACTAACGAAGCCCTTCACTAACTTCACAATTTTTATATGCACGTACCCTGTATGGCTAAACATATGTGTTCAACTCTTCGAATTGTTGAGTTCAAGTGTTTCAGTCACATGCATTGTTAATAGGTACATAAAATCAAGCACAAAGCCATGTAACCTCCATTGACAAACATTGGTATTAGAGTAGGTTGTACTGAAGATCTCACTGATGTTAAGTGTGGCACTGTTATCAGATGCAAGCTAGTCTGTGAAATTTACTGTATACTGTGCTAGATCTGCCCACATCAACTGTAAGTGCTATTAATATGAAATGGAAGCATCAAGGAGCAACAGCAGCTTGGTCATGAAGTGATAGACCACACAAAGTCATAGAGTGGAGCGGCTAAGTGCCGAAGCACATAGCATTTACAGTGAAAATCACCTATCGTCTATTGCATCACTCACAGTAAAGTTCCAAACTACCTTCGGAGGCAACATCAGCATATGATCTGTGCATCATGAGTGTCGTGGGTTTTTCATGGCTGAACTGCATCACACAAACCTATGATCATCACTATGCTCAATGCCAAGTGTAGGCTGGAGTGGTATAAATGCAGGGGTTCTCAAAGTCAGTCCTGGGGGCCCACTTTGGCTTCAGGTTTTTGTTTCAACCAGATTCATAAACAGTGACACCTGATAACACTGATCTCAATTAATTAGCTGGTATTTTTTTCTCTTGTCTTATTCTACATTAAGAAAGCACAGCAGCATGATTTTTACATTTATAAGACATTTAGAAATATTTCCATTTTTGCTGTATATTTAAATGCTTAACTCCATTTTGTTGATTTTGCCCTTTCTCTGTGCAGTTTGCTCCCTTCATTGTATCTTGATAATGACAATTAAAAACGACACCCAGGCAAACAACACTGAATAATCAAAGGCTGCAAGTACTTTAGTATCAGACCCACTAATTAGAAAATAATGAATTAATTAAACAATTAGAACACTCTGGGAAAAAATAGAATGAAAATCAGGATGAAAATATTGTTAAAAAGAAAAAAAACATTATTCCCATATAACTGCTTGGTACAATTTAATATATATTTACATATATATTTACCAAACTTAATTTTCTAATTTCTACATTGTTCCCAAGACACAGAACTTGGGAAATGACAGTTTACTTAATTAGCCCAGGAGTCCAATTAAAAACAGAAGCTGGTTGGAACAAAAACCTGCAGCCACTGTGGGTCCCCAGGGCCGACTTTGAGAACCCCTGGTGTAAAGCATCCCACCGCTGGACTCTGGAGTAGTGGAAATGTGTTCTTTGGAGTGAGGAATCACAATTCACTATATGCTACTGTGATGGATGAATTCTCATAGACACACTCCAAAATCTTGTAGAACGCCTTCTTATAAGGCTGTTAATAGCTGCAAAGGTAGGGGAGATTTTAATGCTCATACTTTTTAAATGGGATGTCCACCGAGCTCATATAGGTGTCAGGTGTCCACAAACGTTTGATCATATAGTTCAGTAAGTACAGATGCAGAGATTCATATTTATGTTTACTTATTTATTAGACATACTTTAAGCTCTAGGAGTTTTGTTGCACAAAACACTTTCACTCAAGTTCTGCCTTCTTTCCAAAGGACTCAGTGCCAATTGTACAAGCTGTAATTACTGTATGCAAAATGAATCAGACAAATTATAAGGAGCAGGCTGCCAAGCTTTCTGAATCATAGGCCATTTACTTCTGTCATGTTTGACTGTGGAGTAGTTAAACAAACCTGTGCAGTAATTTAAGTGTCTTTTTTGATTGGGTGTGGTTCAAAATGTTTAACAAAATGTCGTAATCTGTATGAAGATTAATTTGCAGAGTCATAGAATGGCCTTCTTGTGTTTTTATAGCGTGTAGGGTGTGGATTTAATACATTTTTGTTTTTGTGTTAGAAGTGGAGTATTGTGTTGTTCTTCTACCATAATTATTATGTTCTATCAATTTGTCTTAATTTAATATTGTACCTTTTGTCACAAGTATCTTCACAATAAGATGTTTGTTCAAGAGACACTATAATATTTTTATCTACTGTATTTTCTGTGAGGCTATTGTGTAATTCACCTGTGATTTAGCTACCAAAATGCACCTCCTACTTGAATACATTAATTCGCTTTCTACTATTCATCACTCTAGCTAATTCAATTCAGTTTATTCTTATATTCAGCTCTCCACTGAGTACAGACATTTACTTACATAAACACACTTCCATCCATCTACTGTATTTTTATATCCCACCATTTCGGTTCAAAAATCAATCCTGGATAGGGCCCCAGTCCATAGTGGACCACACATACTCATATGGGACCGATATAGACTCATCATTTTGTCTAACACACACACAACTTAGGGCTTTGGAAGAAAAATTGGGGCATCCACAGGGGGACCAACCCAGACCCAGAGATAATCTATAAACTACACACGGATAGTAACTGGTCCGGGCTTCATACCCAGGATTATGGAGCTATGAGTCACCAGCCCTAGCCACTGTGCCACCATGTTACATATAAACACACATACCAAGGTAAATAAGTAAGAGTTTATAAGAGGTCAGTATCCATCCATCCATCCATCCATCCATTTTCCAACCCGCTGAATCCGAACACAGGGTCACGGGGGTCTGCTGGAGCCAATCCCAGTCAACACAGGGCACAAGGCAGGAACCAATCCTGGGCAGGGTGCCAACTCACCGCAGGACACACACAAACACACCCACACACCAAGCACACACTAAGGCCAATTTAGAATCATGTTCAGGTAAAATATAATCAAAGACATACAAAAAGAGGTTATAACAAAAAAGATACAGCCATTTATTAACGGAGGGGGGGGTAGGAAAAAACTCCATTTAACAGCATTCCTAAAGATGATATACTGTATGTATAGGGTCTACAGTCCTTTAGAATAAAAAATATCAGGAGTGGTCTCCCCTAGACTTTCTCGAATACTCAGATATGGGGATGGATATTTAAGGAGTAAACCATAAGACAATAATTATATTTTTATATTATGTACATTAAAGAGCCATCAACATCAAGTCAAATCAAATTAATAATATATTGAACAATTATTATAAAAGTAAATCGAACACTGCAGCTGTATGAATGAAAGAGTACCACTTCCGGTTAGCGGAAATAGCTCAAAAGTTGATAGAAATCTACATTTTGTACCTAATACTTGTATGCAAAATTTGGTTGACCTAAGTGAAAGCGTACTCAAGTTATCATGTTTACATACACACACACACGCAGACATAATTCCAAAAATGTATATGAGAAAGTAAAACAGATTTTAGGTGACCCAGACCAAGTGGCCACTTTTCCTCTTAGCATACACTACATGTTGAAGTCCACAAGTGTTGTTTAGTATGATGGTTCAGTGACATGTTACTGAGTACACTAAGTACACTCACTGACAAATTATTAGGAACACCTGTACACCTGTTTAACCATGCAGTTATCTAATTAGCCAATCATGTGGCAGTAGCACAATACATAAAATCATATGGATAAAGGTTGTGGTCTTCAGTTAATATTCACATCAAACACCAGAATAGGAAAAAATGTAATCTCAGTAATTTTGACCAGTACCTGATTGTTGGAACCAGACATGCTTGTTTAAGTATTTCTGTACCTGCTGATCTCCTGGGATGTTTATCACACAACAATTTCTAGACTTGACTCATAAAAACAAAAAAAACATCCAGTGAGTGGTAGTCCTACAAATTGAATCAATGAGAAAGGTGAAAATATAATGGCCAGACTGGTTCAAGCTAAAAGAAAGGCAGCAGTAACTCAGATAACCACTCCTTACAACTGTGGTGAGCAGAAAAGCATTTGAGAATGCATAGCTCGTAAAAACCCTTGAGGTAGATGGGCTGCAAATGCAGAAGACCACATTGGGTTCCACTCCTGTCAACCAGAAACAGAAAGCTGAGACTTCAGTGGGCAGAGACTCCCTAAAACTGGACAGTTGAAGCCAGAAAAACATAGCCTGATCTGATAAATCTTAATTTCAGCTCACACACAGATGTTAAGGTCAGAATTTCGCACCAACAGCATAACACCATGCACCCAACCTGCCTTGTGTCAACAATCCAAGCTGATGGTGAAGGTGTAATGGTGTGGGAATTGTTTTCCTGGCAGTTTTTGGACCCATTAATACCAATCAATCATCACTTGAATGCCACAACCGCTATGAGTATTGTTGCTGACCATGTGCATCTTTTCATGGCCACAATTATCTAATCATCCAATCACTACTTCCTGCAAGACAATGCACCATGTCAAAATCAAAAGTCATCTCCAGCTGGTTTCATGTACATGACAATCTTCAGTGGCCTTCCCAGTCACCAGATCTGAATCCAACTGAACACCTTTGGGATATGGTAGGACAGGAAATTCACAGATAAACATGGAGCTGACAAATCTGCAGAAATGTAAGGATACAATCATGTCAACATGTACCAGAATCTCAAAGGAATGTTTCCAACATGTTGTGGAACCAATGAAACAAAGAGTCGAGGCTGCTTTGAGAGCAAAAGGAGGCCCTAATCAATATTTATATAGTGGCCCTAATAATTTGTCCAGTGTGTGTACGTATGACCAGAAATTTTAAACTTACTCAACAAGACTGATTTGTGGTCCTCTTTCTTGTCTGTCTTTTAATTTGTCCTTCAGTAATTTTTCCACTATATTTTTTTCTCACACACCAAGTTAATAATTGTAACTTCTGATCAACAGAGACATGGTGAATTATGTTAGAGATTACCTCCTTCCACCCATTCGCTTTCTGAGCATTTTTAGTCTAACTTGAGGTTTGTGGCAGCTGCACAAAAACAAAAAGAACAAACACAACAACTGACAGAATGGTAGATTTCCCATTAATGTTGAAAAACATGAACACCCGTTTGTGTTTTTCCCTCTTTGTTTTCTTAATAGTTGAATTAAATATTGATTTGCAGAGTTATTTCTGACATTATGACAGTATGGTGGTGTTTGGTGTTTTTCCAGTGCTCCAGAAGACTGGTTTGAATTCCAGCCCAGTCCCTGTCTTTGTGGAGTTTATAGTTTGGTATTTCACCAAGTCTGGTTTTTTCCCACATTCTAAAAACCATGCAGATTTGGTCAAGTGGTTACTTTAAATTGGCCCATTTATGAGTTTAGGAAATCGATTGGCACCTGGTCCAGTTTGTATCTTCTGCATCTGTGTTCTATGATTTTTTTTCCATATCCTAAAACCATATGAGGATAGTGGTTGAATCTAAATTGTCCCAAAATGCATGACTATGGTTGTCTGTGTCCTGTGACCCTGGACATGGTGCCAAATGTTAATCTGATAGGCTTCAGCTTATGGTAACTCTGCACTGGAACGAGGTGGTTAGGAAAATTAATAAATGATTAATTCCTGGGTTTATATTGTTGAATAAGTTCATTCTTTATGTATTCAGCATGTTCTCCTTGTTCCATTTTTTCTAACACATTTCAAGTGTGCGTGTTTGTGTTTGTGTGTAAGTATACCCTGCAATGCACTGGTAACCCATCCAGTGTTAGTTCCTGCCTTCTATCCAGTATTGCACCTTCAGCCTCATGTATCATCTGTGTTTATCGAGTTCAAGAATGAACAGAATTGATAAAAACTGAGGGCTGCATGTCATATTGAATCCTAGGATGAACGATATTACAGAACAAAAAGCACAATGGCAACGCCTACTGTAGTTATGCTTCAGGCAATAAGTACAGAGTTTGGCACTGACTCTTTTCATTGCAAAGCTTTCACTAAACAATTCCTTTTTACAATCATGCTTTCCTCTAACTTTGCCTTTCATTATGATTCCATCTTCACTTAAAGTGTGTGGAGGCCAGACCATTAAGCTCATTCACCTCATTTGGTGAAGTAAAGCCTAACCTGTAAAAGTACTGTGTCGTGTCTAGGTGGCAAGGTGTCTATTTCAACAACATGACTAGACTATTCTTTCCATCAAGAGAATCCATCACTTTAGTTTCCTCTGTAGTGCTTTTTATTTGTTTCACTATTTTGTCAAAAAAGTATAGACTTGGGATATTTTGCTATAATCTTTTTAAGATTTGAAATCCTTGCGTAGTCTGGTAGCATGCTGGTTATTGTCACTGTCCTGCAGCTCGAACGTCTTGGTAATGTATGTCCACACTACTACATTTTCATTTAAAAATAGCATTTTAAACTAAAATGTTCTCTGTTCACATTAGACATTTCTTATGGTTAACAAAAGTATCTCAGTCCACAACAAAACTACCAAAAATCACATATCACAAATTTGAATCCCCATGAAACTCATATTCCCTTGTGCTTTATGCACTTTTAAATTAATCAATGCCTGCAGGGCTCTGATAGGACATTAATAGCTTAAGAAAAAAAAAAAAATGAAATTCTTTAAGGAACTCAGTGAAGTGCCCCCATGTCACGTTAAAGAACTGATCACAACTGAAAGCAGCAGTCTTCAGAACTGTCGACGGTAGATCAAGTTTAAGTTATAGGCATTGATAAGAGGCTGTCAGCTGAGTCAATCAGTCAATCTGATTTTCACACAGCTTCACAACGGTAATGCAGCCGACCACAGTTTTTATTGCAAAACTGTAACAATAGGTTAATTATTTTCCTTTCACGCATGTATGCAGCATTCAAACTGTTCAAAATGCAACTTAGATGCAGGTAAAGGTAAAGCAACACAACAAGTGTCATGGAAAGCAACTCTTCTACATCCACAGTGTGAGAATATGACTGGGATTCAATCAGGGGATGGCTGTGTAATCAGCACAAAGCAATCAGAGCATGATCAGCATTTTTGCCCTTCCATACTGAACACGTCAAGCCAGCATTTTCAAAGACCATACAGCACTTAGAGATGTCTCCATTTTTAGAGGTTGAAAATGCCAGGAAAGGCAAAATCTGGGACTAGTATTTTAATGACATATAGCAGTGTCAATGGGGCCTTCGATCCTAGCCTAGTCAATATTTGTGTGGAGCCTTTGCGTTCTCCGACTCTGTGGTACTCCTGTTTTCCTCCCACATCCCAGAGAAATGCTTGATAGAATCTTTGATGTCTTTATATTGACTCTATGTGAATGAATGAGTGTGGGTGGATGCATACGGGTTCTTTGTAAAGGAGTGGCACTTTGTCCAGGAATGGTTTTCTGTCTTGTGCCCAGTGCTGCCAGGATAGGCTTGGCCTACCATAATGCTGAACTGGATTAAGTCGATTTGACGATGGATGGGCGGTTAAATATAAATGCATATATGACCCAGTTTTCTGTGAATGCTGCAAGTAATTCAGTGTTGTTGTCTTCCACAGCCCACTCTTTGCCAGAGAGGTTACTTCGTAACTATAGAAAGCGACAGCTGTTAGTGTTGGTCCATAATTAAAAATAAATAAAAAACAGGAATGATCTTTTCACAAGAAGGGATGTTATTTAGACACCCTAATAGAGTGAACTGACTTAATTATGTTCTCTATTTCCGTAGATCATTTGCAGAGACAATTTACACCAACTGCCGTTTTTTTGCTTGCCTTACAATCTACTAATCAAATACAGGCCTGCTAAACAATGATATGCAATTTTGAATGCAGACATACTTGTTTGCTCAGTAGCTCCTCCTTGCTTATGATGGCACAGTAATAAGAGTTGAAAAAGAAACACCGGCACAAAAAGAATTTGTCTGGATAAGGCTTTCTTGCCAAGAAATCTGCCATGTAGAGCAATCTGTGGGAAAAATGTTTTTAAAATAGGCGTGGAATCAAGGTGTACAAAGTAAGCTGTAAACCAAGTCTGGTCAGTGCCAGCCTGCCTAGAAGAACACAAAGCTGCCATTTGTTTACTTTGTGGGGTGGCTGGCATTTTATTAAGGGTGAACTCCAATATGCCCTTTTATACACTCTTTTCCTGACATGTGAGCATATGTTATTTTAAATGCATATGTACTGTATTACACAATGGAGTCAACATTATAGCAATGTATTTAATAAGTATAATGCCCACCTGCACCTTCTAAACTGTAGATACTAAACACATGATAATATTGTACACACTAAATAATCATCCCTATATTTTTATTCTTCCATACCTGTTTATTGGAGGCAAAGTTATCTTCTTAATTTTTGCATTACATTACATTCTTAAATCCACTCAAGTCATTGCAGGATCTTCAAGAGCTAAAACTAATTTTGGCAGTATTATGTGCAAGACAAAGTTGGAATTAATTCTGAACAGGACATCAGCCCATCATAGGTCCCACTCTCATGTGCCAACTCACAAAGGATCAATTTACAAATAGAAAATTAATTGGCACTGTTGTCTTTGGGGATGTGTCAAGAAAACTGGAGAACTTGGAAGAAAACTCAGGCAGAGACAAAAGTGATGTACAAACTTCACACTGACACTGCCTCCCATTTTGCTTTGAGTGGAATCATAACTGCCAGACCTGTACATAGAAACCCAGAGACAGGAGAGAGAAGCCAGGACTGGGCAAAGTGAGAAAGAAGAAGAAATAATAATGGAAATGCAATTTGTAGTTAGAGCACATGCAGGTTTACTACCTTGCTTAGGGGCACAGCAAGTCAGAGGTGAGGGCCGCACCTATATCCTTGGTGGATAAAATTCAGTATCTTGGCTAGTATTCCACATTGTCTGCAGTGGACATACCAGTCCATCAAAGACAGCTCTCCATCCACAATATCATCGCTTGAAAAGTATGTTGCATATGTTTATGGAACTTCTATTGTATCAGGTTAGGCTGGCGGTTTAAATACAAAGTGACAAGACATAGCTATAGCTTTAGCAGTAACATGATTATGTGAATCAAATGTGATTTTTTTTTTCTTTAGAGGTATGTTAAATGCAAAAATAAATAAAGTCGGCTAATACAGCCCAATTACGACGTGTTTCCTGAAATGACACCCTTCTGAAGCACACCACCCAAAACATCCCGGATAAAGCAAAATAAATGGTTCTTAATGAGCACAACTCTTTTTTCAAGTGATGATATAATCGATGGAGAGCTGTCTTTGATGGACTGACGTGTCTCCTGCAGGCATTGTGGAATACCAGCCAAGATACTGGGTTTTATCTACCAAGAATGCCAGTTAAGTTCCCCATTCTGACTTGCCGTGCCCCTAGCAATTCACTAAACCTGCATGTGCTCCAGTTGGAAATTGCACTTCTGTCTTCTTCTTTTTCTTCTTCTACTTCTGTTGCTGCTGCTTCTTCCTTTGCTTCTGCTCACTTTTGTGTGGGGTAACAGTATTTGGCCAGAATTCTCTGCCTGATACACCTTTCTCCTTTAGATCCCCCTTCACACAGTCCGTCCCTCTTTGGTCGTCATCATCTTCTCCATCTCGACACTTCCATATAATAATAATAATAATTCTTTACATGTATGTAGCGTTTTTCTCACTACTCAAAGCTATTTACATAGTGAGTGTGGTGCCACTTCAACCATCACTAATGTGTAGCATCCACCTGGATGATGTGATGGCAGACATTTTTGTGCCAGTCTACTCACTATACATTAGCTGTTAGGTGGTGAATTGGTGAGAGAGAGAGCCAGTTAGAGACAGGGGCTGAGTAGGAGGCCAGAACGACTAGGCCTAGACATTGGGGTACATCCTGCACTTTACAAAGGATTCCCAAGGTTATTTTATGACCATGGAGAGTAAGGACCTTGGTTTTACATCTCACCCAAAGGACATTTTTACAATACAGTGCCCCCATTGGTGCACTGGACAATTGGGATCCACATTCAGACCACAGGGTAAGCCCCCCCAAAATCCCCAAGCGCTTGCCTGACCAACACTTTTTCCAGCAACAACCCAAGTTTTTCCTAGATTGTGTCCTATCCAAGTACAGGCTTGGCCTGAACATACTTAGCTTCAAGAGGATGACCTATTATGTGAATTTCCCATCGGGATTAATAAAGTATCTATCTATCTATCTATCTATCTATCTATCTATCTATCTATCTATCTATCTATCTATCTATCTATCTATCTATCTATCTATCTATCTATCTATCTATCTATCTATCTATCTATCTATCTATCTATCTATCTATCTATCTATCTATTCTGAAGTGCAGGTTGGTATGGCGGATTCATTTCCCCACCTTATTTACCTTTCTCCTAATTACATGCTTATAGCACTTTAAATCTCTTTATGTTTTCTTTGAGATTTCTAAAACTTCATCTGTCCTGCAGATTCTCTCATCCTTGATCTTATCAACTTTTGTTGTTCCACACATACATCTCAACATCCTAATATCTGCATAAATTTATTTCTGAAATTGTACCTTTGGATTGTATTTAACTGTATAAAGTGTAGTGTTGTTTTTTTATATCATATCTTTAGTGAGTTTCACCTCCCCACAGTCCTAAAAGTCTACACATGTAATGCAATGTATTGCTGATACACAGTATGTTTGTTTTTAATTTAATCTTTTAAATATTTTTTCCCTCCATCAGGGGGCAGCATTTTCATGTTCTCCACTGGCCAGCCAGCATTTCTGGGTGGTATCAGGCCAATTGAAATTCTGAAAAGTTTAGTAACATGAAGCAGTTCAACTTTCACTGTGTTGGACACAAATTTTCAAAGGTTATGTAATTGTGACCGTCTTTAGAGGTTTTGTTTTTACTACCCTTATTCTGTGGTTGTGTTAGTAAATGTCCTTTTTCCTGCATGTTGTGATTTCCATGCCATCCTACGTTGTGGCATTTTTATTTCTGTGAGAGTTTGCTTTCTAGAGTCTGTTGTCATAGCATGTTCTGTGAATGACACTGTATAATGTAAAGATTGATTATTACTGCTAGTGACATTCTCACCATCATCCACAAAAGGTAACAAAGTTTAGGTGTGTCAGCAATAGTTGAAAATTGCGTATTCATACATCATTCATTCATTAATAAAAAGAGCTTATTCTGGTTCAGGTTTATTGGTACCAGAGGCTATCCCACCAGCATAAGGCACGGAAACATACAAATACACTCAGATTCACTCATTTAAAATCGGCACAAAGCCTTCATAAATGTATCTGGGATGTGAAAGAAAACTGCAGTACCTGAAATAAAACCCTGCAGCCAAACAGAGAAAACCTCCATACAAACAGAGTCCATGCTAGGATTCAAATCAAATACTCTGGAGCTGAGAGGCATAAGTGATGACCTATACACCACTGTGCTGATTTCTACAACAAGCTATTTAAACTGATGATTAAAAAATAAGTTGAAAGTTAATCTCAGCAAAATCCACAAAACCAGTCAAGCACTTCTTTGTCACATTCCTTCTCCTCCCAATGACATTGCTTGTTTTGATGAGAAATGCCTGTTACATGCTGACACAACTGACACTTTATTTTTTCGGTTGCCTAAGATGTGAATTAGTTATCAGAATGCCTATAATCCAAATTGAAGGCATCCCGTAGTGAGTGGCCTACCTTTGGTCAAGACATTCTACTCCAGTAATCATAAAAGTGCAATGTGCAAACTCAAATCAGACAGCAGCTGGGATAGGAACTGAACCCAGGTCCTTGGATCTGTGAGACAGTAGCACTGTGCCATGCTGGCAAATTATTTAACTACAAATACCTTGGACAAGGATTAATATTTTCATTGACACAACACAGTGAAGCGATTAGTCTCTTTTATAGGCTACCTTGCAGGCTGCCCTAGCATGGGCACAGGGCTTAGATGTTTTGTAAATAGAAAGTTAATTTTGGCCTTTTAAGATCTATATAAACCAATAACCCTCTCACTCTATTGGATAAGTCTGTAATCTAATTGAAGGAGAACATAGGTGACCCACGTGGGGCATTGTTCGGGGAATAGTACCTTTATTGTCTTGCTTTCAGTCTAGCTGAAGGCAGAGTGATTTTTTTCTCTTGCAAAAATCTGCTGATTACCAGTAATCTTGTTCTTGCTCAGTTGTTATTGTTAAAGTAATCCTCAGCAGCTTTTTTTCAATTAATTTACCATAAGCACCCTCTGTCAGCTCCCTTCCATTTCATTCATTCCAATTCATGACAGTTTACTTTGGGTTTGTGTAGGGGGAAACCCCCTTACCCACAACTGCAGTGCATCTCTCATCTTCTCAGTTTAACTCCTTCTTTGCCATGCAATGATAATCACTGCTTCTTTAAAGGGAAAAGGTTATGAAAGTGTGTAAATTGTAGTATGCTGTATAGGGATGAGACGGGATTAGGGTTAGGTTTAGGGAAAAAGGCAGGTTTCCTATGGGCTCCATCCACAAAGCTACAATATGAGCTATTTGTTTTTGGTCCTATAGGTGCCCAGCAGACACGCCATCAACACCAATTTGTTTTGGTCTGTTTAATCAACGAGGCCCCCTCATGTTTAAGCCAGTTGGAAAGTGTGTCTTAAGTTTTTTTGTCCCATCCCTTTCTACCTCTTTTCTCTCCTTATTTTGATATTATGTGTTATATTCTAGTAAAGCAGTGAATTAAGACAGAACATTTTTTTTTGTACTTAAGTATAGGATAGTTCAGGGGATTGGTAATGTCCATCCATCCATCCATTTTCCAACCCGCTGAATCCAAACACAGGGTCACGGGGGTCTGCTGGAGCCAATCCCAGCCAACACAGGGCACAAGGCAGGAAACAATCCTGGGCAGGGTGCCAACCCACCGCAGGACACACACAAACACACCCACACACCAAGCACACACTAGGGGCAATTTAGAAACGCCAATCCACCTAACCTGCATGTCTTTGGACTGTGGGGGGAAACCGGAGCGCCCGGAGGAAACTCACGCAGACACGGGGAGAACATGCAAACTCCACGCAGGGAGGACCCGGGAAGTGAACCCGGGTCCCCAGGTCTCCCAACTGCGAGGCAGCAGCGCTACCCACTGTGCCACCGTGCCGCCCCGGATTGGTAATGTCTATTTTAGAATTAGGGTTTGTTTTTGGGATGTTTGTCTTAAGTTTAGGGGCATAATGTTATCTTAATTCTGATATTATCTGGTAAGGTTTAGGATTTGTGTTGGGGTTGGTGCTGAAAGAAACCGGACTTAGTTGCTGGCTTAGGGTTGATGAGACGGGGCCGATTAAGGCAGAGCATGAAGCAAAGCTGAAAAAGATCAGAGATGAGAATGATTATGTGGATGTGTGGAGTACCACAGAGTAAGGAAAATTCTGATTTAAGAGAAAGATGTAGTGTGGAAAAACAGACAAAGGAGAATTGGGAATGTGAAGTGAAAGACTGAGGATGTTTGGGTGAAGAGGTGCACCAAGATGGAGATGGAGGGAATGGGGCCCTGAGGGAGGTTAAAGAAGATATGGTTGGAGGTGGTGTTGGATTATATGTAAATAATGGGTCGAACCAACTAACCTGGGTCAACCAGGAAAATGTCTGAAAAAATGAGTGATGATAATGATGAAAGTTATGGTGCACCTCATTTTTCCAAGCTATATTACTAATTGCCTACTTTACTGAACTCATATGTAGAACAGTACTTAATGAGAATAAATGGAACTAAAGCTGAATTAAGAAGCCGTTTTTAAAATCACAGGGTGCTGGTGCCTATTCCAACATGAGATGGGAACTCTTCCAGGATGAGATACCAGTCCATCTCTTAGCACTACAGCAAAATTTAGGCATCATCCACACTACTACGTTTTCAATTAGAAATGAGTCTCCATTTCTGCCTTTCATCCACACTACCCTAAAACAGAGACTTTTGAAAACAAAAAAAATTAAACAGAGTAATTGTAATTTTGGACAAGCAATAAAGCAGATTTTTTGAAAACCCAGACTCTAATCACACACTGATAGGTTTATGCTTATTATGTGGCACTTCTTTGATTGGATTCCACTCGTTATAATGTCTCATTCCTTGGCTGGTCACCCTTCATGAGGGAAAATCCTAATCCAACATAGTGGGCATAGAAGAGTTGCTTTGCATGGTGCTTGTTGTGAAGCTAACCTGTTTGCATCTAAATTGCAATTTGTACAGTTTTCATTTAAAAATGCTCTAATGCAGATGTAGCTTTCGACTAGCCAGTTGACCTCTCAGCATTTCTTTAGAATGACAGAGAAGTAGGACGGAGAAATTGGGCTAGATCCTCCTTTCAGACTAAAGACTGTGAGTCAGCAATGATGAAAATATCAAGGTTAGTCTCTCTAAACCCAATATGTTCAGTTGGCTTTACTGTGTTACTTTGCATATCACAAAATGTTTATGCAAAGACAGCACAGAATGATAAAAGATTTTAAGTTTTCATGTAACCAATATATTGATATTCATTCATTCATTTTCCATACTCAGGTTGTCTTTATTTACTCACATAGCCTTTCACAACAGTATCAGGTGCAAGGCAGGTACCAGCTCTGGATGGGATGGCAGTCTTTTGCATGGCATAACTAATTTAAAGCTACTAATCAGCCCAGCTTGCATGTCTTGGGGATGATGGAGTGTATGGCAATACCTGGAGAAAATCTACTGAGAAACAGTAAGAACATGCAAAATGAGAATCCCAGGAATCTGGGGGCTATGATACAGCAATGCAAGCAACTGTACAAATCAGAAGACTAGTATATAACATAAATGACATGATTGATATGGCTTTCCTCATACTAACTGAAGATGTACTGTACATATTATTGTTAACTGGTGACTGTAAATTAGCCCTATGTGATAGATTTATGGATGTGTATGTGAATACTACTGGTGCTTCTTCATCTTCCTTGCACAGAGTGCAGTCAGGATGAGCCCTGATTCATTATGAGCTTCAATTTCATAAGTGGCTTAGAAAATTGAAAGTTAGATGTGAAATACTTAAGCACTTAAAAAAGGCAGAAAGTTATTAAATAACTCTTCCATTTAACTAGAACCATTCTATTTATGGATAGATGTGTATGAGTTTTTATTTTTTCAGGTTCATAAATATTTTTAATATAATGGCAGCTTTCTACTACACTCAATACGCACCCAATACCAGTTTCATCTGCAACAGAGAAGAGACAACACTACGATGATGAGCATAATACACATTTTATTTGCCAGTGCCACATATGGCTTTTACTTTGAAATTCTGCTGCCAAGGCCAGCATCCCAGAATATTTTTTTCTCTGTTATAAATAATAATTATAATAATTCTTTACATTAATATAGCGCTTTTCTCACTACTTAAAGCACTCCCCACACAGGGAGGACCTGGGAAGTGAACCCACAATCTCCTTACTGCAAAGCAGCGGAGCTACCACTGCGCACCTACCAGGTTGTCATACAGGAATCAAAGGCAATATATAGCTAGGGGGGTGGATTAATGAGGTGGGGTTCAGAGGGTATTGGTCATAAAGTCTTTTTTATTATTTGAATGCTCTTTTTATTAAGCCTGCATATGCTGGGTTTTTGTCCAAGTGTCTATTAATGGTGTTTTCATTTGATAGCCATGATTCAGCCAGCACCCTGGCACTCTTACTATTCACCTTGAATTTTACATACACAGTGTCCCAGTTAAACATGTGTCCTTTAGAACTTGTATGTCAGAGACCATGGGTCCTTTCTTCTGATGTAATTTCAATATTCATATCTTCACAGGTGGCGCAGTGGTAGTGCTGCTGCTTAGCAGTAAAAAGATTGTGGGTTCGCTTCCCGGGTCCTCCCTGTGTGGAGAGCGCTTTGAGTAGTGAGAAAAGCACTATATAAATATAAAGAATTATTATTATTAAAGAATTAATGTTCCTGTATACGTGTTGTGAGTGTTTCAGAAGGAAGGACCCATGTCTACATATATATATATATTTGCAGCTGAAGATCCACAAAGGAGCAAAACATTACGCGAAGGGGGTGGGGGGAGTATTGGGTGTACAGTTTATTTATTATGAACATGTTCTTCTTAGGGGCAGCACGGTGGTGCAGCGGGTAGCGCTGCTGCCTCGCAGTTGGGAGACCTGGGGACCCGGGTTCGCTTCCCGGGCCCTCCCTGCGTGGAGTTTGCATGTTCTCCCCGTGTCTGCGTGGGTTTCCTCCGGGCGCTCCGGTTTCCTCCCACGGTCCAAAGACATGCTGGTTAGGTGGATTGGTGCTTCTAAATTGGCCCTAGTGTGTGCTTGGTGTGTGGGTGTGTTTGTGTGTGTCCTGCGGTGGGTTGGCACCCTGCCCAGGATTGTTTCCTGCCTTGTGCCCTGTGTTGGCTGGGATTGGCTCCAGCAGACCCCCGTGACCCTGTGTTTGGATTCAGCGGGTTGGAAAATGGATGGATGGATGGATGTTCTTCTTAAGTTTGCATATGCTGGATTTATGTCCAAGTGTCTGTTGATGGCGTTCTCCTTTGATAGCCAAGATTCGGCCAGCTCTCTGGCACTTTTAGTACTGGCCTTAAATTTTACTTGTACATTGTCCCAGTTAAATGTATGTCCTGTTGATTTAGTATGCGTGTAGATCAATAAAAGTGAGTCCTTTCTTCTGACGGCATTGCGATGTTCCTGTATACGTGTTGCGATTCTTTTTGAAGTGACACACTGACTTAGCCACCCCCCACCCCCTTCACGTAATTTTTTGCTATATATTGCCTTTGATTCTTGTAAGTCTAAGGGGTTGAAAGCTCAGGAATAAAAACTACTTTATGATACGTGATTCATTTTTTTCTCCCTTTGTGGATCTCCAGCTGCAAATATGCAAACCGTATCACAGACCTTCTCTTCCATATATATATATATATAGTTTGGGAACCTCTCTTAATTCTTTGGATTTTTGTTTATCAATGGCTGAGCTTTCAAAGTAGCAACTTCCTTTTAATTTATGTCATGCCTTATGTAAACAGTAGTATTTCAGTACTGTCATTAAGTTTATTGGATTAACAGAAAATATGCAATCATATATATGTGTGTGTTGCATGCTTTATATTTGTGTTTTTTGTTTTTATATGTCTTTTGTTGGTATTATTTTTATTGTCATCTGCTCTATAAAGACATGCAAGTACATGTGACAAAAAACTTCACTTGACTTCATTGTATAACCTGTCTGGGCTGTAGGATGCGACTGCCAATCCAGCACTGGGCTAGGTTGTAAATTAACACTGGATGGATTACCTGTCCATAGACACAATCACATACACTCACTCATTCTGGTCCCATTTATAGTCACCAATTTACCTAACTTGTTATAATCTGCAGGTTTTCACATGGTAGCTGCTCTTTTATCTATAGGATTCCAGCCTGTACATTTTTTGTCCCTGCCCTTACCCTTACACACACATAAACCCACACGCACGCGCGCACACACACACTCTCTTTGTATTTAAATAAAGTGTTTTTATGATTGTATTTCCATGGTTGTCTTCAGATGTGACTTACTTTATAATAGTATTTCTTCTGAAATGTCTTCTGTGAAAATATTATTACATGGTTGAACTGGTTGAGGAAGACAGGGATATTTGGAGGTCTTGTGCAGAGCAGAGCACCATGCTTAAACTGCCATCGAGTGAAGTGAAAGGGAAAACAAATGTGAGTGAATCCACACACCTGCAAGCTTGACATGCCATGGCCACTCCTACTGGGAGTGATTTACTGGGGTGTTGAAAAAACATAACAACTGTCAATCCCTCGCCGATGCAGTGACATCAGGTATAATTTGATATGTGGGCAGGGTTTTGTAAATCTGTTAAAGCCAGCAGGTAGTCTATTTACTCTTGCTTTCTTTTTTCTTTTTTAGCCTTAATTCTTATCAGAAGTCTTTTAAAGTTGTCGTCTTCACATTTTTTTTTATATACAGCAAACAATAAACTCTGTGATTTGCAGCAGACATGCGGAAATATTTTGCCTCACGTCTTTTTCCTCCACTCTTTTCTTTTTTTTTCCTCTGTCTCCTGTAGGTGGGCTTCTTCCCAAGTGAGTGCGTTGAACTGATTAATGACAAAGTACCCCAGTCTGTGACCAACTCGATGCCAAAACCAGGTAAGGAAATGTACTGCACAAAGGTACAAAGGTGGGTTTTTTGTTTCAATTGCATTTGGCCTTGCTGCTGTAAGACATAAGTTGTTTCCTAATGTATAATAAAAACCTTGCAAAGTTTACACTTAAGAGAATACTTTAAGAGGAAGTCTAGTTAGCCAGCAGTATATTAAGAACATCATCTGGTGACTTTCTGAAAGACTTCAACAGTACAATTGATAAGCCTGTGCTGAGGCCCACATTTCTTGCAATTTTTCTGGTGGTTTATGTTTTATCTGTTCAGAATGGCTTGCTTCATTTTGTGTCTTGTAAACAAGAAGTTTTTTTCGGATATGTTGTTCTTTGCTGTCAATATAAACTAATAAGCTAGCTTGTACAGTACAGTATTGCAAAAGAATTAGCAAGGATCTACAAAGTTGCTATTTCATATTCATTGTTCAGTTGTTGTGATAAGATAGATTTTGTACTCAGATATTAGCACTTGAATGGCTTTCTAAGTAGTCTAAACCATGAGCTCATATTTGGTATGTTGATTTGTACAATTAGACAGGAGATCAGTCCAACCAGACAGTCCTGACACTTGACTATATCTAGTGAATCACTTTAGGCAATCGGGTGCGAGTTTGGAGGTTGTTGCAGGAGTGGAGTGACAGACTGACTGCTCTGTTCATTTACATATAAGAAAATTGAACATAAAAGCAGCAAGATGCATGTTGGGTTTTTAAACATTCCTGCAGCTGACATGAATCTCTAAAAGATCCTGTAAATATACAGTTTATAGAGAGTTGTAACCACATGATTGACTATTTGGATAAGCAGATTATTTGAGTGAACAAGTAGCATACACTATGTTTTCTGTGTGTGAATAGATATAAAATATGTGTGTGTGTACTTTATATTTGTGTCTTAATTGGTACTAATTTTGTTTTAATTACTGTTTTTAGTAATTTGTTAAATTTATTCTTGCATTTCATACATGCATTTCACCTTAGAACTTGTCATAATAGTGTTTTGCGTTAAAAGAAAACTAAATTGAATATTATTAGAGAATAGTAAGAATCTCATTGTACTGTGTACACATGACAATAACTGTGGGCTTGAACATTCCATGTAGGGTATGTTGTCTAGCAGCTATAAAGTGATCTGCTGTGAATGTGTCAAAGAATACGTCCTGCAGTGGATTTCAGTGGATTTGCTTCATTCAGAGTTAGCTCCTATATTGAGCTTTAGGCTTCAGGTACCTCTCTTCCGCCAGACATTCAATAAACCCCCTGAAAATGAATGCATGAATGCATTTCTGCCTTATTTTTGTATGAGTCTGTTTTATTATACTTTGTTTTCCTAAATCTATTTACATTATAGGTTGATTTTTGTTTTATTTTGCTGATGTCTGTGGAATTTAAACTGTCAAATTTAAAGGAGCCAAACAACCCACACTAAAATGACTTGTAGGTTATATTGATGGTCTATAGCTGGAATAATTAGAAAATGTACTTGGCCTCTAGTATGTATGTGTGTGTATATATAATATATGTAAATACATAAATATATGTATGCATGTATGTATGTATGTATGTATATGAAATGTGTGTGTATACATGAGGTACAGAAACCTAAACCAGAAGCATAATGCAGATGACTGTGGCCTCTTGTTTCATGTGTTAAAATTGTTTACCAAATAGCAGTTTAATGGATTGTAATGTTACAAATAGAAAATGTCACAGTATAGACACATTCCACACACCAGATTTGAAGAAAACTGTCATAGTCGGTCTTGCAGATGATACTTTGTGTGAGCAGTGAGAATTCACTGACTTCTGCAAAATGTAGGATCTCATCAAATCTCTTTCTGAATGTTTCCAAGTAGATTTTTCTTTGAGGTGATGGTGCTCCAAATTAACTTGTGTCCACAAAACACTTTCACTGGCATATGCTTCTTTAAGCTGGCTAAACATATTGGTAAATATTTTACTGAGTTGTGCGTCTTATTAGAAAGACTGTTATTGAACTTCTGTTTTCTTGAGAATTCTAGACTCCTTTACTATCAGCCCACTACAATTTGCAATTTAACAACTGTCGCCTATGCTGCTCCATATTCAAAGATCATTATAGTTTTAATTATATATATATATATATACACACACACACAGTATTTATTAACAAGCACTTAAATAATATAGCACTATGGCCTCAAAAGCTTGCATATCTATATCCTACATCCAATATATCCCCTGGTTATTTGGTAGGACAAGTTTCAGTAACCGTTTTCTCCTGAGTATGTCTGAAGGATTCTGAGATCTAACTTGAAACACCATCAATCTAGAGCATTAATGTAAAGCCTTCCCTACTTGCATACGGCAAAGCTTTTGCAGCGTTTGCCTTTTCTTGTGAGAACTGTCAAGGGCATCTTGCTGTGTGAGTCATGTTTTTGGCAGAAGAGCTTAATAGATCAAGTTAAGTATAATTTAAAGTAATGAATAAGGGTCAAGAGTAAGGCTTTACTGAAATAATCTCCTTCATGTTTGTTCATATTAAAGCTAATGATGCTAACTAAGCGTTATTGACTATGGAGTTTTAATAACTCTGCCAGTGGAGAATTCAGAATAACCATTAAGCTTTTTCATGGTGGTTGTTACTGTTTTTAGTGAATCATTCTATTATTGTTGTTTGTTTAAGGTCATAAAAATCCTGAAAAGTATGCAGTTTTTGTATAAGATACTTAATTCAATTACCTCATTCATTGACCGTTGTCTTCTTAGCAGTCTGTCCATACTAACTATAAGACTCTGTAAGTTCTGCTTGTCTAATGATTTTACCTGAGGTTGACAGGTAGCTGTGGTTAAAAAGAAAGAAAGAAAAGAATGAAAAAAAATGCCATGAAGTTTAGTATAGGTGCTGACTCAATTTTACTCTGTAGGTGTGAAATGAACATCTTTCATGTGTCCATTATTTTTATCTTTATCTTAAAGTATCAGAAGAAAAAAAATGACACCATACATTTTTATATCCTAGTACTAAAAAATGGAGGAATCAGTTTCACAAATTTACTGCTGAACTGTTTAGTGTGGAACCTTTAATGGAAAGGCATTACAATGCTGACTAGGATACAACCCTTTTTAGGAGTCTATTTATAATTTATACTTGTCTTTTTTATTTGTGACCTGGTTAAACTGAGCAAGCTCATATGCAATAATAATAATATTAGTCACATAAGCTATTGTAGTGTATTCTTAGTCTGTGTATAAGGAGTTTGAGATGCACTAAGCAAACAGGTGAAGGTTTATTTTATGTTGTAGAACAAAATAAAGTTTAGAAAAAAAAATTCAGAAATGTTTTGTTTCTTACATTATTTTTCTGACTTTTTAATTTGCCTGTCTGCCTGTGTTTATCAATTGCATGGTTTCTTTCCTATCTATCCATCCATCCATCTGGCTATATGATTACAATGATTATAGTGTTTATTTGAATTGCAGTTGTTACCTGTATGTCCAATTGATTCATATGCTTTTTAAATACTTTATATCATTATTTATTTGTGTGATCTCTTAGGTAGCTGACATGCTGAAACAGCTAAAGTGGGCTTCATAATCTTATGTTATGCTGTAATCACTTAAGGCCATCACTCTTGTCTCTATAAGACAATTGTAATTTCTCACTTATAACAACAGTAATTGATATATAGACAGGTTGATCCATTTATTGATGTCCCTGATGGATAGAAAGGAATCGGCCATCTATGCTGGACCAATTATTGTGGGCAAATTGATCTCAGCTGTGAGGCAACAGTGCTAACCGCTGTGCCATTTTGCCTCAAATGACAAAAGATGCAGACAGAATAATAACCACAAACAAAATACAACAAATGGCCACAAATGAACAATAGTTAAATAAAATATTGATCATCGCAATTACAGAGTTCTAGTCTTGGAGCACACATTGGTTGTTCTACATAGGACTGGCTTGTTCAGTTGTTTGAAATCACAGCTCCAGGCCCAACTTCCCATGTATCTTTTCAGATGCTTCATACCTTTCTCCTCCATTCCGAAGAAAGTAAAGTCTTTAAGTATTAATAAGTCTTTCCTTATTATTATTAATTTTATTTAATGGGGTCTCATTAAGTTGCGAGAAATGAGAGAGGGAGGGATCCTTTAAGGCATGTTTTGAGACTGTAGCTGGACACATGGCTAATCATGCATGCAAATTAGCCATGCTGTGCTGCCAGTTCACAGGGATCAGCATTATATATTTGGTGGCAGTAATCATGATATGTTCATTCAAGTCAGCTAAAGTGACCCTGTTTTGCCTTTTTAAATTAATTGATGACCCACAAGCAGCCAATGCAGACTGTCCTCTTGGTGAAAATGAGTGCAATTGGGAAAGGGGGAGGGGGATGGAGTCCCTTTGGTGAAATGAGCACTGTCAGTAGAAGGCTTAGGTGACTAACCGCGACCCACTTGCAAAACAATGGCAGCAACCAGTGAGCCTAATGTGGGCTGTGACCCAGTGGTTCAGGGACACTGAGATAATGTAGCTCTCAAATGAAAACACTGCAAGTTCTTTTTATTCTTTTTTTTAATACATGCAGACTGAAAATCTATCAGGAGTACTGAATTGGTCTTGATGGCAACTATCTTACAACAGACCTACTTGAAAGTTCTGCTCTTACAGCTCTGTGATGTCGCGCTGGCCTTACAAAGCATCATGGTGCAGAGGAAAAAACTTGGTGAACAAGTCCACTGGTGAACACAGCATATTTGCTGCGTAAAACGCTTTGGCAGATTTCGATACTCAGCACTAGTAAACAGGCTGGTTTATGTTAGCTGTATTTTACATTAAATAATCCCCATCTAGCATACATAAATGTTTGCCACATTCCAATGAAAAATTTAGCCAACTCAAACCAGAAGTTGTGATGCTAAAACCTGCAAATACAGCAGGACAAATAACTGAACTTGAGCAAAATGGCTTTAGAGTTGAGGTTTTCAAGTTCAGGTCTTGGGTACCTGCAAGTTCCAACCAATTTCACAGCAAGTTTTTCTTGCTTTCAGTTGTTTAGTTATCACGTGTACAAATATTTCTAAGAAATTCATAAATATTTGTATTCTTTTTCACAGCCTTAAATACTTTTTTCTTTTTGCCATTTCCTTTTTAATTTACCCTCTTCTGTAGAGCCTGTTCCCTTAAATGCATCCAAACACTTACTATTAATTATTATTATTATGGTAAAAGGGACCAATTTCTTTTCTGTTATTTTGACTTGTCTGTGAGGTGAAGCAAGTTAGGGGTCTGTGGTGGTGTGGGACTTCTTTAATTAAAACAGTGAGGCTCTGACTTGGTGGGTGTGGGTGCAGTTCTGTGGCCCTGGAGTGTTTAATGGAGAAATTGCCTGATTGCTAGTTAATGTGCAAGTGCAATCAGCACAGCCCTTCTCATCGACGCTCCATGGGTCATTAGTGAAAGCACCTGTACACACAAAGAGACTTGAGTGGGACAGGAAACAGGGAAATGATTGAGTAACAAGAGGAAAAGAAGAAACCAAGAAACTAAAACTGTAAGCAAAGTTGAGAAGTAGAATGCTATGAGTTGATAATCATAAGACATAAAATATTAAGAACATAAAGACCAGACATTTTGCAGGGTGAATCCTTAAGACTGAGAACCCAAAACCAAAACATAAAACTGTGATTATTGCCAGAAGTCAACAATCAGAAGGCACACAGCTACCAAAATTCCTGACTTTTAACTGTTCAATAAACAGAAGGCATTCTGCAACAGAATTCTAGGCTTAAAACTGTACGATAACTGGAGACACAAGACTATCGTTGATCCTGAAATGAGAATTGTTATGAATCAAAAATCAACAGATGCACGCCTCTGAGAGCTCATGCTGAAGTTGTTTGACTGAAGAATCAGGAGTCTTGGACCCTACACTAAATGCTATATAGATTTATAAAGTGTAGTATTCATGAGATAGCAAATAGAGCCTTCTGGGAGGCAGCCCCTACCAAAGCCATAGTGCAGTTAGTCCTAGAAACATAGTTACGAAATGGAAATATGACACACTTGAAATAAACAAAATAATTTTCACTGGTTTTAAGTAAATTATTAATATAAAGTACTCACCTATTAATATTCTCTGAGCGTAAAGCCTTCCAAAGACCCACAATAAAACAACAGAATACATTATCCTGGAGCAAGAAAAAAATAACAATAAATAACTTATATTAGAAGCTCTGAAATTGTGCTCCACAAGCGTGGGTCAAGTCGTCTACATTGATGTCAGTCGCCATATAAAAGCAAAGTGACTTTTAAATTGCTCAGATACATCTGTCCATTATAAAGCAGCCAGACTGCTGCACGACATTTGCTCAGTAAAATGAAGTGGGGTATGCATGAGGATCAGGTGTGGAACTATTATCATGGTGCACATGGATAACAACTTTTACTTCATTGCAAGCCCAGCAACATCAGTATAGTGCTTTTTTTTTTTTTAAATACATAAAAAGTGAAGTTTAATCTATTTACTGCTTAAGTTATTGTTTCTGCTATTGATGAAACTAAATAACTCTGTTTCACTATTCTGATAAGGAAAAATGTTATTTTGTAAATTTTGCAAAATGCCCCTCTTTGGTTATAAAATTCCCCAGACTTTCAGTCAGGGCGGACAAAAATTGCTCCTTAAAAATGTCCTACCCTGGCTTCATTGCCTGTTTAACTTTGTTCTCTTTGCTGTGTCCTTCCCAGCCTCCTCCAGCTCTGTGCTACGCCCTGCGTCTTGGAGTTTCTTCCCACCCTGTACGTACTGGTACCCTCAGTTTACTCTGAGCCACTAACTGTATTTCCCCTGAATAAAGCTGACTAGTTTGTGTGTTACACTGTAGAACTTTAGAGCATCCAGAGGTCACTTCCTAGCCATTAGTGCACATGCTTCCAGTTGTGTGGTTTAAGAAATGGTTTTTAGTTTGTTTTGATGTTTATATTTTTCATTGATTTTTAAAGCATAGCCGATATAAAAGACCTTTGGGAATTTAAACTCTGGTGTTAATGCATCTTTACCTGCTGTTATGCGTTTTTATTGGTCTTTTCTACTTCAGAACAGTGTATCTGTCAGTTTTTTATGTCTGTTCATTTGATCGTCTTTCTACATTTTTCCATGCTTCTGTGTCTGACTGTATAGAATCTTTAATATACTGTAAGAGTAGCCCCTCTGTGTGCCACCCAAACCTAGAATAGAGTGAGTCAAAGTCTAAATATATATCAAAAGAAATAGCATTTATAAAGCAGAAAACCTAAGAAGGGATTTAAAAAAAATAGAATGCTGCGTACATTAAAAGTAAATAGAAAAAAACCCTTGATACCCCTCCGGGCCTGTCTGTACGAGATCTGTGGGATTAGCTCACTGATTGCCCAACATCCAAAACTACAACCTCTAGAGTTGGATATACCATGAGGGTGTTCTGGGTACACGGCAAGGGGAATTTACATTATTAACCCCCTCACCCCCACATCCACCACCAACCCGCCCCCACCACCCCTGTGCACCATGAAATGGTGGTATATCTGCATGCTAAAATGTTCCTGTGAGGAGCTCGATGAAACGATTTATGTGTCCACAAGCCAAATTAACCCAGGGGAAACAAAGCCTAGTGCTACGATGAAATTTTCGCACACCAAAAACTCCCTCAAGTCACGTCACCCAGGAGCCTGTGTGGGTCTTAATCTGGCCTTGACCACATTTAAAAAAACTCTCATTCTTCCTTTACTCTCTGGTCTTCTCTCTCAATTTTTTGACCTCAAAACTCCCTTTCCATTAAACCCCTACTTTAACTTCTGACTTCAAGATCACTGGGCCACTGACATGGAGCAAACCCCACTTAGGGGCCACTTCCATTGCAATTCCTTCATTATTTCTGGTATCAGGAATGCCCTCTAAAAGTCCTGGGAATGCACTACCAAAGTACCATCTGTAGCACCCAGGTATTCTTAAATGCCAGAGACACAATTCTTTATTAATGGGCACAGTAGCTCCAGTGCTTCATCCTGTCCATAATAACCCACAAAACCCAATTTTTTCCAAGCAGGAACTGCTTGTCATCACCTATTGATCTCTGAGGACCTCTTCTTGTATTCTACCAGTCCCTCATTCAGTGCCAGTGAAGCAATTACTTCCTGGGCCTCCTTTCACCAAATGTGATAAACCTTCACCTGGAGTTTATTCAACACTGGAACTTAATTGGTTTTGCAATTGCCAAAATGGGTAAGTCTTTGGCAGTATCAACCCATCCAGGCTCACCCATTATTGTATATCTACTCTATAGCCCATCTACTCCTCATATACTCCCTACTCACTCCCATCTGCGTCTTGGGAACTGCACGTCTGACATTGTGGTCAGCAACACAGGAGCGCCACAGGGGACTGTACTTTCTCCGGTCCTGTTCAGCCTATATACATCGGACTTCCAATACAACTCGGAGTCCTGCCATGTGCAAACGTTCGCTGATGACACTGCTATCGTGGGCTGCATCAGGAATGGGCTGGAGGAGGAGTATAGGGACCTAATCAATGACTTTGTTAAATGGTGCGACTCAAACCACCTACACCTGAACACCAGCAAAACCAAGGAGCTGGTGGTGGATTTTAGGAGGCCTAGACCCCTCATAGACCCAGTGATCATCAAAGGTGACTGTGTGCAGATGGTGCAGACCTATAAATATCTGGGAGTGCAGCTGGATGATAAATTGGACTGGACTGCCAATACTGATGCGCTGTGCAAGAAAGGACAAAGCCGGTTATACTTCCTTAGAAGGCTGGCGTCCTTCAACATCTGCAATAAGATGCTGCAGATGTTCTATCAGACAGTTGTGGCGAGCGCCCTCTTCTACGTAGTGGTGTGCTGGGGAGGCAGCATTAAGAGGAAAGACGCCTCACGCCTGGACAAACTGGTGAGGAAGGCAAGCTCTATTGTTGGCATGGAGTTGGACAGTTTAACATCTGTGGCAGAGAGAACGGCGCTCAGCAGGCTCCTATCAATTATGGAGAATCCACTGCATCCACTTAATAGTATCATCTCCAGACAGAAGAGCAGCTTCAGCGACAGACTGCTGTCACTGTCCTGCTCCACTGACATTGAGGAGATCGTTCGTCCCCCAAACTATGCGACTCTTTAATTCCACCCGGGGGGGTAAACGTTAACATTTAACATTATACATAGTTATTGTCTGTTTTTCACCTGCATTATTATCATTCTTTAATTTAATATTATTTATTGTATCAGTATGCTGCTGCTGAAGAATGTGAATTTCCCATTGGGATTAATAAAGTACAGTATCTATCTATCTATCTATCTATCTATCTATCTATCTATCTATCTATCTATCTATCTATCTATCTATCTATCTATCTATCTATCTATCTATCTATCTATCTATCTATCTATCTATCTATCTATCTATCTATCTATCTATCTATCTATCTATCTATCTCTCTCCCCTCCACACTTGGGCTGTGTATCTGTTTTTCTTCATCTTTACTTTATTTCACTTTTCTTTGTCTTCTTCCATCTATTGATGTTTCTCGGTGCTGTGTCTATGTGCATGTCTCTCTCAATCCTCACAGGTGGCGCAGTGGTAGTGCTGCTGCTTTGCAGTAAGGAGACTGTGGAAGACTGTAGGTTCATTCCCGGTTCCTCCCTGTGTGGATAGCGCTTTGAGTACTGAGAAAAGCGCTATATAAATGTAATGAATTATTATTATTATTAATCCCTCCTACACTCTTTATCACACTCACTTACAAACACACACATGTACAGCATGTCTTGTGTATTAATGTATATACTGAGTTTGTAAGCACAAGACCATTTACTGACAAAAAACATTGGGGACAAAGATTTTGAAAAGGAAAATGGACTGAAAACATCTATGATACAGTTCAAGTCCTGGGTAACCTGATTTTTATGAGAGCCAAAGGGTAACCTTTGTCACCCACAAATGCCCCGAGTCCTTTACCTCCATACTGTTTTTTCTAGTCCAGCCACATCTACTCCCTGCCAGACTACTGCTGTTCTGTGCCTCAATTCCCAATATATTAGGAGAGGGTGGACTTGTAATCTCTTTCTAAAATTAAGGTTCTCACCCAAACTTTTGCAGCATTTAGATAGCAGTCTTTCCCTGGTAGTCTTTATACCAAAACTTCAAGTATCCTTTATAAAAAGCCATGAATCCCATTCAGGTTTGTTTATATATATATATATATATATATATATATATATATATATAACTGTGTTGTAGTGGTCCATGCTAGGTTATCACATCTGCCACCCTGTGGCTAGAACATGTAGTATGTGCCCAGAAAAAATGCAGGGACCTCCCATTCTCCCCAAACCACCAAACTACTGCAATTTCTGGAAAAACATACAGAAAGACTAGCTGTCAGCCTACCCGCTTTCTGAGCTCCATGGCACATATACAATGCAGTATGTAAAGTGCAATACTAGAATTTCTCCAGTGCATCTATAAATAAATAAATAATAAAAAAATAATTGTGACTATAACAAGATTTCCAGATAAGTGAAAAATTAAAGAAAACGTACTAAGTAATTGCAACACAAACACTGACTTAACCAGTTTTAATGGGAAAAGATGCCGACGAAAGAAGAGAAGAAGTGGGCCGCTAGGGTGGAGAAAAGAAGTGCGCCATTACTGGTGTACAATATGTACATAGTCTTAGGTACCCTAGATATTTATTAAAATTTGCCTTAAAAGTTGTCTTTTGTATTAATGTGTCAGTAGAAAAGAGCAATTTTGAGATTTTGAAACATTCAGTTTTATTAAAGAATGTAACATACTAAGTAATAGAGCACTCTCATTTTCCTTTACCACCACACCACAATCTCTGCTACAAAATGAATGCGTGGATGTAAAGATGCAGCCCCCAATATACTACATATGTATGCAATAAGAGACAGAGAGAGAGATACGTTTAAGTGTGTGTCGTTTGGTCAACAGACTTTTCTTATGGCTTTGTCGATGTTTTTTGGCCATTTTCTTAGCTGTTTGCAACCTTTGCTTCCTGTGTATCTGTCTGTCTCTAAGCCTTATGGAAGAACATATCTAAACGCTACATAGAGTCAATGAGTTTGATGTGAAAAATGACCAAATAATAATTTCAGTATATTTACTAAATAATTTTAACCAATTATTTAAATCTTGCTGTTTTAATAAAATCCATGTGTCCATGTTCAGCTGTAATCTGCTTTTGAGTTAGAAATGACCTGAATAGATTGTGCATGCAATCAGTAGCTGACATTTCTACTTTTTTGGACTGCTGGGTGGCCTACTTTATGCATTAAATTATAAAGTATGAAAAACAATATTTTAAATTATATGTAGTGTTAATTTTCCAGCTGTCAATGAAAGCTCAGGAAAAAATAATTCTTGTTACAAGTGTACACTTCTTTCCACCACAGTCCCAGGTAGATAATGTCCAAAAAGAGATGATAAAAGATATTGAAAATGAGCTTGCAACTTACCTCTTGCCCCCAAAGCCTATCTTCACAGTCAAACACTATGTTATTGTGTCTTATTAAATATTTGTCTTCTTTCCACCTGTGGCAGATCTGGAGATGGAAAATGTAAAACAAGGTATTGCATCGACTCCTGACCCTCTAAACCACTACAGCTCAGGTAGACAACTCCTCTCTTTGTAGCCATGCCAGTCCTCTCCATTCTAACAGCTAACTGCATCCCCTGGAATAGTGTAGTGAAAATAGTTGTAGTGGTGGTGGGAGTTGGTGGGGGTTCAACTCGTTTTCCTCTCTCCGCTGGGCCTAATGACTGCCTGTGTGTTTGTTTATACATATGGCACAGAAGTAAAGATTTGTAAAGCAATGATTAATTAGTCACTACTGACTAATGCTGACTTTTATTATAATGTATAGCTAACAAATAAATGAATAGTTAAAGACCCCTGACTGATGCTTGGCATGAGTGATTATCAAAGATCAAAAATCCCTGGCAATATGAAAATATATTTTTTGTAGTTTTATCCTGTTTTCCTTCTTTTCAAAATCTAGAAGATGATCAGTTAGCGTGCAGTTAAATGGTTTCCAAAAACTGTCCTGTCTGTTGAATTTGCCATTAGTCTTCTGTGTTTCAATATGTCATACCTTAGTAAAAAATCTTTCAAGTTTCCTTCCATAACTGCACAATTTAAAGAGCAACACGGCAACATCTTTCCTAGTACAGACACACGTGTATAGATGTTATATCACAAAAGTACCATGCACAAATTTTTGTGCTCATTCTCAGTTTCTGATTCCCTATAATCTGCATCACTTATTGTAATTGTTTATTTCCTTAAGTGGTCTGAAATAAAGAAACATTGCCCAGTTCTCATTTTGAACCCCTCCAATGCAATAACTAACCATTATGAGTAATAAAAGTACTAATAGTGTGATAAGATAGTTCTAACCTAAATACCGTATCTTTCTAACATATTGTAATTCTGGGTCAATAACTGGAATTTGGGTTATGGCTTGTGTTCCTAAGCATGGTGGGTGAACCTGCAGTTTGTCAGTATTGTGTCAGATACCCGTCAGTGAGTAAGCTTGGTAAGACAGTGGTTTGGAAGAAGCATCAGCTTTTATAGTATGATCAATGACTTGGGGCATGGCATTTTTCCCTAGGTGAAGGGTACTTTAGTAATTGTGACTTCTCTTTTGTTCATCATAATTACCTCCAAATGTAATCATTCTACATAAATTACCAAGATACAGAATGCCAGTATAGTGGGTGGTCTGGCAGTGGTTAGCGCTGCTAGAGTCCACGTTTTTCATTTCAGTCTGGCCACTATTTTGCATGGGGATTTTATTTCTGGATATTTTAATTTTTCTTTTCTGCATTGCAAATCTGTGCAGTTTAGATTGAATAGCAACTCTGAATTAGCTCAGTATAAGTGACTGTTGCTGTGTGACCAGGTGTGATACACGGGCATACCTGGTGTCCAGTGCTGCCCAAATAGGCTACAGATCCTCAGGGCACTAAAAATGAAATTAGTGAGTTCAGAAAATTTTATTAATAGAGACACCTATTTATACATGTCACATTCTCTTATTTATAGTCTCGTATTCTTGTGAGGTCTATCATCTAGTGTCTTAAAAACAGTGATATGGTTACACCTAATGCTGTCTTTGTCCATAAAACAAGCGGACAACAATCCTTTTCAATACTGTCAGTCAGTAAAAGTGTCCTTGAGTATAGAATTTGCAAAGTCAGTCCTCGAAGGCTAAACTGGCTACAGGTTTTTACTCCAATCCAACATCCAAATTAGAAACCAATCCTTGACAATAACAGATCTTATTTAATTTTATGGCTTACTATAGTTTTTTATTCAGCCCTATCCGGTAATTCTTATATCGTAGAATTTTTCTTTTTCAAAGATATCATCCAGATGATTTGTGGACTGAAGCAGATTAGTAATTTTCTGTCCTTCAGTTTTTTTCTCTTCAGTTTCCTTCCGAATATTTTATTAAACCAGGTAGTCCACAATGAATGTGCACAGGTGTCTATGGAAACAAGTTAGATAGAGAACTGACGGTTATTTTGTCTTTTGTACCTTATTGCTAATAAGGAGCACTAAAAAATAGTGAATAGCTGTTTTAGGAACACAAGCAGTTTAGGTTGGGGAATCTTAACAAATGAGATGAGTGAAGTATAAAACTGTTGCTTTAACGTCTCATTAAGAAACTGGATTGGAGCAAAAGCCTGCAGCCATTATGGCCCTCTGGGACCAACGTTGTAGGCTCCTGCTATAGAAGTTGTGGACAATGAAGATGGGACCAAACATTCCAACTTGAATGTTTAGGAACAGCTGCCCTGAAAAAATGGTCAGAGTATGAAGAGTGAACCACCACCTAAAAAACATGCAGCTGCCTACAGTCCTATAATCAGTTATGGACTTCTGGTGAAAGACACCAACAAAGGCTAGTACCTATTGCACTTACGGTAGTAATAGATGAGCTACAGTCGACTCATTTGATGTCAAAAGAAGCATATCTGAACACAAAATCTGTTGTGGTCTATGGAGTGATGGAGTATGGCAGAGAACAACCTAAATAACTTAAACTGCTCTCTGTGTGAACAAGAATATGCTGTTTATTTCAATAAGGATCACAGTGCTTCCCAGAGGTGTGGAAAAATATCTTGTGGTCCGATGAACTAAAATAAAGTGAACACTCCAAACATGCATTGGTCCAGCAATGTAGGCTGGTGGGGCCAGTTTAATGATGAGGATTGTGCTACACGCTGCAAGGCTATGATTCCAAGAACACAGAAGTGAATTCGGCTTATTGTGTCAGCCTCCTGAGTCTCTAGCACTCAGTACATTTATGTATGCACTTTGGGATAAGATGCAATGATCTATTTGGAGCCGGAATCTGTTGTTATGTAATTTGGACCAAGCAAATCTGAGTCATAATGGAGCCAGCAAGCATCACTGTATCACACTGTGACACTTTGTGTAGTCCGTATATTGTTGAATTCAGGCCTATGGGGGATCGATCAACTATAAAACCAGTGAACCTTAAAGAGTGGCTGCTTGGTGTAGATTGTAGTTGAAGATTTGTAAATATGTGATCTCTGTGTCATATAGTATACTTGTGCACAGTAGTCAGAGAATACTGAGTTGACAGCGTACTTACTTGCATGTAACAGATGATTCATATAATTCTCTATACCAACATGTACTGAAGTGGCAGAACCATACTTTTGGATTATACCATGAATACATCATTCCTACATTTTTCCTCTTATGTGTTTTCTGATTTTATACATGTGCCTATAGCTCCACTAATACAAGAGCTGTCTCAGCTTCAGTTAAAAAATAAATATGTGGAAGACAATCAACAGGTCCACGGCAGGCATGGCTATTTATATACAAGTGTTTGGTGTAAAGATGATATGTGAGAAATGTTAAAATTAAGTGAACCAACCTACATTGTTTTACTGCAAAAGTTTTGAAATGAAAGGCATACACAGTCGTGTAGACTCACCATCCCAAGGCCTTCAGTTCAAATCTCAGCCTATTCTCAGTCTGTGTGGAATTTGCATATTTTCTTTCCATCTGCAGATTTTTTCCTCAGAGATCTTGAAGGCTGATGTGTTAGTTAATTACTGCATCTAATTAATTGCAGAGGCTACAATTCAAGCCCAGGACTCTGGACTTGTAGGCAGCCGCTGACCAACCGCTGCACCACGTTACCTCCTTAGGTTAGGTTTAGGTTTATTTGTCATATATAGGTTAACACAGGGTCAACATACAATGAAATGTGTATGACGAGAAAAACAAGTCACTCAACCTAGATCCTTTATGTGTGTATAGTATGTATGTATGTGTCTGTTGTGTTACTTTCAAATACCTGTACATTTGCTGATGATAGAAGCCTTAGAAATAATGTTTTTTTACAGTTTTTTGTAAATCTAACCCTACATTCATATTTATGAGTCGAGGTTTGCTGCCATATTTCCATTAAAGTGTGAAGCAAAAAGACAAGCCCTCTTTATCTAAGATTTTTGGGCTGCGGCAAGAAGGTGAAGATTAGATTTATTTGGTTAGTTTGCAATTAGAAAAGAACCATCAATAGAAGAAATGTGATTTATACATGCTTAAGCTAGGTTATTCAATAAACCATTTTTAATTATACATTGACCAAATTTAGGTAGAACAACTGCACATGAGTTGGTGCTGCTTCCTCACAGCTCCAGGAATCAGGGTTCAATGGTCAATGTCTATGTGCTGTTTAAATGTTCGTTTCACATGCCATTGTTATTCATCAATGTTTCAGAATTTGCCAGCTTTAGGGATGTAAATCAGTATGTCCACCAGTGAACTGGCAGCCTATATAAAGTTAATTTCTATTGCAAGCATAATCGTGCCAGGTTATAACTTAGGAACCTGTGAAGCACAAACTGATGCATGGACTGGCCAAATTTCATTTATATTTTCTTTTCCATTTTAAACACTTTATACTCTTTGAATGTTAACTTTTTAAATACAAATCCCACTAATATTAAGTAAATAATTTAAGCTGTGATTTTTGCAGTAGTATTGCCTTTTTTATGAAGACATTGCCTGCTGCTGTTGTCTAACATAGTGTATACATGTGCTCAGACCATCTGGTGAAAGGTATCAAGGATGAGGTCAAGAACATGCATAGCATGCGATCAAGTGAAACGAACTGAACAAAAGTTTTAAGCGTGCATTTAACCCTATATGTGCTGTGGTGTAAGTTTAATCTGCCCAGTCTGGGATCACAGGAAGTCAGTGAATATTGCAGCAGCAGAAGAAGGCAAGAAGCAAACATGGTGGACAGTATGCCAGTCCATTGCAGGGCTCAGTTGCACAGCTAATCAGAAAAAAGTGTGTAGCATGTAATCCAGTAATCGCAAACTTAGAAATAAAGTGTCAGTTTAGTTTTAATTCAGTTATTTGTCATAGATATGTTGAAACAGTATGATCTGATGGTGCTGAAGCCAGTGTTCATACCACAAATCATAGGGGTTTGGATTGGGGATAGAAAGAGAGGACGGGTGTTATTTAGTTCACAACTGGAATAAACCTAGTACCCTTGCCTAGCAGGGAGGCCTACCAAGAGTACATGTTCCTCTGACATGCTGGATGGCAGCATTCCTAGTCCAGTATGCCCATTCATGTGCCTACAGAGCATGCTGGGAATTGCAGCCACTTGAGGCAGCCCTGCTGGGCTCTGTGGAAGCCAACAGGAGAAGATGCTGGGGAGGGCTGATCCAGTAATTCTTCCTCCTTGACTCCTAAAGTATTTCCTGGTCTGGTATAAAAATGGCTGCTTTCATCCACGTGAGGAGTCAGAGTCGGGAGAGGAGTTGATCTAAGCTCACCTGAGAGGAGTGGAGGGAAAGTAACGTGTGCTATAGTTGTGTAATGGGGAATTCAGAGACATATTTCTAAGGTTGTGTCAAGGGTTTGGAGTCTGTAAGACTCCCCCTACAAGCCACAACTTATTTATAAAACACATGAAAATGATCACATTTGTCTTTGTTTATGGTCAGTTTTCGTGAAGGTTCATTTATGTGCTTAGGACTTAATAACAACTGCTGGCTACTGAAATGTGCAGTTTTTCATACAAAAGAAGAAAAAGTAGCAAACAAGTAATTCATTGTAATGCATTTTGTTTTATAAGAAATAACTATAACATATTTTGTTTCTTTTTTATAAGTAATGTAACTAAGTTACTTTCAAAAGTAACATTCACTCAAAACTGGTCTTATCATATATTTTTGAAATTATATTGGCATTTGATAAATAGTATTTGTTATACAGTATGTGTCAGTATGTCTAGCAGGGGTTTGCCATTCTGTCAAGAGGAGTTTCCTACCTTACTCCCGGATAGACATGGACTCCTTACAGCTCAATATCAGAATAGACAATTTTATAGAACGAAAGAGTTGTTTACATGTTTATTACAAATTTTATGTAATCAGCTGGGTGCAGAAATGGGGAGATGAAAATTGGCTTACATGCATCAGTTTTAGTTGAATGTTACCCTTGGCAGTTTAGGGTAACAGGCGTTTGTATCCTATAGCCAGTTTTTATTCTAGATGTTAGTTCTTGTAGTTAATGAAGAGTTAAAAGAAAAAAAGAAGCAATTTTAAATATAAGACGTGCTAATAAAAGCAAGATTTGGCTTCTAATTAAGAAATGAGTTGTAACTACGGCTCTATTAAAGCTGTGCCTGATACCCCTACCTGAAAGGTTCAATTATGTTCTTGCAATGCAAATACAGACACTGTAAGGATAATCCCCCCATGCTTTAATATGAGTGAATCACTGATATAAGCTGAAAAACCAGAAAAACTCTTGTAAGTTCCCATATTTTAATTAGCTGTGCCAGCAGTCAAAGATGGGTAGAAATCTAAGAAATCAATGTAGAACTCAAGTTGAAGATGCGCTGTAGAGGACCCCCCAGCTCCGATGCACAGACCTTCAGCAGTCGTGGCGATACTCCATCTGGACCCGCTGCTTTGCTGGCACGAAGTCTCCTCAGCTCTCTGCTCACTTGCGCTGTTGTAATTATGGGTGGGGATGTCTCTCCTATGCTGGTATCAGCAGAAGGATGTGTGGAAGGTGCAGTACTCCGAGGTGAGAGTGAGAGTGGGTTATATCCCAGGACTTAAGGAGATGTCCTACTCTGACAGACTCAAAAAATAATCCAGTTTATCTCAAGCAGAGGAGACAAGGTGGGGATCTAACCCAGGTATTTAGTATCTTCAAAGGCATTGATAAAGTAGATCCAGTTGAATTCTTTCATCTTAAGGGCGAATCACATACTCCAAGACATCAGTGGAAAGAGAAGTGCATTTAAGACTGAAGCCAGGAAGCACTTCTTTATGCAAAGAGTTGTGGGACTCTGGAACAAACTACCGAGACATGTAGATGGAGCAGAAACCTGGACAACTTTAAGAAAAATCTGGATGAGTTACTGGGACAGCTTAGCTATTAGCTAAACATACAGCCTTGATGGGACTGAGTGATCTCCTCCCATTTTTCGAATTTCTTATTTTTCTAACCAATGGGCAAAAATGCAGGAATTGTTCCTGCCTAAGACTGCTAGTTCATCATATAACACATTCACATACACCCCTACACTTCCACACACATACATCACGCAGTTTGCTGTCATAAACCAATCTAATCAGCATGTCTTCGGGATGAGGGAAGAAACCAGAGTACCTCAAGAAAAACCTGAACAGACATGAGGAAAGTGCTCCACCACCACACAGACAGTGACTAGGACAGATTTCGAAATCATCCTCCTGGAGTTGTGAGTCAAGAACACTAACCACTACGCCATCATTCACCAACTTAATTAAGATTTTCATTAAAAACACATTTTATATGTTACTGTTAATATGGTATAAATTACAATTTTATTCCAATGCATTCAATATTGGTTGATCTGTTGTGGCCATCTTTTGCACAGCTTTTTTCAGGACATGCTTCGGTTATATTTTTTAAGTTTCTGTTAAATTTGACCTACTGTTTCAAACCTCAGGGAAGATATGACGAATGGGGCTAAACAAGAATGTTTGAAGTGGCTAAGTTCTTTAAGCATAGCACCAATCTACATGAGGTTTTCCAGGAATGCTCGTATATGACGTGGTACAAGCATGCAAAGTGTGTTCCACAATACTCCATTACCATGGAAACACACTGTACACAGTGCTGTAATTATGCGTTATGTTGAGGCACAATCATTTTTCATAAAGCCGCAGGCCTCAGAAAAAAAAAAGATAGCCTTGTAAAACATAGTGCATATTTGCTGCCGGAAATGCTCTGGACTGATTGGACGTACACTTGCAGAGTTAATGTTTTTTCAAAGTATGTAGTACAGGTGTATGCAAACAAGTACGTGGAGAGCCAAGAAGTTTCTTAAATAGCATGACTGACATGCTGCAGCAAGAACTGTATGTTGCATGGCTTGATCCTACATTCCTTCAGTCATATTTTACTTTTTTCTGCAAAATTCATCAGAATGCTCAGGGGACTACAGTGGACTAGTACTGTATGCCTTCAGTTTTTCATGCAACTTCATTAATAAAACTTGTTGTTTGAATAACAAATAGAACACAATTTTCTATTGGCTACATTTTTTTTTTTTTTTGCACTTCATTGTTTTTTAGTTGTTATGTAAGTGTTGCTCTCTGTCTAAGGTTGGATCCCGCCTTATGATCGATGCTAGCAGGACAATTATTGGCGAAAACTGAATGCAATTTGATAATAGATAAGTGGTTCAAATCCCATTACTACCAGAGGGGATCCTACTCCGTTGGGCCTTTGAGCAAGGTCCTTAACCTGAAATTGCTCCAGTGGTTATGTACAAAGGCTAATCCTGCACTAAGACCCCAAAGGTCATGTGAAAAGGCAAATTCCCCTTGGGGATTAATTAAGTATATCAAAATAAAAAAAGTAGATGTTAATTAGGTGCTGGGCAAGGTGAGAAGAAACAGTTAAGAATTTTCATCCTTAACAACAGATAAAATACAAGTTTATAATTGCTGAGACATGCCAAAGACCATGTTCACATAGAAGGAGGGCTTGACCTCAAGTTGAGAAACAAAAACAAATTGTTTTGTGTTCTGTTGTGGTACTCTTAGTATAAATCTTCAGGATAAAACAGGCTTCTACCAGACTTTATTTAGTAATGTGGGAAATCATAAGGCAGCATGAACAAGAATTTTATAAGGAAATAGATAGGTATGATAAAACACTGAAAGTGGCTGCAGTAATGTTAGAATAAAAGAAGTAAAACAAACAATCAGTCAGTCATGTTCAAACTTGCTTAGGCCAGAACAGGGTTACGGGGTTACCGGACCTTATCCCTGTAGCAGATAAGCCCTTTGTCCACCTCTTGAACCCTCAGGTACCACTCCAACCACGATGTAAAAGCACAAGACTCTTTAATTTTGTACTCACGTGCATAAAGCACCCTCCACTCCACTCTCATATAAATACAACAATTCTCCCTCACAATACTCTTTCCTCCTCGCCCAGACACTTCGCCCTCCTACCTCCCAGCTCAGCTCAGTGTCTGGGCTTTCCCACAGTCCTTTTATACACCCTGACCCGGAGGTGTTCCTGTTCAACAGTCCACAGTTCCGTATTCCTTCCATGTCAGGGTAAACAGTCCTGTTCTTCAACCCGGGAGCACGTCGTTTCTTCCTGTCGCGTGACGATGATGTACACCCGGGTTATAGGGCACATACAAGCCTCCGAGTCCTCCTATAGCGACTCCTGGTGGCCCCCAAGGTATCCAGCAGGGCTCCGTATAAAAACTACATAGTCCATGAGGCCCTGCTGGAACTCGGGGGACGTTCATGCTGTTGGGAGAGCTCCTCCTGGCGGCCTGGGGGTGAGAGCCGGAATAGAAAGCCGGCAATCCACCACCTCCCAAACAGCATAGGGTGCAAGTCAAGAACAAGCCCTGAACATCGCTGGGCCAACACACGCACACACACACACACACACACACACACACACACACACACACACACACACACACACACACACACACAAGGGCCAATTTAGTATCTCCAATTCACCTAGCCTACATGTCTTTGGATTGTGGGAGGAAACCACAACACCCTGGGGAAACCCATGCAGAGACAGTGAAAACATGTCAACTCCACACAGGTAGGACCCGGGAAGCAAACCTGGTCCCATTACTGCAAGGCAGCAGTGCTACCACTAAGTGCTTTACCTTTAAGAAAGGTAGGCATTAATTTAATGTTGCTTAAAGGGATGGTGGAACTACTAACAGCAAATTCTAACTTAGCCACTTTTGTCAATATGCTAATATATGAACATATACTGTATATATAATGCAGTTTCTATGTAAATTTATTCAGTGACTAAAGTGATAGCTTTATATATAATACGCTACCGTGGCTGTTTGTTTGTCTGTCCAGGATTTTAAATAACCTGTAGCTCGCAGACTGTTTGACCTATTGACCTGAAATTTGGTACACATATACTACGTGACGTGATGTAATGTTTGACCTCCAAGGTTATTCCTCTTTTTATTTTTATTTTATTTTATTGTAGAATCAACTCTCAGTAGCAGCCAGCAGGGCAGTCGTGCATCACATGCATACGGGCACCATTCTCATCCCTACCACCTTCACTGTCACTTCCCCTACCTCTTCATATCTTAAATCATTCTTGAGGCAGATTGAAGACTTAAGTGCCATCTTAAATGAAAAATTAAGGAAAATGTACTAAGTAATTAAACACAGACTTAATCAGTTTTAACGTGAAAAGATGCAGATGAAAGAAGAGAAGCAGCAGGCCGTTAGGGTGGAGAAAAGAAGAGCTGCTCAGGAAACAGCAAGCGCATCAACCTCTGAGCAAACGAATGCTAAACGTACAGAGAAAGAGGATGAGAACTATGAATGCTTAAGTCAAGTGTAACGTACAGTGCGCCATTACTAGTACAGTATAAAGGGAGTTCAAGCAAGATACCAATTAATGAGGACAGAATGATGGTACAGTGGCTAGTGCTACTCAAAGCTCCACACGACTGGGTGTCAGTCTTGGCCCAAACACTATGAGTGTGAAATTTATAGTTTCTCCAGGTGTCAGCATTGCTTTTCTTTATACATTCCAAAGTTGTGTGTGCTAGGTCAATTTCCAGCTCTTAACTGACTCAAAGTAAGTGAGTTGAAGTCTGTGTGTGAATTTGTCCTGCGCTGGAGTTGTGTGCCTTGTGCCTGATGCTGATTATAAAGTACATGCAAGTTAGGCTGACAGACAACTCTAAACTGGCTCAGCAGGTGTGAATCAGAAGCTTAGTGAGCTGACTTCCCATGGTAACCTAGATGTGGTGCTAGTCTTGATGCTTCTCTCAAATTTGGATAGGTGGTAGTACTGAGCGAGGGATTAGATTAGGTTAGATAATGGTGATCTGCATTGGCAATTCTAGTGTGTTCATCCTGGCAGCTCTTGGTGCAAGGCAGAAATCAACCATGGTAGTTTGGTGATGTCAAGTGCACACCCAAAGTCACTTTCACTTTGTTAAGTAAAGAAAACAGCACAAAATACACAACGAGGAACAGTAAGGTAACCATTCTCTGCATTGTATGTGTGTGTGTGTGTACAACACCTGTACACCCCTGCTTATCTCTCTATTATAAAAATCCTGGGAGAGAATGACTAGGGAGACAAGACGTGATCTTCACGTGAAGATCATGGAAGACACTTAAAAGACCCGCGAGATGAAAGAGATTGGCCACGGAGCATCTCGCGGGGACCTTAAACATGAGACTTTGTGCCAAAAGATTGACCCAGGACCGTCTCGCGGGGACATAGAACCTGAGATTCTTGCAAGACACGCCCTACTTACAACCAATATTAAATAAGACCACGGGCAGCAAAACACTCAGTCGTGTCAAGGCTTTGAGCACACATAGATTCAGGGCTCTCAGCGCATATAAAGCATATAAGGACAATATGTTAGAAATGAAAAGTCGACGACTAAGCAAAGAAGAAAGAGCAGCGTGGAGAAAAGAGACTCAAAAGTGTTGGAGAGAAAAAAATGCAAAAAAGTAAAAGAATAATCTAGGTGCAAATTCAGAAAATAAGGAAAGTAATATTCAGTCCGGAACAAGTGGAATTGAAAAAAAAAAGAACATGTCCGATCGGGCTCAGAATTAAAAGACAAAGTAGAACTTCATAAAGACGTTCAAAAACATTGGAGCTATACACATGCAGAGCAGGTTAGAGATTATGAAAGCAGTGGAATTTGAAAGGCTCAAGAAAAATGATGGTGCGATACACATGCAGAGAAAGGTAAAGAATATCAAAGCAGGAAAATTTGAAAGTATTGTAGTGTCTCTTCCAGGTTGAAGCCTTTTTTTTTTGGAGTGACTGTTAGGTTCGATTGAGGGAGGGCGGACTACAGCACTGAAGACTGACAGCGGGGTATTGATTGATGCAGTAAGGTGGGGGGGGGGTCCCGGGACAGGAGGAGGGGGTTGGAGAGGGTGCTAGAAGGTGTGTTTGGGGTTACGAAGTCGCCATTCTTTTTCTTGATTGTTCAAGTAAAACTTTTGTGAGACTTTACGATGTCTGTCTGTTTTTTTTTTTTTTTTACTTCTTCTCTTTTCGAGCCGGACACAGAGGTCGCTATAGTATCAAAAAAAGATAGTAAAGATCGCATCAGCACAAACAAAAGGAAATTATTACTCGAAAAAGGAAAATAATCATCACGGACCAGGTGTAATTGAAACAATAGCAGGACAAAGCGAGGTCAGAAGTAGAAAACAAAGTAAAACGTCATAAAGAGGTTAAAAAACAAGGGGGTTAAACACATGCAGAACAGGTTAGAGATAATGAAAACAGTGGAATTCAAAAGACTCAAAAAAAAAAAGTAGGTGCGAAACACATGCAGAGCAAGATACAGAATATGAAAGCAGAAAAAAACAACAGTGTCAAAACAAAGAAAGTAAACATCGCATTAGAGCAAACAAAGAAATAACGAAAAGGCGAATAGAGATCGAATATATGGACATAGATGATATGTCAGAAGTATGTAAATATTGTAAGGCTTTGAAGTTTAAGTCAGGGAATTTCAAAAATGGGGTTTACCTCACATGCATTTATTGGTTATTTTGCAAAAAAAAATTATTAACTGCTGATGATGTGGATCGTTTTGTCTGTGCTGAAATTCCAAACAGAGAAAAAGTCATTAAACATATGTCTCACGGACCTCGTTTAAAAGATTCAGCATGTTTGGACTCTAAAGATTCCAAATATTGTTTTTAAAGAAGTTCTGAAATAAAAGTGAAACTAAAGAAAAAAAAATCTTAAAAGTGTGTATCTGGAAAACCAAACATGGGGGTTGGCGAGCGAAGCGAGCAGGGGGCAAAGCCCCCTGGTCTTTGTAATTATCTTATTAGCCAATAATGTGGCAGCAGCACAAATGCATACAGTGATGCAGGTACAAGTCAGGAACTTCATTAATGTTCCCATTAAACACCAGAATGGAGAAAAAAATGTGAGCTCAATTATTTCAACCACAGCATGATTGGTGGTACCAGACAGTCTCCTTCAAGTATTTATGTAACTGCTGATCTCCTAGGACTTTTATACACAGCAGTCTCTAGAGTATAGTCTGAATAGTGCAAAAAACTTCCAGTGAGTGTCAGTTACGGATGGAAATGCCCCGTTGATGACAGCGTTCAGGGAAAATGGCCAGCTTGGTTTCAGCTGACAGAAAGACAACAGTATTTTAGATAACCACTCTGTACAACGGTGGCAAGCAGAAAAGCTGTTCAGAATGCACAACATGTCAAACATTGAGGCAGATGGACTACACCTGCAGAGGAGCATGTCGGGTTCAATTTTTGTCAGCAAAGAACAGAAAGTCGAAGCTGTAGTCAGCACAGGCTTACTAAAAGTGGACAGTTTGGAAAACATACTGCTTGGTCAGATGAATCTCGATTTCTGCTCAGGCACACAGATGGCAAGGGCAGAATTTGGCCACAACAGCATGAATCCATGCACCCAATCCACCTTATGTCAACAGTCCAGGCCGGTGGTATTGGAGTTGGTGTAATTGTGTGAGGAATGTTTTCTTGGCATACTTATTAATCCTATTAATACCAGTCAATCATTATGTGAATGCCACAGTCTATGTGAGGATTGTTGCTAACCATGAGCATGACTACAGTTTATCTCTCTCCTAATGGCTACTTCTAGCATGATAATGTACCATGTCACAAAGCAAACGTAGTCTCTGACTGATGGACCAGAATCTGAAAGTAATGTTTCCAAAGAAGCTATGAAGAACTGATATATGTAATACATACTGTATATATTGTGAAGCCCAGATGCATAAAGCCACCCTAACCCAATACAGACAGGCAGAGACATGAGTTCCAGCACAACACACACCTTTATTCTTCAATTTGAAGCACTTTTTAATTTTCTCCCCACCTCTCAGCACAATACAAATAATGCCAACTGTTACAGCACAGTCCTTCCTCCTCCAGTCTTCCACACTTTGTCTTTCTTCCTCCCAACTCTAGCCTTTGAACAGTGGCAACTGGTCCCCTTTTACAGGACATCTGGAAATGCTCCAGGTGTCCAAAGACCTACTTCCAGCAGCACCTCCTGGTATGGCGGAAAGTACTACCAAACAGGGCCCAGCAAACATCTAGTTGCCCCCTGGCTTTGGCCATGGATCCCAGCAGGGTTGAGCTTCCATGCTCCAAACCTGTGGCCCCACTGCAAGCCAAGGGGGCTGCCATCTATCAGTCTGGGGGTGAAAATGTCCTGACATTGTCGGGCCGTTTGCCACATAATATATATATATATATTTATACTGTGTATGTGTGTGTACAGTAATCCCTCCTCCATCGCAGGGGTTGCGTTCCAGAGCCACCCGCGAAATAAGAAAATCCGCGAAGTAGAAACCATATGTTTATATGGTTATTTTTATATTGTCATGCTTGGGTCACAGATTTGCGCAGAAACACAGGAGGTTGTAGAGAGACTGCAAACAAACATTTGTCTCTTTTTCAAAAGTTTAAACTGTGCTCCATGACAAGACAGAGGTGACAGTTATGTCTCACAATTAAAAGAATGCAAACATATCTTCCTCTTCAAAGGAGTGCGTGTCAGGATTACAGAATGTCACATAGTTAGAGAAAACAATCTCTAGCAAACAAATCAATAGGGCTGTTTGGCTTTTAAGTATGCGAAGCACCACGGCACAAAGCTGTTGAAGGTGGCAGCTCACACCCCCCTCCGTCAGGAGCAGGGGGAGAGGGAGAGAGAGAGAGAGAGAGAGAGAGATAGAGATAGAGATAGAGAGAGACAGAGTTTGTTTTTCAGTCAAAAATCAATACGTGCCCTTCGAGCTTTTAAGTATGCAAAGCACCGTGCAGCATGTCCTTTCAGGAAGCAGCTGCACAAAAGATAGCAACGTGAAGATAATCTTTCAGCATTTTTAGACGAGCGTCCGTATCGTCTAGGTGTGCGAACAGCCCCCCTGCTCAATCCCCCTACATCAGGATCAGAGAAAGTCAGCGCAAGACAGAGAGAAAAGTAAGCAATCTAGCTTCTCAGCCATCTGCCAATAGCGTCCCTTGTATGAAATCAACTGGGCAAACCAACTGAGGAAGCATGTACCAGAAATTAAAAGACCCATTGTCCGCAGAAATCCGCGAACCAGCAAAAAATCTGCGATATATATTTAAATATGCTTACATATAAAATCCGTGATGGAGTGAAGCCGCGAAAGGTGAAGCGCGATATAGCGAGGGATCACTGTATATATATATATATATATATATATATATATATATATATATATATATATATATATATATATATATATAAAAATAATATACTGTATATATGAGGCAAAGGCAAAATGGATCATAAAGTTGATAATATAAAAGAATTGTTGAACAGAATAAAGTTGTAAGCTAAGTTAACACAAAAAATTAAGTACCCTAAGTTCTTGTCAATAAGCCGCGGCTTATCTAAGGAAAAAAGTTGTGAAAATGAAAAAATAGAATATCGGCTTATACATAAGTCCGGCTTATACATCCATCGCGGGGGTTGCGTTCCAGAGCCACCCGCGAAATAAGAATATCCGCGAAGTAGAAACCATATGTTTATATGGTTATTTTTATATTGTCATGCTTGGGTCACAGATTTGCGCAGAAACACAGGAGGTTGTCGAGAGACAGGAACGTTATTCAAACACTGCAAACAAACATTTGTCTCTTTTTCAAAAGTTTAAACTGTGCTCCATGACAAGACAGAGATGACAGTTCCGTCTCACAATTAAAAGAATGCAAACATATCTTCCTCTTCAAAGGAGTGAAGCAAACAAATCAATATGTCTGTTTGGCTTTTAAGTATGCGAAGCACCGTGGCACAAAGCTGTTGAAGGCGGCAGCTCACACCCCCTCCGTCAGGAGCAGACAAAGAGAGAGAGAGGGAGAGTTTGTTTTTCAGTCAAAAATCAATACGTGCCCTTCGAGCTTTTAAGTATGCGAAGCACTGTGCAGCATGTCTTTTCAGGAATCAGCTTTACAAAAGATAGCAACGTGAAGATAATCTTTCAGCATTTTTAGACGAGCGTCCGTATCGTCTAGGTGTGCAAACAGCCCCCCTGCTCAATCCCCATACGTCAGGATCACAGATAGTCAGCGCAAGAGAGAGTAAGCCGGGTAGCTTCTCAGCCATCTGCCAATAGCGTCCCTTGTATGAAATCAACTGGGCAAACCAACTGAGGAAGCATGTACCAGAAATTAAAAGACCCATTGTCCGCAGAAATCCGCGATATATATTTAAATATGCTTACATATAAAATCACAATTTAAATGACCGCTACGCGCTCGTGTTGACTCGGCGACGCCCAGAGCAGAAAGAACGCGCTCCGGCCGCTCCAACCGCGCCATGCGGGGAGTGAGAGAGACAGCAATATCTCACACTCTCTCCCCCCTTAAAGAAATTAAATGGGCGCGAGTGAGACCACTGACCTCCCTCCCTTCTATTAGTTATAGGTTATAGTACGTTCGGCTTATCCATGAGTCCGGCTTATCTATGATACGATTTTATTTTAAAAATTCGTATGATTTTTGGTCTCCGGCTAATACATGAGTCCGGCTTATAGACAAGAACTTAGGGTATATGTTATTGATGAAATAGAATTTGAATTTCCAATATGGAATACTGATAAAGAGCAAGGTAAAAATATTAGTTATTACTTATTATAAATTAATAATTACAGTAATAAAGAAACAGATGGTGAACTCAGAAATTTGAAAAATATAATCATGGAAAGGAAAAAAAGAGTGGTGAATGTGAAACTATTTTGTCATTGGAAACATGATGGGATTAAAGACAATATACCACATTATGTGGTTGTTCATGTTTCTTTCTAAAAAAAAACTATTATGTGAGATTGCCATGACATTTTTATTTGTTATGCAGAGGATCACAATATGACAGCATAGGGAGGATTCCGCTGGATTTTCATAGTAGGAGTAATAAACAAATGAGGAAAAGAATGTTCAGAATTGGACAACATATTATTGGAAAAGCAATCACATAGTCAGCAGTAGACTTGACATTAAATAAAACAGTCACATATGAGTAGTTATCTGTATAGTGCGATATGAATAAAAAGGGGTACAATTATACAAACTATTGACTGAAATTATTGGACTTGAGAACATTACAGAAGTACAACAGGTCAACAATGTACACATGACATGACATTCAGGTGTGTTTAAGGGCTGTGAAGACACTATCCTTCAATAGACTGGGTTCAGTAGTTAGGTTCTAGAACCTTGTCAGTCTTTTTCAGGGTTTGAGGTGCCAAAGACTATCTCACCAGGACTGGGCAAAAGGCTGAAAACAGAACTGGAAAGAACTCTACTCAATCACAAAGATCACTTTTCCTCACCCACACACCCCATGTTTACATAGTGACAATTTACAATTAGAAGTTAACATAACCTAAATTTTTTTAAGTTGTAATTCCTTCATTGTATGAGCATGTTAGCTGTTGTAATTTTTATGAAATGGGACTGTCAAAACTATTAAGGTATTAGAAATGTTAGAGAATAACAGAAGTAAAAGGCAAGCTTTACTACAGAAACTGGCTACTACAGATAGCAGATGAAAATGGCACACTGATAGTAAATTATAGGGTGACCAGATTTTCAAAGTCTCAAACTGGGACACTTGTTTAGCATGTATGTCCACATATAAAGTCCGTCCTCATTTGTTTTAAATCCTGCATTATCTCATCGTTATCAAAGAGAGCTTGAGACATGGGGAAAAAAGCCCTTTCATAAATGAACACCTATGATTTCACACAGTGGATGATGTGGAAACAAATCATTGGCAGTACTGTCTGTTTTTGTCTGCCTCTTGGTCATCCTCATGATGCTGTTCAAATTTAACACAAGTTATTAATCAACCTTTTCATGTCAGAAGTTTTGACCGTGCTATTATACAGTACATATATTACATCAAACGGGGAAGAGGAAATGATCGTGGTATGGGGGTCCCCCTTTGAAATTCCATATATTGTGAGGATGTTTCTTTTGGTGGAGCAATGTGAAACTAAGAGTAGCTTGCCAAAAACACAAGGTGTCCAAGAGATGGATGTTAAGAATATGAGATGACTGTCTAGATAATATGGGTGTGTTGGGCATATTTTGAAGTTAGCAAAAATGGTGGAAAACGTTTGTGAGGTTTTTTTGTCCCCTGGACAAAAAAAATAACAAATGACATGTTTAGGTACAAGCAGCTTGGTAGCACGTCAGCATCCTAGTTTTGAACCCTCTGCCCATTCATTGACAGAGTTAAATCTGAATTTTCTCTGTATCTGCTGGCACTGGTTTTCCTCCCACTTCCAAAAATATACAGCTGTATATTAACTCTGTGGGTGTGTGGGTGGGTTTATGATGGACTGACACCCCACCCAGAGCTGTTTCCTTTGCCCCATGACCCTGAATTAGATTAAGCAGGTTTGACAGTTTTATTTTAATGTATGGAATGGTAGACTGGGGGTCTAAAGAAAAATAATAAAATGCATTAGGTTATACAGTAAGTTATAAATGTGACCAAAGAAGTATTTTGATGATCAAAAAAAGACAATGAAATATCAAATATTATCAGCAAGACTACATTACTATGGTAGCTAAGTACATGAATACATGGTAAAAAAAAATGTAACTGGCTGGTAGTGTAAGAACTTAAAGGAGAACAAGAAATAATGTGAATTAACATTAATAAATCACTATAAAATAATACTGTGGGAAAGCTAGTTTAGGATTTAAGGGTAACTACAATAGGTGATTAGTTTCAGCCTTGAGCCCTGTGCTACCAAAGCAGGTTACAGCCATGAAATGGATTCAGCAGGTTCAAAAATGGATGCAAGTAAGGATTTTAGGCTGACCCTAAGAAAAGATGAAAGATGTAAACCACTTATTGTGGCAGGTTTATGCGCTCAGATGAAGGAGGCTATGTGTAATTGAGAAAAATGATTAGAAATAAAGTATAGTGAAAGCAGAAAAAAAATCAGTTTTCACTCACTTTGGTTATGATTTTCACATCAGATGGGCCACTTTTTAACATAATTAATATACTGTAGTACAATAGCCAGAGAGCCATGTTAGCCAATCAGACATCAAACCTTATCATTTGCTTTATAAAGTGACATTAAGTCAGATTTTCTTCCAGCATTATCAGATGCAACACACATTGTAACCCTGGAAGAGATGCCAGTACATTGTGTACTTAGTCGGAGTTGTCCCATTGGCCTACACTTCATATGTTTAAGATATGAAAATGAATGGAAGGAATTATTAAGGATAAGATTGAGGAACACCTGGCAAGGACAGGAGTTATTCTGAACAGTCAGCATAGGCTCAGAAGAGGGAGGTCGTGTTTAACTAACATACTGGAATTCTATGATGAGGCAACAAAAGGATACAATCAAAGTGGAGCATATGATATTATTTATCTTGAATTTCAGAAAGCATCTGATAAGCTGCCAAATGAGAGGTTAGGCATCCAACTAAAAGAAGTGGGTGTTTAGGGTGATGTTTGTAGATGGGTACAGAATTGGCTCAGACACAGGAAGCAGAGGGCGATGGTGTGAGGAACCTTATCAGATTTGGCCAATGTTAAGAGTGTGTTCCACAGGGGTCAGTGCTGGGGCCACTACTATTTTTAATATATATTGTGGCAGACGGCTGGGGTCCATGCCTGGCCTGGATGCCCCTTCGGTATATGTTCAGGGGGAGCAGCCATGGACTTTGCAATACCTCCCCCTGGATGCTAGATGGCAGCCCTCCTGGGTTGGAGCGGTGCTTCGGTTTCCCACAGGGCTCCATGGAAATTGGAGTTGGGTGCAGCCCTATTGGGTCCCACAGGCGCCGCTAGGGGTTGCTGCATCTGGGACTCCTGAACCCTTATGGGAAGTGTTTTCACCGCAGCCGGAACTTGGCAGTCAACAGGTGGACTATAAAAGGGGCCAGCAGCCACCGCTCAGGCAGCCTGAGTCAGGAGGAGGAGGAGGACTACACTTGCTAGGAGGAGTGGTGGTGCAAAAAGGATACTGTGTGTGTTTTATTGTGGTCAGCTTTGGGACTGTGTTGTGCCTGTGGGACACGGGGAAGACATGCCCCACAGGTGAAGAAAAATATAAGTTCCTTGTTTTTATATGTGCCTCCGGTGTGAGTCTATGTCGGGTCAGGTGCCAATATAGCACCTTTGTTACAATATAAATGATTTAGATAGGAATATACTGTAAGTAACAAGCTGGTTAAGTTTACAGGTGATACCAAGATAGCAGATAATTTGGAATCCGTTATATCATTACAGAAGGACTTGGATAGCATACAGGCTTGAGCAGATTTGTGGCAGATGAATTTTAATGTCAGTAAATTAAAGTATTACACATAGGAAGTGAAAATGTTAGGTTTGAATACACAATGGGCGGTCGGAAAATTGAGAGTACACCTTATGAGAAGGATTTAGGAGTCACAGTGGACTCTAAGCTATCGGCTTCCAGTGTTCAGAAGCCATTAAGAGGGCAAAGAATGTTAGGTTATATTGCACGATGTGTGGAGTACAAGTCCAAGGAGGTTCTTCTTAACCTTTATAATGCACTGGTGAGGCCTCATCTGGAGTACTGTGTACAGTTTTGGTCTCCAGCCTACAAAAAGGACATAGCAGCACCTGAAAAGGTCCAGAGGAGAGCAACTAGGCTGATTCAAGGGCTACAGGGAATGAATTATGAGGAAAGATTAAAAGAGCTGAACCTATACAGTTTAAGCAAAAGAAGATTAAGAGGAGACGTGATTGAATTGTTTAAAATTATGAAGGGAATTAGGTTGGTTTCGTCCGTTTATAGGAGATGGACGTCTGAAGCAGAGCTCCGCTAGCAGCGGCTTTATTTTCCCACGTATTTCATATTATTTAGAGGTATCCTGTATTTAACCCGACCAAGGAACTTCCACTACAATATACAAGCATGAGTAACAAGAAGAAAAGTCAGAAAGAACCGGAAAAGAAACTTAAAGCTGCATCGAAGTCCGGACAGACTTCCGGCCTGAGTGCAAGTGTAAGGTATGGCATCACGGAGACTGACCTAGAACAGGCAGAAGAGTACGCAGAATTCCTGGGACCCCGCTCCATTGTATCGTCTCCAGTCGAGAGTGAAAATGGGAGCGAAGGCGCAAGTGATACAGGTCACGAGGGATCGCCGATTTCTGAGGATCATTCGAGACTAGAAAGGGCTCTGCAGGACGTGCTCTCATCTACTCATCGCGAGCCTGTAACAGGAGCTGCATTTTCACTTGCGGAGCACGAAAGCAGAAGCGAACTGTCCGAACTGAAAGAGATGATCGCTACACAGAAAGAGATGATCGCTACACAGTCCACTGCCATAGTTACGGCCATGAAGGAGCTTAAGAAAGATAACACAAATGATCTTAAGAAGGTGGCCACTGAGCTCAAGAAGGATAACAAAGATAAGGAAACGCGTCTATTTGAACGTTTCGACGTGAACTTTAAAGGCATGTTGGAGAAATTAGTGGAACACATTGAAGAAACTAACTCCAAACTGAAAAGGCTTGATGATCATATTAATGACGTTTCAGATCAGCTGGAAGACGTTAAGCAGGGACTCACGGCTCGAGTGGAAACAGCGGAACAAATGGCATCTAACGGCGATGAAAAAGCCACAGCTGCGAACTCGGAATACAAAAAACTTGGAGACAGACTTGCAGCCCTGGAGGATGGGTGCAGAAGAAATAATATAAGAATTGAGGGTATACCTGAGAAACGAGAAAGCTCAAGCCCAGTGAAATTTGCAGTAGAATTACTGTCTAAAATAATTGGAGATGACTTTAAACTCGACAATGAGATAGCCACGGCTTATCGCACAAAGATACCAAGCGCCTTTAAATCTAGGTCTTTTATTGTCCGCTTCGAACGACTAAGATGTAAGCTTGATGTGATGGCACTTCTCAGACACAAGCAAGAGATTATATTCGAAAATAATCTTATTCGTATTTTTCCCGACTTCTCACCATCAACAGCTGCAAAACGCAGATCCTACAACGACATTAAAAGGATGCTACGGAAAGCCGATATCAAATACAGCCTCTTGTATCCTGCCAAACTGAAAGTGGAAGTTCAAGATGGACATTATATCTTCTTCAGCAAAGAAGAAGCTGAAAAAGAATTAAAGAAGCTGTTTCCGACACTTTTTTGAAAGTTAATTAAAATTAAAGAGCCGTATTCTATCAAGGCACGGGAAGAACCTATGATCTGATCGCTGGATCCATGTTTAAAGAGACTGGTATTATAATTATACATCTTATTTTCTTTTTTTTTTTTTCTTTTTTTTTTTTTTGTTTTTAGCTGGACTTTATATGTTATATGTTTATGTTTTAATCAGAGTTATAGAGTTATAGACGTGAGTGTGAAAATGTGGAAGTGATTAAAGTAGGATTCGTTTTATTTATTTATTTTTTTATTCCTTTTTTTTTTTTTTTTTTTTAATTTATTTTTTTTATTTTACTATACCTTAAAGTAGACTGTTTAACTTCATACCCTTGGTTTAATGCTTGTTCTACTATTTATACAATTACCATTATACTATTACAGTATGAATTACCAGGTTTATCCTAGACTAGTTTTTAAAATCATTCCCAGGGTTGTTTCTTTTTTTTTTTTTTTTTTTTTTTTTTAATCTTAATATCTTAACTTAAAAGCGCTGAAGATTATTTCAAGCTTAAATATTGTTAATGAGAACATTTTCGGCAGATAGTATTAAGGATTTAACTGTAAAAGATATCTCTGTTTTAATTCTGTAACGCCGCTGCAGGGTGGGGTTTGTTTTGTTTTGGACGTGCTCTGTCTCTTCGTATGTCAGAGGACTGGAACATCGCGAAGTGGGGTCTAGCCTCATGTGGGGAGGCAAAATGGGGGGGGTAGGGGGGATAAAGGGGGGAGAGAAGGAGAGCAGGTTATATTTAATCTATTCTTATAATCCTTATAATTATAAATATCAATGCAGCAACAGGCTAACATGCAACAACTCCTGGGTTATCTTGAAACTAAGATTAAAACTGCCATATTACCAATCAAAACTATAAAATGACATTAAAAACTCAGAATCAATGTCTCCATGATGGGACAGTTAACTTTGTGAGCTGGAATGTTAAAGGCCTGAATCACGAATTAAAGAGAAAGAAAGTATGCTCTCACCTAACAGGCTTAAACGCTAAAATAGTATTTTTACAGGAGACCCACTTACTAACCAAGGATCAGTTCAGATTACAAAAAGACTGGACTGGCCAAATGTTCCATTCTAGCTTTATAAAGAAAACTAGAGGGGTGGGAATTCTCATACATAGAACAGTTCCATTTGTAGCATCAGAGGTAGTGTCGGACCCTGAAGGGAGATATGTGATGGTCATGGGCAACTTATATAACAGTAAAATGATTTTGATAAATGTTTATGCACCCAATGTTGATGATAAGGAATTCATGCAAAATCTATTTGCATCCATTCCCAATGTGAACACTCATAAAATTATAATGGCTGGGGACTTTAATTGTGTTTTAAATCCACTCTTAGATAGGACTCCCGTGACAGGGGGGACGACATCTAATACTGCAAAGATAATTACACAGTTTTTAAATGATCACAACTTATCAGACCCCTGGAGGTTTCTTAACCCAAACTCAAGAACATATTCGTTCTACTCACCAGTGCATTATAGCTACTCAAGAATTGATTATTTTTTTATAGATAATAATTTCCTGCCTACAATTAAATCATGCAAATATGACACAATTGTTATCTCTGACCATGCCCCTCTAGTCTTGGAGCTAAAATCAATAAGCCCCTCGTACTCACCTCGCAGATGGCGTCTTAACCCTCTTTTATTGGCAGACGAGAACTGCACAGAATTTATATCCAAACAAATCAGCTTCTTCCTAGAGACAAACACGTCTACAGAGGTTTCTGCAGGAACACTCTGGGAAACTCTAAAGGCCTTCCTAAGAGGCCAGATTATTTCATATCTTTCCCATAGAAATAAATTAGAAACCAAGAAAGTGTCAGAGCTAAGAAATGAAATTACTAGAATAGATGAAGAACAAGCCAGGCGTCCAAGTGAAGCTCTTCACAGGAAAAGGCAGGCCCTGCATACAGAACTTAACATCTTAACAACTAAAGAAACTGAACAACTTATTTATAAGTCTAGACAGCATTACTATGAACACGGAGAAAAAGCTAATAAGCTTTTAGCTCAACAAATTCATAAACAAGAAGTTCACAATGCAATACCAGTAATCACCAACAAGAATGGAGAAGAAATCATCGACCATAATAAAATAATGCACACATTTAGAGATTACTATAAGTCTTTATATTCCACTGAGCCCAAAGAAGACAACACGCAATCTAATGCATTTCTGGATAATTCACAAATACCACAAATAGATGCTTTAAGTGCTGAGGAACTAGATAAACCTCTAACGCTAACAGAATTACTAGACGCTATAAAGTCACTACAAAGCGGGAAATCATCAGGCCCTGATGGTTACCCCGTAGAGTTTTATAAGAAATTCTCCACTCAGCTAGCTCCACTCTTATTGGTAACATTTACAGAAGCTAAAGACCACCAAATACTACCTCAAACATTTCGACAAGCATTAATCACCGTCTTTCCTAAACAAAATAAGGACTTGTTACAATGTGCATCATATAGACCAATTTCACTCCTGAATAATGATGTTAAGATACTCTCAAAAATCCTAGCTAGAAGGATGGAGAAAGTGCTGCCCTCGGTAATATCACAAGATCAAACTGGATTTATTAAAGGCCGACATCTATCTTCAAATCTCCGACGCTTGTTTAATGTTATATATTCACCAGCAAAATCAAACACCCCCGAGATATTACTATCATTAGACGCAGAAAAGGCATTTGACATGATCGAATGGAATTACCTTTTCACTGCATTGGAGAAATTTGGGTTTGGCCCGAATATTTGTGCTTGGATTAAACTACTGTATACCAGTCCAGAAACTTCAGTTTGTATTAATAAAATTTGCTCAGACTACTTTAAACTAGAACGTGGTACCAGACAAGGATGTCCCTTGTCGTCACTGTTGTTTGCAATCGCTATTGAACCACTGGCGGTTCACTGCCGAAATTCTCATCAGATAAAGGGGATTGTCAGAGAAGGACTGGAACAGAAAATTTCTTTATATGCAGATGATATGGTCTTATATATATCGGACCCAGAAAACACTGTCCCTGCTGTTTTAACAGCACTAACAGAATTTCAAAAGATATCTGGTCTTAGAATTAATCTGAATAAAAGTATACTCTTTCCAGTGAACTCACAAGCATATAATAATAAATTAGACACCCTACCTTTTACCATAGCAGATCAGTTTAAATACCTAGGGGTAAATATCACAAGTAAACATAAAGCTCTTTATCAACAAAATTTTGGCGTCTGTATGGAAAAAATTAAGCAAGACTTGCATAGATGGTCAACCCTTCATCTCACTCTAGCCGGAAGAATTAACATCGTTAAGATGAATATCCTTCCTAAACTTCTCTTTTTATTTCAAAACATTTCAATATATATCAATAAATCGTTTTTTAAACAGTTAGATTCAATAATAACCTCATTCATTTGGAACTCAAAACACCCACGTATCCGAAGAGCGACCCTACAAAGACCTCAGGCAGAAGGTGGCATGGCTTTACCTAATTTTCAGTTTTATTACTGGGCAGCAAACATACAAGCCATAAAAACCTGGACACAAATAAATGCACATACACAGGCTTGGTCTGCGATAGAAGTAAAATCCTGTAGTACTTCTTTATATTCCCTGCTCTGCTCTCCAATAAATGAAAGTTATCTCAAATATACTAATAACCCAATCGTGCTTTACTCACTCAGAATATGGAACCAAATTAGGAAGCATTTTAAGATGGAAAATCTTTTATCAGTGGCACCTCTGCAAGGGAACCACCTCTTTCAACCTTCGCAAGTATATCCAGTTTTTAATACCTGGAAAAGTTTTGGGATTAAAATGCTCAGAGATCTTTATATAGACAACATATTTACATCTTTTGAACAATTACGTTCAAAATTTAACCTCCCAGCTACACATTTCTTTTACTATCTTCAAATTAGAAATTTTGTTAAACAGAAATTGCCCGATTTCCCCCACCTTGCACCCTCCACAATGCTGGAAAAAATACTGCTCAATTCCGAGGAAACAAACACTATTTCCGCAATATATAAATTCTTATTAGAGTCCCTACCTTTCAAAGATCCAAGAGGACATTGGGAAGAAGATCTCTTAATCAATATATCAGAAAAGGAGTGGAAGGTAGCAAAGCAGAGAATTCACTCGAGTTCTATATGCGCAAAGCATAGAATTATTCAACTAAAAATTATATATCGAGCTCATCTGTCTCGCTTAAAACTGTCCAAAATGTTTCCAGGCCAGGATCCAACCTGCGAGCGCTGCAACCAAGCTCCTGCCTCACTGGGTCACATGTTCTGGGCCTGCACCAAACTAACATCATTTTGGACAAAAATTTTTAAGTGCCTCTCAGACAGCCTTAGTATCACAATCCCTCCTAACCCACTAACAGCTGTGTTTGGTGTCCTTCCAGATGGACTTGAATTGGAGAAGGACAAACAAACGGTGATTGCATTCACTACACTCTTGGCATGCAGACTTATTTTGTTAAATTGGAAGAATCCTAATTCTCCTCTTATAAGTCAGTGGGAAACTGATGTTTTATATTATTTGAAATTGGAAAAAATCAAATTTTCAGTTAGAGGATCTGTACAAAATTTTTTCAAAACTTGGCAGGATTTAATCAATATTATTTTAATATAGATATTTACTTCTCCCCTTCTTTTGTCTAATGTTGCCTTATTAAAAAGCTTAAAGCAATTTTCCTTTAGCTAAGCTCTCCTTCTCAGGGGTGGGGTTTGATTTGTCTTCAAATTTGTTGGGTTATAAATTGATCTGTTTGTATGGAATGATTACAATGAAAATTAATAAAATAAAAATATTAAAAAAAAAAAAAAAAAAAATTATGAAGGGAATTAGTACAGTGGATTGAGACTGGTATTTTAAAATGAGTTCATCAAGACCATGTGGACACAGTTGGAAACTTGTTAAGGGTAAATTTCGCACAAACATTAGGAAGTTTTTCTTTACACACAGAACGATAGACACTTGGAATAAGCTACCAAGTAGTGTGGTAGACAGCAAGACTTTAGGGACTTTTAAAATTCGAGTTGATATTTTTCTTGGCAGAAATAAGTGGATAGGACTGGCAAGCTTTATTGGGCTGAATGGCCTGTTCTCGTCTAGTGTTCTAATGAGAGAAAACATGTGAACCTTTAGAAAGATCATTTGACCTTAAGGACAAACTGTAAACTATACACAGATGATGACTAGGTCAGAAATTGGACCAAGAGATCTGGAACTTTGAGGCTATCATCATGCCACTTGCTAGTAGAGCTTTATAAGGGTGGGCATCCTATCACATAAAAAAATCACAACATGCTTTCAATCCTTCTATGTCTCTAGCCAAGACAAATGTCAAGACTTTTAATTAGGATGGACTGAACAAAAGTAGAAATGAACACAGGTAGTATGCCTTTAGTGCCCGTGTTCCTGGGGCACCTGACAACTACAAACATTTGGATACGAACGCTGGCTTTTCTTTGGACTGAATCAATTCAGAGGAATGCCCAAAAGGAACAGTATTGTCAAAGTGATCCCAGGAAAATTTCTATACACTTCATTGAGGCTTATGAGCACCTGACTCTGATAGCCCTGGGCAATCTTCAAAACAAAAAACACACAGACACAGAAGCCTCAAAATGTTCATATTCAAAGACTGTTTGTGCACAAAACGCCTTTGTATGACAAAGAACAGTTTTATAATCGGGCCAGACTTTCATACTCTTTTGTATAGAGGAACACTGGGGGTGGAAACGAAGCTTTGAGTTTCGGTCAGTGTTCTGTTACTCTGCAAATGAAACCTGCCCTTTTCAGGTTGGCGGCACCTTTTTTTAGAATAGTCTGTCATTGCAAGATTGCATTGTGACGATGGGCTTCTTCTTATTTTATAGTTTGTCCGTTTTACTCAGAACATATAGAACTTAGAGAACATTAAGGAGATGAAGATAGAAAATGTGGACAAGATGAAATAAAGCAATATCAGTTCAGCATATTGTACCTGCCCAAATGAAACACAGTTTTTAAACTGGCCCTAGTGTCAGTGAGTGAGTGAGTTTGGTCCCTGCAAATGGACTGGTATTTCAACCAAGGTAAGGTTTCTGCCTTTTGTCTGATAATTGATTTGGCAATGGGCATAACTGAAAAAATATGCTAAGTATATACAGCATATAAATTAAAAACAAAATGTATGCCAGCACTAGTAATATGAAACAGACAGACAAGCACAATGAGTTGCACGATCTGTTTTGAATACAATGAAGTTTTTAACTTAGTTTCCTTTTTACAGTTCATATAAAAGGTTCAGAGTAGATTTGACAAGAGGCAAATGTTACCAGGTAGTGTGTGTAAAAAATGTGACTTTGGCTACTATCACTTGAATTTTGTGCCATAAAGTGCCTTTTATAGTGAGCACTATTGGATAATATGGAGTTAGCATGCATCTGCGAAGGAAAAAAGGTTAAAGGTCATTTCCATTCTGAAAATGAAAAGAAGGTGAGAGGCACAACTTCGCAACTATAGTATATTCCTCAGGTGGGTGCACACCTTCTTTACTCTTACAGTGTGGAAATATCAGATATTGGCTTATTATGAAGCAATATAGCTCAAATAGTTTAGTTTCCAGTGAAAAACAGCAGAACCTAACAATGCAATCAACAGTACAATATCAGGCTTCTTTTATTTTGCAAAATATACTCTTAAAAATAAAGGTTCCACAGTGGTTCTTCAGGGCAATTTCAAAGGGTAACAATTTATGGTCCCCAAAAAACTCATTCATGTGAAGGTTTCAGCAAGAACCTTTATTACTGAGGTCCATAACAGGCTCCATACAGTAAATAATCATGAATAGAGGGTAACAGATTTGTGAAATGCCAATGGGTCATGATTTTAAAAGGACTCTGGCTGCTTACAATAACACAGGCCAAGCGCCCTGCTATATAGCCTACCATACAATAAAGATTTCAGGATGTTTTTCAGAGCACAAATAACCAACTTCATATGCAGAGAACCCTTCCCAGGTCTGCTAATGCACTCCCCCAACCCCAAATGCAAAATACTTTTTTTAAAAAAATTTTTATCGCATGCAGGGTGCAAATCAAGCATTTGCACAGGCAGTAACATCACACATGCAAGAAGCAGACCAGGCAATGATGTTAAAAGTTACTTTGCATGGCTGCTATAACTCTGTAATGTCACGCTGGCCTCACAACGCAGCACAGGGTTCTGAGAAAAAAATAAATAAATGTTTAAGTTGACCACACAGTGAATTTCCAGGAAAATATTTGACAAACAAAGTCATCTGCAAATTGTGCATGAATTACATTGATCAGCACTATTAAAGGGCTTTATAGATAGATTCACACTAGAGTACAAAATATATCAAAGTAAGCAGTTTACGTATGCCTAGGCAATACAGGCACACAGTGACTGTTGCACAGCTCCAAGTTAAAATTTTGAGACCTAGTCACTTCATGTGATATAGTATTTGCATGTTCTCCTTGTGTCATGCAATAGTTCTACAAGGAACCATAAAAGGCCATTAAAGAACCATCATTTTTAAGAGTGTAGCCATTATGAACACTATCTTAAAAAGTAGTGATGAGCAAACCCTGCGGAGTTTGCTTCGCCTTGAGTTTAGCAAAATGGCAGGAATGTTTGAGGGCTTTACCAAAAACGGCTAAGTGCATTGAAGTCAATGGGGAAGGACGAACTGAAATAGTTTTGTTTGGATTATAACGGGGCAGTGGTCTTTTAGGTGTCTCTGGTGGTTAGGGAAGTGTTTACCACCTATGCTGGATCGATTATTGTGGCCAAAAATGTGATTTAAGCTGTGAGGCAGCAATGCTAACCACTGTGCCACCCTGCCTCAAGCAACAAAAGACACAGATAGAAAGACAACCACAAACGAAGTACAATAAATGGCCGCAAACAACCAATGATTAAAAAAAAAAAAAGTGCTTACAGAAGTTCAGTTTTCAGGGCACTGATTAGCTGTGCCACATGGCATTTTTTGAAATTGAGTTTTGGCTGGCATGCACCAACAGTGTGGTGATTTCCACGTAACTGGTATGTTGTTTGTTTTATAAGTCGATGTCTCTGTGCAGATGCTTCACACTTTTTTTCTAACTTCAAGAAGATAGAAATGGTTTGTAAATAGTCATCAATATTTAGTTGTTATTATTTCTCAGGGTCTCCTGTGTTTCCTGACTAACCCTTTAATGTTTGTTTTGACTCGCTACTGACCACATGGCTACTTGTATATGTGTTCAGCCTGCATATGATATTAGCCATGCAACCCAGTGGGATCAGTGTTTTGTATCCAGCAGCAGTTCTGATATTCTTATTATGGTCTGCTAATGCACTCCCCCAACCCCAAATGCAAAATACTTTTTTTTTTTTTAATTTTTATCGCATGCAGGGTGCAAATCAAGCATTTGCACAGGCAGTAACATCACACATGCAAGAAGCAGATCAGGCAATGATGTTAAAAGTTACTTTGCATGGCTGCTATAACTCTGTAATGTCACGCTGGACTCACAACGCAGCACAGGGTTCTGAGAAAAAAATAAATAAATGTTTATCTAAGTTGACCACACAGTGAATTTCCAGGAAAATATTTGACAAAGTCATCTGCAAATTGTGCATGAATTACATTGATCAGCACTATTAAAGGGCTTTATAGATAGATTCACACTAGAGTACAAAATATATCAAAGTAAGCAGTTTACGTATGCCTACGCAATACAGGCACACAGTGACTGTTGCACAGCTCCAAGTTAAAATTTTGAGACCTAGTCACTTCATGTGATACAGTATTTGCATGTTCTCCTTGTGCTCATGTGGACTTCAGTCTCCCTCCTACTTTTGGTTAATTAACAGCTCTGAATTTCTGCAGTGTGCATGAGTGTACCATGCAAACAACTGGCAATCTGCTCAGAAATTGGTTCCTGCCATAGGTCCGATATTGCCTGGGTTGGTTCTGCCCACCCAACTCTTAATGGGTTCAGTAATGGTCAGAAGGATGGGTGGAAACTTTTGAAAAAACAGTAAAATGTTTTTAATTCAAGATGGTAGGATAAAGATTTATCTTGATCAAAATATGGAAGTTCATTCTCTGGCCAGTATCACAACAGCGTTTAAAGATTATTCAGTTTGTGTTATTAAAGTGTCCTTTGCAGTGAAGATGATACAGGACACTTTCTACTGTAAGCAACTATACAAATAATAAAATAAAATAAAACAATGCTGAAAATAGTGCTGTCAAATCAGTTGATGTAAAAAAGGGTAAATGTCTAAGAGTTCAAAGGTGACTTTATGTGCCCTCCATCCTTGAGAACAGGAAAAACTAGACATGCAAGACAGTAAACAACTGAATTGAGGCCACACAAGTCATAAAAGAGACAGAGGTAGTGTTATTTTCCATTAGTGTTATACATGCTGAACATTTTAGAGACAGCTCTGCTGCCATTTCCTTCGTAGTCTGATGATAAAATAAAGTTTTTATAGTGTTTCAGCTAGATCATTGTAGAAGAAATGTATTAACTTATTATATTTAAGTGTTTCTTCACTTTGAGAAAGCCGTCGATTCAAAACTTGAACCGTTTCACGATTGCCCCCCAGAACATCGCGCCCAGCATTTTCAATGCATTCGTGATGTTATATCTTTATGCAGAACTCTGAAAAGTAATACAAATAACGTATGGTGACATTTTCCGGGTGTTTGTCAGATTTAAAAGATATTTGCTCTGACTCCTGTTATTTTCTACCCGCGTATTCGACTGAATTGTGTAATTGTACGCAAATGAGAAAAAAATGACCCCCGTATGTGTCTGTCTTACTAGTTAAATATTGTCGTATTTACATTTAACTTAAGGAGATTTGTGATCTTATTGATGAGTAACAGAAAGATTCTCTCGTCGGAGTCTGTATCTCATTCTCTCAATCCTCCTCTCTCTGCCTACTAAAGGACGTATCGGAAACACGAGTCGAGTCCCGGTTTTCATTAAACTCTGGCTAGCTATTGCGCTCTGCGGGTGCGGCTCGCGTCCTCAGGTAACAGCGTCAGGAGATAGGTGGGGCTCGCTAGGGTGTTTCGCGATCACCTGAGGGAGGAGGGCAACAGGGGGCGGAGCTTTAGACCTCGCGGGTGGTGTGCTCTGTAGTAGCGCTAGGCTGCTGCTGTTAACAAAGACCACGCAGATCTAGGCTTGGAATGGGATCCCAGTGAGAATGTGGCTTGACGGGCGGCCAACGGTTTGATCTTATTGCCTCCACTCTTCTTTCGTACTCAGATCCTGAAATCGTCCGGTTCAAAAGTCCCGCAGGGTTACCGAATCGACGACTGCTCTTCGGATTGCAGAAGTGGGAATTCTTTTTAAAAAGGTCAGTGGGGAATGCAACGGGTAACCGCGTGCAGCCTGGGTTGTATCAGCGGGACAGTGACTTGTGCTAAATCAGCAAGTTTGTAAGTAGTAATTCAGGGCACGAGCTGCCAAAGGAAGAATGGCTTCTGCTAGCAGTTACCGTTAGAAGAAAAAATGATTTCGTGTAGAGGCTCTCAGATTAATTATGTACTTCTATCTATCTATGATCAGTTTATAAATATGTATAGATAGATAGATAGATAGATAGATAGATAGATAGATACTTTATAATAGTGGTTCTAGTGTACGTTCGCTGTGAAGTGTTTTTTTTATTAGCATTAATATTATTGAAAAACAGTAAATGCCATCATGCTTGTTTTTGCCGGTGTACGCTCACATTGTTTGCTTTAAAGATTTTTGTTATGCCCCCAACGCCACAAATTCGTGTGGTATGCCAGTGACAAACTATGTATAATGTGAAGAATGCAGAAAGCTGCTTAGATTGTATGCATAACTAATTCTGAATGAGTTTATAAGACACATTCTTACAAAGGCGCACGCACTATTTACTTGAATTCTGTTTCGGATCATTTAACAGGAGGTACGCAAAGCAGCAACATTAATGAGGTAAATACCAATCTATGGCCGTGTGTCAAATATAGTACATTATTTTTGTAAGTATAGAAAAAAATAAATATTAACTTTCATAAAATAAAAAAGTTAAGTTGGGTGTTTTAAAAATTGGTCTTATATTTTACAGAATTGACTAGGAGAGGTAATTACAGTGATAAAACGTAATGTAATTATTTGTTTACTTATTTATTTGTTTATTTGGTTTGTTTTTTTAATTTTACAACGCTTTAAAAACAACGTAGAGATTAGGAACTGTAATTTTTGCGTTGGCAACTTTAACCAGCTTTTCAAAGCGACTTAAAGCAGGGTTGATATAAATGTCTTATTGTATTATACAATATTTCTGTACATGTCACAAAACGTTCTTAGGAATCTGTTGTTTAAAAATAAAATAGTCAGCTGTCATTCTAATTACCATGTCATGTGAAGTTAGCTGTCTAACTATGACAGAATACTCCTATAGGGTACATCATATTCCATACTGCTTACACGAATAGAGTTAATTTTGATGATTATCATAAGGCAGTAAGCTGCCAATATAATTGTTGTGTCATGTTAAGTTAGCTGTTAAACTATAATGGAGTACTTTGTTATAGAGTACATAATATTTTATATCACATACATGAATAAAGTTAATTATCTATCTATCTATCTATCTATCTATCTATCTATCTATCTATCTATCTATCTATCTATCACTTTTTCCATTCATTCATTGCACATAGCACCTAAAACACTCTGAATTGTTACATAAAATACATTTGCTAGCACACATTTAAACTTACTTTAACAGCACTGACAATTTAAGTTGACAGATGAACATTGAAGAAGTTTTAATGTCACAGTCTCCTGCAGTTTGCCATCTCTTTATTCAGCAGACCATGCTAATACTGTAAATATCTAGATAGATAGATAGATAGATAATATCTAAAGCCTTTCAAAAGGAATTTTCAAATGCAAAAATATTTGTATATACTTTAAAAAAAAAAAAAGTATCATAAATGTTATATCTGTCATCCATCAGGCTCGCCAGCATTGTGTGTCAGTTATTAGATAGCTGAAATGAGGAAGTTGTTCATTGTGCAGGCAGCATGTGTGACATCACACTGACATGCTGGTTGCTATGGTTACTTTAAAAGCTGGTCTATTTAAGGTACCTCTGCATGAAGTCAGGCTCTAACCACTAACCAGAACTGCTGCCAGTGTCATGTCAGTGTACTTTTGTTGACCATTATAATTACTAGGGCAATTTAAATGTTAAAAAATAGGACTCATGATTTACTGATCAAGACTTTTTATTAAATCATAGTTTGTTTGTTTTTTTTTTCTGTGTGTAGAACTTTCAGTTAGAAAAAATTAAGATTTACTTGTTGCTTTTGAGTTTTAAAATACCACCATTTGGTCTACAAACCAATGACTAGTCCCCCTGCACAGCTATCAAACCTGGCATTTAACAGAAGCTTGTTGGAAAATACTTTGAGAGTCACCGTGCAGTGAAATGCTGTTAAAGATTAGTTATGTAATTTGGATATAATATTAACAGAGCTTTAATTGACAAATATGTCGGCTAATAAAGAAATTATGTAAAATGATTCATTTCTCATCTGTTTTTATCTTTTGAGCCATTCCTAGGTACTATTTTATTTTAAGTTACTCTTCATTTTCTCATACCACTTCTATTGTGATGTCATTGTTGTGATTAAGTAACATCATGATGGCAGTACATCAGGGAGCACATTCATTCACTCTGGGCCAGTTCAGAAGGAACATATTTTTGCGGTATAGCAAACTAGCAAACTGTCCAGAAGAAATCTAAATTGATGAGGCACCACAGTGGTAGAGGCCGGGCTTCACATCCAGGGTCTTCCCTGAGTGGAGTTTGCATGTTCTCCTCATGTCTGCAGGGTTTCCACCCACAATCCTAAGTCAGGCAGGTTACATGGGCTGGTGATGTTAAATTGGCCTTTGTGTGTTTTCTGTGTCATCACTCTGCAGTGGACTGGCGCCCCATCCAGGGATTGTTGCTACCTTGTGTCCTATGCCTGCTGGGATATGCTCCAGTTTCCCCACACCCTGTTAATGATAAATTGGGTTTGGAAAATGGACGTGGAAAGAACTTGCAGACATCTAATAACCAGATCTTAGTTTCACCATTGTAAATGTTCTAAAATTTTCTGTTACATTATAGTTTTGGCCATTCTTGTCTTTTTCATAAAAATAATACAATTTTTGTGAACACTTCTTTAACTCTACATAGCAGCTGGCAATAATGTCTCTTATTCCCCAAGAGACTGGGTTCATTTTCAGGCCAGGTTGTTGCTTGTATAGAGATTGTTCAACTTACCTATGCCAAATTACACTTTTTCCCCAAATGCCAAACATGACCATATTACCTTAGTGGTTATTCTTACTTGTCTAGATGTAACTCCTTATGGCTAATGGACTGGCATTCTGTCCAAGGTTGACTGTGTCCTTGTAGTCAGCTATGCCAGAAACAGGACTGACTGAATCATGACATCAAACCTTCTAATGGATAAAGCAGCTTAAGAAAATGAATGGATATATTTGAAATGAATGTGTGCATATAAATGTATAAAGATCACATTAAAAAAGCAGGCTCACATACACAGCAATAACCTAAACTAATGGCATGATTTTTCAGTTTTTGCTTTGAGGTGTGCATTGGGAGGTGGAAAAAAGAATTAAGCATAAACAAATAGAGCGTCATGCAAATAAGGCCAGATAATCATAATGTGAACTCGCCTGGCAGTAGAATATCAAAGATCCTGCTTTGTTGGAAGTGCAGAAAGGGAAGTTGGCATTCTAAAACAGTCACTGTTTTCGGTAATGATTAACTATTCATTTGCTCATCTGTTTTCTTATTAGAACAGTAAGTGAACCATGGTAATCATAATAAGTATCGTTGGATTTTTGTCCCAATGTGAAAAACACATAAATGTCTTGCAGTGCCTCTAAAAATGCATTGGCCTTTCTTGTGGTGTCTTTTATTCTTTTACACAGCAGCAGAAATAGGCTTTTATTCCTCCATCCTGGAAAGCAAGTACAGGAAATGATCCAGATGGTGTGTGTGACTTCAGGCCAGGGCCTAATCTAAGACCAGAGTAACCTGCCTAGCTACTCAACAGGCTAAATGTCTGCATTCATTCTGGACACTAAAAACAGACAAAAGTCTGAAGCAATTGTTTTACAAACAGTTCATTCCAACTGAGCATTTTTCTTTACCTATTTACTTAAAAAGGAACAGATGTTTGCTTTAAAAGTAGGTGATCATAGATGTGAGTTAAAAAATATCAATTTTTAATGTAGCATAAATGCATATCTGTGTTTATTTAAATTGACCAATTACCATTTAAATTACCTTTCAGTCAGTTTTGTCTTTTATGCCAATTTTCAAAGTAAGTACAGTTTTGGGATCAGTCAGACATAACATTAGGTCATCCTTCATGTCCTACAGCATTTCGGTCTCTATTAAATAAAGAAAGAAATTAACAAGAATAAAAGCGGGCAAGATAAGGCTAGAATGTCTCCATTACTTAGGCAAAAGCTAATGTGATTCTAAAAACATAAGGGCCACAATAGAGACCTGTATCGACTGTCTATATTCACTTCTGCAGTTCAGGATTGTTTTTTGTTTTCGCCAATCCCAGCAGCACTGGTCACATGGCAGGATACAACTTTGGACGTGACGATAGGAGTAGGTAGAAAGCATTAAAGTCGTCATGAGGTAGACAAGGCGAGAATTGGTTTTGGCAAAAATTGAAGCATCTACTAGGCTGCAAAGATTGTTTTAGAAGTTGTGAAGAAATAAGATGATATGATGATGATCTATAGTTTAGTATGTAATTAAATTCTTTTACAGATTTTTTTGGATCTTTTTTTTTGTTACTTAATATAATGTTATCAGCTGAAAAACAGTTTTCTATCCATTCATCCATTTCTGATTTCATTTAATTCAATTCAGGTCCCAGAAGTCAGGTCCTCTCCCCACATCATTGATCAGAAATCAGGAACCAACCCGGGACATGTTTTCAGTTTATCACAGGACACACAAACTCATAGGGGATTACTGCCTAAAGATGATACTGTATTTTGATATTTTATATTCTTTTTTTAAAGATGATATTTTTTAGTCTTATTCTTTGAATGAAAGTAGTGCAAGCATTTTTCAGTCTTGTCAGTCTTTGTTTTAATTTATCATTTCTTTACTGGAATCCTCTTCGGTGTCTGGCAGATGAATGAATGTTTTAAACATATGTACGGCATATTTGGAAAATCTGACACGTCTTCAGATTCAGTTTGTCAGATAGAGAAATGTTTTAAAGTATTATTTCACTTTATAAAATACAATACTTGATCAGTACAGTATTTGAATTTTATTTTCCTTTTGCAGAGTGTTCTTCCTTAACTCAATTTGCCCAATATATCAAAACAGCCTGTACTCTTTTAGACTACTGATTTACCCATTTTTGAAACTCCTAAGTGGTAATCAAGGGAACACTGCCATCATATACTTCATTATTATGCTTTATACAAGATTAAGCACAGGGATCTCTCTGTCTGCTCTGTTAACAGCAGATACAGGTTGCTTTACTTCAATACAAGATTTCATTGTGACATGTCAGTGTGTTTGCTATGTAGCATTTTATTCTTTTTTTTTCCTTTCCTGGACAAACTTATTTTACTCTCATGAAAATTAAACAGCAGTGCTAGGAAGACACTGACAAATGTCACAGTGAAATATTCTATTATGACTTCCATCTGTTAAGTACTTTATGCTTATGCCCTGGGCGGACCTTCAGTAGAACAGGAAAGGCAAAGGGTAAAGAAAAGAGATAAAAAGACAATGACTGTAAGGTTACAGTGCCAACAGGATAACTGTGAGGAAAATCTGAATGATCCTAAAAGAATGGAGTAAACAAGTATCAAGAGAAGGCAAGTAGGACCTGATTTTGTAACAGTTAATTTGTGGAGTGAATAAAGAGGATGAACATCACTAGTTAGTGGGGAGTGTTTTTCCCCACTTTAACACTCTTTAACTACAAACCCCATTTCCAAAAAGGTAGGACACTTTCTAAAACTGCAATAAAAACTACATTCTGTAATTTGGTCATTCACTTGAACCTTTATTTAACAGACAAAAGGGAAAAAAAAAAAAAAGATTTTCAGTGTTTTCACCAACAAACTTAATTCTATTTGTTAAACATAAACAAACATAGACATTAATGCCTGCAACGCACTCCAAAAAAGTTGGGACAGAGACTTTTCTTTTAATTACACTCTTAATCTTTTGGGAACCGAAGAAACTAATTGTTGCAATTTTTCAAGTTGAGTTTTTGCCCATTCTTGCTGTGTACAAGACTTGAGCTGCTCAACAGTCCATGGTCTCCATTGTCTGATTCTCCTCTTCATGATGCGCCATACATTTTCAGTAGGAGATGGATCTGGACTGCAGGCAAGCCAGTCAAGCACACAGACTCTCTGTCTGTGAAGCCAGGCTTTTGTAATTAGTGCAGAATGGGGCCTGGCATTGATCTGCTGAGATATACATGGAATTCCTGGGAAAAGACGTTGGAGCATATGTCTCTCTTAAATTCTAATATAATCCTCTGCGTCAATGATGCCTTCAAATCTTTATATATAATACGCCACCGTGGCTGTCCATTTGTCCAGGATTTTAAATCACCTATAGCTTGCAAACCGTTTGACCTATTGACCTGAAATTTGGTACACATATACTACGTGCCCTCTTCTGTCTGCTTTCGGGGTGATAATTTTTATTCCTCTTTTTATTTTTTATTGTATTGTAAAATCAACTCTCGGCAGCGGCCATGCGGCTTAAGCATATGGGCGCCGTTTTCATTCCCTACCACCTTCATCATCACTTCCCCTACCTCTTCAAATCTTAAATCATTCTTGAGGCAGATTGAACACTTAAGTGCCAGCTTAAGTGAAAAATTAAGAAAAATGTACTAATTGCAGCACAAAAACTGACTTAATCAGTTTTAACATGAAAAGATGCCGACGGAAGAAGAGAAGAAGCGGGCCACAAGGGTGGTGAAATGAAGAGCTGCTCAGGAAGCAGCAAGCGCATCAACCTCTGAGCAAATGAATGCTAAATGTACAGAGAAAGAGGATGAAAACTATGACTGCTCAAGTCAAGTGTATTCACTGCATGTTATCATGCAGTCTGCGATTGCTGGTATATACATATCCTCCATGCCCTCACAGATGCTGTTTTTTTTTCACCTTTCGTTGAGAACAGTCTGGATAGTCTGTTTTAGCTTTGGCATGTAGAATCTGACATCAGTTTTTCCCCAAAACAAGCTGAAACGTGGACTCATTTGACCATAGAACACATTTCCATTGTCTTTCGGTCCCTCTCATATGAGCCTGGGCCCAGGGAACTCACTGACATTTCTGCACAAAATTGATGTATGGTTTCCTCTTTGCATAATACAGTTTCAGGGAGCATTCCTTGGTGCAGCGGTGGAATGTGTTAGGTGACAATGATTTCCCAAAGTACTCCCGAGCCCATGTGGTTATGTCCGTCACAGTAGCGTGATGGTTTCTAATGCACTACCACCTAAGGGTGCGAAGGTCAGGCATGTTTAGCAGTGGTTTCCGCCCTTGGCCTTTACATACAGAGACTTCTCCTGACTCCCTGAAACTTTCCTCAATGTTATTAACTGTAGATGGCGACAGGCCTAAATTCTTTGCTATCTTGCACTGAGAAACATTGTGTTTAAACTGACAGATAATTCTCTCATGAAGTTCAGCACAAAGTGGTCAGCCATGACCCATCTTTGTTTGCAAAGATTGAGCCTTTGGTGGACGCTCCTTTTATATCCAGTCTGTTACCAGTTAACCTGCTAATTGAGGAGCCTTACAGAATGTTACTTGAATAACCTTTACAGTCTTACTTTGCCTCTGTCCCAACTTTTTGGAGTGTGCTGCAGGCATTAATTTCTAAATTTGTTCATGTGTAACAAAGAGAATTAAGTTTGTCGATCAAAACACATTTTTTCTTTGTCTCTGTGCTTGTTAAATAAAGGTTCAAGTGAATTACAAGATTACAGATTTTAGTTTTTATTGCATTTTTAGAAAGTGTCCCAACTTTTTTGGAACTGGGGTTTGTACTTTTTGTATATCCTTTCTAATCCAGGGTAAACCTTGATATTTTGACAGCCACATACAGTGTATTGTATATAACATTCAATTTCATTAGCTTTAATGTCTCTCTTGAAAAACTCTGAACAAACTTGATGTTTCACAATAGTCCCCTTCCTTCTTGTTTTCCCTCTGCTTTTATTTTCAGACTCCTTTCATACTTTTAAGTTTCCACAAAGTAGTTCAAGAAGAGTTTGTTGAAGAATACTGTATTCCAGTAAAATATTTTAGTCTGGGTGGTACACTGGAGCAGTGGTCAACACTGCAACTTCACAAATTAAACGAGCTGGGTTGGAATCACACATCTTACTGCTGTTTGGACTTTCACCCTCTTATTTGTATAGGTTTTTCTCAGAGTACTGTGGTTTCTCTCCATTTAAAAGAAAGGGTTCAGACAAGTGGAGATTCTAAACTGACTCCTGTGTGAGTGCTGGTGTGTGCATGAGTGGGCTCTAAAACGTACTGCTTGTTGAGAGCCATTTCCGGCCTTACGTCCAATGCTGCCAGGATGGACTCTGGCCTCCATGCCCTGAATTAAATTGAGCTGTATTAAGGACATTATGTTATGATTTCTCCAGATCTGAGCTTTCAAATCAACAAAAATTAAAATTTCAATTCAGTGTGTAACTGTTTAGTATGCACTATACTGTATATACACATATATCTCCTATTTGTCTGATATTTATCTGCCTCTGTGTATCTGTGTGATTTGTAACTGCCAGGCAACATAGCACTGTGACCCTAAAATCTGCCTGTGTAGAGCGTACAGATGTCGCCAGATGTATTGAAGAATACATTTCAGCAACTATTGTCACTGTGTTAAATTCATTATGAATTTTAAATTGTACTTGTATGGACAAGTGCATGAATGGTGCCAGGTTTTAGTCTTACAATAACTAGTGCTGGGATAGGCTTTGGCCGCCAATAACCAAAGCACGTTTCAAAATGTTTTGTTATGTTGTAGTCTTTGCTGCTAATGTTTTATAATTTCTGTTCAACTAAATCACATAAAATAATTATCTTTTTTTGTGATCCATGTGCCAGTTAACTCATTCAGTGTTAGCTTCATCATTTGTCATCTGTTGGGGTACTTTCTTAAAAATGTGTCATAGAAGCATTTTTATACTTCATGGTTTTTATTTACATATAGGGTCTTCAGATTATTTATCATTACAGTAGATTTTGTTTGTGGGTTCATTTTTATTTACTGTAGTATATGTAAATCAAAGTTTGGTGATGGGATTAAAAATTTACTATTGAGTTAAATTCTGATTCTCTGATGAATAACTTGATTTTAGCATGGTATTTGTATGTATGTCTGTGTGTAAATTGATTTTGTGTAGTGTAGCACTGCTAAATGAGCACACCCCAGCAAATATGACAAATTTTAAAACAACCAAGGTGTCCACCCAGAACACTGAGACCTGTGTTCTTCAAACAAGCTGTGTCGTGTTGGTCTTGTTACAGGCTCCAGATGTATTGTTTTTGATCCAGTTTGGTCCAGTATGTATCGGCATATTACTCAAAAACAGTTTGACCTACAGTATGTTCAACAATAACTACTGTAGAAGTTGTTTATATCACCCGGGATTTTTGCAGTCCTGGGAGAAGGCCTATTGATTTGCAAGGTTTTAGCATGAGTAGCTTTTAAGATAAATCATTTTTTAAATATACGTGTCCTCGCAAACAGAGGCATACACAAGAGCATACACGCATTCACACTCACAATTGCTCAAAGAAATGTAAAGTGAAGATACCTGACAGCTTGTTTGTCCTACCAGAGCTTATGCTTGTATTGTATTATGAATTCTGCTTTGAGTGATTTCCTGTGACATCACTAAATGGTAATTTACATGGAAGTATGTGATTTTTTTTTTTTTATGACATTTATCAACTGTACACCTTCTGAAGCCGTCCATGATATTTTAATTGGTGGCTCTAAATTGTCCCCATAGCAGTCAGTGTAGACGCGTGAATGAGTGAGCCTTGTAATGGCCTGTCACCTCATCTTCTTGTTTCTTCCCTTGTGCTTGTCACTCTCCGGATAGGCTTTAGTGCCTGCATCCTTGACGTTTGGTAATTAATGGATGATTTATCAACTGAAAAATTTCTTGGGAGTTGGTGGCATAACATCGTTAGAACATTCAGCTTCACACTTTCGTTTTACAGCCATGTTAAGTTTACTGACACTTAGTTTTTGAACCACAGGCTAATAAATCAAGACACAGCTTATATCCACAATTGCAGCTGCTTCTTCCAAATCTTAGTTTATTTTTTGGGCTTTTAAGAGCTCATTAAGTTGAGTGTTTAAGTTGAAGGAGCATAAGGCTGATGAGTGCTTTGAGGGCTAAAATCACAGCCATTCACAGCTGAACTTGCCAATTGGCAGGCATGCATTTCACTCATTCTGCTGCCTCTTAAGAGAGGAGATTGACATGGCATGTGATTATGCCATTGCAGGTGTGCTTATGATGGTTTCCCTTTTGAAAGAATAAAAATGCAAAGAAAGCTGATTAAAATTTTGTATGTTGTACAATCTTATATGCTACTTTCCCAAGGTGACTTCCCTTCAACAGTGGTTCATTCACATTGCACTTAGTAGTGTGTATTAAACGTGCATCAAGGAAATTTTCATGTTTGTTAACGCACTTTACCTATTGTATCTCCTGAAAACACAAATAGATAACCTACTAACACACAAAATCATCCGATTCTGGCCACGTCACTCTTGCTTGGGTAGAATGTGGATCTGTATGTGGAACACTTGGCTTAGTTTTGGGTTTATTTTTCATTTTCATATAGGACTGTGTGCTTGTGCCAGATTTCTAAAACAGAACAGGAAGTGAAGTCCTCACTTCTTGCAACAGATATGATAGGTGACATTTAACAATAAAGTTATGTTTCCGTGCATCTTGCCTGAAGAAGGGGCCTGAGTTGCCTCGAAAGCTTGCATATTGTAATCTTTCTAGTTAGCCAATAAAAGGTGTCATTTTGCCTGGCTTTTCTCTACATTCATAATGGCTAACACGGTACAGCACCCTAGTTTCCGTGCACTGTAAATTAGCCATATATTTTTGTGATTTTATTTTTTCCTATTAAAAGATGTTGATATTAATGTTCAATTTTGTTTTTACACAAAACCATCCAAATATCAGGACGTTTGTTAAACCAAATATTTCTGGTTTTATACCATCAATTGATTAATGTTAAACTAGTTTTTAGTAGGGTTCCTTAAGCAAAAAGAGACTATTTGTTCCCAGTTCACCTCCATTCTATTCCATTCTACAGTATTTTGCCATACAGGTAACTTGCCTAAAAATACATTTTTTATTATTTATGCTTCAAGTCAAGGCAGACTTTCATGGACTTTATGGGCAAGTTGCTTCTGCTCATTCGTGTCCCTGACATCTTCCGTCAGTTGTTTCATGGACATACGAGTGCCATGCTTGACAACATCGAGCCATTGTGTTCTTTCCCGTCCTCTTCGGCTGGTCCCACTGACCATATCCTGCATTAGTGAATTATCTAATTAGTTGTCTCTCGTAAGATGATCTTTGCCTGGCTATTTTGCCTTCTGGGAAGGTGCCACTTTTAATTCTACCAAGGACTTCCTTGTTTGTGATTTTCACTGTCCATTTAATTCTTAGCAACTTCCTCCTGTTTTTGTTTTTCTATCTGCTGTTTTCAAAGACTATGTTTCTCAGTCAAAGTTCACTATGGGGAACACAGTTGCTTTAAACATTCTGCACTTGGTGCTGATGCTGATGTTTTGGTCTCCCATATTTTATTTAGACTCAGCAATGCATAGAAAACGAGTGTGAGCTTTCTGTTGATCTCAGGCCTGACTCCCCTTTTAAGCTGATTTTCAAACCAAGGAAAATAACATTTTGGACAGATTCAGTTTCTTCATTGTCTGTCATTACTTTAACGTCCCCCATTCTCAACCATCTTTTTGGTGTTCAGATGCAAACCCAATTTTCATTTTTACTTTTCATGGCGCATTTCAGCTGATTTATGCCGTCTTTGGTCTCAGCAAGCAAGGTTTTCTTGTCTACATACCTGAGGTTAATAATGTTCCTGCTATTGAATTTTACTCTAATCCCAGATTCTTCAAGGTTTGCCTTTCTTATGATTACTTCTGCATCCATGCTGAACTGGACTGGTGAGAGGATGCAGCCTCTGCCATCATGAATGTCACTTCTTGGTCAAGGAACAGCTTTTTTATCAGCTGAATTTGGTGTTTAGGTACACCCATTGCCTGCAGGGCAGTCTACAGTCTGGTGTGGTCAACACAGTTGATTGCTTTAGGGTAAACACTTGTTTACTTCTTTCTGTAGTTCACAAGCCTTATCCATGATTGAGCGGAGGTTAGAAATATGGTCTCGAATGCAACAATCCTTCCGAAAGCCAACCTGCCCATCTGGCAGCTCCCAACTGATAATTTTACCTAGCGAATGCTGAATGTTTTTAAGCAGGAGAGCAAAACTAAAATATAATTCTGTAAAGACTGGGGTCCTTACAAGCCATCCACTTCTCCATATTATGTTAGTGATATGTGACATCGAGCTTGTCATATTTGTAATAGCTACATTTTTAAGAATTTAGGCTTTTAATAAACAATGGCACAAATTCACATTTATAGCTGTCAATCTATTGTTGTAACTCTGAAGCTGAATTCTAAGTCTTTATTTATTTATTTTTTTTACCTTGTACAATTTTACACTGGACCATCATTGTCCCTGCCTCTGTACATTCTTTACATTTGATTTATATAGGTCTTCAATAGTTCGTTGTTTTGGTTTCGTGCCTTACTTGTAAGATTTATTATTTGTTTTCTTATTCTTAAACATCATTAAAGCATAAGCTATTATTTACCTACCAGGCTCTCCTTATCTTAAACATTAATTCAGAGATAAACATGTAATATTTTTTCCCCATTACCAGTCCTGTGCAGGTTTGTTTCTGTCATGATCATATATTGGCCCTGGATGAGTGAGTCTGAGTGTGTTGATGGTGTGTGCCCTGTCATGGACTGGCTGTCCGATACTGGTTTCTATCTTAGGCTTAAAGTTTCTGGGATAGAATCCAGTCCACCCAATATTGGAAGTAGAAAAAAACAAATCAAAAACTTTGTGTAACTTTTTAACCTGGAAATGTCTACCGATTGAGTTGAAAGAGATTGCTTTAGTGAGGCCTGTTCAGCACATTTTCAGTGTTTGTATCCACTGGCTATTTCTCGAATGCTGGCTAGACAATGGGGCCTTTCATAATGGTCTCATGTTATTCAGATGTACAGCATCTTATGATCTTGTGTGAACAATTCCACACAACATGCTTTCTTGAAGTTATTTATGAATTTGCCATTTAAACCAGCCTTTACTGGATGTAGGTATCCTATTTATTATTCTACTTTAATTTTGCATTGAGCACTTTTGCATGGAGTCGTTGAATAGTTTTCCTGATTTGTGGTTTTGCCTGTGTAGAGTTTGCATGCTATGAGCCTAGCATTCCGGGTGTACACGGAGTGCTTAATTTTCTTTCTTTTTTTTTTTTTTTTTTATTTTATTTAATTTTTTAAAATCAAATAACACTTCATACACATAATTTCAGTTTTACAAAAAGAAAAAAAAAAAGAAAAAGGTTTGAAAAAAATCAACCCCCACCCCTGTGAAAGAGAGCTAGGCCAGCAGTATAAAAGTTAATGCTAGTAAAGACAAATGAATAGATAAAATAATAAATGAATAAAGATAAATGGAGTAAAAGAGGGGAAAGAACCTGCTTCCTCAATTTAAATGCTTATTCTAAAATGTTATTGATTAGATCCTGCTAGGTTTTGAAAAAGTTTTCTACTGATCCTCTAAATGCGAATTTGATTTTTTCCAGTTTCAAATAATATATAACATCAGTTACCCACTGACTTAGAAGAGGTGAGCACGGTCGCGCAGTGGTAGCGCTGCTGCCTCGCAGTTAGGAGACCCAGGTTCGCTTCCCGGGTCCTCCCTGTGTGGAGTTTGCATGTTCTCCCCGTGTCTGCGTGGGTTTCCTCCCACAGTCCAAAGACATGCAGGTAAGGTGGATTGGCGATTCTAAATTGGCCCTAGTGTGTGCTTGGTGTGTGGGTGTGTTTGTGTGTGTCCTGCGGTGGGTTGGCACCCTGCCCGGGATTGGTTCGTGCCTTGTGCCCTGTGTTGGCTGGGAGTGGCTCCAGCATAACCCCGTGACCCTGTGTTCAGATTCAGCGGGTTGGAAAATGGATGGATGGATGGAGTTAGGATTCTTCCAGTTGAGTGAGATAAGTCTACGTGCCAGTAGTTAAGTAAAGGCAATTACAGTTTGTTTGTCCTTCTCCACTTTAAGCCCATCTGGAAGAACACCAAACACAGCTGTTAGTAGATTAGGAGGGATTGTGACATCCAAGTCACAAAGTCATTTAAAGTCACAAAGGCATTTAAAGATTTTGGTCCAAAATGATGTTCATTTGGTGCAGGCCCAAAACATGTGACCCAGTGAGGCCGGAGCTTGATTGCAGCGTTCGCAGGTTGGATCTTGCCCTGGAAACATTTTGTACAATTTTAAACGAGAGAGATGCGCTCAATGTATATTTTTAAATTGAATAATTCTATGCTTTGTGCATATGGATCTTGAGTGAATTCTGTGCATTGCTACTTTCCACACCTTTTCTGAAATATTGAGTAAGAGATCCTTTTCCCACTGTTCTCTTGAATCTTTGAAAGGGAGGGACTGTAAAATAGTTTTATATATTGCAGAAATGCTGTCTGAGTCCTCGAGACTGAGCAGTATTTTTTTCCGGTATAGTGGTAGGTGGGAGGTGAGGAAAATTGGACAGGTTCTGTTTAACAAAATTTCGATTTTGAAGGTAGTGAAAGAAATGTGTTACTGGTAAGTTAAATTTGGAGTGTAGTTGTTTGTAGGATGCAAAAACATTGTCTATGTACAGATTTCTAAGTGATTTAGTCCCGGGTGTTTTCTAGGTATTAAAAACTGCGTACGTTTGAGAGGGTGGGACGGAGAGTGCTTCATTTTCTGCCATGCTTCTATACTGAAGGGTTGATTGGCATGTTGCATTTTTTTCCCCAGTGTGTTTTAAAGTGTCAGTGCATAGTGTGTAATGGTTTGTCATTATATCCGAGGACTAAGAGAGAATGAGTTTATACTTATGACCTTTTATTGTAAATATACTCTTCATTACATCTTTGGTGGTATTATGTCAGATGATTTTTTTTTATTTAAAACATAGAATAAAATGAAATCCCTATGACGGTACTTGAAAACAAGAATTGTTTAGACAGGATGCAGAAACTCACTAATGCTGACATTTCAGCAAGTTGGTTCATATCAGGATTCAAACCTCGTTTGGCATACTCTTTCAAGGATCAAAGTTAAGTTTAGTTTGTCATTCCACAATGAATTCCATGAAAATTAGGGACGGTATTTAAAAAGGTCTGTCACAATTTTGGCCGTGTTTACAAAGGCTGTTTTTGCTGCCCTGACATTCCAAATGTGTTTTAACTAGTCATGTGCTTTGTTTACAGTTGTGGGCTGTTTTTTGAGCGTAAAACCTTCCGAAGCATGAGTTGGTGGGGGGTTTGTTCATTTTCAGTCTTTCTAAGATAATATTGTGATAATGTGTATTGTAGCTTTCACCACTAATACTATTGATTTAGTGTGTTGCACTTGATTATGTAGACATTTGCAATTAAGTAAAAAAAAAAAAATACTATTACCTGCATATTTTAACCCAAGTATTTTTATTACTTTACTCCTAATTTCTTGTTAATGAAAGATAATATTGCACCACTGAGACCAGGGATCATGTTCCAGGTTCCTCCTTTGTGGATTTTGTGTGTTCTCCCTGTGTCTGTGTGGGTTTCCTTCCACAGTCCAAAAGAAATGCAGGTTAGGTGGATTGGTGGTACTCTATTGGCCTTGGTGTGTACAAGTGCGTGTGTGTGTGTGTTTGTGTTCACCCTGTGATGGACTGGGGCCCTGCATATGCCAGAAAAAAAATCTGATTAATAAAACCTGGCATACACACATTTTTAAATCTCATTCTTCTTGTAAATGTGCATAAGTGAACGTGCCTCTACCCCAGCGTGGTTGCCACCCTGACACAACCATCTATGGACTATGTTAATCAACTTCATACATATGCAGTGGTAATGCGGCAGTCCTTCATTGGCTGGTAGAGCCACCTCCCACTTGTTCCCTCCCAGCACCGCCACCTGCATTTGAGGAGTCCTATAATGTGTGCCGCAACTGAATGCACAACAGCATGTGTGTAATTTCAGCACCTCTCCTCTGCATTTTCATATTCTGGAAAAGGTGTAAGGCACCAGTATCTGAGCAGGTAGCCACCATCACCAGGCACATATATTGACATGATAGATGTTACAATAAATAGTACAGGCCATATGAAAAACTGATGGTTCAGCCAGTTACCTTACCAACAGGCCATTCACGATATACAGTGCCATCAGCAAGTCGACTGCTAAAGCTACTTTACCTCAAAATAAATGAAATGTGGATGAACCCAGGCCACAACGTCTGACAATCTCATCTTGGCATCACAGATGACTTGTACAGTAATGGAATGTCACTGCTTACAGTTATCAAAAGCACCTTCATTCTCGTTAGGTGCCCTTATTGCAATACGAGTGCAGTAAAGTGCGCTGATTACATTAGGAGAACCGGATACTGCTGCAAATTGCCTTGTTATGCTGGCAATTTCTTTATGTTGGCAAAATCATGTTTTGTTTTTGTATGTACACCCATACCATGTGGAAACTGTATGTAGCGCCTTTCAGTGACAGTTAATGGCATCCAGCACAGCAGGCATGATAGAGCTGAAGCTTGGCTAAGATATTCCTGACCTGTCAGACAGTTCCATGAGAAGTGTTAACAGGTAGCCGACATAAACTGACGAAAAAACAAAAAAGTACTTCACTGCAAATATACAGCCATTTGCTCTCTGAAAAGAGAACAGAAATATAGTCTGCACATCGAATTTATCACTTTTGAGGTTTAACGTTTGTTGCATCAAACCACTTTATACTGATGGCTCAGTGATATGAAGTATTGTGTGTGTGTGTGTGAGTTGTCATTTAGTTGGTTCGGCTGCATTTCCATACTTGATCAGGGGTGTCGTCATCATTTCCCAGAATGCTGCATACGGATGCCTCAGAATTTCCGGAGGGGTTATGGTTGGGATTGGGTGTGATGGCTGAACGCACACTAAGGAGAAGTGCTCTGATCTGCTGGCTTGCTGCAGCTGCTGCTGGCAAGCTGCGTGTTCTGCTTGTCGTTGTTTTAAGATCTGGGAGCACCTGAAGTTTATCTGCTAAAAGCATTCCAACAGCTGCTAGGTTAGATGTTGGTGAACTTGTTTAAAATTGTTTGTAAGTAGGGCGTGACGTGCAAAAGTCACTGTCTCATGGGTTTTGCTTCCTAAGGTTGTAATGTCTAGTCTTGCGTGTCGTCAAAGTGTCTCTCCGAGATGATCTGGTGTCGATCGCTTCGCTCAACCCCCCAGTAGGCGCGCTACACTCCTGCCACTTCGCGTCTCTCTCGCTCGCGTTGTGAAGAGGGGGAGCTGAACGCATGCTAAGCAGAAGTGGACAGGTCAGCTACTGGCTTTGTGCTGCTTCTGCCAAGATGCATGTTCAGCTTGTCGCTCTGCACGTTGATCACTTAAAAGCCTGTACAGCAGCTGTCCTTCTGTCTCACTGCCTTGTCTTGCGTGATGTTAAAATGTCCCTCATGGGATGTCAAATTGTCTTCTGAGAAGATCACGCCTTGTCTCCCTGCCAAGATTTTTTACATAATCGAAAGATGTTACTCATATCCTTAGCCTGACATCCACATATCATATGTGTTTACAAAGTGTGTTTTAATAAGTTTACATGTGTTTAAAGTGTGTGGGAGGGGTATTTTAAAGCTTAAACTATAAAAAATGCTTATTTATATGGTCTTTCTATATCGCGGATTTTCACCAATCGCTGATGGGTTTGGAACGTAACTTCCACGATAGGCGGGGGATCACTGTATATTCTTTTTTTGCAGTTTAAACATTTAAAATCAAGTGTCATACTGCTGAGAGAAGTTCAGTGGTTTCTGTAAAGTCAGTGACTCTCCTGTCTGCCCCAAACTATTGTGCTATTTTTAAGTTTAAAACTATAAATTACTGTATAATGATGTTCATGGCTTAATACTATAAACCTCAATGACAATACAAGCAAGGTATGAAACCATATTTTATATAGAGTGCTAAATGTAAAACCTCATTAAGCATTATAACATTGATTAAAATAATCAGGTTCTACTTTGAGATGTATTTCACTAGAAAACCTTGAGTACTCAAAAACCAGAACTATGTGCAATCCAACGTTTTACTTCAATGTTTTTTTTTTTTTTCCACCTTTCTCTTCTGCAATAGTTTGGTTGTTAATTGGCCTTCTGCCACCATGATTCTCACAAGGAAAAATGGTCTGAGATAATGAGATGAAATTCCTTATGTGTGAAAGTACTTGGGGTGGAAAAAAGCTACAAGCTCATTCTATTAAAGTTATTAAAAATGGCATTTCGTTTATAGCCTTGTTCCATGATTTTTTGACAATTTTTGAAATTTTAAAAGCACTACTACTGAACAGAATGCAGTCTGTTAACACAATACTACGGCCATTCCCTACACCACTTTCACCCAAACTTAATGTCTTTTATGATTCACTTCCAAAGCCTTTTTTGTTTTCAGACGTGGGAGGGGAGGAGAGAGAGAGGTGGTATAGCTGACGTAATGAAACTGTGTTGTGGTTCTCCCTTTAAACAAGAATGAAAATGCCTGTTCGCCACTAAATATGGGTTGTCACTCATCTTTTGTTTTATGATTTGGGCCAAACGAGCAAACAATCTGTCAAGCATGAAGTGTTATTTGTACAGGGTTAAGTGTTTCTCATTTACACTCCCAAATCAGGATAATTAGATATTTTTCATTCCTTTTGATCTTACCATAAATATTGACTAAATAAATTTTATGGTGCCTTGAAGCATGTTGAGTAACTTTAAGGAAAATAAGCATTCAGTATTTAACTGAAGAGAAGTAAAATATCATTGATTCCAAAACTCTTTGTAAGTGTGCCAAAGTGCAAGCTTTTTAGGAATTAAAAATGAACTGAAAAGTAAGCAAGAAGTACTTTACAGTTGTTTACTGAGAGTAATAAAACAACATTTAAAAACTCTGAATTAGTATTAGCTGCCCTAATTTGGGGTATTCATATGAAATGTAATGATTACTTTATGACGTCGAAGTATATAATACACAAGAATAGTTGGGGCATATATTTGAAATACTAAAATGTGTGCTTCAGTTTAAATGGTTAAAGTCAAAATATTCTCAATTATCATAGAGAAAAGCCAAGCAAAATGACACCTTTTATTGGCTAACTAAAAAGATTACGATATGCAAGCTTTCGAGGCAACTCAGGCCCCTTCTTCAGGCAAGATGTAATCTTGCTAACACGGTACAACACCCTAGTACTACTCAGTTATCATACTGTAGAAATTTATCATTTTTCCCCCTGTGATAGAGGCCCACATTCATAATCACTGACACTGAAATAGTCTAAAACAATGAATGATGTAAACTTTGCATTTACAACGTAATAGGCAGCCACTCAAACTACCCACTGTCACCTGCTGGTAATTTATTTTTGCACATTAGGTCTACTTTAAGCAAGTGTGTTCAAAATAGTGCTTGTGTTGTCCTTTAACATGCAGTCAAGATAACTAACATAACACCTAATGACTGTAAAGCAATTCATGTTTACGCAAAGTCAATGTCTATCTTAGTATCATCTTTTGTGAGACAGGAAGCTGCTATGGATGAGGGCATACAGGTACCCCGCACACACAGCCGTGTTTGTAGGTGACCTGTTTGTATTCTTCAGTTAATCACACCTGCATGTCCTTGGGAATGTTAGAAGGATAATTAAAAGCACAAAATTCCTGTTATGGAGCTTGGGCTGGAGAGGTGTGTGAAGGTGCAATTACACAAGGAATACTTTAGCTTAAAATGTTTGAATGGAGGTATATTATTATTGTTGTTAAAACATAGAAACCATTATGCAGTATATGTGTGTTTATAATATATACAGTGTGTGTGTGTATATATATATATATATATATATATATATATATATATATATATATATATATATATATATATATAGTTTATTTCTTTCTTTTCTTTGTTTGCCTTCTCTACAAAGAGTGAATACGTTTCGACAAATTCCACCCTTGTAATTGGCTGCCATTACACCTTGTGGCTCAGAACCTGCTGTGATTCTTTTGCAGCAGTCACCTACTTTTAGGAGCAGCTGAAGTGTTTTCCTTTAGCTGTAGTGTTACCTGAACTTGCACTAGCAAAGGATCTAAGCTTTTAGGTTGGGATGTTCTGCTCAGGTTTTTTAAGACAATACCGATCACCAACTTCATGTTACTTTGATGGGATGATTCTGATACTGATTCTGACAAATATTTATCCATAATTCATATGGCATAAAAAATAAATAAATAAATAAAATGCTTCTCATAATTACAAGCTGTCATAATGTTTAGCTTTTTTTTGCAATGTACCTGTCTGAATCAAGGCTTATTTAAAAACAGCAGTTTTCACCATTTCTCTAACAACAAAAAATGTATATATATTTTCTTACACAATCAATAATTTGATATTGGCAATTAAATGCTGCTTAAATATAAATTATACTGTACATGCACTTATACATTTTAGTTATTTTAAGTCATTAATTGCACTACATCTTTTTGCTGTTAAAATATACTTTTTACTATATTTATACAGGTGTGTTTTTTTTTCTTCAGTGTATCAGCTAGACATTCAGAAATCTTGAGGTGTAATTATAAAATATGGATTGCTATTTTAATTAGGTAGTATTTACTTCTTACCAAAATCTATCCTCTATAATATACACAGTATAAATCTAAAAAGAAAAAACCTATTGTTTACTTAGCAGCAGTTTCAAATTTGTCTTTATCTTTTTCTTTTTCCAATTAAAAGTTTCAGCTGCTTCAAGTGGTGTCTGCTTTAATTTAAAGGATAAAATAAAGGTTTGAATCCGTTAAAGTAGCTTTTCTTGTTGTTTGTCTAGTTGAACAGAAGGAATTCTCTGATTACTTTTTTTCCAGTTTATTACTCTGATATATAGCAGGTCCTCGGCTCCAAATGGATGGTCAGTTTTTAAATAAATAATCGTCACACTTACCGCTTTAAGGAGGGGTGTGGTATCATGGAGGCAGCAGTTCCCAGGCGCGATGTGGCACGGGCATTGCCATACTTATATGCACAGTTGTGGAATCGCCCGTCTCCATAATTGATGCCGCGAGCTGCTAATTGCCACACCTATGCAACATCCCCACATAAAATAGATGGAAGCGTGAGTGTGGAATGGGGTGAAAAAAGAAAACAGACAGTACAAAGGTTAAGGGAGAAGAAAGCTGGGGACATTAAGAGCCGATGCAGCGCAAGCGAGGAAGAGAGAGAAGGATCGCTGAAGGCAGGCACACACTTGGAAAGAGAGCCCCTAAGGAGTAGTGTATGGCCGACACTTGGTGGGGGGCAGTTGGAAGTGGTTGCTCCAGCTGAGTGGTTTTGAGGAGTTGGAGTGACCAGCAGTATGGATAACTCGTCGAAGAGGCTTGAGATGGAAAGCCCCAGTGTGACCATCCTGGTCGCTGGGGAAGCCAAGTCTTGGTCTGGTAAGAGAGCTGTACGTAGCCAGGGGACAGAAGGCAACCAGACCAGAAGTAAGGTCAGCTGCACCTGTGGATAGGGCGACTCCCCTGTTGCAGGGTCCGTATGGGAGAAGCAGGGGAGCCGCCAGCTAAAAAGGAGAAGGCATCGGGTTTGTAAAAAGGGACTGTTTCCAGCCTGATGGATTTTAACTTCGTTTTAAAGAATTTTTTATTGGATTTTGACCTCCAATTTTCACCTCGTTCTATGGATTATTTATTTAAGGATTATATTTGAATCACTGCACTATTTATTTGGACACTTTTGTTTTGGTTTGTTTTAATAAAAGCAGTTGCACTTTGCCCCTTCCCCTTCCTTCGTGTGGTGTCCTCATTGCATAGCTAATCTCGGTCATGACTATCGACGGTGTTGGGTTCAAGATGCTTTCAAAACTGGGAGAGGGAGCAAGGAGCAGGACCCGCACCCTCACATACTCCGCTTTCTTTAACGTAGAGACTAATATACTAATCGCCTCTTGTTCACTGATAAAACAAGCTTCCATTCGCTGCTCTTTGTTTACACTGCAGGACGTTTGCTGCAAAAGGAAAAAATAAAAAGACCGCACTTTGGCTCAACTACAGTAATACTTTGCATAAAGGAGCACTGCAACTAAATTATCGTAAAAAAGTCTTTTTATAGTGAAAATCGTCTGATTTCGATTGGCGGCCAATCAATCGGAGCATCCATAGTTTTAGGAAACAGTTTTACAACTGTCTAGCTACTTTGCAAAGATTAAAAAACACATTCTTTTGTAAAAGCTTCTGTTGTTTGGTATTTTGGTGATGGAGGCAGCACCCCAGGGACTGATCAAGAATCTCACATTACCATACTATCCGATTTGCATCTTGGTCATGGTTTTGAAAGTGTAAACTATTTTAGGCATTGTCATGCAAGAAGATTCCAAAGTCATAAAGAAGCTTAAATAAGGCATTGGGATGAATACAATCAGTCAGAATTTGTTCATATTTTTGGCATTAATTTTAACTGCTAAGAGAATCAAAATATACCTGATGCCATAACGGAGCTACCAAAACCATTTGCTGTGAGAAACAAGTATTCAGGCCAGTGCACGTCATTTGATGTCTCCCACAAATGAGGTGTTTTCTCACTGCAGGAACTTTGCTTTCAGGAACCATTGAGTTCATTTACAGTATGATGTAGGCCCTGTGAAACTTGTGGTCCCTGGCCACTTTTGTGTGTTGCATTCCCACCACACAACAGGAACGGTAGCCATTATGAAAAATATGTGGTGTATGGCATGGTGCAGCAGTGAGGTGGCTATGAAGAGTGATGCAGTGCAAAGTGCAGCACCAGTGGGAGTTAACGGGGGACACCCCTACCTTATTTTTTCAAGCTGATCATGGGGGAGATTACTAGTTTAATGTAGTGCATGGCACAGTGCACCAGAAAGGCAACTATGAAGAGTGATGAGTTGCAAAGTGTGGCACAATCGGGTGTTCACGTTGGACTCCCCCACTTTATTGCTTTGAACCAAAGGTGACTTCATGGGGGAGACCATGGTGCAGCTAGGAGGTGACTATGAAAAATGATGCAATGTGAAGTGCGGCGCTCCATCTACATCTTCTCCAAAGGGCAAACTACTGACAGAATTGTAAAATGGCGCCAGTGCTTGTGGTCAACCACTCAGCAAAATTTATCGCCTGAGCTCCACCCACCACAGTCCCTGGTTTAATAAAAAGTACATATCTTGGAGTATGAACTAAAAAAAAAGTACCAGGAACTATGACTGGCCCAGATTCCTGCGGTGGGAATACTCCAAAAGTCCCTGGTTCTTGAAAAAAGGTTCCTATAGTGGGAAAGCACCTACAGTATACACTCATCTGCTTGTCTACAATAAGGGACAGAGCATCTTCTTTAAACAGATGACTTTTCCATAGCTTAGTAGACTGCTACTTACATTATTTACACCATGTTACTTGCAAAAGTGTATTTAGACTCAATAACAGCTTTGGTGTTGCAATACAAGCATTATAAACAAGTGAAAATCTGGTATGCTTGTATGTGTTTCCTTTCAAATCAAAGTATGAAATCAGGGTTAAGAAATTAACGTCTTCACACATGGTTGTCTGCAGTTGCCAATGCTTTTTTCTCTGACTTCCACGACAGGATCATTTTAGTCATTGTGTCTACATAAACATCAACAAGTAAAACAGAGTTTGTCACTGATGTTTCTGCCATATGTCATAACAGTCCGCCATCTCTCAAAGTCACCAAAGGATTTTTAAGGCATGGCAATTAGAGTAGTAAGCAACTAGCACTGCCATATATATATATATATATATATATATATATATATATATATATATATATATATATATATATATATATATATATATATATATGATTATATACAGTAGGATCTTATGCATGATGGGGTGTTGATTGTTTAATTATCACAATGACCATACCTGTGTGGAAGCACCTTCTCCAATAGAATTTCTAGTCCTAGATGTTTCCTTCATCTATTCAGTTGCCTGTTTGCCTGTTTAACATTCGCATGCAAGCACTTTAGTTTAGTACCCACAAATGATTTAGTGCACAGTCCCGGATATTTAGCAAGGAAGCCAAAAGACTTAGTGAGGGGAGGAATAGAGGTTGGAATTATAGCGAAGGAATGGATGGTGAGAATAGGGCAGGATGAGATCAAAGGGTGTCTTTAGGTTTGTTGTTATGGTGGTGCTTTTTGGGGTCCTAAAAAAAGAATTAAGTAGGAGTGTGACATAGTATGTAGGAGAAGAAGGTAAAAGTGCCTTCAAGCTTACCTGTAAATCCCAGTGTTTAGGGTACTTCTTTCTGGTTCTTATAGTTGGGTCCTGAGTCTGAATTATGGGGCATGGTCTATGTGAAGTTTGCACATTTTTCCATTTGCATTTTTCTCCAAGTAGTATGGTTTCCCCTTATATCCCAAAGACATGTGTTTTAGGTTATTTGGTAGCTCTGAAGAGGCCCTTTATCCGTGATTGTGATGGCCTGGTACACCTCCTAGAATTTGTTCCTGCTTCATGAATGATACTGTCAGGGTAGCTCCAGCACTCACAACACTGAATTGAATGAGCTACAACAGAAAATGAGTGGATAAATGGATATGGATATATTGTATGCATGTCTGAATTTTCACATCCAATCTGTGATGGACTGGTGCCCTGTCCAGGGACTGTTCCTACCTTACACCTGATGCTTGCTGGGATATGCTCTATTTTCTCCCACAACCAGGTTCAGGATAAGCAGGATTAATAGATGAATAGATTTTATTTGGTGTAGGCTAAAATCCTCCCTTGATTACTTCAGTCATGAAATAACTTAGACACTGCTGCAGGCAGGTTAGACTATTCAGGAAATGGATAAGTTGATCATGTTACTATGATTGGACATGAATGTTAAGCATATTCTGATGTTTATGCTAAATTATGTACATAGCTACCCTGGCATTATGGGTAAATTCATTTTGGGGAAGTTAGGAGACTAAATAATCGACATAATGGGTTTTATGCTAATAGCTTGTGTGTGTACAGCAATGTCATCATTGTCACAGTGTGAAACCTCTGGTTACTTTTTTTAGCTGTAAGAAAAATGTTTCACACCACCAGTTATGAAATGTATCAGTTGAGTGAGAATGGTTATTTGTGGTGTATGTACTGTGGAGGTAGCTGTTTCCATTGCAAAGATTAATTAATGATTTTGTTCCTTATGAAAATAGGTTATTGACAGCAATGGCACTGTTGGTTTGATGTGGTGGTGGTAAAATGACAAGGAGAAATTTGCATTTGTTTTGATTACTCATTCACAGCGGTACAAAATACAAGCCATGGTTCCTGAAAGCATAACAAAAGACTAGTCTGGTACCATTTCATAGCAATGAATACCACACAACAGGTTTACTCCCTTGCCTCATTTATGCCTATTTTTTTGTGTTTTTGTTTCCTCCTGTTATTGGGTGAGAAATAATGACTTACACATGCTAAAACTTCAGCGTGCACCTTTATGTAACAAATGGACAAAAAAAGCTGCAGCTTGCCATCAATGCAGAGCTGCAAGGAGCATTGGGATTTTCTGTTTTTGGAGTCCTTTGTCGACAGTAGCGAACCAGAAAAGCTAGGTTCTGTTTGTTTATTTATTTATTTTTACTTCAAGAGAAATACAATGTTAAAATAAAATATGCTGTCAATGCTTTGTTAAATATAAAGCATGTCAACACTGAAGTCATTTGTCAACTGGAAAGTGGTTATTGGTTATGTTTGATCCTGACAGCAGTCACAAAACCGTCATTACTCTGTTACCATGCTGCCAAGCAACATGTGGGCAGAATATTAAAAGTGCAAGTCCAAGTATGAAAGTTGATTATCATTATTATTATTACATTCCCAGACCCACTTAACCCATTTGAGTGCTGCTGGGTTCTAAATAGCTATTTTTGACAGCAACATACGTACCAAAGCATGCAGGCGTGCCAATTCATTGCAGAGTCCACTTGTGCACACATTCACACTCGCACAGAGCTCGTTGAGAATCACCAATTAACCTAGCTTTAATGTTTTTTGGGAATTGGTTATAATATTATTATGGGTGATGTTGTATCCTCACAGTGCAGGTTTGAAATGTTCACACCATAAGTTGAGTTTGTCCATTCTTACCACCTCTGTATAATCTTTCTTTCTTTCTTTCTTTCTTTCTTTCTTTCTTTCTTTCTTTCTTTCTTTCTTTCTTTCTTTCTTTCTTTCTTTCTTTCTTTCTTTCTTTCTTTCTTTCACATTCATTAATAAAAATAACTTAGAGTGAATGTGCTTTGTATACTCATTGTAGTTTATATCATCTTTATCTAACCCCTGCCTTCCTTTTCTCATACGCTCAATCATGTGTTCCTAAAGAAACCGCAAACACATTCCTGACTGTTCATGCTTTTACTTCTTAAGAGTCAGCTTGAAGACATGGACATTGTGTAATGAAGTAAGGTGGTATACTTAGCTAGCTAGCTTGTTGTGAAATTTGTTGAAATAATAGGAATATAATTGGAAACTTTACGTTTTAGCCAGCGAAAATTCTTTCTTGAATGCATTCCCTCATTTATTTATCTTCCAGCCACACAACTTAAACTGGAGAAATCCTAATTCGTGGAGGTTTTCTCCAAAATGTGACTTGATTTTAGTGTGGAGGTGTAAACAGCCAAGTGCCATCTCTTTTATTTAGCTCTCACTTTTGTTTAAAGTGCATGCTGCAGTTGTTCTGGGTTTCTACACTTAGTGCCTAGACAGGTTAGGTGACTCAACTGAGGTAATGCTGGTAGTCAGCAACCTTGTGACTTAAAGTCCAACACCTTTAACTTTAGGTGTCACCTTTGCAGATAGTAGATTCATATTGTAAGGAAATAAACATACATGACTAAAATGGATGTTGTAGGACTTATGGGTTTATGGATCTATAAAATAAATCTCTGTTGTTGTAGACTAAGTACACTACCTGGCCAATAAAAAAAATGTCACACGCTTTAATATAAGATCACCTTTAGGTTTGATTACAGCACATATCAGTCATGGCATTGTTTTGATGAACTTATGCAATGTCTCAAAGTTAGTGTCATCCACATTTGCATTCATTTTTCAATAAGATCTTTAACTGACGATGACAGAATCAAACCACTCTATAAAGTCTTTTCCACCACATACCAGAGACTTTCTATGGGGTGTGGTAGGCAATTCATGTGTAAAAATGATTCATCGTGCTTCTTGAACCACTCTTTCACAATTTGAGCCTAATGAATCTTGGCATTGTTGTCCAGGAATATGCCCATGCCATCAGGAAAGAAAAAAATCAATTGATGGGACAAGCTGTTCATTCAGTTGATTCAGGAACTCAGCTGACTTTATTTTATTGCTACATAACGGTGCTGAACCTGGACCAGACCAATTGAAGGAACCCCAGATCATAACACTGTCTACAGAAAATGGTGCATTGGGCACTGTGCATGACAGGTCCATTGGTTTGTGTGCTTCTTCTTACCCTGATGTGCCCATCGCTCTGGAATTGGGTTGATCTGGACTCATCAGGCCACATGAACTTTTTCCATTGCTCCACAGTCCAATCTTTATGGTCCCTAGCAAACTGAAGTTATTTTTTCCAATTAGCCTCACTAACAAGTGGTTATTCTTTGGCTACAGAGCTGTTTAGTCCCAATCCTAGAAGTTCTCTTCACCTTGTGCATGTGGAAATACTCATACTTTCACTACTAAACATAGCCATGAGTTCTTCACTTAATTTTCTACAATTTGACTTCACCAAGAGTTTTAGTGTTCACCATTCATGATTTTCTTCTGACCACGTTTCTTCCATGAAGTTAATGGTTACCACTATCCATTAGTTTCAACAATCTACTTAGTTGTTTTTTCTTTGCTTGATGCTGGCCAATGATTTGCCCCTTCTGAAACGCAAGTTACATCTTTTCCATGACCAAGAGAAACATCTTCAGATATTGTTCTTTAAGAAATGAGAAGATACACACAGCATCTGTTAAAGTTTGAGGGATTATTGGCAGCTGAAACATATTAATCACTGCAGTAACTGTTAGCTTATAAATATTTACTTATTTTAAACTCAGTGACTTTTTTTCTGGCCAGTCAGTGTATCACAGTTGCTAAGAGTAATACTAGTTATCTTTTAGTCAACAAAAGGTTTTGAAACTTAAGGTGCACAGAAAGTGATTAGATGTTCAGATACTTGTTTTCAGTGTTGTCAGCAATATATATTCTTGCAGACATTTCTGATAGAAATTACTTCCCAGAAGTAATAAAAAAGACAGAGGTGTTGAAACAAACCAGTCTATACCAATGTGTGATGAACTTGACCATTGCAATCGCAGTCTGTTGGGATTTCAGTATGAAAAGTAATAAAAATAGAGATTGTAATAATACCCACAATATCCAGAGGTTGCGCAGTGGTTTGTACTTCTCCCTCTCAGCTCCAAGTCTTGGATTCAAATCTCAGCCTGGGAACCATTTATGTATAGTTTTCATATATTATCCATGTCAATGTGGCTTTTTCTTCTGCATGTGGGACATGTGTGTGTTATTTTATTTGCCAACTATAAACTGGCCCACATGAGTGAATGAGTGTATGGGTGTGTGTGTGCGTGTGTGTGTGTGTGATGAATGGACTGGCTCCATATGTGGTGGATTATTGTATTTCAGTCAGTGTTGTTATAACAGGGTCCTGCCTCCTGGGACCCCAAACTGGTTAAGTGGATTAGAAAATGGGTGGTTGACTTTTCTTAAAGAGTGTTATTATTACAGATTCCCATGACCTGTTAGTGTCTTTTCATCAAAATATTTTATCCATACAAGTATGAATGAAGTGATGGAATGTTAAATGGAGGAACATTTTGGCTGTAATTGTGACTCCAGCACCCATGCTTTAGGTGCGCACAAATTCATTATGTGTTATGTTCATTATAAAACCAGTTTAATCCAGTTCAGGGTTGCACAGGCTGGACCAATCCCAGCCTTATTGGGTGCAAGGTGGGAAGCACACTAGACAAACTGGGGTTACACCTACACATACTCACAGTGGAGCCAATTTAGAGTCATCAAATTTCCTTAACTTGCACTTATTTGTGTAATAATGTAACATATTTGATAACCATTAACGATAACCATTTTTTTGTTTTCTGAATTGTCTGACACAGTTTTATAGCAGATGTGAGGTTAGTTTTCATTGCATTTTCCTGGTACTGTGGCCATGAGCATATTTTTCTTTGTTCCCAACAGTGTCTAAAAAGCACGGGAAGCTCATCACTTTCCTGCGCACATTCATGAAGTCTCGTCCCACGAAGCAGAAACTGAAGCAACGCGGGATTCTGAGGGAGCGGGTGTTCGGCTGCGACCTGGGCGAGCACCTTCTCAACTCTGGACATGACAGTAAGCTTTACTTCATTTTCTCCATAAATAAATCACTCCTTTAATTATTTTTTTTTAATTGAGTGTACTTATATTTAATGGTAGATAATGATAACCTAAATGTGTAATCTGTGTTTAGTGGCTTGTTACAAAAGGTTAACTGTGTATTTTTATTTTAGATAGTTGCTAAAGTCTGCTGGTGTGTCTGATAATGAGAGCAGTATTTGTCTGTTTGTGCTCGCTTGTTAGAGACAACTGCAGGAAAAGAACTGCCTGCTTAAACTTCATCTCGACATCTTCATCAACCTGCTAGCGTCTGTGGGCTTGTTGGAGACAGCTAGCTGAATTCAGCTGCCTTTCTTTAATTGTTTTTATCAACATGCTTCTGTGTTTCAGTCTGTACAGGCTATTTTAGTGACACTTCTCAGAGGGTGATGGTCTTTAACGATTTGTTAGAGATTGGTCTCTGTTTATTTGCCTTTCGGTTTAGGTTCATTAGTGTGAGGTTCATTGATTTGCTTGTCTGCAATGGCTTATTAGAGACAGCCACCAAAATTCAGTGATCTTTGTGTAGTTACTTGTTACAGACAGCTTTAGGAATCTGTCTCTGCGGACTTGTTAATGGCAACATCATGAATCTCTGTGGTCGCTTGTTAGATAGAGCTACCAGAATTCAGTTGTGTGTCTCTCTTGATGTATAGATAGACACGGTTTTGCTTGTGTTGGAGTATTTTGGTAACTTTATAAATGTGTTGGTCTGTAATGACATCTTAGAGATGGCAAATTTAATTTGCCTTGCATAAGTAAGTAATATTAATAAAGTACCTATCATAGACAAAAGTCACAAAAGTGCTGAACAATACAATGTAGAATAAAATTAAATATCAAAGCAACATTTAAAACAAGGACAATTTCGGGCACTACCCAATGCCTGCCTAAATAGATGCATCTTAAGTTGACACTTCAACAATTCAGTAGAATCTGCTGGTCTCAACATCAGTGGAAGACCGATGGCCTGAAATGTGTGACCCCTATGCATCTTCAGTCTGGTACAAGGAACCAAAATATAACTGAGCAGATCTCGGAGCACAGCCAGAGGTGTAGTTCTGAAGGAGGTTGGTGATAAATTGAGAAGCTTGACCCTATAATAGCTTGTCAGATATTGTTACCAAGAAGTGTTTGCTTGTACTTGTTTTATCAACTTCATTAATTTGTTAGTCTGTAATAGCTTACTAGAGATCAGAATTAAGGCTAAGTTCACAGTACTACATTTCCATTTAAAAATTGTTTTTTTTTTTTAATATCTCTGTCCACACAGTCTTTTTTACATAGTTTATGTAACTATCTCCATCCATACTAAAATAACCAAAAATGCATATGATGTAGTCATCGGCCTACATTTGGCATGCACGCAGCATAGGCTTCTTACTAAAACTGACAGTCCTCAAAGGGATGGTAATGCTGCGGCCCACAGGATTTATCGCATAGCTGTAGCAATCAGTAAATTTGCCTTTTGTGCATGCTTGCAGCAATAAGACTGTTCGAAACACAATTTAGATGCATACAGGTAAGCAACACAACTAGCACCATGAAAAGAAACTCTAAGCTCGCCTTGTTGTAATATGTTTTTTTCTATGAAGGGTCACCAGTCAGAAAATGAGACAAGCAGGATTCAAATGAGGGAAGGGCCACATAATAAGCACAAACAAATAAGAGCACAATTATATTCTGAGTTTTCAAAAAAAACAAACAAAAACCACATTTTTGCCCATCCACACCACAACTCTGAGGCTGCATTATTGGAAGTATACAGCTCCAGAGAGCATTATCAAGGGTCGAAATGCTGGTGTAGTATAGACTAAAGGCAAAAATGGAGATTAATGTCTGCATTTTTAAAAGGAAACATAAAAAAAAGAAAAAAACTGAGATAAAATCTGAGATATCTGAAAAGATGCTGATATTTTGAAATAATCATGCTATCAGATATCTTTAATGGATTTTTAAGAGATCACAAAAATAATTTTCAGATATTGGCAAATGTTCACAGCGCTTGCCATACCAGTTAAAATAAAGTGTTTACTTTTATTTTACATAATGTGTAAAGTTTTTTAAAACCTGTCAGGATGTAAACAATAACGTTCTCTTCCCTCTTTTCTACTGTGAATTTCCCCTTGGGATTAATAAAGTATCTCTCTCTCTCTCTACTAAAAGTTTTACTCTGGCTGTTGGCCTTCCTCTCTTTCTCTTGGGTGGGAGTTGAATTGAACTTAGTCTTGTTACATTTGACTTGTTTGTATGGAATGTTACTTGCTTTTAATAAAATCAGTAGAAAATAAATTAATTAATTTAATTGAGTAATTAAAAGGAAACATTATAGTGTGGGCTGGGCCTAAGTCTTTATAGACAGACAGACAGACAGAGTCAGCTACAGGAATCTATCTATGTGGGCTATATGGAGTCTGCTGCCAGAATTCAGATGCTTGTTTGTAAAAGACAGGTACTGAAGCTTGTTTGTCTTTGTGAACTTATTCATGGCAGCTTAATTCATTTACTTGTCTGTAATGGCTTACTAGAGACCGCTATCATAAATCAGTTTTTTTTTTCTTTATAATGATGTTTTTAAGAAACCTACAGGAATCTGCCTGTGTGGTCTTTTTAGTGGCATCCTGTACCATTTATTTGTCTGCTTGTAATGACATGCTACTAACACCTATAACAATCTGACTTATCTGTAAGTGCATGTTGGAGGTATCCAACTAAATCCAGGTATCCACCTATAACCTGCTAGTTTATGATGGTTTGTTAAAGATAGCTATCAACTTCAGTTGTCTCTCTGTAATGACTTGCTAGAAATGGCTACAGGAATGCTGTATGTTGGTTTGGGCCTTTTGGCAGCTTCTAGCATTCATTTGTCTGCTTGTGAAGGTATACTAGAGACCACTATCACCATTTCTCTCGTCTATGATGGATTGTTGGCGATATCTTACTGAATCAATGCAACTGTTTGACCTTGTTATCAACAGCTTCATTCATCTGGTAGTACAGTAAATAGTTGTTTGTTAGAGACAGCTACTAAATTTCAGTTGTCTGTCTCTAGTGACTTGTGTACAGTATTTAAAACATTTACAAGAATCTGCCAGAGTGGGCTTTTTGGGGACAGCTTAGAGAATTTAGTTGTATGCTTGCAGCGACTTGTTAGACACAGCTACTAGGATCTGTGTATGTGAGCTTGTTAGGATCAGCTTAATTTATTTTCTTGTTTTTAATGACTAATTAGAAAGAGCTACCAGAATGCAATTCTAAAGTTCTATAGTGACTTGTTAGAGAGAGTTGTACCAGAATTATTTTGTATTTCTGTGATAACTTGTTCTCAACAACTACATTTTTGTGTGTCCATAAGGTGGTATTTTGACAAATTAGCAATTGTTTCAGTCTGTAATAAGGAAGAGATAGCTACAAAAATCTTTATTGTGTCAGGGTGGCTCGTTACAGATGGCTTTGCATCTATCATTGTACTCATTTGTTTGGGGTGGCTGTTGAAATCTTTATATAATTTATTAACACTTTATTTTGGCCTTGAATGGCTTGTAAGAGACTAAATTGTCTGTCTGAAATAACTTGTTTTCACACCTACCTGTTTATCTGTCTCTATAAAATATTTGATGATCTTCCTAATATTGTTAGTTTGTAGGAGATGTAAGAGACATGTGATGACCCGTAGGAAACAGGTACCATAATGCAGTTGTCCTCAGGAATCAGACTTTTTTTAATTTTAATTCAATTTAATTTACTTTAAATGATCCATTTGTTAACTTTATTGCAGAGTCTCATAGCTGATTCAGGGCACATTTCACCACATGCTGTACTTTTATAACTGTGTATGTGACAAATAAAGGACCTTGAATTGTCCTTATGGGTCTGCTAGAGACAGCTCCAAGAATTAACTTATCTGTGGTGTACTGTTAGAGACAACTACTGGAATCTGTCTCTGTGGACTTGTTAGTCGCAACATCATCAATGTCTGTAACCACCTGTTCGACAAACCTATAAGACTTCAGCTGTGTGCGTCTTTGTTGACTTTCAGCTTCAGTTATGTCTATACTGGAGTATTTTTCTAACTTTATAATTTTGTTGAACTTTAATGACATCTTAATTACAGCTAAATAAATTCTCTTGTATATGATAGCTTGTAAGATACAGTTACCAGACTGTCTGTACTTGTTAGTAACAGCTTCATTAATTTGCTGGTCTGTCATGGCTCCACGAGAGCTGTGTTGGCTTGTTAGGCCCAGCTACCAGAATCCTTTGTTTGTGTACATCGACTCGTGAAAGTAAGCTGCAGGAATCCACTTGTCTCTCTGGATTTTTTTGAGAAAGCCTCCGAAACATACTGATTCTGTAGTCTCTTGATAGGAAGTGCTACGTGAATCCAGGTTTGCTTGTCCGTCATTGTGCACAGAGGTGGTTTTCCACTGTCAAGTCACTTTCTTTTCTTCTCCCTCCCTCTTTATAAATTGAAAGCCTAATTGCTTTGTTGGTTACCCTGAGTTAGCTGTGTTTTTATCGTTAGCAATGCAGTCATGACTCTGATAATGCCCTTTTACATTACTAAGCAAGTTTGGTATAACTGTTTAGCTGTAAATATCATAGTACAAATAATAGTATGCAGTTTGACACAACCCATGGACCTCCTATAAATTAAGCAAGATAATTCAGTACTATTTGACTTTTATGCATTAAAAAATTCATGTCCTTAAACTTGAGTAATATTTCACAAACAAAAATCAAATGCATTATTGATTAATTGTACACAGAGTCACATCTCTTTATCTGTCAAAATGCTTGTCAACACTCTGCTATTCAGATTAATTAAACAGCAAACGTTCACCTCTCCAGACAATGAAAGGGCAGCTTCTTTCTCCTTCATTCACAGCACTGCCAAGCAGATACAAGACAAGATGTGGCTTTTGTCTTCTCTCCCTTTTTCATATTCCCAGATTTAAACATATGTTGTCAAATGGGCTTAATCTAAAGCAGACTCACGATCAGAGCCAGGATCGACTCCTCACTCTGGGTGGGGATCTTACTTATTACAAACACTTCACATAGACGTCCATACACAGAAATTACCTTTAAGATACATATACTGTATATGGACATAAATTCACATTTCCTGTTCCTTTTCAATGCACAGATTTGTATGTTTCAGGATAGGGCAGGGGTCTCCAACTCCTAGTGCCCAGAACTTGTCACAACACTCTGTGCCTACACTCAGTGAAGAAGACTATATAAACATTACCTCAATCAAACTGATCTACAAAAAATACAAACATTTAAGATGGTGATGCAGGTATAGGGATAAACTCTGGTGAAGTTCTGAAAAAGACAAAAGGAAGTATTCAGTATTGCTTAGATGAGACATTCAAAGTTTAGTCTATTGTCCAAAATGCTTTTTCAGCATGTCGCACAGAATCATTTTGTAGAATATGAGCCTCAAGGAAAGGTTATGGAGATTATTTAAGAATCTAATGATTAACAGAATTAAACATATAGACACCCATGCAAAACCATCAATGAGGCAGATGATGAGCTTATGAATGTTTGATGTATATAGAGTACAGTAATGTTCTTTATTCTGAGCTTAACATCATGTGCATAACGTATTGAGCATACATTATTGTAAATTAGTTATCCTGGGGAAGCAGCATGTTTTTACTCAAAGGATGAAGATCCAGCCCAATTGTGTATTTTGTGTGCCTAACTGCATGGATTATATTGTGTGTACCACAGGGAAAGAGAGAAAGTAGAATATGAGATTAGCTCTTAAAGAGGTTCATTTGTGTGCAGACTAAGATGTTTGGACACATCCAGCAGAAACAGACACCCAATTAATGTCAATTGTCAATTTATTTATAGAGCACATTTAAAACAACATCAGTAATGCTGTAACCAAAGTGCTTTACAATAAAATATACAATAAGCATAAATAAAATAAATAGAATAAAATGCAATAAAAAAATACAAACCAGTAGTAAATTGAAACAAACAAATGACTATGAGGAAGGAACCATCAGTATCACTTCTGTCACATCACAGAAAGCTAGAGAATAGAAATAAAATAGAAACAGAATAGAATAATTAAGTCACTTTAATTTTTCAGGTTCCTCTGGGATGTTATGGCCCATACTGTTAAAAGCAGAAGTGACACCTAGGAGAAGAGTGTAGACAAATATTTAAAAATATAATTTAGGAAGAAGTCCTTCCAGCGGCTAGGGTTGGAAACCAGACAGACTCTAAATGTGCAGCAGTTGGGAAAGCAGCCTGTTTAGTCCACAGAAGCCAGACATTTGCAGTTCGACTGCCGACATTTAACAGTGCTCACAAAAAAAAAAAATGATTCTAGCCAATGTGTACACATGCTGTTGAATATTTGGGGAATCTGCATACAAACAGATGTATATGGGTGTCTGTGTTAGGTTAAAGGTGCATGCTTATCTATCTACACGCATGCATGCCTATTCAGTTATCAAGAAAAAAGCTGATGTGTGTGCAACACGAGTCCCATTTCAGATGCATTGACATGTAAAATATACTCCAAATCATGTAAAAATGTGTGTGTATGTTTGCAAATATACAGTGTGTTTATGTGCATGTTTTATTTATTTATTTATTTATTTATTTATTTATATATAATATAGTGGTATATGGCCGGCCGTTCTTCCTGGCCAATACCCCCACGCCGCCAGATGGAGCCCTCCCAGCAACATGGACCTTGGAGTTTTTCTTCCCAGCCCTGCTGGATACCGTGGGGGCCGCCAGGGGATGCTGCAGGGAGGCCCAGGGACTTGTACTTTCCATATAGCCCGGAAGTACTTCACAATCACGGGAACGGAAGAGATGATATACTTCCGGGGTGAAGAAAAGAAGAGTTTTGATCTGACCTGGAAGTGCTAAGAATCACATGGATCAGAAGCACTTCCAGGTCATGGACTATAAAAGGACTGTGGGAGATCCCAGCAGTGAGCCGAGTTGGGAGGAAGGGTGACTGAGCTGCTGGGAGTGGAGGATTGTTGTATTGATTTATTGATTGTGGATTGTTTATTGGAGTATTGCGGAGTGGAGGGTGCTTTGTGCACATTTATTGCAATTAATTTAGTTGGACTTTTTATCTGGTGTCTGGCGTCTGGTCTGAGGGTTCAAGGGGACGACAGCGCCCCCTATCTGTCACAATATATAATATGTATGTATATATATATATATATATATATATATATATATATATATATAGATATATATATATATATATATATAGATATATAGATATATAATACTAGGGGACTTCGCTCGCCAACCCCTGTGTTTGGTTTTCCAGATACACACTTTTAAGATTTTTTTTTTCTTTGAATTGTTGCTATTTCGTTAGTTTCACTGTTATTTCAGAACTTATATAAAACCAATATTTGGAATCTTTCGGGTCCCAATATGCTGAATCTTTTAAATGAGGTCAGTGAGACATGTGTTTAATGACTTTGTACCATAATTCAGGATAGGTTTCTCTGTCTGAAATTTCAGCACAGACAAAGCGATCAACATCATCAGCAGTTAATAATTTTTTTTGCAAAGTAACCAATAAATGCATGTGAGGTAAAGCCCGTTTTTGAAATTCTCTGACTTAAACTTCAAAGCCTTACAGTAGTTTCATACTTCTGACATCACCTGTGTCCATATATTCGATCTCTACTCACCTTTTAGTTATTTCTCCGAGTAATCATTTCTCTTTGTTTGTGCTAATGCAATGTTTACTTTCTTTTTCTTGACACTGTCGTTGTTTTCTGCTTTCATATTCTGTATCTTACTCTGCATGTGTTTTGCGCCTACGTTTTTCTTGAGTCTTTTGAACTCCAGTTTTCATTATCTCTAACCTGCTCTGCATGTGTTTGGCCCCCTTTTTTTAACCTCTTTATGATGTTTTACTTTGTTTTCTACTCTGTCTTTTCTTTCTGACCTCGTTTTTCGTATCAGTATGCTGCTGCTGGAGTATGTGAATTTCCCCTTGGGATTAATAAAGTATCTATCTATCTATCTATCTATCTATCTATCTATCTATCTATCTATCTATCTATCTATCTATCTATCTATCTATCTATCTATCTATCTATCTATCTCGCGCATACGTCTTTTTTTTTTTTTTTGCGCCTTTCGGATTCCACTGCTTTCATAATCTGCTCTGCATGTGTATAGCGCCAATGTTTGTGAACGTGTTTATGACGTTGCGAAGTCGAAAAGACTTTGTTTTCCACGCTTTGCCTTTTATTTCTGACCTCGATTTGTCCTGCTGTTTTTTTCAATTACACCTGGTTCTGATGATTAATTACCTTCTGTTTGCGCTAATGCGATCTGACGTAATAAAATGTTGCAAAAGTTCTATTTGAACAATCGCCGACTTCGTAACCCCAAACACAACTTTCTAGCACCCTCTCCGACCTCTCCTCCCCTGGGTCTCACCCCCCACCCCTTACTGCATCAATCAATACCCCGCTATCAGTCTTCCGTGCTGTACTCCGCCCTCCCTCAGTCGGACCTAACAGTCACTTAAAACAAAAAAGGCTTCAACTTGGCTGGGATGCTACAATACTTTAGAATTTTACTGCTTTCATATTCTGTACCTTTCTCTGCATGTGTATCGCGCCATCGTTTGTTTGAGCCTTTCGAATTCCACTGTTTTTATAATCTCTTATCTGTCCTTTTTTTTTCTCCAACGCTTTTGGGTCTCTCTTCTCTGCGCTGCTCTTTCATCTAGGACGTATTGTCCTTATACACTTTATATGTGCTGAGAGCACAGGATCTGTGTGTGCTACGTGCATTTACATGTCTGAGTGTTTTGCTGGCTGGCCGTGCTCTTATTTGATAAGAAGGGCGTGTCTTGCAAGAATCTCATGTTCCACGAACCCGCGAGACGGCCCTGGGACAATCTCTTGGCACCAAGTCTCATGTTTACGGTCCCCGCGAGATGCTCCGTGGCCAATCTTTTTTGTCTCGCGGGTCTTAAATGTCTTCCGAGAACTTCCGAGAAAATCACGTATCGTCGCCTTGCTTTTTTTTTTTTTTTTTCCCAGGATTTTTTTTATAATAGAGAGATGTGTGTGTGTGTATGTGTGTATATATATATATATATATATATATAATGTACAAAATAAAGTACATTAGCAATGGTTAGGGGTACTAGCTTGTAACTCTATTTATTGTGATAGTCAAATAAATTGAAAAGAAAACGCACTCATAGGTGCAAACAAAAATGTAATCCTGAGGGAAAACTCTGTCTTCCTCACCTGCAGGCTCTTAGTAAACAGTAACTTCTGAGGTTTTCTTTTGGGGCAGAGCCAGTGTGTGTATATATAAGTATGTACTGTATATACAGTATGTGTATATGCCACACTCATATATATTTTAGGCCTGGGAAAGTTGACACGTTAATTTTTGCGATTCATTTGGCCTCTTGAGATCAACGCCTCAGGCAGTTCTTTGGTCAAGGTGACATTTTTATGTTCTTTTTTTTTAACATTATGAAACAATAATACAAATAAGTTAAATGTGTACCTAAAGAACTACATACACATCCAGTACCGTGTTTAAAGTTTTAAGAAATAAAATTTTCATTTAAAGGTTTAGCATTTCCTATTACACAGTTCAAAATGATACACATCAATAAGCAGCACTGGTGTTCATTTTCTTGATTTATACGTACTGATATAGGTGCAGGGAAGTGGGAGGGATGGGGGTTTACGGCAGTCATGGTGCAATGCTACAGAAAAGTTCCGATGGTAAAAAAAAAGGGTGCTCTTTTTTTTTATTTTTATTTCATGTTTCTCCAAGAAGATCAAATCAAAGTCATCTATTATATAAAAAAAGATCCTGGGACGAGACGAGACTCTTTAGCCTGAGATGAGACGTGACTTTTTCAGAGAGATGCTTTCAAGTCCCACATGCCCGGGTCCGGAAATAAAAAACAAAGAGTAGATGACAAAGTAGAACATCGTAAAGAGGTTCCAAAACATTGGCGCGATACACATGCAGAGCAGGTTAGAGATAATGAAAGTACTAAAATTCAAAAGTCTCAAAAAAATTATAGTAAAGATCACATTAGCACAAACAAACAGAAATTATTACTCGGTGAAATAACGGAATAGCGAAAAGAGATTGAGTATATTGTTTGGATTTAAACTTTAAGTCGGAGACTTGTAGATCGTCTAATTCGTGTTGCCATCAGGGAAAAGTAGTGTTTCTTCCCAATGTAGAGGCATATTCACGAGAATTAAAAGATTTGTTGTTTGGTGAAAATGAAATCCACATATGCGAGCGATAGAGACACAAAGTGGCTGGCACGTAGCACAGGCCGAGGGGTTTTAGCAAAGCGAACAGGGGGCAAAGCCCCCTAGTATCACATAATGCTACGTTAGTTTTCTTTGAGTGGCACCAAAACCAACATGAGTCTCTAGTACCTCTGTATTTAACGTGTAAGTCTTCCAGCCAGCTTACAGTGCTGACTGGTTTAATTTTATGAATCAGAAGTGTAATGATGATCCCTACCCATGATTCAAGGCTGCAGTATCTTTGCTAATTTATACAAAGAACGCAACATAACCATCCAAGCAATTCACAGTGTAAGTTTTTAAACGAGATAGCAACTACAGAGATCTTTTTTAGCATGCCAGAAGCATTAGTGTAAATAGAGCACTGTTTTCCATCCGTTTTTCTGTGGTGGCACACTTTTTATAACCCAAAAATTCCCAAGGCACACTACAATTCTACAAACAACAAAATCCATACACGTGCTAAACTGTCTGAAGGGGCGGGACAGGGAGGCAGCAAAAAAAGCAGCTCAGACATTGCTGTTTGCAGACACAAAGCTTAGTGATCACTTTAGATGCATCTTCCAGCTGCTCTGTCCCTTTGCCCGCTCATACTGGTGGTCCTCTCTCTTCTTTACTCCACTGACCCAGGGTATGCCCACTGTCCCTCAGCTCTTTGATAGTCGCTGGCAAACATGCACCCAGGTAGATAGAACTCTGGCACGTCTCCTGGCTGTGCTGTGTCTGGAAAATGGTGATCGTGGAGCTGCTTTTATGTTGGCTTCTTTAGGTAGTCCCACCCTTCTCAGACAGATCTCAACCACCTGAGGAGAAAAACCTCACACCATGACAGGGATAATGTAAAAAGAGGACCATGTGACCAGGCTAAGTTTTGAACCAAAGACTTATCATTTACCAACGTATGTGTACAAAGACATAAATTTGGAAAAATTATTACATTATCAAGTGTTTAGGAATAGAATAATCCAAAGCTGAACTGCGTTCCTATAATGACTAATGAAATCCATTAATGGCTGCACCTTTGAGAAGTAAAATATTCGTAGCCAGAAGCTTGTACTATGCATTCTTTTTCTCTTAGCTGATGTCACTTTCTTTTTCCCCCATCAACTATTTTTCCTCTAGTGGTGCCAGCTGAATGTTTAGTTTCCACATAGTAATAGAATTTTTTTTTTTTTTAAATCGGAAGCCTGTGATTATCTGCATAAGAAATGCTTAACATTTTTGCGCGTCTGCATCTGACACTTGAGGATTTATTGTTTCTGTATTCCTGAATTGTGCTGTAATTATGTATTGTAACAGCTGCATAATAAAACAGTTCTGGATTGTGTGTCATACAGACCAGAAATTTCAAATAATTTGTATGATGCACTTAAATTTAGCAGTACTTCTGTTGTCCATACGTTTACATCAGAAATGATTTTCTCTTTCGAGTATATTTTTATAAAAAGTAAAAGTTATAGTGATGGATTTAGAATGAGGTAAGTGAGTGTGGTATGATAAATTCCTTCATACTGCATGACTGTACACCGTGAATACAATGGCAAACTCTCTCTCGGCTTATAATGTGATAGCACACTAATACATTTACAGTATACTTTTAAAAGCATTTTTTTTTTATAATGTGCACTACAGCTATTCAATTTCTGCTGTTGAGTCTTTTCTGTTTCCATCTGAAAATTAATTTATAATGCTTATCTGCATGTTGAGATGTTTTACTTATTGCATTCCCTATACTGTGGTACCTCGGTTTGTGAGCATAATTCATTCCAGAAACGTGCTCGTAGTCCAAAGCACTCTTATATCAAAGTGAATTTCCCCATAAGAAATAATGGAAACTCAGATGATTTGTTCTACAACCCAAAACTATTCATATAAAAATGATTAATACAAAATATAAAGTAAAAATACATAAAACAAATTAAGACGACACACAGAAGAGCGTCCCAAAGCAATCGCAGTCTCCCAGCGCTGTAGCAGTTCGCTGTAAAAGCGAATCCGAAAAGATCGCTGACATGCTATAAGCGCCTGCCATCGTTGGGTGATACAAGGAATATTATAAATGTGCAGGGTCCTGCCTGACTGCTGTGTCTGTGTATAAATAACCGCGCTGTTGCTGTTTCAAGCTGAATAAAGCTGGTGTTGCTAAAGTACTGAGACTCAGCTTCGTGTTTTAGGGTGCAAGACGGGGACTCGCACGTCACAGCACACACACACACACACACACACACACACACACGAGCGCGTGCGTACGTGCAAACACACATACACACACACACGCGAGCGAGCGCACACACAGTCACAATGCTAATGCTGTAGTAAACAGTATACGCTCGTACAGATGTTGACTATATGAGTGAGGCACGCCGACTCAGATGGAGAATAGGGGACGATTGCCCACAATCCCGCAGCGAGAGAGAGAGAGAAGAACCATCTGCTCAGTTGTGATCACATGACGCTTAGCAAACAAAGTGTATACATACTACTCGTACTGCAAGACCTCACTCGTTTATCAAGTCAAAATTTATTAAAAAATTTTTGCTCGTCTTGCAAAACACCCGTAAACCAAGTTACTCGCAAACCGAGGTTCCACTATACTTCCCAGAAAGGAGTGAGTGATTTGAGTTTTTTTATTACCTTGGGGTGATGGTTATCTTACCCGTTTTGTATTCCTCCTTTTTGGGCCTGTCTGTATTACCCTGAATTATATTAAAAGTATTTAAAAAAAAATATTCAAGAATGCTGTCCTCTTGGCAATGAGGGTTTTTCTCCCACCACTACACTTTACCTTCCATGTGCTAAGGATGTGTTTTGTTAATCAGAGACCCTTAACTGCCTGTCTGTGGGCAAGTAAAGTTGTCGTACTTTTAGTCGTAGGATGTTCCAGACTTGCTGACAGGCATTGCTGATCTTGTAGCCAGACCGTGTCAGTTTTCACAAATGAAAAATGCTAGGCTTTTCAAAAGTAATGTCTTTCCAGCACAGTCCTTCTCGCTCCTTTTTCTGATAGTCAATTGAGTGCCACCTATGCAGTATCTATTGTTAAAGCTTTTCTCTTCTCCAGATGAAAATTCTCTTTTATAGGGCTTGTCTGCTGGGTGAGGTGTTTGACTGATTGCATTCTCTAAGTTTCCCAGAAAGGAGTGAATGATTGTTTTTTGTTTTTTTTACTACCTTTGAGAGATGATTATCTTACCCAGAGGGCATTCCTCCTTTGTGCTCCCATTTCTGTATTACCCTGAATGATATCTGATTTGGAGTAAGCATGCTCTGCCAGTGGACTGCCATCCCATGTTCCTACCTTGTTTTCCAGCTCGCTGCAACGCTACTATTGAATTAATTGGATTCAGTAAATGAATGGATGGATGATTGAACTGTTTTCTTTATCATATACCATTAATACAAGATCTCCTGGTTCCGTCACAAAGGGACATAATAGTCATTGTCAGTTTAATATCATGCAATAGAAGTTAACATCTGACTGAGGGACATGACATGAAAACAAGTGTTCTGTGTTGGTCAGCAAGAATCTTCACTTTCTGTTTCTTTTTGGCATTTTTTGGTGATTTGCTCTTGAGGATATTGTTTAAAAAAAGAAAGATTAATGGTATATTCTGCAGCTGTAAATCGTATAGCCCTGACTATAGAGTCAATGCAAAGGACAGAGTTGCAAACCACTTAGACATGTGGGCTACCAATGGGTTTCTGTTAGTCCAAAAGACCAAAATAGGAATGATGTTGGTTAATAATCAGGGTTTTCAGTAGGCCTGAAGGATATTTACCTTTAAAAATGATGATTTTGTCATTGGAAACGGACTGATCTATCAAATATTTTCCTAAAGGTTCTGTTATTTAAATATTAAGGAAATTTTGACCCTGGATGGTTTTGTATTTTTAACCAGCAATCTAAGTACGACAGCATTCTGCTTTAATAAATATTTAACATCCATGCATCTTTAAAAAGTAAAGCACGTTCTTACTTTGTGTTCCTCCGGACTTATTCACAAGATGCCTCTAATTAAATTGGAGGCTTCATTTTCTCCTTCCAGGCATTTTGGAAAAAGCTAACCGGCCTTCCAGCATACAATCTAATATCTTCCTAGCAAAGCCTTTCCTCTCTCCCCATCCTCCCACTATTCCTAGCACCATTCCTTTGCATAATCAATTGCTATGGCAGCAAATGAGCTTAAAAGGGTTAAAGGTCAGCTAGAGTCTTTGGCACACATCTTAAAGCTGCATAGGGGAGTCATTCTCATGTTTATCCTCTCATTAAAGCAGATATCCATTTTACCACTTTGTGTTTCCTAATCCTCTCAATAGCACCCTGACCCGCCATCAAGTCCTCCTCCCAGTTTTGTTCATTTGCTTTGCCAGGCCTTTAAATAGCAGAACTAACCTCTTGTGTAAAATTATAAAGCTCTTTCATATTTTCCTTGCCATTATGATGTTTTGTCATTGTTGGGACAGTGTCTGGTTTGGTTTGACACAGTATAAAAGAGTATGACCTGATTTGAGATTAAACAAGTGGTTCACAGTAAGTTACGCCACATAGCCATTATTATATTGGATGTGAACAATTGAATGTATTTGCATTTGAGTGAGCCTTCTGATGGAATGTCATTCTATCCAAGACTGGTTCCTGTCAGCAGACAATCACTAACAATTCCAAGAACCTTTTATGTGCAAATATATACTTGATTGTAAAAGCCACAGGGACCATTGTTTCTGTACTTTGGAATTGTTTTTGGCAAGTTGGAGATGTAGGTCAAATCAAATAATTTAAGGAAAAATTAGAGCTACAAGTTAGAAAAGTGGTGTGGTGGGTAGCATTGCTGCCTTTTGGGTCCACCACCCTGGGTTTAGATCCCCTGTTGGTTGTTGCTGTGTCAGTCTTCCCGTCCCCAAATACCTGCTGGGTTGATTAATTTATCCTGTAGCTTTTGAGTTGGAAGAAATGTAATGATCCATCTTTAGTGGTGAATTTCAAGGTTTAGAAAACATGTACTAGATACCCATTAAGGAATCTTTCTTCAAGACTGACAAGATTCTCTGCTATTCTTCTGTTACTTTAGCATCACTGTAAGTTGCACCTGCTACATTTTTGTGTCAAGTCAAGTCAAGTTGGGGAGCATGCACTGGTACAGTGCGTTGCCGCACCCACTACACGTCGATACAGCTCGGGATCTTGGTTGGCAACCCCCCCAGGCAGACACGCGGTCCAGTCATACCCTCCAGAAATTACCCTCTATCTGCTGCAGCCAGGTGTTACGTGTGCGACCCCTTGGCCTGGTCTAGCCACTTGGGTCCCCAACAATAAGGATCTTATCAGCCGGATCACCCTTGGGGAAACGCGCCACGTGGCTGTAGTGCCGTAATTGACGCTCCCTCACAATGCAGGTAATGTGCCTCATTCGGGACTCGTTGAGCAACCGCTCATTTGACACAAAGTCAAACCAATGGTACCCAAGGATTTTCCAGAGAGACACAGTACTAAAGGAGTCCAGTCTTCATCTCAGGTCACTGTATAGCGTCCATGTCTCACAACCATATAGTAAGACAAGAAGCACCAGGACTCTAAAGACTTGCACCTTCGTCCTTTTGCATAGATATCGGGAGCACCACACACCCCTTTCCAGCGACCTCATGACACCATCATGCTCTCCCAATCCGTCTACTGACTTCACAGGAAGCATCACCAGAGACATGAATGTCACTGCCAAGGTAAGTAAACCTCTCAACAAGGTCAACACTCTCTCCGCCAACAGACACACTGCTGATGGCTGTGCCCAAGAGGTCATTAAAGGCCTGGATCTTGTTTTTTATCCAGGACACTTGCAAGCCCAGACACTCAGACTCCTCACTCAGTCTCTTGAGAGCCCCTATCAGAGCCTCCATTGACTCCACAAAGATCACAGCATCGTCAGCAAAGTCAAGATCCGTGAATCTTTCTTCACCAACAGATGCCCCACAGCCACTGGACCCCACGACCTTGCCCAACACCCAGTCCATACAAACATAGAACAGAGTAGGAGCAAGAATACACCTTACATTCTTACATTCTTGTGTGGTGACTGGAATTTCTCAAAATAATCAAAATGTTACCAAAGTTATGTGGTTTTTAGAATTTTAACTAGTACTCTGTAGCTTATTTAATTTATTTACTTTGCACCTTTCTTTGCATTAAGAGAATCCTTATTAATTTAACATAATTAGTTATTATTATATCCCATCATAAATTTTTAATGACACTCTGCTGCTTGCATGTCTTCACAGAACACATTTTGCCCAGTGTTCACCCAGATTTAAAGAATTGTCTTATTGATACTTGCTGTCTCCTAAATTTTTGGTCTCTCGTTTTGCTTTTTTTTTTCTTTCTTTTTTTTGCTGTCTTCTTTACATTTCATCAGCTTCCTCCTTTTTAGGCCAAGCATGCAGTCCTTGACCATCTTCTAGGATATGCCTCTGGTTTACAGGTTGAGGATTACCTTGTAATCCATTGTGTGTAACTCTTAAGTAAACTCTTTCATATGCTTGTGAAAAACAACAAATATGCCCAACAGGTTTTTCAGACAGGATGTGTACCTCCTAAATCCATGTTGTTTGTACTTTTCAATATTTGTTCATATCTCAAAACTGCTCTTGATTATGGTTGCCTTTCTAGTGACCACTTATCTAATTTATCTCCTTGGTCAATCAGAGTTACATTTTCAGCCTCCTTATCACCAGATTATTCATCATTCATGTTTAGGAATTGTGAGAAATTTCACATCATTCCTGTTGGCTTTGCTGTAGAGCCCATACTGTTATTAGTGCATTCTGTGCTTCTGTGACATTTAGTGTCTATGATGCATCTCTGTCTATTTTCTAATACTCTAAAACACAGTATTTTGTTCTTCCCTAGCACTGCATTTTATGCCTTCACACTTCTTTCCTCATTTTCCATTCATTGTTCATGAAGATCATGATGATAGTATGCTAACTTGGATAGATCAAGCCATGCAGTGTTCAGCAGCATTCTATGACTTCCCAGGCATTTCTAGGCCACCTGAAAGATGATATACCCTCAGGTCCGCTCCCAAGTGACCATGCCAGTCTACCTCAACTGACTCCTTTCATTTCAGGACTGCTGAAGATTTCCTCCCATGTCTTCCTGTACAGTTGTGCTCTTCACTTCAACACACCAAGTGAGCTCAGCAGTCCTGCACAGTAACCTTATTTTAGCTGACATTTCATTCTTTCCATCATTACCCATAGCTCTTGTCCATATCTGAGAATTAAGGATATAGATTGATCAGTTAAAAAACTCTTCTGTGGAGTAATTCGCCCCCCACACCACCATCTCGACTTGATACAAGATGCACAAAACTGTACACCAGTCTGTCGGTCAGTTTTTTACAGTCTCCTATGTACCTGAATTATGAGCAAGATGTTGAACTCCTCCATGTGAGGCAGTTGTACAGTAAATACTTGCAGAGACCAATCTACTCTTTCCCTTGAAGCACCATGACCTCAGATTTGGAGGTGATAATTCTCATCCCACTTTCATCACATTCAGTTGCCAACCACTTTAACAGGCACTATAGATTACAATCTGATAAGGCCAATACAACATCATTATTTCTTCCTCAATTGAATCTGCATGAAGTATTCAAGGGGGAGACCCAAAAATTCCTGAAATTGTAAAAAAAATATATATATATAGATATCTTTGAGATGCAATCCACTTATCCCAGCCCTTCACTGATTTGTGTTAATATTTACTATACTAATCTTTTGTTACCATGTCTAGAGCCTCCTGCAATTATTTTTTTCCTGGATTTCTAACAAAGTATCAAGTTTTCGTTCTTATTGTCTAAATGTTAATCTTGGGGGGTTGGGGAGTCACAGGGAGTGAGATCTGACAAATAAAGGAGGTATGAACCAAAAAACCACATTGTTTTGGTCAAAAACTTTTACTGATAATGCGGCATGTGCAGGTGTGCTGTCATGGTGCGACATACAGTTTTGTGTGTACCACTGCTTTGCGCCCTCCCCCACCATAACCTATCGTCTATGGGGGTGCAGAGGGTTGAAAGCTTTACATTCATCAAAAATTTAGATCTCCGGTTTTCGACGGATCTCGATGTTTTAGGGTTACCTGATACCGAAAACATCGATATCTCAATGATATAGGTTAGCTAATTTCCTTTTTCTTTTTTTTTTTTTTTTTTTTTTACAGTATATATATATATATATATATATATATACAGTAATCCCTCCTCCATCGCGGGGGTTGCGTTCCAGAGCCACCCGCGAAATAAGAAAATCCGCGAAGTAGAAACCATATGTTTATATGGTTATTTTTATATTGTCATGCTTGGGTCAAAGATTTGCGCAGAAACACAGGAGGTTGTAGAGAGACAGGAACGTTATTCAAACACTGCAAACAAACATTTGTCTCTTTTTTAAAAGTTTAAACTGTGCTCCATGACAAGACAGAGATGACAGTTCTGTCTCACAATTAAAAGAATGCAAACATATCTTCCTCTTCAAAGGAGTGCTCCTCAGGAGCAGATAATGTCAGAGAGATAGAGAAAAGCAAACAAATCAATAGGGCTGTTTGGCTTTTAAGTATGCAAAGCACCGCTGGTACAAAGCTGTTGAAGGCGGCAGCTCACACCCCCTCCGTCAGGAGCAGGGAGAGAGAGAGAGAAACAAAGTCAAAAATCAATACGTGCCCTTTGAGCTTTTAAGTATGCAAAGCACCGTGCAGCATACTTAAAAGCTGCACACAGAAGGTAGCAACGTGAAGATAATCTTTCAGCATTTTTAGACGAGCGTCCGTATCCTCTAGGTGTGCGAACAGCCCCCCTGCTCACACCCCCTACGTCAGGATCACAGATAGTCAGCGCAAGAGAGAGAGAAAGAAAAGTAAGTTGGGTAGCTTCTCAGCCATCTGCCAATAGCATCCTTTGTATGAAATCAACTGGGCAAACCAACTGAGGAAGCATGTACCAGAAATTAAAAGACCCATTGTCCTCAGAAATCCGCGAACCAGCAAAAAATCCGCGATATATATTTAAATATGCTTACATATAAAATCCGCGATAGAGTGAAGCCGCGAAAGGCGAAGCACGATATAGCGAGGAATCACTGTAATAACATTCCCAAATTCAAGTTAAGTCAGTCTGTGTTTTTTTTTAGATACTTAGTTTTTCTATTTTAGGATTTTTGTTTACATCTAAATATGTATACAGTGATACCCCGCCTATCGCGGAAGTTACGTTCCAGACCCACCCGCGATAGGTGAAAATACGCGATATAGAAAGACCACATTTTTTTTATAGTTTAAGCCTTAAAATACCCCTCCCACACACACTTTAAGCACATGTAAACTTATTAAAACACACTTTGGATACAAATATCATACACGGATGTCGGGCTAAAGATATGAGTAACATAATAATAATCATCATCAGTTTTACCTTCTACTGTATGGTCAAGGTCTTCCTCTGGCGCTTAGGCTCACTGTTACCAGAAGGCATACAAGATGCAGTAGCTTGGGAGCCATCGTAGGGCTTAAAACAAAACAAAAAGTTCACAAAAGTTTGCTCAGAAAAGTCGGACCACAAGCAAGGTACGCAATACGCGATTCGTCGGGGACCCACGCTCACTGTTCTTGCGAGATTACACCACGTTAGCAGCAGCTAATCAGAGCCCAAGAGAATAAAATCCGCTCTGATTGGTTGAGTCTCCTCTTTCTGCCAATAACGGGATTTGTAAGAAATCATCTGGGTGCTGTAATGCGAAACTCTTTGTCTGCTGAAAACCGTATGCTTTGTTATGAATTGGCTACAAAGTACACTACAGGTAGGATGTACTTACTGAATTTTTCCGCGATATTGTGGGGGCATGATAGCTGAACCGCAATAGAGCGGGGGATTACTTTATATCGAAATGTTCTTTCTTAGCGGATGCACTGTCCCACATGTACAGTCCTGCCAAATTTCAGTTTTTAAATTAAATAGGCAGTAATGCTTTTTGTTGGTAAGTGAATAGTGAGTGAGTCAGTCAGTCAACTTTGAATGTTATTTATAATTCGATTACCCACTGTTTCAAAGTAATATTTGACAACCCTGAGCTCAATGAAGGAATCAACCTTTGAACAGGGCTTCAGTTTATCTCAGGACACACTCACTTATACCAGGCAAATGTACAGCCACCAGTTAACCTAATAAACATGTAAGTAGTTTGGGGGAAAAACACAGACATGGGGAGAAAGGACAAACTTCATGTTATCAACGACTGTCCCGTAGATCCTGGAGCCCTGAGACATCAGCACACCACCTTCCTGCTCTGTAATTAAATTCACCCATCTTTATTTTATTTAGTCAGCTATCCCAAGTCTCTTATAAAACATCTATAGTATCTGCTTTTCACAGATCAATTTCTACTGCTCATAATCATCAGATATTCTTAGAATTTTCATCTTATCATCTGTCTTCTGTGGAAATTCAGATGTTGTATGTGGCTCATAATTATTAACAGTGTCACACATTCCACATTTGTATGGCTCAAATGGATAGCACAGGAAGTGAATCTTGCTGAGATTTGAATGGTATCTTGCGGAGAGTGGAATGGTAGTGGAAATACTTGCCAGGCACATCCTAGTTAGGAAATATGGTACACATGTAATAAGATGGAGGACTGCAGAAAGAATGTTGTTATAAGGAATGGTACAATGGAAACTCCTGGCTTAGCCTTCAGTTAACTTGCTCATTCAGGTATAGGGAGAAGAAGAAAAAAAACTTGTCAGTGTTGATGGACACATGGAAAAGCAGCCATAATGAAACACAAAAGAGACCCCGGTTTAAATGTTGTATTGGTTGTGTCATGTCCGTTCATCTGTTTTCTATACCTACTAAATCTACTTTTAGATTCATGGGAGGCCAGGGCCTAAGCCACAGCAACATGTGCAAGAGGTGAACTATCCCTATAATGGGTATGTGTCCACTCGTACAGTATATACACGCTACACACACATAAACACTCTTAAGACGTCTTTGGGAGTGCCCTGATAAAAACCCAAACAAACAAAGGAAGAGCATGCAAACTCTACATAAGCAGGGATTAAAAAGGTAGTCTGATGGAGCTTTTCTACGATATCAGTTTGCCTTCTGCCGACAATAACTTAACAATGTGCAAGTCTACTGATTATTCCAACTCTCACTATGCATGTAAATAGACAAGTGTGTATTTTTTGTTATAGGTCAATCCCAGAGGTGTTGAGGTAAGTAGTATTGGCTTGCTGTGAAACATCTCAGCTGCCACCGCGCCAGTCTGCTTCCATCTTGATTTTAGAGTTTGGGAGGCACACCTGCCTTCTGAAGACTGAAGTATAGTTGCGTACCTGTTGATCCTTTCAGTTAAACAGCGCATCCACTTGGGGTTTTTTTTGGCTTTGTTGGAGGGAGATGCTGGAGATTGCTAACTTGAAAATTAAATGTCTTTTAAGACATCCTCCTTAATAAAAGGATAAGCATGTGCATGTCTGTCCTTGTGTACACCTGTTTGCTATGTCTCTGTCATTCCAGAAGATGGCACAAACATTTTCAGTAATAAAATGCATTGCATTTTTCATTCCAATGGATGGCTCATCCCAAACATTAACACTGCTTATAAAAACCCCATGGCAAATGGCATATAACAGAGGCGTATCCATTGCATGGTGTACTGCCGATATTGATTACTTAAATTTGAGCCCATCTTGGGCGGGTAGCAGAACTAGTTATGTCTTAAGTGGTTCTCTGAAAATGTATTTGTCTGAGCTAGGTAGGCAATGTAATTTACAAAATCATTAAAATAAAAATAAAGAAATTTTTACATCATAGTTACATAATTTCAAGTGTGGCATATTGGTGCATTGGTTATGCTTTTAGAGATTCAATCCCCAGTCTAGTTATTGTTTATGTGCAAATTCTCCTTATGCTTATATAGGTTTTTTCTCTTAAATACTTTGGTGTCTTCTTCCACTGCTAAGGCATGCAGGTTAGGTTAATTGACAGGACTGATTTGGATAGTATGTCTGACTTTTCAGAATGTGCCTTGCCATAAAAAGGCATCCAACGCAGAACCGGTTTCTGCCTTACATCTGATCATGCCAGGATAAGATCCAGTTTCTTGCAAAGAATTGACAGTTTTAGTAAATGGATGGATGCATATACATTCAATGGCTACATTTTTTAAAATGCAGAGCCACAGTACAGTAGACATGGGGTGAATATGTGGATATAACTTCTACAGTGGAATCTGAAAGTGTTCAGATCCGTTAACTTTCTGCACACTTTATTGTGCTGTATGTTTAATTTTACATGGATACATTTGCCTTTTGTGTCCCTCAATCTACACTCGATAATCCATAACAAAATGAAAGCATGTTTTGAAATAGTTTAGAAATTTATTGAAAATCAAAAGCTGAAATTTGGGTCCAAGGAAAAATGGGTCCAAGGATTTCATCCCAATACCTAATGGCAGTCAAGGTGCCGTTGTCTAGCCTGTAGAGGTCTGTGCGTCCCTCCATGGATATGCCGCCCCAGACCATCACTGACCCACCACCAAAGTGGTCATGCTGAACGATGTTACAGGCAGCATAACGTTCCCCACGGCTTCTCCAGACCTTTTCATGTCTGTCACATTTGCTCAGTGTGAACCTGCTCTCATCTGTGAAAAGCACAGGGCGTCAGTGGTGGACCTGCCAATTCTGATATTCTATGGTAAATGCCAATCAAGCTCCACGGTGCCGGGCAGTGAGCACAGGGCCCATTAGAGGATGTTGGGCCCTCAGGCCACCCTCACGAAGTCTGTTTCTGGTTGTTTGGTCAGAGACATTCACACCAGTGGCCTGCCTGATGGAGGTCATTTTGTAGGGCTCTGGCAGTGCTCATCCTGTTCCTCCTTGCCCAAAGGAGCAGATCCCGGTCCCGCTGATGGGTTAAGGACCTTCTATGACCCTGTCCAGCTCTACTAGAGCAACTGCCTGTCTCCTGGAATCTCCTCCATGCCCTTGAGACTGTGCTGGGAGACACAGCAAACCTTCTAGCAGTGGCACGTATTGATGTGCCATCCTGGAGAAGTTGAACTAACTGTGCAACCTCTGTAGGGTCCAGGTATCACCTCATGCTACAAATAGTGACACTGACCGTAGCCAAATGCAAAACTAGTGAAGAAACAGTCAGAAAAGATGAGGTGTGAAAAATGTCAGTGGCCTCCACCTGTTAAAGCATTCCTGTTTTGGGGGTCGTCTCATTGTTGCCCCTCTAGTGCACCTGTTGTTCATTTCATTAACACCAAAGCAGCTGAAACTGATTAATAACCCCCTCTGCTATACAACTGACCAGATCAATAGCCCAGAAGTTTCATTGACTTGATGCTATATTCGGATTACTAAGTGGTCCTTTAATTTTTTGAGCAGTATATCTTTGCCTTCCTAGAAAAACAGTTGCCCTTTTTTTCTCTTGGAAATAAAGTAGTATATTTCTTGAAATGTGTTTGGCTGATCCCTACATATACCACTTTAGATTTGGAAATAATTTATTCAGTTTAATTTTATTCACTTTTGTGTACCTTTGGGTATAATGAAATGCTGATCCTAGTTGTTAACAAACCTGCAAAGACAGTACAGTGCATGGTAAAACATCACAACAGACACACATTGTTAAAATAGCAAGGACAATTAAAGATTGATTGATTCATTAATTGATTAGTATGTTTTACAACATAAAATTAAATACATCAAATCATTATTAGGTTTAAACAACATGATTAAAAGAGATAAAGTAGCAATAAGACAGTAACCCAAGTCATAAGTGCAGTGTTTTAGGGAATAAATGTTAATTTATCCAACTTCCTTTAGCATCTTTACCTGTCAAGTTTGAGGGTCAAATACATCTAAAATGTGTTTTTTTATTTGCATGAAGCACCACCATATGTAGAACAGGGATCATCTTGTGTGCATTGGTGTTTGTGAAACTAAGTATTGGTGCTGTTTCTTTACACTGAGATAGATAGATACTTTATTAATCCCAAGGGGAAATCCACATACTTCAGCAGCAGCATACTGATAAAAAAACAATATTAAATTAAAGAGTAATAAAAATGCAGGTATACAGACAATAACTTTGTATAATGTTAACGTTTACCCCAACCCCGGGTGGAATTGAAGAGTCGCATAGTGCGGGGGAGGAACGATCTCCTCAGTCTGTCAGTGGAGCAGGACAGTGACAGCAGTCTGTCGCTGAAGCTGCTCCTCTGTCTGTAGATGATACTGTTCAGCTGATGCAGTGGATTCTCCATGACTGATAGGAGCCTGCTCAATGCCTGTCACTCTGCCACGGATGTCAAACTGTCCAGCTCCATGCCAACAATAGAGCCTGCCTTCCTCACCAGTTTGTCCGGGTGTGAGGCGTCCTTCTTTATGCTTCCTCCCCAACACACCACCACGTAGAACAGGGCACTCGCCACAACTGTCTGATAGAACATCTGCAGCATCTTATTGCAGATGTTGAAGGACGCCAGCCTTCTAAGGAAGTATAGTCGGCTCTGTCCTCTCTTGCACAGAGCATCAGTATTGGCAGTCCAGTCCAATTTATCATCCAACTGCACTCCCAGGTATTTATAGGTCTGCACCATCTGCACACAGTCACCTCTGATGATCACGGGGTCCAGCTCCTTGGTTTTGCTGGTGTTCAGGTGTAGATGGTTTGAGTTGCACCATTTAACAAAGTCCTTGAATAGGTTCATATACTCCTCTTCAGAAGATGCATGAGTTGGATTAAGTTTGTCTAATAATGTTATGTTATATAAATAAAAAAAACCAGATGTGGTATATGGAACAATGACAGTTGATTATCAACAATAATTGTCCTTTTTTTCTTATTTAGCTGACTTCATAGGACAAAAATGATTTTAATTTATAATTCAAATAGATTTTTCAAGGTAAATGTTAAATTTTCCTGGGTTTGTGTAGCAGTCTTTAGAGGCCAAGCCAGTCCATCTTTCAAAATTTGTTTTAAAGTGACAAACTTGAGATGGGCACAGAATACACTCAGTTATTGTTTGTAAGAAAGTGGATTGACTGTCCGTGAATGAAGTAAACATGGAGCGGAAAAGTTATTACATTTACATATTTGGCTGACACCTTTATTCAAGGCATTTTACATTTATGATACAACTGGTCACATTTCATCGGATTGGCTGGCCCAGCACTGTTTCAGCTGTGGAATGGCCAAATGGGGGAGGCAGCTTGAAGGATGAGGTCTCCAGGACTCTATACAAATACAAATCTTATTAAGGGATATATCATCTACTGTTAAATTCTGCTCTGTACTTCTAAAATTTATATTTTTTATTTCTTACTATATTGAGAAATTGTTCTGTGTACTGTACTGTATTGTATTGTATTGACCCCCTTCTTTTGACACCCACTGCACGCCCAATCTACCTGGAAAGGGGTCTCTCTTTGAACTGCCTTTCCCAAGGTTTCTTCCATTTTTCCCTACTAGGTTTTTTTGGGAGTTTTTCCTTGTCTTCTTAGAGAGTCAAGGCTGGGGGGCTGTCAAGAGGCAGGGCCTGTTAAAGCCCATTGCGGCACTTCCTGTGTGATTTTGGGCTATACAAAAATAAACTGTATTGTATTGTATTGTATTTCGTTAGGTTTTCCAGTTGGAGCACAGGTTTGTCAAGTGGCTTGCTCATGGTCACACAGTGTCAGTAGTGGGATTTGAACCTACAACCTCAGGGTTTGAAGTCCAAAGCTTTAACCACTATGCTGCACTGAGTTTATTACAACTGAGTTCCAGAGGTTTTAGTCTTCCTTATTTTATTTACACTGGCAGACTCTGTTGTGGTTTAATGTATTGTATAATGCTGTTTGAAATTAACATTTGATTATTTCGCTATACAATTGGTTACATTTCTTTAGTTTTTCCAATTGGAGCACAGGCAGGTGAAGTGACTTGCTCATGATCACACAGCTAAATTCAGCTAAAGACGATGACATTCAAGGGAGCGCCTTGTTTATTTTTGTTGGATTCCAGCCCAACCAGAGGTTCATCTAATAATATGATATCAGGCAATGGCCTCAGGGAAAATGAGTGTGCTGTGACTCATTAGAACTTTCCGTGGATCAGCAGCAATAACACCGAGTGCCGAGTGTCACTGAGAGGGTCTCAATGCAAAACATTCAAACATGTTATACATCATGGTGTTGCATCTGTAAAAAGTGCTGATCGATCATAGGTTTGACCATTGAATGAGGGCAGCACGGTGGCACAGTGGGTAGCGTTGCTGCCTCGCAGTTGGGTGATCTGGGGACCTGGGTTTGCTTCCTGGGTCCTCCCTGCGTGGAGTTTGCATGTTCTCCCCGTGTCTGCGTGGGTTTCCTCCGGGCGCTCCGGTTTCCTCCCAGTCCAAAGACATGCAGGTTAGGTGGACTGGCGATTCTAGATTGACCCTAGTGTGTGCTTGGTGTGTGGGTGTGTTTGTGTGTGTCCTGTGGTGGGTTGGCACCCTGCCCAGGATTGGTTCCTGCCTTGTGCCCTGTGTTGGCTGGGATTGGCTCCAGCAGACCCCCGTGACCCTGTGTTCGGAATCAGCGGGTTGGAAAATGGATGGTTGGATGGACCATTGAATGAATTTAATTCAAAAGTAAATCCCCTTTGTTTGGTAAAATTTTTTCCTCTTTTCCTGTCATGCAAAGAATTTAACATAACAGCTGCTTTAGCGGGGCCTCGCTTCCCTGCAACAGCTGGCTATATTTGAGAGACAGGTGTCGATAGAGCGTGCACATTTCAAAAGCCAGTCTTATTCTTATATGCCTTAGCAGGAATGCTGTGCCAAGGGTAAGAGCAAAAACGGGAAGGAAGAATATCAGAGGAAGTGATATGATTGTAATAGGAAAACTGCAGAGGAAAGCTTTTTTGGAATATGCCTGTTCACCCACTTCCTTGCATACTTCTTATCCATCAGTCCATCACTGATTGAATATACTTTAGTCAGCTCAGGTCCACAGAGTCAAAGCCTGTCCTGGCAGCTTTAGGTGCAAAGCCCTCAACAAAAGAAAGTGATTATATTGAATGTCTGAAGAATTATGTGAATTTTAACCTTCTCAATCATTCTTATTTGTTTATAGCACCTTCCTTGTTTAGAAGCAACACAAGACATTTCTAAAGCAAAGGACTAGTACAACGTACAAAAGAAATCCCCTGTTCTTGACATAATAGCTAATCTGTACATAAAATACAAACTCTTGTTTGCGACTATCTATCTCAGTACATAATAGGGAAAACAAACATCAACAGTGAACAAAAAAAAACATTGTAAGACATTCTCACTCATGCGGGTCCAGTTTTTAGATTAATCAGTTCACCTACTATGTGTACATCTTCAGTCTTGGGCCTGATGTTGCTAAGATGGTCTCCACCTACATGACCTTAAACTGGTTTACACAGGTGTGAAGGATGGATAGACAAATTAGTAATATGGATATTTAATTCATCTGGCCATCCATCAACAGATGATCAGAAATAACTCACTCTCTCTCTCTCTATTTTTAATTTAATTTGAAGAAGATAACATTCTATACGATCAAGTCTAACTTATACAATGAAGAAGATAACCTTACTTAAAATCAAATTAACAAAGCAGAATTCAAACCCCACCCAAGGTTGAATCTTCCCCTGCATACAGTTTGCACAATTTTAAACAAGATTAATGTGATCAATAGATGTTTTTAAGTTTGTACATAAGGAGCTGGAGTGTATTCCATGCATGGGTGCCTTCCACTCCTTTTTTGAGATATTAAGTGAAAGATCCTTTCCCCACCGTACTCTGGAATATTTGAAAGAAATAGATTTTAAGATGGGTCGGCGCAGTGGTAGCGCTGCTGCCTCAAGGTAAGGAGACCTGGGTTTGCTTTCCGGGTCCTCCCTGCGTGGAGTTTGCATGTTCTTCCCGTGTCTGCGTGGGATTTCTCCGGGTGCTCCAGTTTCCTCTCACAGTCCAAAGACATGCAGGTTAGGTCCATTGGCGATCCGAAATTGGCCCTAATGTGTGCTTGGTGTGTGTGTGTGTGTGCGCCCTGCGGTGGGCTGGCACCCTGCCCAGGGATTTGTTCCTGCCTTGCGCCCTGTGCTGGCTGGGATTATCTCCAGCAGACCCCCGTGACCCTGTGTTAGGATATAGTGGGTTGGAAAATGACTGACTGACTTTAAGATGTGCTTATGTATTGTTGAGATGCTGTCTGAGTCTTCAAGACTGATCAGTATTTCTTCTGTAATAGAAATAGGTTGGAGGTGAGGACAATTGGGTAGGTTCCTTTTAGCAAAGTTTTTGATTTGAAAGTAGTAGAAAAATTGTGTTGATGGGATTGTTCATAACATGTACAGACATTATCCATACACAGGTTTCTAAGTGTTCTGCTATAGATGTTTTCTAAACATTAAATGCTGTACAGGTTTGAGAGGGGTAGAAAGGGTGATTATCAAATAGAGATGCAACAGATATATTATTCTCTGCCTTGAAGTGTTTCCTGCATTGGTTCTGTATTGTGAGTGATTGATGGACAATTGAATTATTGGGGTTTTGACAATAATTTGTATTTACTGGGACACAAAACAGGGCGTACAGAGAAGTGCAGCAAGATTTTATTTCTATTTCAGACCAGGCTGGTGTATATTCATCAATTTGTGTCTATGTCCAGGTCTTTATAGCCTGTATATTTGCTTTCTCTCTAACTGATGCACATCACAATGTTCAGGCTATGTACATATTTCTGTAGTTGGTGCAATTATGTGGGTTCAGTGTTTTAGAGTCTTTCTGATTGACTGTAATGGAAATTGAACTTTCAACCTCATGGTTCGCAGTCTGGTGGTTTAGCTACTGTCCCACAATTAATAGTCTGCACAGTGAAACCTTTGGTGATACATAAAATACCTTAACAAAATTAAACATATCTCTTCTCCACAGTTCCACAGGTTCTCAAGAGTTGCACTGAATTTATCGAGAAATATGGAGTGGTGGATGGCATCTACAGACTCTCTGGGATTGCTTCCAACATCCAGAAATTACGGTAAGAGCCAGTCTAAGCTGTTCTCTAGTTTTTGTTTTTTTTTTTTTTTTCCTTTTTCCAATTTTGAGAAGTCTGTGATAGAGAAGGAGCCATTATGAGTTCAAAAGTTGGGTTGAAGCCATTTGGCTTATTCGTCCGTGTCATTCAACATTCCTAAAGGCTTAATGGTATTTGTTGAAAATATTACAGCAATATAGTAATCTTTTAACTCCTTGTTTCTGACTGTTATTTTGAGTTTGGGTTTAGATATTTTTAATCTTCTTTGAACAAATCTTCTGGTTAGTTCAGTAAATTATCCTTTTTCAAAAAATATGGACTGACATCCCATCCCGAGTTGTTTCCTGTCTTGGACCTGATGCTGCAGGTCTGGATCTATACTTCTCTAAAACTAATAAATTAATTCAGGAAAAAGAATGATGAATGGAAGAAACATTGGAGATGTTTTTGTTGCTGCAGCATGGAATCAGTGTGTCACAATATAAAGAATATTTCATAACACTGTTCCAAAGTTTTTAGTGCCCTGAGTTCAACTCCAGGCTTAAGCACTACAAGTGGTAAATGTTTGTTTTTCCAGTATTTTTACTCCCACATCCTAAAGATGTGTGTTTATTGGTTGTTCTAAATTGCCCCAGAGTGGGTGTGTGTGTATTAATGTATCCTGCAACTGAGTGGCTTCCAGTCCAGGCCTGGCTCCTAGTGTAGCACAGCCTTCTGTGAACTGACCTTGATAAGTCGGTTAAAAATGAACAATAAAAGAGAAGGTACCTGACAGCTAAAGTGGTGTCTTTGTGTGAGGAGCTGCATGTAATGAACATGGCATCTACATACCACTTGTTTCATTAAACATTGTGGCCGCTACTGCACACAAACTGGTCTGAACTTGCAAAACAACGATCACAAGTGTGTCAGGAATGTCATCCCCTTCTCCAGCCTCCTTGCCCCTCATGTTAGGCCCCATTAGTGTTATAATGATCCTGCCTCTGAAGCAGTCATTCCTACCGTTTTTTGTTTTGAAACATTTTCCCTAAACAAAGAGTTCCCTATTATTCATCCAGTTTGTTTGCAAAGTATGGCAGTTTTAAACTGATATTTCTGAATTTCACTGTGCATACTTTTATTATCCAGCTCTCAATCAGTAGAAATAGTTTTGATACTGAAAGAACGATAACTATTATATGGATGTGTTTTCATCAGGTTAGTGTTAGAACTCCGTTTTTGTAGATAAAAATGTTTATATTTGTTTTTTTGCCAACATTCTTAGTGATGATATATGTGCGTTAAGTTATTTTTTTAGCGTCTCAACATAGAATTACACATTTTTCTCTGGCCATCCTATCAATCTTTTTTACTTCCAGGAGGAGTGGATTGAGGCGATGGTGGAGGTTGTCTGTAGTAAGCTCCATTTGTTAGCACATAATAACCTAAGGAATCTGACAAATGAGTGGAGGCCATTCAGTCCATCACGCCAGTTTATTCAACTGATAGCTAAGCTGTCCAGATACTTCTTAAAGGTTGTCAAGGTTTCTGCTTCAACTATGTCTTGTAGTTTGTTCCAGAATCCCACAACTCTTTGCGTGAAGAAGTGCTTCATGGCTTAAGTCGTCAATGCACTTCCCCTTAATTTCCAGTGGTATTCTCGAGTAAGCTGAAAGAATTCTGCTGGATCTACTTCATCAGTGCCTTTGAGGATTTGGTCCCCATGCTGTCTCCTCTGCTTGAGAATAAACAGGTTTTATTCTCTGAGTGTTGGAGTATGACATGTCCTTAAGTTCTAGGATGCACCTGGTTGCTCTTCTCAGCACAGCTTTAAACTTCAAGTTTTCTTTGCCTCTTTTTATGGGGACCATCTGTGCATGTGAACTCCAGACCACTTATACAGCTAAGTTTAATTTCTGGCATGTTTTCATGTATATATCTGTATTCTATACAGCGCCATTCATACTATGCACCAACAGTGAGAGACTTTCCTGAACAAAGTTGATTAAAAATGTGTCATTTTTGCAAAGGGGTGTCATTTAGAATTGAATTCTACAATATCCACACAGTTGCTGAGATAAGCTTCTACCCATGACACCAATATTGGAGAAAGTCTATGCACTTGATGATTCAATTCAGGGTCATGATAAGACAGAGCCAATATAGCATTGCAAGACAAGAATGGTAATGAAAACATGGATTCTGCATATGGATAGCTTTTGTGTCAAAAACACTAAAAAAATACAATCCAAGCAAGTTTGACAGACACTAGGAAACTGTTGTAAAGATAGAATAACAGAATAATGCCCCAGAGAAGCAGAGGAATCATATAAACCAACAGCATAAGGATTTGATTATCATCTTTGTATCCCATAGTCCTAAGGACCATTGGGGCCAACACTTGGGACCTTTTCAGGTCATTTCCTCTCCTCCACTGTTTGAACTGCTTTTTTGATGTTCATTCCAGTTCATTCTCTGATGTCATTCAACCATATTTTTTCTTGGCTTTCCTGTTTTTTGCACAGTTTTGACACTTCCAAACATTACTTTCTTTGTTAAGCCTTTGTCTCACATTGTGCATACGTGTCCAAACAAGACTAATTTCCTTGTTTTCATTTTGTCTGCCCCCATTGTTTTTTGTCCAGATCTTCACATATCTTGTTTCTCACCAAATTTCTTCAGCTTATCCTCATTATTCTTTAACACTTTATTTCAAACACAGCCTACTTTCTTCAAAGTTCAGGATTTGTATGCACTTAGCATTGTTGACACTATGCATATTTACTGTATAATTTTATTTTATTTGATCATTTTGCTTTTCCATATCATACACAGGCCTGTAAATGCACTGCTTGCCCTCCATTATCTTATGATGCTTTTATGGCAAGGTAGTGGCCTCATGCCAGCACTCCTTTTTTGCTTATCTAGGGACAGGCAGCCAACACAAAATATAATTTTCAGACAGAGTTGAACAAAGATCTGCTAACAAAAAATAAGTGTAATGCACCAAAGATGCAGAAGAATCAGTTGAACCAAGAGTACCATAACTGGTGATCAAGAATAAAGAATAATGCACAGATGATGCAAGAAAGCATTTGTACCTAGCTAGCACAATAGAGATAATGATGCAATATGTGTACATTTCTTAAAATATTTAAACTAGATATTATTAACAATAGTTAGGTCTGACATTTGACATCCTAAAGATGTTTATGTCAGGTGAATTATTGATTCTGAATTGGTCCAGCATGACTGTGTGATCGACATTTCTTTGTGAGGCTTTGGTGGCTTCTCTAGGATTACCGTGCATTTAATGCTACTAATATGTGCTCTGGTCCTTGTAATCCTCAACCACCTAATACAGAATCTGTTGAACCTGGATGGATAATTTTAATTACCTTCCACTCTTTGCAGATTTTTCTGGTTTGTAGTGATACAGCAATTGAATCTCAAAAAAAATGATTATTTAGGAAGATTTTCTTTAAAGGCCAATGCATTGCTTCCTGGCTTTAAACCACTTTCTCCGAGTGTATTTGAGCTACCTGAACCCTATCAATGACTGTGTGTTCAGCTCCATACCTTTACCAAATTAAACCGTTTAAAATCTACTATAATGTTTGATTTAGAAGAACTTTTGCCAGAGTAACCTGATTCTTAGAATATGTTAACAAACCTCAGTTTCAGTTTCGGATCAGTTTTCTGGTCAGGATTTTGGCTTTCCTCTGCATTCATGCAGCTGTTGTTCTAATCATAAATGTCCTTCAACTCATTACTGAAACTGGATAATCCTCTGTGCTGCTTTCCCTTGACATTAATGCTATCTTCAGCAAAGGCAAATAATACCTAATGTTCAGGAGAGACAAGGACCTTACAAGGTATCCTTTTCTAATTTGGCCCATGATGGCTTGGACACATTCTTGGAATGGATGTGAGAAGACTACTAGAGAAAGCTTTACTTTCTGAACTGGAATCTGGATGGAAGAAACAATGTGGTGGTCAGGACATGACTTGGCACCATGCCACGAATATAGGCTATAGGTGCTTGTCTTCTACATAGCTGGGGTATCTTTGGTTGAAGACTCTCAGTGAAATGGCCAGACACAAGCAACAGTGTCAATGACTATATATATTGCCTTGGATGCACACTTTGAGTAATATTGAATTTAGATTACCAAATATGATATTCAAAATTAATTGAATACTTCAACATTAAAAATAAATGGTTTGTGGGATATTTTTACTTTACTGAGAGTTAAAGAAGAGTATTTATAGACTCTGACTAAACATGATTTGGTATGCTGTTTATCCAATTAAACGTGCCTGCTCCCAAAATGATTTAATTAACTAATGCAGTACAACAGTTTTAAAACAAAATGTGCAACAGATTTTTTCAGTGAAATAGTTATAGCAACAGACAGATCATTATGTAGATTCATATTTGTCATTACTAGCATTAAAAGCCATAAAGTTATTGTTTAGTTAGCCTATTTGAGACAGTGCTCTTCTAGAGCTGAGATATTATTAAAAATACTCACAAACAAATCTGCTCAGGCTGCCACTTCACTGCTTCCTCAGCCTCATGGGATGATGGGTTTGAAAAACCGTGAACTTATTACAGCAAAAATGTAGGTGTCTTATGTGTATTTAGTTAATTATTTGTTTGCTTGTTAGTGAAAGAGTGTGAGGCCCCAAAAAAGGGCCATAAACCGGGCCAGGGCTTTCCTTGGCATACCTAGAATTGGCCTCTTTTTCCACAGGCAGGTTTAAGCCAGCCCCAAAAAATAGACAACAGGCTTTTAAATTTCAAAATAACTTAAATGTCCAAAAATATCAAAAATGCCCTTTAATGAAGAGTGAGAACTATAAAAGTCTCTGGATTAAGGGCGAAGCAAATATTCCTTATTGACATATTTATTTGTAAATCACAAAAGGAGCGCAGAAAAGTGAAAAAAAAGAAGGCAAAATGATTTGCCTAAAATGCACTTCAGAGCAAACACATTCCAATACGTAATCTAACAATCAGAATCCACAAAGTCCAGAAACTAGAAAATCAATACTTATAATTAATGCACTCTAAGAACTTCAATGAATCACTGATGTATCTGCTGTCTGCTTCAGAACATAAAGGCAGGGGGCAGTCCAGTAGTGACGTCAAGGTGGCCCCACCTCTTGGTGCTACACCCACAAAGGACAAACAATGCCTTCAAAGAACATAGAAGCACAATACTTATAAATTAAATAACTAAATAAAACCAAAAGAAGAACTAACAAAGAATGGGAATGTAATAAACAACAAAAATATTAGATATACAAGAAATAAGGTAACCCTGACTGAACCATCAAGTTTGGTTATTTATGCCTTCCTCCAGTTGCTACTAGACTACATGATTTGTCATGATGAGTTCTTGTTGTACTCATTGGCCATGAATGAAACTACTCTCTGTATCTAAGACATCAGTGTATGGATACAGCTGAATACTAACCAACGTACAGTTCTTCTTGTGGTATCCTCAGCTCAAGTTAAAGTGAACTTCTCCTTACTGAATTATGGCTTCTGTAGCACTACCCCATCATTCACAGTCACCAGTCTGGGAGATTAAAGCATTGTACACGTTGAATTGCACAACTTTACAACAATCAAAATTTCTTTCTACTGTCTATGGAACATTGTTACCAGAGTCTGACTTTTCCTGTCCTCCTCTAAAGCATAAATACTTTGTCTGACCTTCTTTAAATCTCTGCTGGAGTAGTGAAATTTGCTTTTCGGTAGCCAAAGTAGTTTAAAGGTTCTGAGCAACACCAACCATAATAAAGAAAACACTGGCCAACTGGCACAGTTACAGTGACTTCCTCTTGATCTCACAGTTATATTTAAAACACTATTGCTGACTTTTACAAACATTTCAACACCTAAGTCTGTGTAATTATTGCATATCCTGTTTCAGACACTTGAGATCATCTGATGTTGGCCTTTCCAGTGCCTCGTCATGCAACACTTAACACAAAACTTGTTTAGCTTTACTGTTCCTGATCTCTCAACTGTCTCTCTACATCTGTCCCTGTTTTTGTTCAAATTGTACCTGATGACCAGCCCTCTCTGTCTCTAATATTTTACATCATATGAAGATTGGCCGATGAAAAAGTTTATGTCCTGATTCCCTGTGGTTATAAAAGATCCTTGGGCATCTTTCGAAAAGAGTAGGATGTACCCTGATGTCATAGCTAAATTGCACACCAATGCTTGGTCATTCTGATCCACTAATTGTTCCCTGTCTTTAATTGGCTGTCTCTTTAACCCTTTGTGTGATGAGCGTACTGGCGTAAGTCTTTGCATCATCCAGGTGGATGCTACACATTGGTGATGGTTGAAGAGGTTCCCCACTATCTGTATAAACCATTTTCAGTAGGTTAGAAAGCAGTACATAAGTGTAAATAATTAACAGTAGAAAAAATGCAATGAAGACAACATACATAAAATATGTATATGCAAGAAAACATTTTCAATATGAATGGCTGTTGAATAACCTTATGACATGTGGATGAAAACTGTCTCTAAATCTACATGCATAAATACTAATGGTCCTGTAATGTTTGCCAGAACAGAGGAGGGAGAAAAGAATGAGACAGCAAGTACAAGCTGCCAAAATGAACATCATGAGTAGGGTTGCTGGGCTGGCTGTCCATGATAGGGCTAAGCAATCAAAGAGGACATTGGAGTAGACCCACTGCTTCTTAGGATTAAGAGGAGCAAGTTGAGGTGGCTTGGACATGTAGTTAGGAATGCTCCCTGGGCACCTCCCTCAGGAGATGTACAAGGTGGGAGGAGACACAGGGGTACATTCAGGGCACGCTGACTGACCTGGAAGCTTCTGTGTATTCACGAGGTGGTGCTGAGGATAGGGTGGCCTGTTCAACTAAGTCTGCGACATTCACCAGGAGGAGCAGAATGAATATAGTGATGGTGACATGCCCCTGTTTAACTGTTGATACTCACTGTTTACATCTACAGTGCCATCTTATTTTTATTCTTGTTTTATGTTTATTTAGCACCTTATTTAAGGTGATTTACAAGATCAGTTTAAATAGCACTCATTTAAATAGCTTAGATTAAGTGACTTGCCCAGGGTCACAAAGCCAGTCAGAAGTGGGGATTAAACAAGCAACCTTAGGGTCTAAATGAGTCTACTCTTTACATATGATGATTTTTATTTTTGTGCAATTTGTTTCAAATTTTTAAATATTCCAAGTAGTGCAGTTAACACACAGTAAGTCTGTACAGAAAGCGGCCAATTAGTTATTTTCACATGTAGTCTGTTTGTGTGCATGTATGTATAATGTATATATTTAGAGTATATATATTTATCTATCCATTCATATATTAACCAGTTTATCTGATTTTGGGTCACAGGGTCAACAACAATCCCCAGCACCACAGGGCATAGCAGAATCACTCGTATACCAGCACTAACTCGCATAATAATAATAATAATATTAATAATAATAATAACAATAACAAGACATTTTATTTATATAACACCTTCCCCATGTCATAGCAATTAATATAACACATCTTTGGGATGTGAGAGTACAAGTGAAGTGCCAGGAGTTAAAAAAAAAATAATAAAATAAGCAAATACTGAAAGAGTACCTGCAGTCCCAGAATTCAAACCCAGGACTCTGGAGCTGTGACTGACCACTGTGCCGCAGTGCCATTCACATACTGTATCTATATGTTTGTATTAATGGGTCTTTGTAAACATATAAATATACTTGTGAGTTTGTGTTTCCTTTATGTATATAAAAAATTTCAAGATGTTTCAAGGCTAATGAATATTGTTGGGACATTTTAACCTGCTTTCAGTTCCTCAGAAATTGTGCTTTCAATGAAATTTACACTTTAATAACACGTCCAATGAAAGGCTCTGGCAGGTCTATCTTTAGAAATGTGGACTAGGTGGGCGATGTTGTGTGTCTGTCAAATACCCCGTCTTTCCTTTTTACACATTGATCATGATTATAGTGAGTTATTTTTATTTATTGATCCTAGCTTTTGGTCAGACACATCACCCCTGTTGGTTAAGTGCATTTTATATTTGACATTTAAGTAAATCTACTGTATTTAGCCATTTATAAGTTTTGCAAGTTGTTTTTCTTTCCTTTAGTATTTTTTCAGGTCAGTTATACTCAAGGTTTAAAGTCCTCAAATACTTTCTATTTGTCGGCAAAAATAATTAAATTCTTTATGTCTGCTATTGTTGTAGGTAAAGTCAATAAATACATACAGTACATGTGTATCTTTTTTTCCTCCAGGCATGAGTTTGACTCTGAACAAATCCCAGACCTGACAAAAGATTTGTACCTCCAAGACATCCATTGTGTTGGCTCGCTCTGCAAACTCTATTTCCGGGAGCTGCCCAATCCTTTACTAACCTACCAGCTGTATGAGAAGTTCTCTGTAAGTATCCCAAAAACCTCTGGAGTTGCTGGAAGACTTAAATTTTCTCACTGAATGCCAATGATTTGTAAAGGAACTTCTAATGGGTGGTGTTTAGGTTAAAGTGAGATCTGTTCTTCTAATCAGATTATGAAACCTTACAAAGTGCAATAGTGTTGAGTAAAGAGACTGTGCTTTTGAGATGGAAATCGTTTTGTCTGCCAAGAATAAGACCTACGCACAGTAGTTTCCACAGTCTATTTGCATCTTGAATAAGGAGACTGTCTGACTACATGATTCCCTATTTTTAACTTTCTTACATTAAGTTATTTTTAAGTTACTATTTATCAGTGTTTTATAGTTCTCTTAATGATTTTTATTGATATTTATAAAATTATGTATTATATATTCTTCTAAGATGCACAGTCCTTGGAGTTTACCAACTAAGCATTTCACTTCATATAGTACTGTACGAGGTGAGACAAAAAAATAAATGGATTGGTAAAAAATATATACAGTATATTTATTGATGAATTACAGCATTCTAAACATTGTCCCCTTCTATATACTCCCCTTCCCGATCTCTACACCGCTCCATATGTATCTTCCATTGATTGAAACAGTGCTGGAAGTCTTCTTACTTAAGGCTCTACAACAGGCTTGCCGTTTTTGTCTTCACTTCATCCATAGAAGAAAAATGTGTTCCATTAAGGTCACTTTTGATTTACGGGAACAAATAAAAATCACAGGGAGCTACTGTAAATCGGCGAATAGGGGGGATGATCAAGGACAGGATTGTTTTTGTCAGTCAAAAACTTGTTTATTTTGAAAAAGAGAAAATTCACGAGAAATTTGATGTTGATTCGCTGTTCGATTTTTTTTTTTTTTTTTTTCAACTGACATTATCGCAGCAACTCATGTAGCAATTGTGGTGTAAATACTGACTGGGCTATTCACAGGATATACCTAGCCAGGCGGCAGTTTGAGAGAGCATGTAGGAGGGGATATAGTGCTATGATTCACGTCCAGCCGACCTCCAGACGGTTTTCCAGGAAAGCCCCAAGCCCAGTCCGGTTATTTTTGTGTCTCACCTTGTATGTATAGGTTGTATGTGACAAATAAACTTCATCCTGATTTGATTACACAGTTCTAGAATCACATCCTTCTGCTGCCCAGAAGAATTAAAACTGCTTGCTAATAACACCCGTTTAGTAATTATATCTCAGGAACTTAAGTCAGTGTGAGACTTTGTCCATGTTGCTACATTTTCATTTAATGTTGCTGTTTTTAAATGAAAATATTATCTGTTCACATTGGCATTTTCATATAGTGTGCAAAAGTATCTCTGGCCATACTGAAACAACCAAAAACATATATGACGTTGATGTTCACCTACACTGGGCACGCATGCATCAGCAAGAAAAAAAAGCTTTGAAGAGATGTCGGAGCCTCCAGCCATGAGATTTATTGAAAAACTGTAGTGACTGGCAAATTGTTTGTCTTTTGTTGCATGTATGCAGCATTCAAACTGTTCAAAATGCCATTTTGGTACATGCATATGGGTAAGCAACACAGAAGTGCCTTGGAAAACAACTTCTCTGTGTTTACTGTATTTGAATGTGATTTTCTTCTGTTAACTGTGACCAGTCAGTGAATGGGATGTTGTAATGAACAAGATTAAATCAGGAAAGGCTATGTGATAAGCAAAAAAAAAAAATCAAAGTGTGTTTTCAAAATTCTAAGTTTTTAGCCATCCTGATTGCAATACTGAGCTGGTATTTTCAAAAGTATACAGTTCTGGAGAGCATTTTCAAGTCTCCATTTTTAGGGTTTAAAATTGCTGGGGTAGTGTGGATGAAAGTGCAAAAATTGAGACTAATGTCTTCATTAAAAAAAATGTAATGTGGGTGTAGCCTGAAAGTGCTTTCCCACCGCAGGAACATTGTTTTCAAGAACCAAAGAGTTTCTGTACAATGTACATCCTGGGCCACTTATGGTCCCTGGCCCTGTTCCTGTGTTGTGTTCCCACCGCACAATAGGAACTGTAACCTTTATGCAAAATATGTGCCGTGCAAAGTTCAGCGTGATCGGGAGTTCACAGTGGACACTCCTCCCAAGTGTGATATATGGCATGGTGCACCAGTAAAGAAGCTATAAAGAGTGACGAGGTGCGAAGTGCTGCACCATAATCAAGAGTTCTTGAGGGACCCCACCTACCTTATTACTTTGAAACAATCCCAACTTCACAAGGGAGATTATTACTTTGATGTGGTGCGCCAGAAAGGCAGCTATGAAGAGTGATGTGGTGTGAAATGCAGCACTCCAGCTTCACCAATAACACTCCAAAGTCCAATCTACTAACAGATTCATAAGATTGCGCCATTTCTTGTGGTCAACCAATTAACTCAATTCATTGCCCAAGTTCCACCCACAATAGATCTTGGTTGAATGAAAAGTGTGTACCCTGGAGTAGGAACTAAAAAAAATACCAGGAACTACCTATGGCCTAACTTCCTGCTGTGGGAATTCTAAAAAAGTTCCAGAGTTTCTAAAAAGACCCTGGTTCCTGGAAAAAGTTCCTACGGTAGGAAAGTGCCTTGAGCCTCTGGATACAATATCACTTGGAACAAAAATATATATGGAATTGTTTTAGTCGTACAGCCCTTTGATTTTCTTCCTCCTATCACTCGGCAGATGATTCATTTTAGGGCCATTATACATTTATTACATGTTGTGAGATAACCTAATCAGGTAAAACAGAAAGTGATAGACCATGTAAATCTGAAAACCATATGCACAAATCTTTGTATTTTCTATATGACCACTATACTACACTGCCACATTTGAAGCTGCCCGGATATACAGTGTCATGTGCATGTCATCTGATATAGATGGCCTCATTCAAAAGGCTGATCCCACTACAATTTGTGCCCACATAAATAAAGGAGATCACAGTGGTGGGGATGGGCAACATATAAACAATCACTGCCTTTATTTTCAGTCTTTTATTCAGTCAGTTTACCAGCACTTGGTTGATTAATGTATAGAAAACAGTGCAGTACTATTGCCACCACTGTTTATCAAAGTGATAGTCTTCTGCCTCTGGCAAGTCAAGATATGCCTTCTAGTTATTCTTCTTCTAACCCAGCCAGCTTGACTGTAATGAGAAACAGGAAAACAAAACTCTTCAAGCTATTCCTCCTCTAGTACAGCGAATCTGATAAATGATAGGCTTGAGGAGTGGCTGGCATAGCACCATGTGAACAATGTCTGCAAATCGGAGCATATCTTGCCAAAAAAAAAAAAAAAAAAAGGATTCTGCACTATTGCACATTTTCCTCTGGTAACCCTGAGATGGATCGAATAGGTTTAAAAATGGATGGAAAATGTGTTCATCAAGGAGTTATATAAAAGACACCATGATTACATTTACACACATACCCTGTTTATTTATTAAAGACTAGCAGGAGTACCCGGCATTGCCTGGGAATAGAACAAACAGTTTTCTGATTCACATTTTATTGTAAGTTCGTCCACTTTGGATTGTGTCTGCTGTGGCGTTTGAGACACCCTTGAAATAGACTTTTCTCTGGCATCTGAAGTGGACCGTGGAATTGTAAGTCTTTTTTTCGGTGGCATGGGTATATTCGCGTAAAGCAGGAGAATTATAATGTGTTACATGGTATTACGTACGGAATACGCACCACAGTGAGATGAATTTACTTTATTTACACTACGTCGGAAAGCGAACAAATCATAGACATACAGTAATCCCTCGCTACTTTGCGGTTCACTTTTTGCGGATTCACGACTTCATGGGTTTTTAAATACAAGTGATTGCCCGCCTATCGCGGAAGTTATGTTCCAGACCCATCAGCAACAGGAGAAAATCCGCGATATAGAAAGACCATATAAATAAACATTTTATAGTCTAAGCCTTAAAATACCCATCCCACATGCTTTAAACACATGTAAACTTATAAAACACACTTTGTTAACACATATGATATGTGGATGTCGGGCTAAGGATATGAGTAACATCTCACTATTATAAAACATTTTAACTTTACGCAAGACAAGACAGTGAGACAGGAAAATAGGTGCTGTACAGGATTTTAAATTATTGACACGCAGAGCGACAAGCAGCACAAAGCCAGCACAAAGTCCACTTCTCCTTAGCATTCATTCAGCTCCCCACCCCCTTGACAATGCGAAGTGGCAGGAGCATACTGCGCCTCCGGGGAGGGGGGGTTTGAGCGAACGTGCGTTCAGCCCTCACACACCCCCACTCCTCCTCCTCCTTCCGAATGCGCAGAGCGACAAGCAGGCATTTTGGCAGAAGCAGCACAAAGTCCATTTCTGCTCAGCGTGAGTTCAGCTGCCCCCCTTAACAAAGAGAGTGGAGACACATCGACGTCTGATCGCTGTGTGCAGTGTTGGTCTGCGGTGTTTAAGAATGTAGAAAGTGTTTAAGAGCATAGGAAGTGTTTATAAGAGTGTGGGAAAGGTTAACAAGAGAGTGAGAAAGGTTTATAAGAGTGTGGGAAGGGTTTATGAATCCTTAAAATATGTATAAATAATAAAATAAATATAGGTCGCTACTTCGCGGATTTTCACCTATCGCGGGTGGCTCTGGAACGTAACCCCCGCGATAGGTGAGGGATGACTGTATATAGATAGACGCCACATTCACTGTGTTGCCCAGTCGACACGATACGTCAGCGCGTCCACCCTATTGCGAGTGGTAAAAGTGCCATTTAAACTAATACACGTAGATGTGGAAACTGGGTTTTCTGATGAAAAAACAGTAACATTTAAAACAGTATCGTTTACATACAACAGATTTTAGCGAATCGTTTAAATGTAATTATTTATATCCATTTATACACTAATAAAGGCAATTATTAAATAATACTAATAATTATTATTATTATTATTATTATTATTATTAAATAATTCCTCCCATATAAGTAACATTTCGTGGACTGCCTTCTTCCATCTCCGAAACATTTCTAGACTTCATCCTGTTCTTACCCAACACAGTACTGAAGTATTGATTAATGCCCATGTCACCTCACGTATAGATTACTGTAATGCTATTCAATCTGGCATCCCACGAAAACTTTCACATACACTAGCATCATTTTAGCGGCACCAAATCTGCATATCTTTGGAGGGAAACTGGAGCACACTGAGAAAAACCCAGCAGGAAAACGTGTAAACTCCAGGCAGGGAATATCAGTGATGTGACTCCCTGCTAGACAGCAGCACTAACGCTCCGCCACTGGGTCACCCCATGTGTGTAATTATTAACAGTATTCATTATTTAAACGAAATTATCGATTTATCTGTAAAATGTAATACATGTATACATACTTTAATGCTTTCCATCATGAAAGTGATATCAAGTATAAATCTAAGGATTCTAAATGTGCAGAGAGTTGGAATATCATACATTTAATGTGCTCAGTGTGGCAATCTATTGCTGGCGATTCGCTGCTGTCAGTGAGAATTTTAAAATGTATCTTGTCATTACAATCGGGAATATGCGACGCTTGAATATAAAAGCACCATGAATACATCTGCATTTTGTTTCACCACATCGAACCATTTATCAAATACCGAAGCGCGCACACCGATCTCATAGGATCTGCAAAGCGGCTTTCTGTCACATGTAGATAGTAAACAGAGACTCTGACGTCACATTCCAACTTTTAGCACACTGAGCCCCCCGACTTTTTGCTGGTACTGCAACTCGCGCACGCGTCGCATTAATTTCTGAGGACCTACTCAGAGGACACATCAAATGAACGCGTGGCGGCCATGATGCAGGCGCGTACGCGTTCTGAGCGTGAAGTATAAATGAGCCCTTAGCCAATCATGCAACACTGTGTCCCCATTTGCCACATTATGTTCTGACTACAGAGGCAGTGTCCCATTGCATGGTTCTAACTTGTATTGAGTCGAGGTATTGACGTGAACACCATACATACAGATACTATCAAATTATATATAAGGATAGTTGAGCAATACCCATTGTCCCATCTGAAAAAGTAATTGCCTACTTGAACTCGACCACTATTTATGACACCTTCTGCAGTGTTAACTTGAAGCCATCATTTACTGCCATTGTTGATCATTCTCTGATAGGACTGTGAAGTGGTTTTGGCCAGGGTTTCTTGCACAACTGTTTTAACTAAATGACATTTGTGAGTTTTTGGGCAAGACATGATCTATTCAGATCCTGCCAAAATATTACAAAGGAATTTAGGTCTGGATTTTCCTAAACCTTTTAAATGTTATTGTTGTAAACTATTCTGATTTAGACATGCTTGTGTGTTTCCAATCATTACCTTGCTGGATGACCCAGCTCTGTTACATCTTTAGCTCAGTGACAGGTGTGCTGACATTTTCCTGACGAGCTGCCTGACGCAGAGAATTTCTTAGGTTATTCGCACGTCATTCAGATATATACAGAGTAAAATATTTCCAAACCATATTGTGACAACCTCCACATTTTGAAAGCAATGGTTTCTGGCCTAATGGTGGAATAATAAACATTCTTCTTAACCTAGGGAAGAGAGACCTGCAGATCCTTAGATGTTGTTCCAGGGCCCTTTTTTGACATTTTGAAAGGTTTTACATTTTGTTCTTCAGAAGATTTATTTCAGGATTGCTGCTGTTGGCAAGACAGAAGGCGTACTGTTGTTCTAAACTTTTTTTGTTTTGGACAGTCAGTCAGATTAATTTTGGACAGTACTGTTCTAAATACTCACCAATCTACTCAAACAGATGACAATTGTTAACTATGTTGAGTCTGTGGTTTTAGTAGTATTCCTTTAAAGATTTGAGTCATTACCTTTTATATCAAGTAATAGCAGTAAACAGCAGTCTTTGGTGTCTCTTTTTCCTAGTCAGAATCTTCATTTTACAGTTCTCCTTCAGAAAATCAGTCAGCAGTTTAAAAATAAAAGAATCGGGAGTGTGCTCCCCACAACTTTCTTGTATACTGAGAGAGGAAAACCACTTCCAGTTGCTCAATATTTCTCAAATATCATATGTCTTGTTTCTCATCATAACTAACTGATAATATTGATACACAATCACTTATCTCTATTTATAATCAAACTTTATATTAAAATGATATTTTTGCACTTAGGGAGGTCGAAAACGGTGGTGGAATTTTTTTCATGATTGCATATGTGTTACCTAGATTACCTAGTTAGTCACCTAAAAACAAAGAAAAAGTGTTTGTATTATGTAATATTTGTTGCAATAAATTGCTATAGGTAAAACTGCATTTAATTAGCTACCTTTAATTATGATAATGATGGCAGAAATAAAAAAAATAATCATAAAATTAAATGTATTACCAGGAACACGATGGGGACGTAGCGCTTATTGTTCCCATTATATCTTTATATTTACATGGCATGTTCAATGTTTACACATTACTGTTAAACTGATGATGTATAAGTTAAAATAAAATTAATAATAGTTATTGAAAAGAATATGTGTTTATATTGAATGCAGTTTATAATATTGTGTACACATTTATATTTCCATGATACAAAAAATTTGGATGGTTTTTCAATAAAATACTACTTCCAGTTGAGTAATATTTCTCAAATTTCATATCTGTTTGCTTTTTATCATTATAAATATCTATGCAAAATTTGAATTATCGATCTGTAGTTATAACCATAGTTTACATGAAATTTTGCGAAAGTATTCAGTTAAAGTACTACTTCCAGTTGCCGGAAGTGGCCCAAAAGTTGATAGGATTCCTTATTTTTGATATAAAGCAGGTGTACAAAATCTCATTGACCTTGGTCAAAGTGTTTTTGAGTTACCATGTTTACACAGAGACAGACATAATTTCAAAAATAGTATTTTCGAACTCGGGAAGGTCTAAAACGTCAAGATTCATGAAAATCTCGAGGTCGAATTTTTTCACGATTCCTATACTTTCTCTATGTTATGTATACGTGAAAGTAAAAGCAAAGATTTCAATTCCATGACCATCTTTAGTTTTCAGGTAGTCCTGGGTGTTCATGGTGTGGAGCCTGCATGTTCTCCTTATGTTCATTTGGGTTTCTTCTGGGTGCTCAGGCTGCCCTTCCACAGTCCAAAGACATGCAGGTTAGGTGAATTAGTGTTGCTAAATTAACTCCTTTATGTCTGTTCGCCCTGCGATTGACTAGCACCCTCACCAGGAGTTGTTTCTGCCTTGTACTCAGTGACTTCTGGGATAGGCTCCAGCCGCCCTATGACCCTGCCCTGGATAAGCAGGTTTGGAAATTGAATGGATGAATAGTTTTTTAGCATTGCAAACAAGTATATCTCTCTTTCAAGCTGTCATCAACATTTTAAAGTATTATAACATGAAAAATGTTTTGCACAAAAACACTATTCAAAGTAAAGTTTATTAAAACCACAGTAGGCTTCCCCATAGACAGTACCTTCTCTTCTCCTTACAGCTGGAGCTGATCATCTGCTTTAAGTCTCTGGTGTTCCCCTCTGTCTTCTAGCATTTGCAGTGCCAATGCTAATAGTAAAAAACTAAAATATAGCAAGAACTTTAGAAGTAAGCAGTCATAAAATGAGAACAGGGCTGCTTTTCAATAACTGAACCTCACAGGGAACCCCTCATATTCAGTGGTAGATCATTGCAAAGCCAATGTATTATGCTGATTATATTGTAGAAGAGGAAAGTACATTTTGGTATATAAGTATGAATACTTTTGAAACTGTAAAAAGGAAATTCAGCCATTCACAGATTTATAAGTAAATTATTGGATGTTTAAATAAATATTGTCAACCGAATGTTCATAAAAGTACAAGTGTTGATTTTTTTTTTCTTTTAATTTTTCCTCTCTTCGTCACATTATAGGATGCAGTATCTGCGGCAACAGATGAAGAACGTTTAGTTAAAATTCATGACGTCATTCAACAGCTGCCTCCGCCTCATTACAGGTCAGTGGTCACGGTGTTTGAATGTCCTCTACTGCTTTCTAAAGCAAGTCTCGTACTGTTACAATTAAACTATAAGTCTGTCTGGGAAAAAAAATTGTTAATGTTGCTCATGTACAACTCTGCCCATGTGCCAACTCCTCACCCAAGAAGTTCAATGGTAATTTTTTGTATTTTATTGATATGAAATATAATTTCTCATCTGTTTTTGATGAACATCACATCTGTCCATTTCGTTTCAATATTAGTGTCCTTTTGGTTCTTTCGTGACTGGCTGGCCTATTTGATAACACACAAATGACTGAGCTATCTCAAAGTGCCAGCATTTGATCATGAATGAAGAACAATTTCAGACTTTTGCTCCAGTGTTTTTGTCCTCAAAATTTATAAACCACAATAAGTTTCTGGTCTGATACCCATAAAATACTATGAACTGCTGCTATGAAGGAAAGGCTAAGATTGACACAGGTAGATTGAGTGTCACTCCCCAGACCTGCTCTTTGGTATTAACATACTGCCCTTATTTACACATCTTCCACAGTCCTCCTCAAGCTGATTCAGCATTGCGAGGTGCTGCAGCGTATCCTGGCAGAACTGGGCATAAAGCAATAACCTGCCCTGGATGCGGCACCAATTCACTGCAGGATATGTTGCTGTTTTTTAGTTGAATCAATTTACCCTGCAGCATAACCTATTGTTAATAAATAATAGTAGGAAAATACAGAGAATAGATCTAGAATTTTGGTGTCTGTGGAGTGCACTCATTTTCCTCATGTTTGTGTGGATTTTTTTCTGAAAACTCTGGATGTGTCCTTGTGCATGCATTAGGGTTATTCATAATTTATACCTTTCGATTGTGTGAATGGGCAATGTGATGGACTGACCTGTTGTTTGGGTTGAGATCCTGCCTTGCATAAAATTAAAGCATTACTAATAATTATCTCTCTCTTTCATATGTATACTGTGTGTGTATGTACAGTATGTGTACATACAACCCATTTATTGACTTAGGTTGTAAAAAGAACAAAGGCACACTTGGGTGAAAAACAAAAGGCATGAATCTATTCAGCACAAGGAAAGGTCAAGAATTAATCCTTCCACCTCAGGAGTTGGTCCTCAAAGGAATTTCCCATTTCTGGTGACTTTGAGATCTTTATAGAGCCATCCCTGAAGGCGTGGGGCATCACGGCAGAAGTGGAAGCTGGGTCACTTGTTGTCTGGCTGGTGAACTTCTGTACCACAGATGGAAAATGAGAAGGAGTTAGTGGCAGCACCCCCTTTGTGCTCTGGATGGCACTACTTACCTGTTCAAAACCTCCTAGATGCTTGACAATATAAATACAGTTTATAAATATACTGTGTGTGTGTATATATTTATACAGTATATATATACATGTAATGTGTGTATATATATATGTATATATATATGTGTGTGTGTATATATGAGATAGACAGACAGCTGTATATAGTAGTTACAGCCTGTACCACATATATGTCTATATAGCATGCGGATTGTACACTTTTATAACATATAATAATTCCATCATCTATCCCCCTGCAAAATGTCTGGGTGCCTTTTTCTTGAGCCTTCAGCTAGAGCAGACTGGAAATAAAGCTTACACCTAAACCTAATCTTGCATCATGCTTGTCTTGTAGTGAAACATTTCCTTATCAATAAATAGAAAATAAAAAAGAACAGATTTTTGCTTTATATTTCATCACATTACCTTTGATTGCTAAGGTGTCACCAAATTTAATGGTGTGCATTTCAAGTATCTTGCTGAGATTCTTGCACCCCCTTCTGGTGTGTTCATGGAAACACATAGAAATATTTCTGTGTCTGCAAATGATTTTAACTAACAAGTACTTTTGAATTATGCTAAAAATGTAACTTTTAAACTAGCTTTGATCAAAAGCCTCAGAAACTCAAGCAGTTACTTTATAATTATCTGTTTTACAACTGCAGAAGATGGATAAACTTGATACAAGTGTGTATCTCTAAAGTCTTTTAACCATTTTCAGAAAGTTATAATTCTGTTGATCTCTCCTACAATTTCCCACACTCCCTTGTCAATACTATGCCCGATATTGTGGGTGGATTCCCATTTTAACAACAGGACTAAGGCAGCACCTGACCCTGACAAAAATGACACTCTATTGCAAGGGGTGTACGCATGCCCATTAACAGTACAAATTGCAGAACTTTAGTACCGCCAGTTAATCTGACTTCTTGTTTATGGATTGATTGAGAAAACCTACACAGATACTGGGGGATCAAGCAAACTGCTGTCACAAACTGGTGTTCAAAGCTCCAGAGTCCCAGTAAGTCCCAAAGCACTTCCAAAAATGCCCGCTAGAGGACAAGCCACATCAAATACCCCGGCTAGAAACAAATAGGCCTCATAGAATCTTTATAAAAATAAAAAGGTTTATTGCCATAGACTGCCTGGAAGCACAAAAAGATCAGTGGAGTACAAAAGAGAAAATGAAATTAACTCTTAAGACAAATAAAAGCCAAAGTAAAAAAGTCCCAATACCAATATTTAGAGGCAAAGTGAAAAAACAGAGGAAAAATGATCAAAATCCAAAAAATTAATTAAAGGCACAAGAGCTCAGCAACTCCAGAGCGCATTCACAATGAGCGGCCTGGAACTGTGGTAGACCCTCCGGATTTATAGAGTGAAGTGCGGTTCTTGGCAGCTGGCCACACCACTTGGGGGACAACCCACAAAACACATGGAACATAACACAGGAAGAGAAAATATGGCAGATAATTAAGAGGTAGCACTATTATAACTAAATGCTGCAAAAAAGAACAAAAAGGACATACAAGCAGAGTTTCAGCAATAGGCAGAAAGCATCCTGGATTAGAACTAAAGGTAAAAGCGGATGAAGCTAGCAGTACTTGGGTCTGTTGTATTTAAAAAAAATTGCATTTACTTTTAGGACACTGGAATTTCTCATGAGACACTTGGCTCACCTTGCTGCCTTTAGTTATGTCACAAATATGCACACCAAGAACCTGGCCATCGTTTGGGCACCCAATTTGCTCAGGTATGTTATTTCAGCACTAGGTGTTTATTTTTTACTATTAATATCAACTGTCTTGATGTTTTTAAGGGTATCAAATTGGAATGTTAAATTAGTGCTTAATACTGTATATAATACTACAGGAGAGATTATTGTTACCTAATAATTTGCAATTGGCATAGGTGTATGGTATGGGGGGGGGGGGGGGTCTTCAGCAGCCACATTTTGTTGTATATTCAGAAAATACAAATGAAATATCCTTCATGTTCTGACTCTTAAGTAAAATATCCCATATACAGATGTTTAGCTATTTAAGAAGGATAGTACACTTACAAATGTGTGTTGGTTTCCAGATCCAAGCAAATAGAGTCCGCATGCTTCAGTGGCACGGCAGCTTTTATGGAGGTACGAATACAGTCGGTGGTGGTGGAGTTCATTTTGAACCACGTCGATGTACTCTTCAGCCCAAAATTGAGTTCTCTTATTCGGGAAGGAGCAGGTATGTACCTTGAAGTCTTCATGGAAAAGTGCAGTTTTTCTTTCCACTTCATATTTATTGTAAGTTTATTTTGATATCAGTATATACAATACCACCATAACAAGGCGTCAAATACATTTGGTTGTTGGTCCAAAAACTAACAGTTGCAGGCTGTGAATGACCGGTTATCACATTAGGAGAGAATCTTTTATTGGTTTACTTTTGGCTGCTGCCTTTTTCAAGACTGCTTGTAAGATCAGTACCTATATTTTTTTAACTTGCATCTTATCATTAGTGTACTTCCTCTTTATTTCATTTTTTTTCATGTGATTTATTGTTTACTTTATTTTTTTCTTTCACATATTCGCATTTTTAAGTTTGTTGATGGTTCATATCTGCTGTATAAATTGTACGGTTCAATACTTGACACTTGAATGTGGAAAAAATTAGTTGCCATTTTATTTAGGCAAGATTATAATTAAAAAAAAATCATTGCCTGACCAAATTACAGTATGATAAAATTAATATGATTAATGCTACTCATAGCCTCTTACAAAAAAGCGCTCCTTTCAGAAGTGGTTAAGTCTGCTTCAAAACTGACATCGCCAGTCACACAAGTGACTAGAGTTGTATTTTGGTTGTCCTGACTGGATTCAACACTCCAGTCATTGCTTACCCGATGTAACTATAGTAGATGAATTAGAATTATACCTTTTAAGCAAAATGTGATGGTGAGCAAGTAACATAGCATAAGTTATCGGAAATATTCATTAAGCAATGGTGTTTTAATAGTTGTCACCCAAAACAGGACTATTAAAGAATGAGGGTTTATGGTAATCCTGAAGTTGTCTGATTAGGTTGTTGAAAAATGTAACCATTAAACAGAGCACAAATGTCATCTACACTGTAACAGTAAAGATGTAACAGTGTGGTAGACAAAATATGTTAAAAAATGTAACATGAAACTGAATTGCCGTATTGTGCAATCTGATCATTAAAAAAACCTTTCCACATAATATTGGGACCTCATCAGTTATTAATAAAACTCTTATAAGCTACGTGTTGCTATACATTCTAGCTGGTGCCACTTAGCTAAACCAATGGTTCCTTACAATTTTTTTTTTTTTGCTTTGTTGATCGTTTGTTCTGTTTAAAATGTTAATGAAGCATTATTTTATTTTTGTAAATTACATTGTTTTTTTTTATTCTGAGGCATGCTCTTCGACCATTGAAGAATCTTTATTTGGATAAGTGCCTATAGTTTTCTGAGCCCTGTTACATCCGCTAATTTACAAAATATAACAAATCATTAAGAAAGGGAAAGGTTCGCTTGGATTCAGGTGTATTTGTCGAGTAGTGCCTTGTAACTAACGGTTCACAGTGTCCTCTCAGACAACAGAGTCTAGCTGCAGACCTCCAGAGCTCAGCCCTGTTACACTAAGGTTAAGATTTGGCTCAAATAATATGTCTATTTAGTCAACTCTCCGGGTACTTGGAGCTCCAGGCTGGAGGCTCCAGGCTGCAAACATAGGAGAATCTTCATTCTGGGTCTCTGTGAAAGGGCTAATTTGGCCAATCCCTGTCACTTTATTAGTCCTTAGCTCCTCTGCTCCTCCATCCACTCAATAAGAAGGGAAAACAAAAGAACAGGCCACAATGTGGTACTGTAAACCACCATGGCGCAGAAATCTCTTATAGCTCCTGATGCAAATAAGACTTCTTGACGTCTTTCGTGTGAGGTGTGCGAGGTTAAAAATAAAACATACGGCAGTTTGGCACTGTGAGGAAACTTCTGTGAAATGTTTGGAGCCAATCGTCTGACTTTTATTTACATTGAAATGTGTGGTCAGCCAATCGTTGATAAAAGACATCATCAACCATCACCTCTGCCCTATTCATGACCCTGAAAATGTTAGTAGTTGTTTGTGGTCCTTGCAGGAATAATGTTTTTTCAGCCATAGCCTTTTCCTGCTCCATATGAGTGAAGGTATAATTGTGTCAGGTTTTTTAAAGAAAGAGAGCTTAAGTTTAAGAACTTGGGTAAAATGGAATAAGTTTTAAACTCACAGTCAATTTTTAAGTGCATATTGTACTCAAAAGCATATGCTGTATGTGCTTGTGCTTGGGTCAATTCTGACAAAAGTACAACGTTGGACTGTGTTTACGCAATAAGTTTGATCAAATGCCAGAAATGAGTTTTATAACATCTGTCTTAAAGGAATATGTCATTTTTTCCTTCATTTTTGCTTTGCATTGCATTGCATTGAATGTAAACACGTTTTAATTGCACACACATACATCCACCTCTGTGCTATGTCTGACATTCCAAAAGGTGGCACATCACAAACATTTATAGTAATAAAACGCATTGCATTTGTCATTTTAATAGTGCATCACAAAAATTAACACTACTTTTATGAATCCCATACAAAATGGCATATAACAGACACATGCATTTCATTTATCATTCAAACATTTGTAGTAATGCATTTTATAATAACAAATGTTTGTAATGTGCCATCTGTTGGAATGACAAATGCAGTGCATTTTGTTTGCTGCATGCATTACAAAATATATTCCAATAACTGGTGCACTGAAAAATGTTAATGCTGAGCTCTGCATTGATTACATAGACTTCAGTCCATCTTAGATGGGTACCACAGCTAGTTTAAAACTAAAGGGTTAGGTTTAGGGTTAGGGTCAGGGTGACTAAAGGGTCAGGAAGGGGAGTTGGCCACTATAGTGATATGGTCATTGGTTTGTGATAATTCTGTGTTACTCTCTGATTCCAGGACATGGCTCTCTTTCAAGGCCAAAGTCTCTCCTGGTGTCTTCTCCTTCCACCAAGCTGCTAACACTGGAGGAAGCCCAAGCTCGGACACAAGCTCAAATCAACTCTCCTATCACAGCAGACAGCAAGTATATTGAGGTTGGAGAGGGACCTGCTGCTCTGCAGGGCAAGTTTCACACAGTTATCGAGTTTCCCACCGAGAGGTAGGTCTGCTTTGCATATAAACACTGGTGTGGGCTATTTGATATTTCTCCTGTTTCTGAAATCTAGAACCATAAATAAAGCATTGTCACTAGCTTCAGTCAATTATATAAAGACTAAATGCTATTTTCATATTTATTCTTAACAATTTGCAGGAAGAGACCACCTGGCAAAGTAAAAAAGTCCCCCGTGGGCAGCTGGCGGTCTTTCTTTAATCTGGGAAAGTCTTCTTCCATGGCTAAGCGGAAGTTGCATCGCAATCCCAGTGAGCCAAATGAGATGAAAGCCATGGCACTTGCAGGTAAGCCCACAACATATTGTGTACTTGATATTAATTTACAGTACTTTTATACATGTTTATACAATGCTGTATACCAACACTGCATTGAAGGAAGAAAACAACCCTGGATATGGCATCAGTTCATCACAGGATATTGACACACACACATTGGGACAAAGTAGGATCTTTAATCAGTCTAACACACACACACACCTCTCTGGATAATACCGGAGTACACAGAGGAAACCCCATGTAGACCGTGTGAGAATGTGCAAAGTGTACATAGTTACTGACAGTGTGTGGGATTTACACCCTCAACATTGGATCCATGGGGTTGTAGCATTCCTGCCTAGCCAGCTATGTTTTTATAGGTTATGTCATTGTATTGTTTCTTGAATGTCAGGACTGTACCGGTGGCAGTTTTACATGAAGGAACTTGAGATGCAAATTGGCAGCATTCCAAATACGAAAGGAGAAAAGCTTGGCCTCAGTGTCTGAGTCTCAAAGAATAAGCAGAGCTCAGCTCTGGATGAAACAATTAAGTTCTAACATCAGCTGAGATACTGTTGTCAAAATTCCAAGCCACTAGAAACAAATGCTGGCCCAGCAGAGTGTGAATGATGTACTAGAGAACGATTCAGGGTTGGTTCTCACCTTCACTCAGTGCTACCAGGGTAGTCCCAACCATTCAGGGTTGGTTTGCACCTTCACTCAGTTATACCAGGAGAGTCACTGCCTCATTTCAACATTATAGTGGAGGAGAGGATTTGAAAATGGATGAATGGATAATAAATATTAAGGGACATTAAAGCATTCAACTTGAGATCATGGATTTTCCATTGCTGTTTATACAGGTCCTCAGCTTCCTCTTAAATAAATGACTTTAAAAAGTATGGACCAGCTATTAGCAGAGTAAAACCGAAAGGTGTAGTCATTAAGTAAGTTTGGAGAGGTGGATGATGCTTATATTGTAAATGATGAAATTAAGTCAGTTCACATCATAGATCATCCCAGCATTAAATATATATTACATTTGATCAATTTTAATGATTCCTCCCATAGACAAGAGATGATTAGAGTAGGCTGATGAAGGATGTTAAACTTGCGTTGCATGAATGAGTAGGCTAAATTAGGGATTAGTGCCAACTTTAGGGTTGTTTTTATCATGCATCTGATATTGCCAGGATCGAGTGCAACCCTGTCCCTGTGACTAATATTGGAAAGAGTAAGTTCTTAAAATCAATGGATAAATAATTTTAATATGCACGTGTTGGACAGTTGAAGTTCTAATACTGGAGGAGCAATATTGGTTTCATCCTGGCCGTGGAAGAGCAGACCAGACCAACTGTTTGTCCTTGCATAAACATTTAAAGGATAATGTTAATTTGCCCATCCCTTCTACTTGTGCTTTTTTTTGGTTTTGGAAAAAAGTTAAAGGACTCTGATGTTGCTGCTGCAAGCCATTAAATTGTTGCATTTGGGGGTTTGACAGTTGTGTTTGTGTACTTAGCGTTAAGTCTAGTCCATTTAGAGTCTGCGTCGAATACCATGAACTGTGCATCCTGTACCCTCTCCTGTTCTTGATTTTCAAGGAAAGGCTATCAAGGTGCAGTCAACGACTGGTAAATATCCAGTTTGGGATCCCGCCAGGTCAGTTAGCAGCTTCAGGTTCCTGGATATCCAGAACACCAACTGTAAAGACTGTCTTTCCTGAGGAGGCTAAAGAGCTCTGGGGTGGGAACCAAAGCACTAGTGAACTTCTACGGGTACGCAATTGAAAGTATCCTGACCTGGATGCATCATGGTGTGGTTTGGTAACTTGACATGCCAGGATTTAAAAGATTGTCCATACAGCTTCTAAAATCATTGTGGCTGACCTTCAACAGCTTCTTTCCATCTACTCAACCAGATGTCTGAAGAGAGCTGAATCCGTCTTCTCTGATGAGAGCTACCCAGCTGTTCCTCTGTTTTAACTTCTGCCTTCTGGAAAACGCTACAAGAGTCTCACCACTCGCTCCATCCACTAAATGGGAAAGCTTCTTTCTTCAGGCCATGTGGTCACTATACTCTGAAACACCTGATCCTTCCTGTATTTAATGTGTACTGTGCTGGTTTATGAGTAATGGTACTATACATTACATTTTTTTAATTACTCTTATTTATTTTCTGCTACTCTTATTTATTTACTGTATTTTTTATATATCATCATCACCACAACTGTGGCACAAGAATTTCACTGTTGTACTTTATAGCTTTATAGTGTATGTAACAATAAAGATCTCTAATCTCTAAAAGCTGAATGTGAGCTGTTAGCAAATATTGTCCTCTTGGCTTCATCAGACTGTGATGTCTGACACAAACTGAAATGGCTTACAGCTGAATGTGATGTGGTAGGGATGAGAACTCTTTCGAGATCTGATTTAATGATCTTCTTCCAGAAATAAGTAGCTTAGCTCCTTAGGTGAGGGATGAACAGCTGCCCCAAGCTGAGGAGTTCAAGTACTTTGGGGTCTTGTTCATGAGTGAGGGAAGAAGTAATTGTGATTTGTCCAATCAATTGGTGCAACTGCAACAATTTTGTAGACACGTAGGACAGTGGTGGTGAAAAAATTAAGTCCTTGGACAGAGATATTAATTTACTAGTCACTCGGCATCCCCTGCTTCACTTACGCCCACAGCCTCTGGGTAGTGACATAAAGAATGAAATTGTGAGTACAAGTGGCCAAAAATGTACTCTTTGAGGTAGCTTTGGGCATGTAATTAGAATAACTCTGTACATGCCCATGAGGTGTATCAGATGCTGCCCACTGGAAGAATGGGAGAAAACCATACCTGGACACACAAAATGGATTATATCTTTTACATGGCAAGGAAATTCCCAAGGAGTAAGTGGGTGAGGATAGGAAGGCATAGCCAACCCAGTTTAGCATGTCGTACCACAACCCTTACCTGCACAATCAGACTGAAAGGGAAGTGAACAAGTATTGACACTGGTTACGTTCTCCAAGAACAGGGGTCTAAATAAAAATTGATGGTTTCTATGACAGCTATAGATATAAAATAGGTTTCTCATTTTACGCATATATGTTAGATTTTGTGTTCTTTACAGTGGGTGAAGTAGGTGTTCATATTTCTGTTGGCTTGGTTCCCTTCAGGTGGGAGAGGAGAAACGGGCACCCTTCGTTCTGCCAAAAGCGAGGAGTCACTAACCTCTCTGCACAATGTGGATGGCAAGTCTTTTTTGATATCTTATCTGATATATGATTTTGTTTTATTCAAACCTGCATATAGGATTATAAATGTCTTTATTTAATGTCCCACAGGTGAATCAAAGGTGTATCGTCCACGCAGGCCCCGCTCTAGCAGTGATGCTCTATCTGCTTCTTTCAATGGAGACCTACTAGATGGCCGACATCACTGCAATTCTTATGATAATGTTCCACTTAATGACGATGGTGATGAAGCTGCCATTAGAGTTCCTGCTCTTATTTCATCTCCACGGTCTGCAGAAGAAATGGACTTGAGCCCACCCGATATTGGCATGGCTTTACTTGATTTTGACCCTATGTCCTTCCAGTGTAGTCCTCCTCAGCCAGAACCCGAGCTGCCTTCACCTGTGACAGCAGAACCAGTTGATACACAGAAAAGCCCTGGCAGTGCTAGTAGCTCTGAACCTGTCTCCCCATCCCCAGAAAAATTCACCAGCCCCTTCTTCTCACCTGATCTGAGCCCAGCCATTGAGGACAGAGCCAATGCCAAACACGCCACTTTTGCGGAGAAAGTAGTTCAAGCCCTTTCTCCCAAAATAGGTCGAAAATCGGCCAAGTCCCCACCCTTGACTATCTCTGATCCTGTGGCCATTTCTGTTCCAACCCGAGTGTCAGAGATTATCGGCGGACTTTCCACTTCTCCACCTGCCCAGAGCAAGCCGATCTTAGTTAATAGTGGGGCCAGTGGTCGTTCTCCTCCTCAGATGATCTCCATGCTCCTGAAGACTGCAGAATTAGAACTGAGCGAGAGCTGCCAACATGAGATTTACAGTAAAATTTCAACCACTCAGGGTTTGGAGAACATAGGCCCAAGTGGCGAAGGGGCTGACTTCAGTAGTTGTGGTGCAGTCATGGTGCCCTCAGCAACCCAGAGTGCTCAAGGTTAGTTAAAATAATGGTGCATTGTGAGATGAAACCGTATTAACCTTTATCCTCAAGTCAAGAGTGAATATTCTTAAAACTGTACAACAGCCCATTTCTGGCTTCATCTACTGTAGAATACTGTGTGAGGCTTTGGTCACCATATCACAAAAAGACATAATAACCCTAAAACTAATTCCAGAGAAGAGCTGCTATAGTTTTTCTTAGTGCAGCATATGAGCCACAAGGAAAGTATGAAGGGGTTAAAGAACATGAAGATTAAATGGTGTCATGAGAGAAGTATTGAAAATTATCAATGGGATTAGTATAGTAGATTCCAACTTAAAAACGAGTTCTTCAAAAGTACAGATGGAATTTTGTATAAGGGTAAATTTTGCACAAACGTGCAAATTATTTTTTAGAAAACCACAGATTAATACTAAATAAGAATAACAAGCAACATAGAAGGTAACAGTACTTTGGGAACTTTGAAAAAGAAACTTCATTTAAAGAGTTAGGTGAATAGAGAAAGATGAGCTATGTTGGGCTGAATTGCCCTTTCTTTAAAAAAAGGTGTATTTTGTTTTTATTACTGTTATTTCCTGATATTGACTTTATTCCCCTTTTGCAGAACGACTTTCAAATGAATACAGTGTATTAAGAAGCTCTGTTCTACAGGACTGATTAGGCAGCCCCATTACCTCTTTATCCCTGTAGCATCATCCAACTAATTACTTTCTTATACTGTATATTATAGGATCTTCAGTGTTTGTCATCCTTATTTGTGGTTTTGGGAAAATGGCCTTGTGTAATGTTCTCCTCTTGCTTTATTTCTCTTACTGTCAGTCTGCTTGTTGGACTCTACCCTAACTCTCACCTCCACTTGTTTTGTCCTTCCCTCAGGGGTCACAGCTCTGGATTCTCCACAAGTTCCAGTCCCTGTCAGTTCTGTGTCCATATTGCCTCCCCCGCCTCCACCGAAGAATGCTGCCCGCATGCTTGCCCTGGCCCTGGCTGAATCTGCCCAGCAGGCTGCCATCCAATCCCAGAGAAAACTGCCAGAGCTTCCTTCAGCACCGGCCACACCTCCAAGGCACTTTGAACAGCCAGAAGCACACAGCAGACCACAACTACCGAAGGTCCAGGGTCCTCCTCCTGACCCTGGGAGTCGATTAATAATGGCAGGCTCGCCTCCAGGTCTGTTCACTGCCTCTTCTGCTGGTACAGCCACCCTAGCCAGTGTGAGCCAAAGCATGTCAATGAGTCACATTGTCAGTACGATGCAAGCAGCTACATTGGTTAGCAGTCATGCAGTATATAGTACTGTTTTAACCCCAGGTCAAAGGGACACAGTGTCTAGTTCCACACCTTCTGGTCAGTATGCTGTGGCCACAAGTCCTCCACCAAGTACTCAGCAAGTCCCAACGTCCAGTTCCACTGCCCCTTGTCAACATGTTATTGCAGCCAGTCCCCCTGGCCAGGGTCAACATGTCATGGTCTCAAGCCCACCAGCTCCTCGCCCTGGAGGAACAGCACATATGAGTCCTGACAGACAGCAGCCTGCAATGGGCCAAGTGCCACCTGTCCATCCACCCAAGGATCTTCCTTCTGTCATGCAGCAGGTAAGGGTACAAGTCTTCTATTTACAACTGCTTCAGTTTACAAGTTACATTACAAAAGAGGCATATGTGACGCTTTGTCTTAATGAACGACACTGGTTTAACACTAGAATTACCAGAGTCAATGAAAAAACTTGTAGATCCGGCCCACCTTAAAACCATTCACACCTCTCCGCCAGCGTCCTTTGTCCTCTAAATGTGTCGATAAAAACAAGCTGCAAGCTGCCGGCTATTCCATCCCCCCACCGACTTAGAACGTGCACGAGCATCTCCCAGCTCATGCCTTGATTGATTATCTGGGAGTAGAGTTTTAGAGTGGAAATAATAGATCGTTATTTGGAACACACGCATTTCATGTGTGTTCCGTTTCTACAGTATTCTGTGTAAACACATTGTTAAAACAGAAACTTTTTCATATTTTAGTAATAAATGTTACAAAATGTAGGCATAAACTATAGAATGTGTGAAGCAGCATGAAGTCCAAACATCAAATAAACACTTTCACAAAAGGTTCAAGAATAATACAACTGCTTCTGTGGCTTAGCGGTAAGATTTGCTGTCTCAGAGTGCAGCAGACTTACCGTCCATCAGAGTTCGATTCCCCGTTGAGGAGAAAGTGTTCCTTTTTTTTTTTTTTTTCTTTTTAACCTCAAACGGACATAAAATTTATAAATTGGTATGCACTGTCAGTTAATGAGATTGTTATATTTTCATGTGGGATGCTCCTTTTAACATATTTTTTAACAATTGAGACTGCAATTAACATGAACAAGTGTCCTTATAACTGTTATTTTTAAGATCCATAACACACAGACAGACAGAGCACTGCGTAATAGAGAGACAGACAGGCAGAAAAGTCACTAGATATATAAATAAACAGGGAAGGCACATGTACTGAAGAAAAAAAAAAAGATCAACATGTGCGTTGATCCTGCTGCACTGAATAAGCTCACACGCTCTAACATGCAGCTTACTACTGAAAACAGCAAATATAGGAGTGAGTGGGGATCGAACCAGGGTCTCTTGATCACACTTGGTTTGCGTCTGTACTTGCGCTGTTTCTTAGAGTCAGATCAGGGGGGAGAGGTGGGGATGTTAGAGCGCGTGAGCTTATTCAGTGCTGCAGGATCAACTCACATGTTGATCTTTTTTCTTTCAGTAATAGTGCCAGCTTAAATCCACACCCGATCTGACGCTGTTCGTTTTCAAATAATATTGCATTAGTGCGATGATGTTTTCACATATATTGTCTCTTTCTTTCAGGTGTGTAATAGGAACTACAGCATAGAGAGAAGCGTGTACATTGTAACAGGTACACACGTCGTAAATGTAGGAAAGATGATCCTTGCGTGTGTGTGAACAGTTAACATTTGAATCTGATGATTACATATAGCGCTGAAGTTACTGCTCTGTACTATTCTATCCTCTGCATGTCCTGGAGTACAAAAGAAACAGCATACAGCAACATGTGGGGACTGGCAAGATCGGGGGAAAAAAACACGCAGTCACTGATTACAAACCGCAAGATGTTATGCGAATGAATATGAATAATATGAATAATGTTGCATCCGTGCCACAAAGTTTTCCGAAATGTACTATACAGGTCATAAAACGAATAATTCCAAATATCATATATACCTACGTCTGTGTTTTTTTTTTGTTTTTTTTTTTGACATCATACACCATAAGGTGCACACTAATTCAGCGTGAGCAGGAACACTCAATAAAACTGAATAAAAAAAATCAAGTGACGGTGAGATACAAAGAAGGCAGATTCACCAGCATTTGTGCGTCAGCTTTTATCCCTCCAGATGGGAGAATGTCCAGTTCCATTGTCTCAAAACTCCACTCACATCTCCAGTTATTCCGTTTCAAATGAAAAATAACAGCGTCAGATCCCTGGGTTGGGGGTGGCAGTATGTATCGTGATCGTGATTTAGAGAGAGTAAAAGTAAAAAAAACGGTAACTTTTACAAGTTCTATAAATGTACACCGTGTGTTACAGACACAAACCAAATGTATGTGTGTACTGTATAATATTAACAAAAGGAGCAGCTCACTACTGAAAACGGCAAATATAGGAGTGAGTGGGGATCGAACCGGGGACTCTTGATTACAAGTCAGCAAATCTTACCGTGATGCCAATGAAGCTGTTGCCTACTCCTTGAATCTTTTGTAAAAGTGTTTACTTGATATTTGGACTTCATGCTTCATACATTATATAGTTTATGCCTACATTTTGTCATTTACTACTAAAATATAAAAAACGTTTGTTTTAAAAATGTGTTTACACAGATTACTGTAGAAACGGAACACACATGAAATGCGTGTGTTCCAAATAGCGATATATTATTTCCACTCTAAAACTCCAGCACTTCAGTCACTCCCAGATAATCAAACAAGGCATGAGCTGGGAAAACTTAGTGAACGTTCTGCGGCGGTGGGGGATGGAATAGCTGGCTGCTTGCTGCTTGTCTTATTTGGCACATTTAGAATACAAAAGACACTGGCGGAGAGGTGAGAACGGTTTTAAGGTGGGCCGGATCTACGAGTTTTTTCATAGACTCTGGTAATTCTAGTGTTAAGGAAATCACACACAGCATACATCAGTTACGGCCATTTGTGTAGTATGATCTCATCGGCATCTTAAGCGGATGTCACATTATGCGACTTGTGGGATATGTCAGATCTGTTTACTGCAGTTGCTGATCTTATCGCCAGACCATGTCCGCTGGGCATGTCCACTTAAACAACTGAGTGCCGACCTTCCAGCACATGCTTGCCCCTTTTTGTGAATGACGAACAGGTTAACTGGTACGACAAGTTCAGCCACAATCTGAGTCTTTTTTACTTTTTTACATTTTTCCATTCTGTCGTGGTATGTCAAACACAAGACATCAGACAGATGTGTTTCTCTTATGTTTATGAGGTCCAAAACCACTGCTTTTTTATATTCCTCGTCGCTGCTTAATATGCATTTTACTTTCGGATGAGCATTCATTGGTTATCAACTCTCATGCACACAAAGCCCACCCCTGCAACTAAAGACAAAATCAAACCTGTCAAAGCAAGTCACAGAAAGTCACAGATTAGTTGGAGTAAGTGGCTGGACATGTCACGTTAGGTGACTGCATTCACAAGAGTGCACCGACTCCCTCCACGTCAATAATTTTGAATATTGAAAATCACTAGAAAAGTTACATAATGTGAGTAGGCTTTAGCCATAGTGTTCCTAACAGTCCTTCAGAATTGCTGCAGCTAGCTAGGAAAAAAATAAACCTGGTTTAATGTTCTTGTAGCGGGTCACAAGTCATAGTTGTCCCTTGGTCTTTGAGATTTAACTGTCAATGAATCTAGAAATATGATGCAATGCCTGCAAACTGTGAAGAACAATGGTGGCTACAAAGAGAAAGGAAACAAACGAATATGGTTTGCTCCAAGGTTCTTATTTTTATTACATCATGAAGAAGATCATAGATTACAGTGAAGGAGGCAGCTCCAGGCTTATGATGTTCATTTGTGTGGTGCTCTTCATCTTATTAATGTGTGCTCCATGTTCACAGTATTGCCAGATTGAGGCGACTCTGCAGTATGTTTGTGGTGCAATACACGATTTGGAATCGTACTGAAATCTACTAGTCCTTGGTGCACTTACTACATGTTGACTCAGGGGAGACCACCAGCAGGTATAAGGCTGAACTGTCCCTTGTAGAGCACATTAACTCACAATATCTTTAGGGGGAACACCAGGAGAAATGCCAGGGTGAGAACAGGCAAACTCCACTTGGACAGCAACTGGGGTGTTAATTGAACCCTGGAAATGTGAAAGAGAATAAAATAAAACTTGTGCTGCTTCACTACCCCTGTTCTATAGTTAAAACATTTTCAATTTTGGTTGAGTAAAATGTTTGGTTTTATGGTAGAGTATAAGCATTGAGGGAATGTCTGTTTTTGATGTAGGTTACCGAAAATAGTGTGTGGACAGCTGAAAATGAATTGACGTCTCCTCATCAGACTTCAGAGATCCATTCTTCAAGCCTGCTAATTCCTTTACAAACTTATACAAGGTTGCAGTTAATCCAGAAAGCATTAGGTGTAAGTAGGAACAAACTCATAATGGATCACTGGTCCAGTGCAAACACCCAAGGGGTGCTTGTTTTGATTTTTTTATTTGTTATAACTTGTATGATATTTGGAATTACAAAGGACTGCGAGTCCTCGGGCAAAGTCCACACGAACAGACTCCAAAGAGACAGTGGTCATGCTTGTGTGTGTGCAACCACCCAGATTAGCCCTTGAAGCTAAAATGAAGTATAAATAGGAAAATGTTTCATTTTTCTATGCAGCATGGGAGATTTTTATCATACTTTCAGTCATTTTCTCGCTTGCTTAATCCAGACCAGGGTCGTGGTGGGGGAGCTCAGGGTTAGGGTTGGAGATTGAAGCATATCCCAGCCAGCATGAGGTAGGAACAAACCCTGGACAGCATGCCAGTCCATCGCAGGGCAAACACACATACACTGAACACGTTAGGGCAAATTTAACATCGCCAATTCACCTAACATGCATATCTTTAGACAGTGGGATTAAACCTGGTAATCTGGAGGAAACCCATGCAGACACGGGGAGAACATGCCAGTTAAACACAGGGAAAAGCCAGGATGTGAACCCTGGTCTTTTTATAGCACTGCCACCGTGCCACATTTATTACACTGTATATTTCCAAATAGTCAAATTTTAGGTTAATTTTCAACTGTAAATTTGTCTGCTTTGTGTAAATGTGAGTGTGTGCCATGCTGTGGACCCGTGCCCCCATCAAAGCTTAGGTCCTTCAATATATCCAATGTTGCTGGAGTACAACCTCAAAATAGAAAAAGTGAGATCAGACATTACATGGTTAGACAAACCTGTTTTTTCTCAAAATCTCTTGGTTCTGTTACTACAGGTGTGGCATGGAGGAGCACCAACACAGCCTTTGGTGAAGCCTGTGGAGCAACCAGGAGTCCCATCATCACTCCATCAAGCCAGCAGCTCTGCCCGACCGGCTGCCCCAAGCCACCCAGCAGAGAAGCCAAGAGAGACCATTAAGGCTCCTTCCCATCACCCAAGAGCAGAGTCTGTCCCTGTGTTTCAGCCCTATGGCCCAACTCCCCCCACACCTCCTATACGCACCATGGAAAGCAAACTGGCAGCAGCTGCACTGTCAGGCACTGAAGCAGCCAATGCCTCCAGTTTCCACTCTCTGCTCGCAGGTGCCTCCTTGCCAACATCCATTGAGGAAACATTACCTCCACCACCTCCTCCTCCAAAAACATCAGGCCAGCAAGCTTACCTCCATCACCTGAAATCAGACACTGTGCCCGAGTCTGGAGGAGAAACTTACTACCATCCACGTGCCATGCCTGCGGGACAGACGTCAGTGCCCTTTCACTATCGGCCGGAGAGCGTGCCACCACACTTGTCTTACACTTCCAAACCAGAGCCCCAGCCCATTTACAGCGCTCGCTTTGATAACCGCTACAGCACCCTGGGACCAAAATCGACGCACCACTCGTCCAAGTCTCGCGGGTTGCTTAGGACTGAGTACTCTTCAATGGGACCTTCTGGACTTCATAGTCAAGGCTATTCTGCAGCAGACACTGCTGCCATGTATCCCACTCTCCGTAGGGTTCACTCTCTCCATGTGCCATCGACTGCATTCCGCTCTGTGCCAATCACTCGAACAGAGGTCCCCCCAGATGATGAACTTTTCTATTACCAGAGACCTCTCTACCAGTATAAACCATACCAGCCACCCTCCCAGTCCGATTACCACGTGACTCAACTGCAGCCCTACTTTGAGAATGGGCGAGTACACTACCGTTATAGCCCATTCTCGGGGACCAATCCCCTGGATGCCCCATACTATGATGTGGACCCTTATGGGACCATCCGACTCCGGCACGTTCATTCATTTTCAGGCCGTGAACAACCACACCTCAGTAGAGCCATCAGCAAAGGCAGTGCATATCAGTACCTCTCGAGACAAGGGTTGCTGCCAGGCAAGGAGCACAGCTTTGTCAGCAGGGACATGCCACCTTCCCCAGACGTAAAAGGAACAACTGTTTACCTGCCATGGGATCCCGATGATTCAGAGAAACTCCGAATGCAATCGATTCGTCGTGAAAACCGAACACGTCAGAAGACCAAAGGCCCTGTGATGTCTCAATACGACAACGTCGGACCACTGCTGCAAGGGGACCTAAGCAGTGTGGAGGTTGTCCATCTTCGTAGCAAGTCAGATCCCGGTAAAACTATCCTTATGACTTCGGAGGGGAAAGACCTTCGATTTGGACCCTCTGTGCCGGCTGTACCCCCAAGGCATCTTCCATCTGACAGTGATGTTTTCACATACATCGATCCATTGGAGCGACAGTACCAAGGAAATGGATTGACTGACAAGACAGGTTTGCCTCTGAAGCCAAGTGGGTCCAGGAACCCAGCCCACCCAATGCAGGGGCAACCTCTCGCACGGTTTCATATGCAACAACAAGACCCCAAGAATGGACCGGGAGAGTATGAACAGCCGCATACCATAAACAGCCGGCAGATGGTGAGGATCAAAACTACTAGTAGCTACCCCGAGGAGGATCTTCACGTGGCCACTGGCAAGTCAGCACCCCCTCCTAAACCAGAACGCTCCCATAGCATTCGGGGATCTACCCAGCAGCACTACCACCACGCTTCCAACCTCCCACCTCATCTGTCGGAAACACTAGACAGGGACCCGGGTTCACAATACCCATACCCTCACGGCAAGCGGCACAGCACAATGACAGTCTTATCTCAGTATGACAACTTGGATGACTATCACCCTGTTGTACCTCAGGCACCATCATCGATGCCCACCCGTGGAGGCAGCGGAGTCTCGAGCTTCACCAACCCCCTGAACAATCGAAACTATTCCACCGCCTTAGGGCAGGGGGCCTTCCTACAGAATGAGCTGTCCATGCAGAGGCCTGAAGCTGAAATACACGTGGAATGAAAGACTTTATAGAAATTTTACAAATTAGAAAAAAGGCAGCCTCTGCAGGACAGTGGACTGGTACCCTTTTTTGTTTTGTATTTTTTAACAAAATGTATAAAATTGCAGCAAGTTTTTACTGGACTGAATGTATACTAGTTATCTTGTCATCTTTATTCCCACAAGGCTGCGGTTTATTCAAATGGTGAGTGTTTCTGTTTGAGAAGTAAGGTTAAAAGGAAGAGAAACTACTGGTCTAGGTTGGGTTAGGGCCTTTCTGTTTGGTTCAAAGTGGGAAGGGAGGGCTGTGTTCCTAAAAAACAAAAAATGCACATCCTGTCTTGCTGCCAGAAATGTTGCGTGCGTCTGTGTGTGTGTGATTGTGAGCCTGTGTGTATGATATCGTAGCGTCCTATTGTGTGACAGACACATTTTAAGTACTATGTGAAGACAGCAGCATTCATCAGCTTAGCGTCCTATTGTGTGACAGACACATTTTAAGTACTATGTGAAGACGGCAGCATTCATCAGCTTAACTGGGGGATTAAAGAAGTGTCTCCCGAGGAATCGTCAGTTGATGTTAGCCATTTAAGAGCCGCACACAACTGCTCATCCGTTAAAAGCCGAGAACATCATGGAAAGACAGGACTACACCAAAGGTACCCATTAGCAGCAGAAAAGGCAACGTGGAAACCAATCATCGCCATTGTGGATTGTAGGCGCCCACAAGTGCTCAGTATCTTCTGTGTCATAATGTTTCAAATTGTGGATAATTAAAAATGTTTTTCTCATAATTAAGACCATTAAATAAGGAGAAATGTGATTTGGAATGACTGGCATCAATAGACTACTGTGTGTGCGTGTACGTGTGTGTTGTACAATCTTCCACATCCAGCTGGGCGGATTTTTAATGAGTTAAATATTCTTTTATTTATTTTTTATATTCAGATGATTTGATTAGGCAGTCTGTATCAGTTGCAAACATTGTGTAACATTGGGCACTCTAGTATGAGTTAGATCAAAAATGTTTGACTTATTTATTTAACTTAGAAGGTGGCACGAGTTTTGGATGATACATTTCACATTTGTCATTTTATAATCATTGACGACACTCACCAAAATAACAAAACACTGCAAGATGGACTACATAGACCACAGCTGCTCTACGTGTGAGTACATTTTATTCGCATAGAAGGGGACTTGTATTTAAAAACATGAGAACTGTCCTTTATATTGGGTAACATTTGTTTGTATTTTAATGCAAAATTGCTTTATCAAATGTAAATGACTAGGATGGATGCTGTAGGATTCCTCCTTTTAAGCTTATTTGTCATAAAATGGTATCGTTCTTGGAAGGTGTGATAAGCATATGCCTGAGAAAATAAAACATGGTACAAAGCAACACCCCCCACCCCCATTTGTCTGAAATTTCAAACCAAGAAGTATGCATTTCAAGTACAGAAGGTACACTTTGGCAGTCAGTGTTAAAGCTTAAACTTCTGGGAAGTTGCATTTGATGTCGCTTCACGGTCATTTCAAAGCAGAAACTGAAGAGACGGGGTGGGCCGGTGCATTCGACAAGAGGGAAGGAACTGTGAAGGAAAACCAAGTAGATGTGAACTATTTCATTCTGGTCTGTGTGTCTGACTGACTGACATCCACTTTTTGAACGTTGGCTTCCTTTTAGGGACGCTGGTATGAGATTCCATTTGCACATTAAACCTTTTGCACTATATTTTAACAATAAATGGAGTGTGGGAGTTCTCAGGTTAAGATCTTGTCTGTAATTTCACCTTCGAGAACTGCTTCCAACTGTACACCGTGGGTAAGCAGTTTCATGTGCTTTTATGTTTGTTTTTTTTTTTTGTTTTTTTACTTTGCCATTTATTATCTGGATATGTTAAAAAACAAACTGCTGAAAAAAAGAATTCTATATAGTTCCTTCTGTGTAAGAAAAGCGACTGTGTATACCAGTACTGCTTACATCAGTATTAACTTCATTTTCTTCCAACTTGTTAACATCACAGAAAATGAAGCAGGCTACGTAAACTGGAAACTGTGAGCCTTTTGTATACAAATATTCTGTCGTTGCTGTAGCTGGAATTTCAAAACACTTTGTGACTTATGGTGCCAATGAATTTTGTTTCTTTCTGTGTAAATAATGGTCTTTGCCGTTCAAAATTTTGGGTTCTGTGTTTTTTTTTTTTCTTTTTTACATGTAGCCTTTTTTTTATTTCAAGGGGGTGTTGAATTCTGTATTTTGCTTTCAGATGCTCTTCAAGACAGTGATTAACAATGAAAGGCGCTTTATGAAATAAAGACTGATTGGGTTTCATTGCAGGATCTCTCTTATTTTGGCTGAAAGCAGTGAAAACATTTGAGGTACAACTGTCTGTAATGTTGTTGTTCTCTGGAGACAATATAAAGAATGGAAGAAATATAAAAGTAAATTTGGGATAAAAAAATGTGTTTTTGAGTGAATTTCTGTCGTGTGAACGGGGGTGTGCTGGTGGACCTTTAAAGAAAACGGATAAATTCTCAATCCCAAACATAATACAGGTAATCTGGATTATTTTTATTTTTAGTAAACTTCAAATGGCCCCTTTATGTGAGTACCAGCTTTGTGGGGTCCTCAGTCACCTGTGTAGTCTCTCTCATTAAAGCTATAATGCATTGATCCAAAGGTGGTCTTCACCTAATGACTACAGGCCAGTGGCCCTTATGTCTCGCACTTGAAGACCTCTGACAAGCCGGTCCTGGACTGTAGGAGTCCTCTTGTGGTAGGTCACCTGGTCCAACTGCAGTTTGCCTGTCTGACAAAGACTGGAGTGGAGGAAGCAATTGTCCGTCTGCTCCATAAAGCGTATTTATTATCATCTGGGCAAAGCTGGCAGCACTGTGAGGATAATGTTTGAGTTCTCCAGTGCCTACAGTACTATTCAGTCATCTCTGATATGGAGGTGGATGAGCCTATGCTGTCCAGGATAATGGACTATCTGGACTAGACTGTACTTTGTGAGACTCAAGGACTGTGTCTCTGATGTAGATGTGAGCACAAGGAACAGTCCCATCTCCTTTTCTCTTCACTCTGTACACCTCAGCCTATAAATATAACACCAGGTCATGGCAGTTGCAGAAATTCTCAACTCTGGTCAGTGGGTGAGAATGGAGTGAAGGGGCATCATTGAATTACATCCAAAAGATCTGAACAAAATCCACGGTGGAAGAAAGAGACCATCATTAAAAATAGGACAACACTGAAGTAGCCACATTTGGAGAAAAGGTTTTTGTGGTCAAAGGATCCCAAAATTGAAAGTGGTGTGTGGGTACGACTAGATAAAGACCCATGTGCAGAGCTAAAGCAACTAAGAATATAAAGCATAAGCAGAAACATATGAACACTACAGTTCTCGAGAAACACGAACGATCGCCAAGAGGAACAGCAAATATCACAGATAACTGGTGTCAAAATCCACCTGCCCCAAAATACTTTGCGCTTTACTGCAGGGATCCTTAATCCTAGTGGTTGCAGGTTTTTATTCCAAGTCAGGCCTAGCAGATAACGAATCTTGGTATTTAATTAAATGGCTTGTTAGTGCTTTCATTCTTCTAAGAAAAATCTTTATCACATTGTTGATTTGTTTTGTGTTCGGAGTACGTTATCCATATGTTTTGTGGTCCGGAACTGATTTGAATCTCTTGTTCCTGCCCTTTCATTTATTTCAAAACATTTTTTATTAACAAAGATACTTCATGCCTATGCACAGGCAAGAGCAGCATTTGGGGGTGGAAAGTGGGGCGATCACCCCAGGGCCCCGCTTTTGAGGTCAGCCTGTCCTGTTCAAGCAGGAATTTGTCAAGTTATAATTCTCCAGTTATATTTTGATAAAGTCCATGTTTTATCTTGCAAAAATTTAGCTGAATACTGTAATGAGGAAATCCGGTTTGTTATTATTTATTAAATTCATGCACAAGTTTATACAGTCCACTCATACCGGTAACAGCGTTTGAGCGTGGGGTTGGTCAGCCGTAAGGCCGCCTCAGTGCACGGGCTTAAATGGAAGGGCATTAGCTGGGGAGCTGGTGGTTCCGTTGTCATCTGCATGTCATTATTAACTGATGGCTGGTTAAGGAAATGGGTGACAATTAAAACCTTAATAAAGTGGCTGTTTAAAGCTAAAATAGGCAGTTAACTAAAACTAAACTGGTTTAGTAATAAGCAGGTTTTTACTTAAAAAATTGGTTAAACCGAAAACTCCAGGGTGATATTGAGGAGCCTGGCTTTCCGGTAACAAAAAATAGCTCACTTCAAGAAGTCTGTTGACTAGTAACTTTTTATTTCTTTGAGCATGCAAGTTTGTAGAAAAAACAGAAGCCATGTGCAAATACTTTTGTTGTGGACAGTCTGGAATACAAACTGGAAAACAAAAAAAGTTCTCTCCCTCACTCCTTGGCCAAATGTGTTATTTTTGAGCAATTCCCACAAAGCCGATGAGCAGTGCAATGTGGGATTGGTGGGTGCACTAGCTGTTACAGCAGAAGCAGCAGCTTTAAAAGAAAGCCCTGGGTGAGGCACTTTGGAGGACGTTTTCTACTAAATTCACATAAATGGTCAATGTGCAGTGCAGCCATGGTAGGCTTAACTCCCTGGGTTTGGAGTATTTTCATGTAAGCTCTGAAGAGCAAGATCAGACCATTTCATTTCTTGTTCTTTGACAGATTCAGTTGATCCTCCATTGTCCTGCTCCGGCTCTGGAAGTTCATTCTACAAAAGACAAAACAGATGATGGGAAAAGTCAGATTGCTTGCAAACCATTGGGCATTAGTAAAACAAAAAAGTTACGGCAGTTTGTTTTTCCTCGTGTTTTCATATTTAAAAGCTGAGCCTCATATACTTGGAAGTAGTTCATTAGATATGTTCACCGTAGTGCTATTTTACTACATGTCTTGTCCGTTTGTGGTGCTACTCACCTGCTTAAACATATCCAAAGCAGTGTCACCAAACAGGGTGGGGGGTTGAATGGTGCTTGGGGGTCCGCTATAATCTGTGTGTAGCACAAGCATGCACTTCCTCTACTGCTGAGGAATATCACAATCTGTGGTTCTCAAGTCTTGGTGACCCCTGTGCCTGCAGGTTTTTGTTTTTAACCAGTTTCACAATCGGCGAGTTCATTTTCTCCCTACTCAATGCCATTATTTAATTAGCTGTTATGTGGGTACTGGACAACAACATACATCCGGGGAAACTAATCTGATGAATGGGTACAGTATGTATAATCCAGTTTTGGTAAAATATTTTTCCTCCCAGCAACCCCTGCAGCAAAGCCAAGGCTGGACAATAGCACAGTGATCAAGGGTTGGTGGGAACAAATGTCCACACAAAGTAGCACTGCCTTACGAGACCACCCACTGACACATAGTCTTTAGCCCTGATGAAAAGCTCACTGTAACAGCCTGGATACTACATCTTCACACTGAAGAATACCTTAGTGTCACCGTGGAATAAATGGACAAGTTTAAAGGTGTAGAAAAGAAGCACTTGTTATTTGGTTTAATTACAAATCTATCAGCATGCAAGACTGCAAAATACCCTTGTAACTGACTGTTAAAGCTGAATAATATAAAATGTAGGTGCATTAAACTTCACTCCCAGAATCTTGTGGAATAAAACCATCTATACTACCATAATGCACTATGGATTGGTTGTATTGTCGTTGCAGGGGTGCATTTCCTCCACCTGATTCTGGCAGTGAGGTTCAGGTCCACCCATAAGTCACCAGATTAACAGAACAACAGAGTGACCAGTTCTCTTACTAAAGGGATTGTAACATCTTCATAAGGTAAACGATCTTCTTTCCAGGCATCGTCGATAAGATCCAGAATCCTCCCGTCTCTCTGGACTTCACTATCCATCTTGTTACATTCAGCTACTACTATGAATAAAAACAAACTTAATTCTCTGGAAAGACAAAAAAATAAATTGTCACTCAACCAATGTATATTACATCACCCAATAAACACTTACAAAAATTGACAAGTGCGGTCTGATACTCTTATTGATGATTTGCACACAGATGTTTGTGACTACCATTATGCAAAATGTGTAAAAATGTGCATAGTTTAATGATGAAACTTGTTTTCTTCCTAAAAACAAAGTGGCCAGTAAATGTTAATAAATATAATCAGATCAACTTTTAATAGGTTTAATAGTGTTATAATAGCATTATAGGAATACTCCAGCCAAAAAATACATGTTACTTACTCAGTGTAGTTGGTAGTGATAGCAGAGATAAATTTTTAATCTCATGTTTTCATGCATAATGGAGATTAAAAAAGGTTTTATTATAATAGGCATCTATGGAGACCAATGCTGTACAATGGAAAACAAAACTTGCATTACTTGTGCTGCATGTGTCATGTGCTCACAATGTGCAAAATACATGCACTTTTTGGTAAAATGTTGTTAAACAGATACTTCCAGAAAAAGTCAGCACACATCATAAATAGGAAACCATTCACGTGGGATTGTCTTTTTGAATTAAAAGATTTGCTTCTCCCCCTCACTCAATGGTCAAGATTCTTTTCCTTCTATCCACTGAGATTTGATTTTTCCAGTTTATGATGGATTCTGTGACACATGTAACATAATGGTTTTCTTCTTTTTGCATGAACTTTTTTACATCATTTGCTGTTGTACAGCCCTGGTCATCATAGATGCCTATTATATAAACTTTATCTCCATTCTACATTAAAACAAGACATTAAATTTTTTTCTTGACCATCACTTAACGGACAAGGGGCAAGTAACATAGATTTTTGGAGAGTGTATCCCTTCGATGATACCTTCCTAAATATTTTTGCTTAACTTTACATTATTAAAATCGCTTGAGGAGCTCAACAGAGAACCTCTCCTCTTGCACAAACCTTTAAGGCAGGCGTGAAATTAAATTGAGCCTGAAAATATTTTAATGCTACTTTTCCTAAACATTAATCAGAAACCTAAGTAAATATAACGCTATCACATCAAGATCTCCCGATAAAACAAATGTCAGACGCAGAAAATGCAAACATGCAAATACTTTTTTTCGGTTTTGTAATGGGACCGTTTTCATGGGATCAGTTTAAGTGCATTGGTAAAATTATACATTTTCTATATATATCAAGCAGATTAAATTCTTATGAAAATGTTGTACATCTTTACTGTGTTTTGTCTAAAATAATTATTTTGTAATAATTCTTTTACGGTGTCCAGCTTGTATGTCGTGATTGACTTAATATTCATTTCAGAATGCTACCGCTTGAATAAAATACATATTCTGGTTAAAAAACGAACAGTACTGGTAATAGTATTGGAAACTGTGATTCGTTAAAAAAATATGTATTGGTATTACCAATACTTGTATTGGTATTAATTTCAAAAAGTATGATATTCTCCGTCCCGAATAAAAGCGAAGTGTGACATGCGCACTTGACTTGGTTGCAATCTTCCGCATGCGCAGACTCGTCCACGCAATATTGATTTCCATGGCTACAGTCGTCTGGCTTTATTTGAAATCTTTACATATGCCTACTCTGATTGACATTAAATGTTGTTTTATTTGTTTCAAGATACGTTTGGGTCCATGAAATCCACCTGGTCAGCAATAACACATTATGCTTCTTTCATTTCATAATAACAGCATTTATGTTGCAAAGGTGCCAGCACCCTAACCCTCCAAGGGTATATTATGCGGCCCCACTGTTAAAACGCTCAGAAAATTCGAGTGAGCTTAAAAAAAAACGCACACACCGCCAAATCGTTTTTTTTTTTACCAGCCAAACTCTTTCAAAATAGCCTGCGTGACATTGAGTGACGCAGGAAAAGACTTCACTTCCCAGGCGTCCCTGTGACCGGTAGGATCGTTCACGGCTTTCCCCGCGAGTTCGGGTGATACAATTTATAGTGCTGTCTATTATAAACCAACGTTCGGGAGTTAATCTGTTAGCAATAAAGTAATCTGCAAACTATCACAGGCAAAAAAATGTTAACAGAAGGCTCTGGACTTCAAACCCTGGAGGTTGAATGTTCAGATCCTGCTACGGACACTGTGTGACCACGACCAAATCACTTGATCTGCCTGGGCTCCAACTGGAAAAAAAACAAAAATGTAACCAAATGTATCAGAAATGTTAAGTCGCATTGGATAAAGACATCAACCAAATATGTAAATGTAATAATTTTTAAAAGCACGTTCACCACGTCGGCTCTTCTTTAACCCGTTAAGGATCCTTCAAACCAATTATAATTAAACGTCTTTCGAAACGTGTGCGTCTGAACAAGATAAAAATGCAATCCACATACGAAAACACAGAAAGGCACGTACTGTTACCTTTTCTACTGAAACTTATCGCAACATCCAGTAGTCCGTTCGGCGAACAAATGAGTCCGCCGCTCCATTGGTCGTCACATAAGTAGTTCCACTGAAGATTCCGCCCTCGAAATAGCTTAAAACGTCATCGTTTTGGTACCAACTGTCTGCACACACACCATATTATCAGAGTTTCCAGATCAGGAGGAATCTCCACAGATTTGGGGGGTTATTGGGGAATCAGGTCCATGTGGAGAGACGTTTAATGGGATGTAATTTAGGGAGACAAACATATAACGTGGGGGTGTGGGTTTTCTCAAATATAAGGGGTATTTTTTATATGAATTGCCGTCCTATGGAATATCCAAATGCTTGATAAAATAGTAGTACCGCTTCAGCAATAACCAACATCGTAAACACATTGCACTAGCCACCGGCCATTGCTCCACCCACTGATCTCAAAGCTCGTATAATTAATTGGTTTAGAGTCCGAATGGTTTGGCCAGCTTTATTAACAAAATGCAGTGCTCCGGTAAAGCATTAACAGCAAAAGGGTTAGTGTTAGTTTCAGTGTTCTACGAAGCTGTGGGCTTAGCTTTACAAGATCAGAATCGAATGTTTTTGGTATATTTCGGTGATTTCAGCAGTTACTATTTGAAATGACAACACCCAAAGCATCACATTACAGGCAGAAATTCAGCAGTAAGTGGAGTACAGGCCAATTTTATTTAAATATTTATTATTTATTACTTATTATTTAAATTATTCATTTCGATGTTCTAAAAATATTTTGGTTTGTAACTGAAACTGTGATTAACTGTTATATTTTGGTATAGACACCATTTTCCGTTGTTCCATTTAAAAAATTAAACTGTTCGTATAAAGGGGCACAGAATGCAGCCTTGACATGTTTAGAGGGGCGTTTCCTAGGAAGGATTTGTATGTAGTAAGTTAATCTATCTATCTAATAATAATAATAATTAATTAATTTTATTGGGCGGCACGGTGGCGCAGTGGGTAGCGCTGCTGCCTCGCAGTTGAGAGATCTGGGGACCCGGGTTCACTTCCCGGGTCCTCCCTGCGTGGAGTTTGCATGTTCTCCCCGTGTCTGCGTGGGTTTCCTCCGGGCGCTCCGGTTTCCTCCCACAGTCCAAAGACATGCAGGTTAGGTGGATTGGCGATTCTAAATTGGCCCTAGTGTGTGCTTGGTGTGTGGGTGTGTTTGTGTGTGTCCTGCGGTGGGTTGGCACCCTGCCCGGGTTTGGTTCCCTGCCTTGTGCCCTGTGTTGGCTGGGATTGGCTCCAGCAGACCCCCGTGACCCTGTGTTCGGATTCAGCGGGTTGGAAAATGGATGGATGGATGAATTAATTTTATTTATATAAGGCTGAAGTTCATTAAACTTAGATATAATTACAGAATACCTTCAATGAGTGATTGCTCTGAGGCTAAGGATCTGCACTGGTATCCCGAAGGTTGCCGGTTCGAATCCCCGTCACTGCCAAAAGAGATCTTACTCTGCTGGGCCCTTGAGCAAGACCCTTAACCTGTAATTGCTCCAGGGGCGCTGTACAATGGCTGACCCTGCGCTCTGACAACAAGGGGTATACAAAAACTAACAAATTCCTAATACAAGAAATTGTATAAGGCGAAATAAAGAACAAAAAAAAAAAGTTCATTAAACTTAGATATAATTACAGAATACCATCAATGAGTGATTTTATTTTTGTTTATCAAGTAAGATATTTTAACCACTTTTAGATAAAAGACACGCATATCATTTGTGAATGTCCATCATATTGTGCAATTGCAGGGCATTCTTTTGAAGAAGGTGTATAGAAATGCACACTGAAATCGGAAACTTTAAGGTGAAACTTAATCAGAACTAATTACTTTACAAGTGACAAGTCTTTTCTTCATGGGCACAGTTTTAAGGAGTGACCGGGAGGGACCAAAGTTAATCTATTTATAATTAACGAATATGACACGTGTTGATGCAGTTAGCTGTTAGTGCGTATAAACTGCATCGTGGTGAAGGGTTCGGGGGTCTCACCCCAGGTGCTCCCTACATGGACTTTGCATTCGTGCTCGCATGGGCTTGCTGCGGTTTCCTACCAGGCCAAAGACATGCAGGTTATGTAAACTGGCGATGCTAAATCGTCCCCGGATGTGTGTGTGTCGATTCACCCTGCTATAGGCTGCCAGCTTGTCCACAGATTGCTCCTGCATATGCCCGTTCCTTGCTGGGGGGTGTGTTCCAGCTGCCCTCTGCCCTGGATAAGCGGTTTTAGAGGATGGACAGATCAACGAATAATATAAGCAGTTCCAATGCACCTCTTTTATTTTAACTTGTACAATAGTCAATACTGTACTGTAGATGTAACATACATGTCCAATAGCCGCTTCATTTAGTAAATAAATCACCAGAGGTCAGCAGGAGCGACTGAGACGGTTGTGTGCGCTTGCAGAGTTCCCAGGTCTTTAAAAAATTTCCAGCCCTTTGACAGCTGAAACCCCTTCTAACGGTGCTGAATGAATTACGCATGCTCCCCTTTAGACCACAACATAAAATCGAAGAGCTTTGAGGGCGATGAAAAGCAGCATGGGGTAGTGAAGAAGTGCGGAATTCATTACAAAAATATCCCGCCACCCCTCGCAATAGCGGAGTTGAGGACCCCACCCTGAAAAAAAGCACCAACAATAGAACTCCGATCTAACGCTCCCATACCATTTTCACAAACTGAACATCTTTTGGATGCTGTTGGCATTGAAATCTTTTGTCTGAAGAAGCGCGAGTCTTTCAAGGCTTTGTTCACGGGGTAGCTAAAATTGACTTGATCCTGTTTTCTCTGTTCTTATGTTTTCCTCGTATTTATTATTATGTACTGTATATTTAATAAAAGTACAGTATATTCATTTTTGATAATTGTTGCGAATAATCAAATTATTTTTATCTTGAATATGCCCACAATGCACACAATGAAAAAAACAAATTTGTCAGACAGAAGGCAGACTCAAACATGCTGGCTGCTGCTTTACTTCACACCATGTCAGTGCAGAACGGTTTTGGATTCGACAGGAAAGAGAGCCAAAACCACTAAAGATCAGAGCTACGAGAGAAGTGCAATTAATAATAAAATATAATAAGTTACATTTATTGAGCGCCTTTCACAAACCCAAGGTCGCTTTACATACAGAGTAAAAAAAAAAAAATTGCACAGATGACTAAAGTTCATAGAATAGGAAACTTTTCAGTTGAGATTTAAAAGTGCAGAAAGAGGAGCAATCTTGGAGAGACTGAGGAAGAGAGTTCCAGAGTTGAGGGGCTATAGCACTGAAGGACCTGCCTCCCAAGGTGGACAGTTCAGTGCGTGGGACAGTAAGGAGATTACTGCTCGAGGACCTGAGAGAGTGACAAGGAGTGTAAGGAGCTAGCAGCTGAGTGAGATAGAGGGGGGCAAGGTTATGTAGGGCTTTGAAGGTGAGAAGCAGAATCTTGAATTTAATCCTTGACGGAACAGGTAACATGGGAGATGTGAGCAAACCACTTTGTGTGGGTGAGGACTCTAGCTGCGGAGTTCTGAATATACTGTAGCTGCTGTATAGATTTTGCAGGGAGGCCAATGAAGAGGGAATTACAGTAATCAATACAAGAGATTATGAAACAATGAACCAGAGTTTGAGCATCAGAAAAGGACAAAAATGGACAGAGGTGGGCAATGTTAGTGAGTAATAGAATGAAATTTTGGAAAGAGACCTAATGTGTAGCTCAAAGTTAAGTGATGAGTCAAACAAAACACCAAGATTTTTGACAACAGGAGCAGGTTTGACAAGTGTACCATCAACAGAAATCGAGAAATTGGATGCCTTAGAATGTTGGGATTTTGGACCTACCAGTAACACTTCAGTTTTATTGGCATGAAGTTTGAGAAAGTTATTTTCCATCCATAGCTTAAGATCAGTGATGCAGTCAGTAAGTGTGCTGGGAGGTGAATCTGTAGGGGAGTCTGTACTAAGATATAACTGTATATCGTCTGCATAACAGTGGTAGTTAAGGCCATGTCTGCGAATAATCTGACCCAAAGGAAGGATATAAAGTAGAAAAAGTAATGGCCCAAGGACAGAACCCTGAGGGACACCATCTGACACAGGTGAGGTGGAGGATTTATATCGGCTGAGTGTGACAAACTGTTGCCTATTAGAAAGATATGATGTGAGCCATTGAAGGGCTAAGCCAGAGATGCCTACACCAGAGAGACGTGACAGGAGGATTTCATGGTTAACAGTGTCAAATGCTGCACTTAAGTCAAGAAAGATGAGAATATTAAGGGAAACGCAATCTGCAGACCGGAGAAGATCATTGACTACACGGAGAAGAGCTGTCTCAGTGCTGTGCTGTGTACGAAAGCCAGACTGAAAAGGCTCATAGAGTGTATTATCTAGAAGAAAAGCATGGAGATGTGTAGCAACCACGTGTTCCATCACCTTAACCAAAAAAAGGGAGATTAGAGATAGGCCTGTAACTGGAGACAAAGGAAGGATCCAGGTCAGGTTTTTTAAGGATTGGGGTAACTGCAGCAGTTTTGAGGGCAGTAGGGACAGAACCTGAAATGAAACATGTATTTACCAATGAGGCAACAAGAATACTATTTATGGATGAGCAAGTCTTAAGCAGAGAAGTGGGGGCAGAATCAAGCAGACAGGAGGAGGCATTAGACTTATTAATAAGTTCAGAGATGGCAAGAGAGTCAACAGGCAAGAAACAAGCGAGTCTTGATGATGGAGATGGCAGATCAGAATGAGTGAGTGATTGAGTTACTTCTGAAAATGTTTGATTTTATGGCTTTTTTTTTTTTTTTGCTACTTCACTAGAAAAACAGATAGACGATTTTGACCACATTTAACACCTTTATCCTAAAGGTCCCTGAAAAACGCTGAATGGACATGGGTGCTGTCCTGTATTTCAGACTAGTTTGTCTGTCTGCTGAAGTCAAGAGCTACTTAAAGAAAAGTTTAAGGTCTAAACTGAACCTGTGCTGCGCCTGGGCAATTTGTTGCAGTTCAACGGGATCTGCTGTGGCTTTTATTATTCACTGGCTTTTTATTCAAATTCTGCATAATCTTTATTTCTGTCTGGTCTGGGACAGTCAGATTGCTCCGCACAAAAGTGAGCTCGAGGATGTCTGCAATGGGAAGAAGCAGGCAAGGAGGTCATGCAGAAGCCTCTTCTGTCGCACTTGCTGTGATGCTCGTTTTTCGCTTGACTTACATTACTTCTCCGTTTATAACATGGACAGCGTTTCGCTAATCCCCTCTTCTACTAATACGTTATCTTCGGTAGTTTAGCAATAGCCAGCTGTGCCACTTGCTTGATTTGGGCACCACTTAGTTATTTTCTTTCCTATCATGATGGATCTCTTCGCTGTCAACTATCTTCAGATTTCCTCACGTTCGCCTGTCTCTTACCTTTAATGCAACACAACACACTCATTTTTTCACTGTTTACTTTAACCTATTAAATACACATTTTTTTTTTTCCTTTTCCAAAAGCTGAGTATATTTTTGTGTCTAACTTTGTTGAGATCTGGTGAGGAGATGTGAAGCACCCTGCCTCGCTGGGGCTGCGGACATCCATCGCTACAGCAGATTCTCCTTAACTGTGGGGTTTGGAGAACTAAAGGTAACAGAATGGGTTGCCTGTTGCACTTTAAATATAGCGCAAAACTCCACACACCGCTAATATTTCATTCTTTTTATCTGAACAGCACTTTGAAAGGTAGTAGATTAAGTGGTTTCTCCAAGTCATAATGCACTAAAATACTATCTGATGATAGCAACAAGTTTTACTTCATTGAAAGCTCTCTCATGAGTGTCGGACCGTTTCCAAATGGCATTTTTATCCAACAGTCTGTGAAGTGGCTCTGCCACAGTAGCCTTATCTTTTAGAAATGAATGATAAAAGTTTAGAAGTCCCAGAAATGCTTGCAGCTCCTGTTTATTACTTGGTGTTGGAGCCTCATGGATCGCTTTAACTTTTGTGGTAGTTGGATGAATTCCTTCATCATCAACTCTGAACCCTAGGAACTCTACACTTGGTACACCAAACACACATTTGTCTTTTTTTTAGCCTCAAGCCTACATCTGCAAATCGTCGTAGCACTAAATACAACTTTTCAGCTAAGGCTTACACAGTCTCTGCTCCAATTAAAATATCATCAAAATAAGGAACCACTCCCGGGAAGCCTGATTTCTGAAAAATCCCAGGACCAATACAAACCCCATACTGCAGGCCAGTAACTCTGAATGCACCTTTGTGAGTAATTATGGTCTGTGCATCTGTAGCTGCATCATCCACTGGCAATTGTTGATATGCTTGTGCCACGTCTAGTTTTGCAAAAATTCTTCCTTGTGCTAATGTAGTAAGTATCTGATTGATAGATGGAATCTGGTATGGGTGCTCCTGTAATAGATAGATAGATAGATAGATAGATAGATAGATAGATAGATAGATAGATAGATAGATAGATAGATAGATAGATAGATAGATAGATAGATAGATAGATAGATAGATAGATAGATAGATAGATAGATAGATAGATAGATAGATAGATAGATAGATACTTTATTAATCCCAAGGGGAAATTCACATACTCCAGCAGCAGCATACTGATAAAAACAATATTAAATTAAAGAGTGATAACAATGCAGGTATAACAGACTTTGTATAATGTTAACGTTTACCCCCCTGGGTGGAATTGAAGAGTCACATAGTGTGGGGGAGGAACGATCTCCTCAGTCTGTCAGTAGAGCAGGACAGTGACAGCAGTCTGTTGCTGAAGCTGCTCCTCTGTCTGGACATGACACTGTTTAGTGGATGCAGTGGATTCTTCATGATTGACAGGAGCCTGCTCAGCGCCCGTCGCTCTGCCACAGATGTCAAACTGTCCAGCTCCATGCCTGCAATAGCGCCTGCGTTCCTCACCAGTTTGTCCAGGCGTGAGGCATCCCTCTTCTTTATGCTGACTCCCCAGCACACCACCGCATAGAAGAGGGCGCGCGCCACAACCGTCTGGTAGTGCATCTGCAGCATCTTATTGCAGATGTTGAAAGACGCCAGCCTTCTAAGGAAGTATAGTCGGCTGTGTCTTCTCTTGCACAGAGCATCAGTATTGGCAGTCCAGTCCAATTTATCATCCAGCTGCATTCCCAGGAATTTATAGGTCTGCAACCTCTGCACACAGTCACCTCTGATGATCACGGGGTCCATGAGGGGCCTGGGCCTCCTAAAATCCACCACCAGCTCCCTGGTTTTGCTGGTGTTCAGTTGTAGGTGGTTTGAGTCGCACCATTTAATAAAGTCCTTGATTAGGTCCCTATACTCCTCCTCCTGCCCACTCCTGATGTAGCCCACGATAGCAGTGTCGTCAGCGAACTTTTGCACGTGGCAGGACTCCGAGTTATATTGAAAGTCCGACGTATATAGGCTGAACAGGACCAGAGAAAGCACAGTCCCCTGCAGCTCTCCTGTGTTGCTGACCACGATGTCCGACCTGCAGTTCCCGAGACGCACATACTGAGGTCTGTCTGTAAGATAGTCCACAGTCCATGCCACCAGGTATGAATCTACTCCCATCTCTGTCAGCTTGTCCCTAAGGAGCAGAGGTTGGATGGTGTTGAAGGCGCTAGAGAAGTCCAGAAACATAATTCTTACTGCATCACTGCCTCTGTCCAAGTGGGAGAGGGATCAGTGTAGTATGTAGATGATGGCATCCTCCGCTCCCACCTTCTCCTGGTATGCGAACTGCAGAGGGTCGAGGGCGTGGCGGACCTGTGGCCTCAGGTGGTGAAGCAGCGGGCGCTCCTAATGCCTTATTAATTGTGGATTTGTAGTCAGCACATATTCGAACCTCACCATTCGGTTTTAATACAGGAACAATAGGAGTGGCCCAAATGGGATGAGTTACTGAAACTAGTGCACCTTGCTTCACTAGACGATTGAGCTCTATTTCTATTTTGTGGCAGAGAGCAAAAGCAACAGGTCTTGGTTTGAAACGTATGGGTGCTACATTGGGGTTCAACTGAATCACAACTGGTGCACCCTTAAATTTACCCAAACCCTCTTCAAACACACAACTAAAATCTTTCAGGACTGACTATATTAGGTCTGTGGCAAGGCTGTGTATTCCTGTTAACTGAATACCTAAGGGTTTAAACCACTCTCCACCAAGTAGACTGGCCTTTTGTCTCTTAGCAATAATAAGGCGTAAACAACCTCTGTCCTTCCTATAATGTACCTACACTGAGCAGGCACCCAGCATAGTAACATTTTGTTTGTTATAATCCACAAGTTGAATATCACAGGAGGAGCATTCATTGGCCATAATGTGTGGTAGGTCTCCTCTGAGATTAAGGAATACTCACATCCTGAGTCCACTTCCATCCTGCATGGAACTCCTTGTAATGTGACAAGTATATATGTCTTGTGTCTGGTTGTACAAGCTCCCACACTGTTGATGATTTCTGCAGAATAGACACTTGTATCATGTCCATTTTTAAAACTCTCTGCGGCTGCCCTGCCTCTTTGTTCTACTATGTGAGATGCACTTGTTGGCTTGCCTTTCATTGGATAAGCCCCCTGACAACATACTATCTGTAGATGCCCACGGCGCTTACATTTATGACACACAGCTTCTCTGAAACGACAAACGTCACGTCTATGATTCCCCTCACAACTATTGCAATTTCCTTGAGCGGGGTCCAAAGTGTCTGAGTGTAGGAAATAAGACTTTGCTTTTGGGTTTTTATTTTGCAGCTGATGGGTGTCCGATGTGCACAATTTAATAGATGATTCCTGTATTTCTTTTGAGTGTACTGATGCAGCCTCATATGCAAGTGCTTCTTCCTGAGCTAAGGCAAAGGTTAAATTTGATTTTGCTAAGAGCCGCCTCTGAAGAGCCTCATCTCTGACCCCGCATACAAGTCTGTCTCTCAGCAAGGAATCCAAACTGTTACCAAGATTGCAATTTTCAGACAGCCTTCGAAGTTCTGCAATGAAAGCTGCAATACTTTCATCTGGTTTTTGGTTCCTCCTATTAAAATGAAATTGCTGAACTGTTTCTGAAGGGATGGGTGCAAAATGATTTTTTAATAATGTTACAATTTCCTGATACGACCTGTCACTGGGTTTAGCAGGGGAGATGAGCGACCTAACAGTTTCAAACGTTTTACTTCCAATCACACTCAGTAGCACTTAACGCTTCTGGTCAGTGTCTGTTACTTTGTTAGCTTCCAAAAAAAAGTTCAGTCTCTCTGCATACGAATCTCATGAGGCCAGATTGGAAATGTCAAACTCCTCAACGTGGCCTAATAATGCCATTCCGTATATATATATATATATATATATTTATATATATATATATCCATCCATCCATCCATCCATCCATCCATTTTCCAACCCGCTGAATCCGAACACAGGGTCACGGGGGTCTGCTGGAGCCAATCCCATCCAACACAGGGCACAAGGCAGGAACCAATCCTGGGCAGGGTGCCAACCCACCGCAGGACACACACAAACACACCCACACACCAAGCACACACTAGGGCCAATTTTAGAATCACCAATCCACCTAACCTGCATGTCTTTGGACTGTGGGAGGAAACCGGAGCGCCCGGAGGAAACCCACGCAGACACGGGGAGAACATGCAAACTCCACGCAGGGAGGACCAGGGAAGCGAACCCAGGTCCCCAGGTCTCCCAACTGCGAGGCAGCAGCGCTACCCACTGCGCCACCGTGCCGCCCTATATATATATATATATATTTATTTATTTATTTATTTATTTTCCGAATTTGCTATGATTCTTTTGCAGTAGCACACCCAGATCCGCTCCTCGTTGCCACTATTATGCATTGAAGTGAGTTCCACTCTAACAAATATCCTGGAAAATAATCTGTTTATTTTTCTGAACTCTGTATATTATAAATTGCGCCAAACGTACAATAATCAAAAGAATATAAATCAAGAGAAACAAAGCCTATTGGAATTATTCATGAAACAAACAGTACCATCTACTGGCATGAACTAATACTAGGCAATATATCACAAAATTAGTAGCAGAAAACGCTCCACCTTTCAAAACAGTTACAATACATCTCACCCTAATGTTACACTATGGATATGTGTACGTTTTGTAACTTGTTAAAATCAAAATATTATGTATTATTATTTTATCACAAATACAATGACAAGTACATTGGAAAAGCCAACGTTTTCTGTCATTTAAAGGCATTTGTGCACTCTTTCTTAATTTAAAAGTTTTAAGTGTTAATCTGAGAGTTATGTCATATTGTAAATTCATGTTCCAAAAAAGTTACCGTATTTGACATGAAATGCGATATAAATACACAGAAGTAGAGCTGGGACTAAAAATGTTCATTGTTTATGATTCGTCTGGCCTCTAAAGCCTAAATGACAACTTTTCCCATTTCTTTCTTTTTAATAATATAGAATACTGTTTCGTTTTTCAGAACAGTATTTATTGATTATGTCAGCTATTAAAAGCTATAATAAAAGACTGAGTTTTTTAGATACAAATTTTGACTGCAGTCCCCGCCAACCGACATCTCTTACATTGAATTACACTCTTAAAAAATGTACGGCACTTTGTGGTTCTTTACTGGGTTGTGTAGTTCTTCCTAGAGCTATTGCTTGACAAAGACATATTTCATTCTGAGAAGGAAACTTTCCATATATTCTTTGCGCTTTGAAAAAGATTCACTTGAAAGAGGCCCCGAATACTCTGTAATAACTCTCGCTAGGATGAAGCTATCTAAACGAAACGTGCAATGTGCTCCTCAGTACATGGAGCTTCGAACAAGCCCGGATGCCCCTGAATCGAAGCGATGAGGTAGGTGCCAGACAGCTGTCACGACATTTAACCTCGATTTGCAGTTTCTGGGTGCATACTGGCCGTACCCCTTCACTCAGTCACTCGACTTCTCATCAGGATGGTGGTGTACAGTGTTGAGCAGGGCGTCTTCATGGTGCGAACCTATTGGGTCACCAATTCGTTTAAGCAATGTCAGAATCAACTGGATGATTGTGAGTTAAAGGAAGGTTACTTCCAGCAAGATGGAGCAACGTGTCACACATCGGCATGGAGCATGGTAGACATTGAGTCCTTCTTCAGCAATAGGGTCATTTCAAAGGGGCTTTGGCCACCACGGTCACTGGATCTGACACCACCAGACTTCTTCCTTTGGAGTATGCTCAAAGGATAAGTCTATTGGAACAAGCCTCGCACTGTGGAAGATTTGAAGGAAAACATCCAACTTGAAATTGCTGCTGTTCCCCCAGAGACACTTGCCGATAAGTTCAGGAACATGGAGCGCCATGTCGAAATGTGTCTGCCAGAAAATGGAAACCACTTCCAGCATCGGGTGTAATGCAATCGATTACACATACGTCAAGGTATATAGCTTATTTTATTGGTTCAGATTGCTTCATCCTAACGGGAGTTACAACAGAATATTCAAGACCTTTTTCGAGTGAATCTCCCTGTATTATGTATAAAAAAAATGTAAGTCTCTAATGTATGGTAGACTACATAGTAGGACACTAACAGACTAAGAAAACCTGGACTTAGTTGGTGTTATTGTATGCACCAGTAGTCCTTTTAAAATCATGACCCATTGGTATTTCACAAATCTGTTACAATCTGTTCATCGTTTATTACTGCAAGGGGCCAGTTACTTATCTAAATATATAAAGGTTCTCTCTGGAGCCTTCACATGGATGAGTCTTTAGGCAACCAAAAGTGGTTCCATTATGACATCTCTCTAAAGGACCACTCTGGTACCTTTATTTTTAAGACTGTAGTTAGACAGACTGGTGATTCACTAGTATCATTTTTCAAATAGAATGTGGCAATTTGAATTAGCCTCATGTTTCTGATCTCCAAGGTAAGCATTACACCCTGACAAAGGGTTTGGACGTTTCTAAGGGTAAGCAGCAGACGCACCTCATAGCGAATGAGTGATGGGGGTAAGGCTTAAGTGTGGGTAAGAGCACGGCAATTGGGCTATTATTTAAGTTCATCATTAGTGGGGAAAAAAATGGGTGTGACTTTTCATTTTTGACTGTTATTCTTGAAATTGTACATGATTATGTACACTATTTTTATTTCCATGCCTCTGTAGGCTCCTTTACTTCTCCTTTCATGTTAAACTTAAAACTTGCCAATTTCACAGATATGTACAATTCATTCCCAACATGATCTTGCTGTCACAACAACTGTTACTCAGTTATTGAGAAAATTGAACACTGCAGTAGGGGTCAATCAACTAACAGCTGATGAAACAATCTAAAAAAGATAAGCACAAATAGGTGTCCAAAAAAGAATGCAAAAGTGGGATAACTCCAGTACAAAAAATAATGGATTCAGGAAGTATTTAGACCCTTCACTCTCTGCACTCTTTATTGTTGTAGGTTTAATTTTAAATGGATACACTGGCCATTTTTGTCCTTCAATTTACACTCAATAACCCATAATGGCAAAATTAAATTGTTTTCAGGAAGGTTTGCAAAACAGTTCCTCATCATAAGAAATGATGGCTCACCTTGAGGGGCAGGGTTGCCTGGCACTGAATTCAACCCCACCCCACATAATCCCCCAAACACACACACACCTCCGACCAACCTGAAAGGTTGTGAATTCCTGATGTAGGTATATTTTGGTAATTAAATATCTAAAAATAGTCCTAATTATCATTTGTATTGTGTAGAAAAACTGATACATGAAATTGAGAAAGAAACAAACTCATAAGGAAAAGCTTCTAGGGTAATGAAACTGAGTTAGATGGCTTAATTGCTCAATTAATAAAGTAAATTAAACCCATTGCTAAAGTTTATTTATTAATTTAACCAATCAAATAGACAAATAAGAGGAAGAAGTTTGAGAAACTCATAGCTACAATATTTAAATTAAGGAAACCAAGTCACTGAGCATGGGAAAGGTGCTATATAAATAAAATGTATTATTATTATTATTGATCTTCCCTATACAGACTCATGTAATATGCCATACACTGACCCAGAGACCTCTGACCTCCATGCTCCTCAGTATGGAGACTGTTACAAGACCACTGTTCAAACATTAAAAATGGAGTGGTCTGGTGTAAAATAGGACTTAAGGGCCTCTTCCAGGGATCTTCAGGGTTTTCTTGTCACAAGATATGTTTGTCTGCACACCTCAACAAGGTAACACAAAATGAAGAGTAATGGCATTTGTGACAGGTAAGGGAAGAGAATATCTTTGGTCTAAATGGAATATGTGCTGAATTCCAACTCATTCTGATTCACTAACACATTTCAAAAATAGATGTTTTAGGAAACCCCCCAACACACACACACACACATATATATATATATACATATTTATTAGTGTGTTTTTATAAATTAAAATTAAAGTTGCGTTGGGCTTCTGATGCTATTTATGACAAAAATTGTACGATTCCAGTGATAGTGACGATTCTGGCTTATCAACTGTAAAAAGTGTGCAAATGGCACCCTCTTGTGGACAGCCAGTACTATGACTATAAAAGAGCCCAAAACCAAAAGGTTTTGCAGCAGTATTTAACCATACATCCATCCATTTTCCAACCCGCTGAATCCGAACAGGGTCACGGGGGTCTGCTGGAGCCAATCCCAGCCAACACAGGGCACAAGGCAGGAAACAATCCTGGGCAGGGTGCCAACCTACCGCAGGACACACACAAACACACCCACACACCAAGCACACACTAGGGCCAATTTAGAATCGCCAATCCACCTAACCTGCATGTCTTTGGACCATGGGAGGAAACCGGAGCCCCCGGAGGAAACCCACGCAGACACGGGGAGAACATGCAAACTCCACACAGGGAGGACCCGGGAATCGAACCCAGGTCCCCAGATCTCCCAACTGCGAGGCAGCAGCGCTACTCACTGCGCCACCGTGCCGCCTAACCATACATTGATTTATTAAAGTGCTATGGGGATATGGGACCTATCCAACAACCCATCATCTCTGTTTTAAGTACTCAAAGGGGTACATTTAAGCAAAATTTCGTCATATATGATTTATTGAGACTGGTGCATGTAAACTTAGTGTTTATTTGTTGTTTATGCCATTATTATAATACACAAATGCATAAAATGTGTATTTGTTTGTGGTCTAAAGGTTAGTTTATGAAGAACAGGAAAATAATAATTCTTTTCCTTAAATTGACATGAAAGCTTTCATTCTGTATGGTGAAAGCGCACAATATAGCACAACATCTTCAAAGTTGCTTAATTCAATTTATGGTCATAACAAGTTAAAGAGCAGTAAATAAATGAATTACTTATGTAAAATTTAATTTACTTTGCACCTTAGATTTAAAATACTTAAAAACTTTTTTGATTAGCCTTCTTTGGACCAGGTAATCTACAAATATAATCTACAAATAGTTTTATGTATTACTCTCTGTTTTTCAAATAGTTTTATGTATTACTCTCTGTTTTTCCATTCTTAGTTGCCAATGGGAGGTACAAAGTGGACCTTCCTTTCAACTTCATTGCAGTATTTTTCAGGGAGACCAGCAGTTCTAAAAAATAAATAAAAAATAAGTTAAATCATTTTTGAAAATGTATATTCCACTTGCTCACTTTGAGGTACAAAATGTTATCTCCATTTTTCTCACCTGAGCTCATTGAGTTTCTTGATCTTTATCTCACTGAGACGCGCCTGTCTGTTCCTGGCTTCTTCTCTCATTTTCTCTACCTCTTGAAAGACCTCAATCCGATGCTTTACTGTCCGAGCTTCTTTCTCTCTGATCTGCTGCCTCACCATATCTGAATATGACAGTTGTTCTTTCTTCAATTTCTCTTCTTTTTCTCTTTCCCGAGCAATTTCTTCTTGTTGAGCTCTGTAGGTATGAAAGTATCATAAGTCATATGCATTCAGAAAAAAATACAATTCCAGATTTTAATACAAAACACTTTTTATTATGTCTGTCCATCCTTTCTTTAAACTAACCAAATCAAATTTTAGGTTTCAGGCATCCAGAGTTTGCATTAGAAACAAGGCAAAATCCAACCTTGGACAGGGAATCTTTTTAACATAACATGACATGACATAATGTTCCATCCCATCTCATGTCCCACCCTTTCAAACACTCACACTCAACATGAATCAGTTTGGAATCATCAGTCATCCAAACACATGTCCTTGGGGATGTGGGAGGAAAATAGAAATACCTGGAACAAAACCCATGAAGAAAAGGGGCGAACGTACAAACTACACTCAGAAAGTGACTGGGCATGTGTGCTGATTAACTGATTGACTTTATATTGAGTGTCCAACAGAAAGTAACTGTGGTCCTGTGGTACAATGAGGCATACAGTATCCTAGTTAAGGGACCAATAAAGTTGATACTACTCACTGTCACTGCATACTAAACAAATTAATAAAAAATATATGATGAAACATTCAGGCATATCTCGGACTTATGTAACAACTTTGAAAGTTGAAGGATTTAAAATTTTTGTTTATTTACTTAATTAAAGAGGCAGAATATTACTTTTTTGTACCAATGAGTCATATGCAAAAATAACAGTAATAAAAGAATGTAGTTACCAGTATTAGGAGCCCATTTGTTGAGCCCAAATAAGCTTGAGATGGTTGGAATAGCTTTCACTGACACCAGATTCTAATGATGAGGATACAAAAATTGCATTTACTGTTCTAAGTTGTTGGTTAAAGAAGGTGTATGGTTAACTGTTCTCCATATTTCTTAAAAATCAAAATTTTAGAAAGTATTACCCAATGACGAGTTAGTCCCAGGCTGATATTGTTGGTTGCAACTGAGCATGATGGATCAATTAAAGTGTCAGTTAAACGCGGAATCGTTATAATGAGGCTGTTTTTAGTGTACCATCATGTTTATTCACTGTATGCATAATGACTGACAGAGCCAGACTTAAGAAGATCCATTTCCCTTCAATTCTAGATATGATAAGTTTCTTTTTGCTTTCCTTGCATGCATTTTTTTATGTTTACAAAGATCATATATTTTACATGGAACAACTTCCAGCAGCAGTAAAAGTAAACTTATGTTGCACAGATACATACAAGCCAGTGATGTGATGGTGTATTTGGAGACATGGTCTTTTTTGCCATCTGGAACGGCTATTGGACATGTAAAAATGCAACATTTAAAAGCATACAAGTTGAAATAGCCCTTTTCAAGGTAAATTTGAAACACTAAATTCTTGAATTCTTTAATTTCACAATTTTACCAGTACTTTTTAAATGATTTTCAAATTTAAAAAATGTGTACTGTGCACCCTATTTTAGATAACTCAATGAAAACTGAACTGTCCCAATTATTTCTTTGATGAGTATGTGTGCTAAATTTCAATGAAATTGACTTACTAGAAGAAAAGTTGTTTTGTGGAAACAAACAGGCACACGGACATCATGATGGCAATAGGTGCTTTTTACATTTTATATGAATTATTTCTTATTATTTGTCTAATGCCTTTATCCAACATTTCAGTTCCATTTGTTTTTCCAGTTGGAGTACAGGCAGATGAAGCAACCTGGTTATGGCCACACAGTGTCAGTATTATGATTTGAGCCCACAGCCTCAGGGTTTGAGGTCTGAAGTCCAAAGCCTTAACCATGACCCCACACTGCCTTCCATGCCATCTAAATATCTAGGAATCTATTGCCGGCAGGACTAAGCCTCTGTCATTGGTTGGTAGAAACAGCATAGAATCTCTGCTTGAAAAATACTGTACATACTAACACACCTCATAGGTATGGTGATAGATCCAGGATTCATTAATACATCCATGCTTAGTCTAGGTCGGGCCAGCAGCTTCAGGCCAAAGGCAGAAACAAACCCTGCCTAGGGTGTCAGAATGCATGTTTTATATGAAGTATCCTGTGGCTGAGTAGTTAATTATTTATGCACCTCTATAACTTTTATTTGAACTAGATCAGCAACTAAAGAATGTATAAAGAATAAAAAAAAATCACCAAGCCATAGTTTAATATTTATATCAGACACATACTTGATCACTCTCTCAAACTCGGCCCTCTCTCTCGCTGCCAGAATAGCATGGACATGTTCTTTGTGAGCCACCTGTTCCACCCGTGCTAGTCTCAGCCTTTCATCCTCCTCGGCTTTTTTCAGTGCCTGCTCTTTTTCTTTTCGGCGCCACTCTCTTTCTGCTGCCTCCTGGCTTCTGCGAGCTCGAAGTGCATCCTGGGCAAAATGATGAGATCTGTTATTTCAAAGTGTTAATGCTTAATGTTTCATCAATCATTTTCACATTGTATAGTTCCCTTTTGATGAAGTCCAAGGTGAGTCTGTTGCTTTATTTTAGCACACATTCGCAAACTTGTTTAATTCACTGAAGAGTCATGGGAGGCCACTGCCTATCCTAGAAGCAGAGGCTGCAAGGCAGGAACTAACACGGAATGTGGTGCCAGAAGTATCAGGACAGTATGGGGCCCCAGTAACTGGCCTCAGACAGGGAGTGCCCCCGGGGTGTTTACTTCAACACAATGTGTGGTAAGCAGACCTTGGATTTGAAGATGCCAAAACAGAACTATGGGGGTACATATATTTATAAAATTTTTAAACACCATTACCTAAGGTAGTTTACAAGATCATTATACGTGCATATGCTATCAATCCTGCTTAATTCAAATTTATGTTGTATAGGATACATAGGCTGAAGTATTAATTGGCACAAGGTAAGAACCAGCCTCAGACAAATTGCCAGTCCATCGAAGGGCATGCACACACACAAATCCACACTTGCACAGGGTTAGTTTCAAGCTGCCAGTTAATCTAACCTGCATGTTTTTGTTGATGTGGAGAGAAAACTGGTGTACCTGCTGAAAACTCAGTGCACACATGGGAACAGCGTGCAAACTCCATGGACTATGATCAGTGGGAGGTCACACTCTGAATGTTATATCACTACATATTCTACCTTAGGCAAGGGCAAACCACTGTCCATGCAGGGCATCACCTGATATGAGTGAATGATGTCCCAGAATTGTTTTTTTATATACACTGTATATACTGTATATATTTTCAGGTGAAGCATGGCAAAGGTAAGTGACTTGCTCAAGTTCACATAGTGGTCAAAAATGTGGACCGGCCAAGTAATTTTGTTAGTTAGTGCCCAACATCATGCCCAGAAGTGTCCAGAAAGCAATGGGGTCTGGGTATGTAGGTAGTTCTGATGTACAGTATATCCTGATCTCAAATGTTAATTTGCCATTGATCAAAATGGGACCAGGTATTGGCCCAAGAATACCAACCTAGGATGTGGTAACAAGAGCATAATGGCTCACAGGTAAGGAGGAAGGGGCCTTTTTACAGTTTGTATTCATGGATACTGGTGTCTCTGATGGATATTTAGGGGTAACATGAAGCCACAGCCATTTATAACAGGCAAAATAAAGGCAATCTACTTTAAATAAGTGTTATGTGCCATGTTAGCTCAGTGAATTATATTTAAATAAATCTTAACAATTTTATCATGCTATCAAATACCATTAAAAGCAATTTTCAAATGATCAAAATGTGCATCACGGAAATCTCCTTTTCAGCATAAATTATTTTACTATTTCACCTGTTCAGCCCGATGATCCCGCTCCCGCTCTTGCAATGCTCTCAGACGGGCCACTTCTTTCTCCTTTTCCTTTTTTATGCGTTCCTGCTCTGCCTCAAATTCAGCGTCACGCTCCTAAACACAAACAATATAAGGATTTTTAGGGTGCACACTGTTTCATTTCATTACTTGTAATTTAGTCAATGCAATTGAAGCAGAGATGTGACAATTGTCTCCGAGGCACTGTACTTTCCATCATATTAGCCCATGGCTGTGATCAACAAAAAATGAATTAATTCAATGTGTATTTGAATGAACAGATTGATGTAAAAGGCAACATATGAAATACTTTATTGGTCCCAAGAATTGCTTTACAGTGTTAAAGCATACACACAAACATCTTAACATTAAAACAAATGCATAAAATCAATTAATAAATAAAGATGTCTATAATTAAGATTAATATGAAAAAAAAAGTATATAACTAAATATCGGGGTTGGACTTTCCATATATTTTTGATTATTGCATTTGACAACAGAGCTTTCACAAATAATATATGCCCATTGTATTATTCATCACTACTGGCCTCAGGAAAAAAAAACAAGAGACACTTGTCAGAAGGGCACTTGCAAACCACACTGACCTCGGCAAAAAGAACTTAAGGAGAAACTTCATTTCAGTTGCAACTAGAATTTCTGCTGCACTGATGCCCAAAGCCACAGTCTCCACATAGTAATCTGGGTACATAAGAACTTTATCATCTTGTAAAGCCTAGACAGATGCCCAACATACTTCCCAAATACTTATACAACCTCTCCAGACATTTGTGGACCATTACAGCCTGGAGATGAGATAGCCATTCATCTTGGAGGAAAAAATGAACTACTACCCTTGGGAATACTGTTTACCTGCAGCAAAATTTATTTTAACATGAAATCCTACCCTACTTTATCTTAGTTTGCTGGGGCAGAGGAGATTCTGTGCTAGTGTGTCAAGATCATGGAAGCCAAAAGGAGGTCCATAATATCTTAGATAACATGCTGGCATTAGTGTTATCCTCAATTATATGTTTGTGTTGCGGTTAGTGAAGTTTGATTTTGCTCTCTTTGTCCAAGCAAGTCATAATTCTTACTCATAACTGGAAAAATGGTAAACAATAGAGGTTAACAAATTATAAAATCAAGCATCAAGATTTCTAAAATTACATTTGGTTATATTTTTTTCCCTTAAAATTGAAATAATACCCTCAAACTTATTTAATCTAGTTCTGGGCTTGCAATTCTGGTGTATATCTAGGCAACGTCAGGTGCATGCCTGCACCTATCCTGGACGGACACCAGTCCATTTAAGGGCTTACATATGAACACACACAGACACACCCTCACTAAGATCCAGTTTAGAATCCCCAGTGCATCTAAACATGGACATCTTTGACATGTGAGAAGAATGTAGAAGTACACTGAGAAAAACATCTGCCTATATGATAAGAATGTAAATTTCACATGAAACGGCAACCATGTGTCAGACTTGAACTCAGGACATTTGACTGTTGCGAGAGCAGTGATAACCACTTATTCACTGTGTTGCCCTTCCCAAAACTGAATTATGTGAATTCAGTAAATGTATGGGTGGACACTTTTTCTTCTTTCAATATCACAGTCAATTGAAAATACTGTATGTTTCCCCTTAAAAACAGCGAACAGGTACAGTATGTCCACAGTGCTAAAGTGTGCACCGCAGACACCATGATTTGAACCACAGCTAACAGCCTATTCAGTACCAAATTGCACAAATCCATCCTACCATTTAAAATCCTGAATGTCTTTTCTTACCATCTTTTTACGAGTAAATTCTAGAGCCATCAAGTCAGCTATCCTTTCCTCCTCTTTCTTCCTAGCTTTTGCTCTCAAACTCTCTTCATTGATTTGCAGGATTTCTGACTGCAGTTTCCGTTGCTCCCGTTTCTTGACTTCTAGAGCCTAGAGAAGGTAGTAAGTAAAAGAATGAGATAAGTGAACACATTTAATGCAGGTAACTACCCTGACAGACACTAGATTTGTCAACAATATCTGCAATTTTTTCTGGTTTCTTTTACTCAGTTGATACCTGAAGTTCTTCCATCTGGAGTTTCTCAAGGTTTTCCAACATTTCCTGTCCCTCTTGCTCCTTCAGTTCCTCTTCTAGTAGTCGTTGTTCTTCTCGGTCTTTTATCTGATCGATGATCTGCCGCTTCCCACTGTTATGAGCAGAAAGCGAAAACAAGGTTCAGAATTTAATCCATGCAATCTTTAAGACTGAGAAAGCAATGAAACTACTTAAGTGACTTAAGTATACTTTAGCTTATCTATGATTTTAACCTATGCTCTTTACTCAACATTAGACCCAAATGGATTCACGTTTCGAATATTTAGTTTTGATTTTAGAAGGGGGGTTGGCATGATGTTGTGGGGTAGCGCTGCTACCCTGGAGTATGGAGGCCAGGTTGCACATCCCAAGTTTTCCCTGTGTGGACTTTGCATATTCTCTGCACGTCTGCATGGGTTCTTTTCTGGGTGTTCCTCCTACAATACCAAAGACTTGAAGATTAGATGGACAGGTGTTGCTAAACTGGAGAGAGTTTGAGTGTTAACCCTGCAATGGACTTGCACTTGCACCCTGTCCAGGTGCTGTCATGTCTTGTGCCCAATGATTGCTGGGATGGCCTCTCGTGACCCTGCTCTGGATAAAGAAAATTAATGAATGAATGTTACAAGGGTCTACTGAGTCAAAATTTACGGTAGGTTTCTTCTCACTTTATATAAAACAATTTCAGACCAAGCGCTACCTATTCTCACCTGATTGTTGTTTTATTAAAGCCTTTTTGTGTTTTATTTTTTATAGCTGCATAAACATTTCTTAAGTTTGTGAATTTTCATATTTAAAGTATGCATTATTAAAATAAATACAATTAACATGTTTCAAAATAAGGCCTTGTTGGAGATTCTGTACAAAATTTCAATTCAATGAATCAGTCATATATGTGCCCATGGAAACCTCTGCTGCCTTCTCTTAGAACCTCCAGCTTCAACTTCTGTTAAATGTATTAAAAATGTGTTCATAAATTATGTTTCCATTGAATATGCTGAATAAAAAATTAATTAACAAAAAAGATTGTTTATGTAATATTCACAAATATTCTTAAAATGTGCTGTTAATGATATGTTGAGCTAACATAGATTAATAATAACACAATGATTAGCAAATATCACTACAAAGATGAGCATGATAGAGGATAGGACCCCAATTAAAGGCACACACAAGATGTAAATATTTGTATGTAACATGTTACAGAAGATAACGTTGTAAGTCACACACTTATTAAATGTAAAAATGTCCAGTGTTCCAGTGATACATAATAAACCTATATGTCTTTTTGTGGTTAACTGTGCTGCCTTACGTATCTGCCATTATAAGTTATAATTCCATACTTACCATAATTACTGCCTGTGCATGTTTTGCATTTTCTCTTCCTGTCAGTGATGGTTTACCTCTGGCAGCTAAAGTTATCTTTCCACGAGCTTATGATGTATATCAAAGGTTTATAGAATCATTATGGTAACATGTGCAGAGTACAGTGAGGTCGAATGATGATTCTAAAACAGCCCTTTATAATCATTAATGTGATTATGTACATGAATCGGTCCTGGGAAAGGGCTGACACAAGATGTTCTCCTTCACACTTTATGCTGCTGAAAGTGATTCTGGATCTTCACGAGCTAAAATTGAACTGATTTTGTTATAAGAATGTTATGTAAACAAATGCAGTCTAGCTAAATATAACTGTTCCAATTTTAAAAAATGTGTTTGTGTTTATTAACACTATCCATGAAAAGTTCCTCTTAGCTCCCTCCAAATGTTGGCTGGAAATGTATTGAACACATGGCTAGTCAATGGCTGTGTTACGATGTGTCACGATACAGTGCAAAACAAGCTATAAACATAAAGACAGAAGAATGAAAGTGAAATAAAGCTGAACTGACTGGCTAACAAGCAGTGTAGCTCATGCACTTTTCTTTCAGGTTGAAAAAAGATGGCAGTATTCTGGGGTAGGCATGTAATTAATCCTCAAGGGATATTTTAATCCACAAGGGATGAAAATATGAAAAACTGTATAAACTATGAGAACATCCATCCATTTTCCAACCCGCTGAATCCAAACACAATGGTTTACGGGGGTCTGCTGGAACCAATCCCAGCCAACACAGGAACCAATCCCGGGCAGGGTGCCAATGACACACACAAACACACCAAGCCCAATTTAGAATCGCCAATCCACCTAAACTGCATGTCTTTGGACTGTAGGAGGAAACTGGAGCGCCCGGAGGAAACCCACGCAGACAAGGGGAGAACATGCAAAATCCACGCAGGGAGGACCTGGGAAGCGAACCTAGGTCTGCTAACTGCGAGGCAGCAGCGCTACCACTGCGCCACCATGCCACCCACTATGAGAACATTGCTAATGTAATAGAAATCCTAAAGAGTACTTTTATTTTTCAGTCTGTTTTCATGGTTCAATGTTCATCTGCTTTCATTGAGTGTAAAAATCAATATTCTGATGCATGACTTCTAGTATGGGCATATTATCTGGAAGTTGACCTACCCATCATAGGATGGCAGGAAGTTAAAGACTAATGCATTAGGCAGCAAATACCATTGGAAGTGATTCTGCTTCATCTTCAACACACACTATATCATTCTAACTCATACTGGGCCAGGTCAGAGCCAACACTTTTAATGTACTTACTACATTGGGAAATGTGACCAAATAGAATATTAGGAGAAAATCCATTGTGAGATGATATTAAAATATTATGGCTAATGAGATATGATCAGCTGGCATGACACAGTTTTTTGTTTCTTATAAATAATTAACAATTAAAATATATATATATTTGCTTTGCACCCTCCCCCACCATAACCTATCGTCTATGGGGGAGTAGGTAGAGCTTTAAATTCATCAATAACTTCAATCTCCAGTTTTTAACAGCTCTCAATGTTTTAGGGTGCCCTAGATGTGTGTGTGTGTCTGTGTGTCAGTTTCTTCAGGACGGTCTAGAGCTAAAGCGGCTGGATGGAAAAATACCAAACTCGAAACTTAAGCCTGTTATGAGATAACAATGTGCTGATTAGTTTTTGAGCCAAATTGGGCAAGAGAAAGAGGCACTCTACAGGAGCCCTCAAATAGCATAATTCTGCAATTAATTATGAATTCTTCTTGTAAATTGCTATCGCAATGATCTACTTTATGATCAGAAAGATCAGCATCAGAGCGGTAAATAACTACTGAAATGTTATAGAATAGTTCAGGTAACTTGGTTCCAAGGGCGCAAAGCCTACTGATGCTAACATCTGAATTTTTTTAACGTAATATTGCCATTTTTAGGATAATGTGGTGTCATTGGTAAGATAAATTGAAAATTAACATTTCGGAGGAAAAATACAAATTATAAAAACTGAAGCAACATATAAAAAAATGGTCTGGTATGTTGAATGTTCTTGCAAATGTTTTGATGAACATGTACAGTATGTATGAAGTGAGGGGCTGGTTAATTAATATTTATTAATATGCCTATGTTGTACTAACTTGATGTACTGTAAATTCTATAGTGTGATTTTTGTTGTGTCAACTATATAGTAATTTTATTTGCTTTATAATGGGCCTTACCATCAGTAATACAGAAAATGAAGAAATACAGAACATGAAGAATCATTATGTTTTGGTGTTATTTGCAGCCTTTCTATATCTATTATTATTGTACTATATCTGTATATAGTACAAATTATCAAGAAAAAATATGAAATGCTGTACATTATTCTTTGATCTTTTCTTAAAGCTTCAATTTGCTCTTGTCTCTCAATAGCTTTCCGTCTTTCCACCTCCATCATGGCATCAAGCCTTCTTTCTTCCTCTTGCAGTTCATTTAGGATCAGGTGCTTTTCTAAGATCTGAGCATCTTGCACTGCATGACACTGAGCCCCAAGAATCAGCTGAAAAAAATGAATAATGTGGTTTTAAATTGAGAAATGTAAAGAAGAAGTATAAACAACTGTAAATACTTGTTACCCATCTCTCAGAGATATCAGCAGTACTACCAATGCATGCTCTAGTGTGTTCATACAGATTGTGTCTCCCCCTCTTTCAAGAGAATCTTGTTTTTTTCTATCAAGCCAGTACCTCATTCATCTTTTTGATTTCATCTTCTTGTTCTAATCTCTGAGTATTGGCTTTCTCAAGCAAATACTGAGCACGTTCTCTGGCTTCTGCTTCTAAGTCACTTGGCCCTTCATTCTTCCTTCGAGAGAAATCAGCCTGTCGTAGCAAAGCTTTCCTATCTTCAGAAGCTTCCTGAAGGCACAAGATAGTGTAGCATTGTTAGATATTTTGCAAATGTAGTTCAGTCTAGTTGACCCCAACATCAAAAAGCAAAGCATCGGAAGGATAAATGACCAGTTAAGGTTGCACAAAACTGTTTTTTTTTCTTCTGGTCTTTGTCAGCTGTTTTTTTTTTTTACCACATGATACTAAGCCTCGTTTAGTTGTGACAAAGTGATTTTTAGATCTAAGCATGCTTGGTCCAAAGATATGCTGGATATTTTATTAGCATTAAATATAGTATATAAAATTATGAGGCCATTTTAATATCACCACAAACATTTCATGTACATAGTCCTTAAAAACTCAATAATTAGGTCCATCCATTCTTTTCCATACCCATTTTTGTTTTCTAGAATACCGAACCTAGAACTAATGAGCCTAATGCTGCAATGTAGTCAATTACACAGTGCCACAGTTTTATAGTGTGGCACTTCCTTTAGCAGAACAAATTCGGTTATATGCGTAGTCTTACTTTTACATCACGCATGCAATCATTAAAAGTATTTTAATGGAATGTGGCCAATTGCATATACAGTAGTCATATTTTTACAGTGTGCACATAATTGGTGCATGCCTGTTACCATTGTGGTCAATCACCTACAAACATAGCTGTATGCTACCTACATTAGCAACACTTGCTCAATTATGTAGAATAATTAAAAAATTGTGCTCGTAATAAACATAAATCATTTGGTAAAACAGGATTCATTTCATGCAGTCCAATTTTTACGTTGTCTGAATAATTAGCACATGCTGAAAAGCAATCAATCGTTTATGGACATATTTTTATGCTATATAAATAAGCAGCATTTTCCAATTAGGATAAAGTGGTCTATCAAGTACAGCCATATTTTTACTTAGTGCATAAACCAGGTAGTAGAACAGGATCGGTTTCATGCAGTCTAAATTATAAATTAATAATTTAAAGAGCATATTACCATTAATCTAATAGGTTGATTTGACGTCAGGCACATAAGGTATGGGAATGTTGTCAAAAATATATTCAGATTTTTACATTGTGCACATACATGGCAATCAATAGCATATGGTCATATTTTAACATTGCATATAAGTCAGTAAGTACCTGTTAGTGGAATGTGGTCAGTCATACATGGCCATAGTTTTACAATGTGCACATAAGAAGCACATGCTTGTTAATTTAACTTGGTCGGTAGAACTTTGCGATATTTTAACATCATGCACATAAACAGCAAATCAATGTCTGCAGTATATGGTTATATTTTTATACTGCATACAATTTTTACATTGTGCACATAATCATCATAAAACAAGGTTAATTGTGTTTTGTCATATTCACATATGATATATTGACTGCAATTCTATATGTTGTCAATCGACTTACGTAGACCTCCAGGTTTATGCCATTGGTATGCCACCTAATGTAGAACTGTACGCTAAGCACCATGTACATTTCTCAGGGGTATTGGTCACACTCCAATAATTGTGCAATTGCATGTACATGTTGCTGGTCTTTAACAAAATTTCTGAAAATGCCCTGCTTTTGATATTTTCAGAATGCTGAAAAGGAAATCAATTGACATTGATGGTGAAAGGGAAGCAATACAAAAAATGTCAATGAGCATAAAGAAAGGTGGCTTAGTGGTAAGTATCAATACCTACTTTGTGTTTTTATATTTCATCTGAATCTACCATTTTTCATCCCATCCAGGGTTAATTTCTGCAGGGTAATGCTTTAAATCCCCACAGTCAAATTAAAGATAAGTGGATTCCACTTGTGAATGGAAGCATGTACTAACACTTGTACAAAACGTGCACCTTTGGAAACATTTAATTTAAATGCGAGATATTTGGATATGTATCCATCGGGATTGGATATTTATAATAATAAGTTAACATGCTATTAGTGACCATTTTTATTAAACCCCTGATCTTTTGAAGCAATTTACAGTGATGTAATTCATAACAATTTTTAATTTCTTAGCTTGCTGCCCATATATCATGCACTAAAGCTTCCTTAACAGAGTCCCCATGCCATTGTGCAAGTAATGCCAGAATCATTTTAAATTTCACTCTTATTTGTTTTCTATAAGAAACCACAGCAACAAAATGCCATTACTATTGCTGCTTCTTTTTCCCTTCGTATAGCTGACATTTCTGCTTCTCTCTCCTCAGCAGATCGAATTCGGGAAGCTGATGTAATTCGCTCGAACTCCAGAGGTGACAGGATGATTGACATGCCAGAAGGGTCCTTGCGTGGAACCCTAGGAAGGAAACCACAGTAATATAAAATTCACTTTGAATGGGAGGTTTGTCGAAGTAAATCCATAGTATGTAGTAGAGTAACAAGTGAAACTGCACTAATAGAATTAGTGTGCAATAAACATAAAAGCTATATCATAACACATGAATAAATCATTCTTATGAGTCACCTCATTATCATAGCATTAACTTGCAACATCACATTCTCAAACCTACCTAATTCAATTTGGGATCATGGGGGCCTCTAACCTATTCCGGTGGCAATGGGTAGAAGACAGAAATCAGACCTGAACAATATGACAGTCACAGAGCAACTTATGCACACACACAAGGAAACAATTCAGAATCACCAATTATTCTAACATATGTTTTTGGGATGTGTGAGGAAAACCGGTTTTCCTGTAGAAAACCCTGCATAGTCACAGAGGGAAAAAGAAAACTCCATGCAAACAGCAATAAGGTGTGGCATTCAGAGCAATGGATTTGAGTCGCAGTAGTGCTAACCACTACGCCACCCCACATTTGGGTGTTCAGTTCATATTTTGGAAACCATCAAGGGTTATTTTATGGAATTTTTAAGCAGACAGCAATAATAGTAACATTTTCAAGAATAATAAAAAAGTGTGAAGCATTCACTAACTTAAGGTCTCGAATAAGGTCTTTAGTGACAATCTTTATGGTCTCTTGTTTAGGAGTGTTCCGGCGACGACTTGGGGCAGAATGAGACATTCCATGATCTTGGGAGAAAATCTTCTCAGAATCCAAAAGCTATAAAAAAAAAGCAAGTGAAAATTATAACATAAACTAACATTTCCAAACATATCTAATCAAGTTCATAGTCATAGGGGACAGAGTTTATACCAGCTGCGCTGGACAAAAGTCAGGAAACAACTTTCAATAGGCCACTAGTCCTCACAAGCCCACTTACACACACTCCCAAACCTATATTCATATAAGGGATGTGGAATCACTAGTTAATCTGACCAGCATGTCTGAAAAAAACTGAGGTACACAGAGGAAGACATATGCAGACAAGGGTAAAACATGCAAACACCACACACATAACACCCAGTTGCATGATTCAAACCCAGGACACTGGATCCATAAGACAGAAGTGCTACCCAGGGCACCATCATGCCACTCTATATACTTCTCATCTTATATAAGTATATATTGTATTTTATTTTTGTGTAAGTGCACCAGTGGCGCAGTGGTTAGTATAGCTGCCTCTAGACACTCTGGTTTTCTTCTATACCCTGGCTCAGAAGAGGCAACTTTTCTGTAGTTATGTATGTTAGCGTGCCTTGCAATAAACTGGGGCCTCATCCTGAGTTGCCTCCTACCTTTATCTTTAAGAAAGTCCCCCATACCTGAAAGTAAATAAAGTGGTTCAATAATATTGTGGCTGGATGTATTAATTGAACAGAATGTGCCTGGAAAAAGTAGTGTTGATAACTTGATGAACAGTCATACACCTAGCTACTGACTCAATGGGCAGCCCTAAATAAGTCTGAAGGTAGTTTAAATATATTTTGTGTAGAAATTGTGCATGAAAAACATTCCATGGTAACATTCAACATGAAAGGTAGTATACTGTATAGCATACTACTACTGTATACTAATATACTACTATATAGTAGGACTGAAAAATGACAAGGTAATCTAGGTGTAGCATCAATCATTGTAGCCATATGTATTCTAAGTGGGACCACAGGCCCCAAACCAGACTCCAAACTCCATAATACTGGGTCAGTTTGGAGTTGCCAATGAACATACTGTTCATATCTTTAGGAAACAGCGGAAAAGCTGGAGTACCTGAAAAAAGAACAAGCAAACACAGGAAGAACACACGAACTCCACACAAAAAGCAACTGAACACAGAGTTAAATATCTGGACAATGGAGTTGTGAAGAAGCAAAGCTAACCACTGTGCCAACCACCCTCTGTCCATCCAGTCCACTTATATTACGGTTGTGAGAAACATTAAAAAAAGACAGATAATTTGGCTCCATACTTTCTTAGGAGTTCCAAATAGTGTCTCATCAACGTGGGAGGTGTGAGCTCGAGTCCTGTAACGACGGGAACGTGAGCCCCCTGACTGGCAGGAGGAGTTGATGCTCATTGTCTGCAAAAACAAACACAAGTGTTATTAGCAGTGCTAGATACATAGACATACAAAGTGCAGCACTGAAAGTAACCCAGCCAGTTTTTGTAAATAGGTAACTCATTCATTCAGGAAATTCTGCACAGGAGCAAGAATGTGTCAACATATATCAATCAAATTAATTTTTCCTGAGCCCTATGTTTGCAAACATCTGACATACGGTAATTATCACCAAATGTACATTTTTTGGATTTTTGTATATAGTAAGAGTTCCTCTGAATGTCACCAAGAAATCTATGAACCTCTTCTGGGCGCACTTGTCATTTTAAGCTGAGCTAGGTTCTGTGGTATGGAAATTTGTAAGGACCAAGCAAAAAATAAAAACACATACACACACTACGAATTAAAAATGGCTTAGCTCTTTAAGCTTTGAAATATTCCTGTTGATAAGTAGAATGTTATCTGAGAAACGAAGAATAATGTTTATGATAAGGTGGTGCAGAAGTTTAATGATGCTATGTTAAAGCCCCAGTGTATAAATTCAAATTACTGCCTAGACATTAGTTGAGTGGAGTTTATATGTTTTTCCCAGGACTGCATGTGTTTTTTTGCTATCTTCTAAAAATGTATGTTTATTAGATTAATTAGCAGCCCTAAATTAGCTCAGTGTGAGAGAATTAAGCATTAAAAAATGAGAGATGGATAACCATTTTTAATTTTATTTATCACCTATTTTTCTCACCGTGATTCAAATAAAGAAATTACATTCTTTATATAACAGTCATTGTGTTGCTACATTTCCTTCTTCATCCTTGAGCTGCTGTCTGCATTATACTGACTGACTAATTCAGGCCATTCATTTTGTATAAAATGTAATACAAACTTCTACTACTTCCTTAGAGGAATTAATTATTAACTTTCTGTAATTTGAAATATCTGCACAGGTTCATACAGCTAAATGTGGAGCTGAACCCATAACTTTGGGGATCAATGTTTAATGACCTATGCCAGTATATCTGCAGGTGTATTTGCAGGAGTCTACATGTTCTCTGCCTATTTGCAGTGGTTGTTGTCAAGGTTTTCAGTTTTCTCTTTACACTCCGAAGGCATGTGTGCTAGGTTAACTGGCAAATCTTAGTTCTGAGAAGATGTGTGTGTATGTGTATAAGTGCTGTGGTATACTGGCTTCACATTCAGGGTTGGTTCCTACCATGCACCTTATCTTGTAGGGAAAGGGTCTGACCCCAGTGACCCTAAGCCTAAATTAAGCTTATTTAGAAAACAGTGTAGTGGATACAAAATTTACCAGTATCATTTGTTTGGTTCCCCTCCCCAAATTCACTCCTTTTTTGGTTGAATATTCACATAAAAGAAACCATGCTGCTATTAATTTCCTTTGTCTGCCCCTATTGTATATTAATGCAATGCTATCACCTTAAGCAACATTTTCAGATAATTATGTTCATTCTCATTAATACAAAAAAGATTTTTACAATTTTGTGTCCCTTTGTACATTATCAATATATGTTATGATCATGTCAGTGGTAGATCTATGCACAAGGAAAATTAATTACAGCTTATATTCTGAGATGTCTTAATTGCTGAAACAAAGAAAAAACATTTTATAAAGACTTTAATTCTTGTATAATAGAAACACAGGCCTACAGAATGATTTATGGTACCTACCTGGCCTGCCTTGGAGTGGATGCACTGACACATTTGGACATCTTGCATTTGAATTAAATTTTGGGGGTTTGTCTATTGAATTACCTTTCCAGAATGTAACTGACATATGAAAGTTGTAATTTGGACTTAAACCAGCATTTATATGTGAATATATAAATATATCTATATAAATGTACTATATATTTGTATATATATTGAGGGGAACATTGTCATTTTAGGTTTCAGTATGTTCTGTGTTTATTTTGTATTTAATTTTTCACAAAATATTTGTAGCTATTATTTAACATGCTGGGCTCATAGGTTAGGTTAATCTGTATTGAAACATAATTTATCATGCAGTATGCATTCACTCACCATAGTGCATATATTGTATTCTTATTTACATTTATAAACTCACTCTTCAGGATGGAAGACTAAATGTAATGGCATATAAAAAGGTGTTTTATTGAACTGTATATACAATAACTAACAATCACAATAAAACAGGTTTCACTTTGATTTTTTAATGTTGTTTTCCTCCATTTTACCATTCAGATGTGTACCTATAATTCTGGCAAATAAGGATATCACCAAATGTGAAAGAAGACTCCATAAACGTGTAACCTTAATCATATCTCTCTTCAGAATTTGCATTATTCTTAAGTGTTTTGTTTTGGTCTTGTGTGTTTCACTAAGGATTGCACATATGCTGCATGTTAATTTACAAATTTTATGTTTCAATGAATTCCCATAGATGGTATACCAGACTTTACCAACTGGGAAAAGACCCAAAGGCACACGTAGGAAAGGCCAGAAGAAGTATATCTCTCAAGTGACCTGGAAATGCCTGAAAGTAACCCAGAACTATCTGGAAACTAATACAATAGATAGGGTAACTTGGTCTGTCCTACTTAATGTGTTTTTCACCATGGTCTCATCAGGACAAGAGAACAGAAGGTGAAAACATATTCATCTGCACAACAGAGGCAAGCATGGTCTCTTTTTCTTACCTTTTTGAACATATGCTGTAATCCATGAGTAGATGGAATATACTAACTACATTACTGATATAGTGAGTGGCCACTTTATCAGGACAAACTGCACTCCCCACATAATTGCGTATACAATCAGTTATATCATTATAAGTGCAGACAATATGATTTAAAGTGAGTAGACAGGTACCAGTGGATTGTGTGTGCACATGCAATCCAAAGAGTCAAACAGTAAGACTAAAGTTTTGTGTCTCTGTAATAGGAGACACATTTGCTAGAAGGTATTGATCAGAAAGGGCAAAATAGGTGTATTGAGAATAGGCCACCACTCAAAAATATTTATATTTCTGAAAGAGGCATGCCTGAACACACAGTTCTTCATACGTTGTCAAATATGTGGTCGGGAATGTGACAAACCAAATGAGTTGTATTCCAGTCAGTAAAAAACAAGAAAACAAGAAGGAACAAACACAGTGGGCTCAGGGGACATCAACACAAGACACTGAAGTACATGGAAAAACATAACCTGGTCTGTTCAAATCCATGTCCTGCAGATTTATGTAAATAGCAGGACCAGGAAATAGCAAAATTAATCTTTAGATCTGCCCTACAATGCAGGCTAGTAGTGGCAATGTAATGGTTTAAAGGGTATTTGTGTCACATTTTAGGTACCTTACTATGAATAATGTGATATTTTAATGCCATTTTTGTTCATCATGTGTCTCCCTTCATGGAAAAAGTGCATCCATCTGTGAATAAGATTTTTCAGGCTAAGAGAGTTTTGCCCTGGTTGCAAAAGAATTGCAAATGAAATTGTGATAATGCAGTGATATACCCAGACAACAGGGGCCTCATGTATAACGCCGTGCATAGAACTCACACTATAACATGGCGTAAGCACAAAAGTGGGAATGTGCGTATGCACAGAAAAATCCAGATGCAGGAATCTGTGCGTACGCAAACTTTCAAGTTCTTCCACTACATAAATCCTGATCAGCGCGAAAAGTAACGCATGTGCATGCGCCTGCTGTCCCGCCCCAACTCCTCCCAGAATCTCTCTTTGAATATGCAAATTGATATAAATAGCCTTCTGTGAAAAGACAATGGGAAAAGCACGGGGAAAATATAAGAATTTCAGCGAATACCAAGTGGAGGCAAAGGAAAAACGTTCTATTTGTTGGTTTAAACAGTGGTATAATCAACAAAAGAAAGTTGATCGAGTGACATAGTGTCGGAGAAACTCGAAAGCTCAAGTTCACAAAGTCACACAGTGCCCTAAATAAAAAAGAAGTTGTCACATATCAAAGTCGGCGTGAAAAGGCGACTCGTAGCGGACCATCTGAGTGTCATATGAAAGCTCATTAGGGTACAGAGAAAAAAAATAGGCACACAGTGGGAAAAAAGCACGAAATGTCAACTTTAATCTCGAAATTACCACTTTAATCACGTAGTTTATTTTGTCATTAAAGTAGAACATCATAAACTTCATCTTAAAATCGTTTATTTTACTAGTTTCTCAAATCCCATCATAACTAAACTAGCACATTAAATGCTTTGTTCTGTGTTTGATCTTCTATGTGCTCTATGTGTGTGAATCACTATGTGCTTCCGTTTTTTCCCTTTCTCCGACAGGACACAGAATCCATTACATTCGTGATATTACAGCTCTCTGAATAATTAAAATACTGAGATGTATATGTGATATCTTTTTCATGATGATAGGAATGAAAGCATGTTATTAAACATGGGAACACGGTGGCACAGTGATTGTTCATATCTCACGCAAGAGGCTTGCTGCGCCATGTGCAACCTTCGATGAAATAATTTATTACAGAAGTACTGTCTCTTTCAAACACACTAACCTCCAATTCCTGTCCTTACTTTTCTTTCTCCTAATACCCAATCACCACACAATCAGCTCTGTAATAGACGTTAAGCCATCTGTAAGCTTAGAACGCCAATTCTTCAAAACTTTTAAGGAACATTGAAATATCTTCGTAGTACATGTTTAATTATACTATCCGTCTATCCTTCCAGTGTCGCGTCAGCACTAGCAATAATTCAGCGCAAGGCAGGAGTTATCCGTGAACTAGCTAGCGCTGCGGCACCGTGTCCTCACATGTTTAATTATTAACAATACAGATTATTTAAATGAAGTTAGTTTTATCTGTATACTATAAGCAACATATTTTGCTGCATTTCATTTTAAAAATGATATCATCATCATACGCGCTTTATAAAGTGGTGCAGGTTGTGCAATATTATAACTGTAGTGCAAGTTTACAGTGGGGTAATTGTACTTATAAGTACAAACAGTTCTACAAGGAGCACTTGATGGACTGATTGAGTGCATTTAGAGTTCTTGGGATGAAACTGTTTCTGAAACGCGAGGTCCATACAGGAAAGGCTTTGACGCATTTTGCCGTGGCTGAGGTAGTGTGTGCTTGAAACTGTATACCGATAATTCTCTTTCGATCAGCTGCTGCTGTGATTCCCCACTCAGATACAGTGATATAAATACTCCGAGTGGTGCAGTGAGAGTAATATGGAAAAAGATGATCCACTGTGGCAACCCTTAACGGGAGCAGCTGAAAGAAGAAGAAGATGCAGTGAGCGTAACAACGCTAAAGCAGTTATGGTATTTGGAATACTATGGCTATTCCCTGGACCATTATATTGCTACAGGTTAATTACAATCAGATGCATTACACTAATAAACAATATGCAGTTAATTTCAGTGTATTTATAAAGCCGCGTCAGGAATGTGAGTCTAAGAAAGAAAGGGTAACTACACAGGAACAATAGCACTGCTTCGACGCTGGGTGCCGCCAGTCTGCAAAACCAAGCGGAGAAATTGCGTACGCCAGAGTATGAGGTACCGTGGAAATGTGCGTGGCTTTACGGCAAGTTTAGGTTTTATACATCGCAATTTGAGCGTGGAAACGTTCATACGCAACATTTCTGTGCGTATGCACCGTTTATACATGAGGCCCCAGATCACAACCCCGTTGAGCATACAAGGGATGCAATAGAAAAAGCTATTCTAGACATTGATCAGGCAATTTCCAACAACTGTGGGACAAGTTGTACATGATAATGGCCAGCACCCCCAGAGTCTGTTTTGTGTCCTAATGAATTCAGGCTGTTCTGAGGGCAAAACAGAGACCCAACACTTTATTAGGTATTTCTGCATAATAAACTGGCCATTCAGATTATGTGTTGATGCCTATTTTTAAATGTGCTCTAGTGTCTAAAACTCTGGACTGTAGTGTCTGGACGTTACATTGACATCAATAAATCACTGTGTCACCCTGAACAACTAACTACATTGTATCAATATAATCTGTAAATCAAATAGGATAACAGTGATAGCTAAATATATGCAAACTGGCATAATGGTACAGTGATTGGGATTGCTGGTCCACAGCTCCACAATCCTGGGTTTGATTCACAGCTTGGTTACTGCATTTTTTCCAGCTGTTTGTAATAGATTTCTGCAAGTATTCCTTCCATACAATTTCCTTTCATATTCCAAAAACAAACCACATATTAGGTTAATTAACTACTCTAAACTCTTAAAAATAAGGTGCCAGAGTGATTCGTCAGTTTGGGGAGAGATTTTTGGTTCCCAAAAGACAAATCCACATTAAGTTTCCAGAAAGAACATTTATTTTTCAGATCTGTGACAGGATCCATACTGTATATAACCATGAAAAGATCATAAGACTGGTGAAATAAATAACCAGCATTTTAAAGAGTGTAGCATAAAAAGCTATAGACATGTATCAATCCATTATCCTAACTCTAAGTTAGAAGATGTGGGATACATGTTAGTCTATTGGATGGTACACTCACATAAGGTATATTTAGGGTTGCAACTTAATCTGATCTGAATATCCATGGGATGTGAGAGAAAAATCCACGCAGTGAAAGGTGGAGTGTGCAAATTCCACACAGAACACAACCAGGCGCTAATCATTGTGCTAAACATTTATGAATTATTATTTTTGTTAGCGTATTAGTTTCATTTTATAACTAGCATATGTCTGGACATTAAACTTGAAATGTTTATCCTGTAGTTTCAGCATCCAGGTGTTTTATTATGCTTTATATAAAACAGTCTCAGGAAGTCATAAGTTTGTCTCTAATTAGAAATGCACTGACACCCCCTTAAATGTCCTAATGTGTCTAATGCTTACATGCAGTTTACTTGATATACACATACTTCATAGTTTAAAGGTGTATTTTGGTTTCTATTACAAACTCTATCAAAAAATTAACAATGAGGACCTGCTTTATTTAGAACTGCAGAAATATATTATTAATCTAAATAATATTAAAAATATGCGATATACAGACAAATGTATTATTAAAAGTATATACAGTGTGAATTTCCTCTAAGCATATATATAGATAGAGAGAGAGAGAGAAAGATAGTGTCAAATGGTAGTGGAAAACATCATTATTCTTTAAGCTTATAGGGGGTTAAAAAATGCAAACCCTTTACAGTAGTGTTGTAGGAGAAAAATTCAACTGTCATATATAAAGGTGTTTCCTATTCCTTTACACTTACCTTCGAGCAACTGAAGACAGATTTAAAGCCGAGTTGTCTCTTGTAAATCTGCGCAATAATAAAGTTAGAAGAGTCTCAGCGCGTGTAGCGGCCTCCAGTCACCCCTTCGCGCGCTCGTTTCCATGGCAGCGTCAACACAGCCGTCGCCGAGGAGACCTTGTCACATGATTGAAGTTTGAGACGCGCAGCCTCACTAGTAGTCTACAATTGATAGCTGAACGGAGATCTTTAAAAATTGAAAATATGCGACTTTTACAGTGTGTGTGTATGTATGTATGTATGTATGTATGTATGTATGTATGTATGTATGTATGTATGTATGTTATCTGTGTACTTTTTGCTAAGTACCTCTTTCGCTGATTATTGTGCCTCATTTTTTTATTTTGTATCGATGGATTGCGTATTTAGTTATATCAACACAAAGATGCAATATGTCAAACTTGGGACCTACTGTTTTATAAAACATGAACTTCTGCTTACCACCTTCAGCGTCCTGTATTGTATGTCTTCTCCTCATTAGTTTCAGTCCAACACGTGCACTCAGGTCCTCTGGCAGTGGGCTGCTAGTGGTCCCTCGGGTCATTCAGTGTCAAGAACCCCCAACTCTGGAGCTTTACCCCAATACAAACCGTTCTTGAATCTCCAAAATTGAACTGAAAACGTTTCTACCAGTGTTTTTCCTGTCTTTTAATTCTAAGACTTTCTCTTTTTTTGTTTTGTTTGGTCTTGTGCATTCGGTGCAGTTATCTTGTGCTTTCTCTTTTTTATATTTTTTGTTTCTTTGAGTCTATTATTGTACTGTAGTTTCATTTTTGGTTACTAGGTTTTCATTGTTTTCCTATTATGCTATTTGAAACGACCCTTATTTTGTGAAAGACTCTATGGTAATAAAGATTATTATGTATAGCTATGCGCTTCAAATCATATCGCCCTATGGCAACGTAACATATGGTGTATAAAATGTGGACCATTTCCTTTACAAAAACACGCTGAAATAAGTAAGAATCAAAAACATAACACATAAGGAGAGCTCAGTCGTCGTCATTCAGTCATTCATCTTACATAAGCAAGCAAAATCTTAAAGCCTTTTGAATATTAATATTAAAATAACTTTAGATTATTTATTATTTTAGATGTTGGGGAGGCAGCATTAAGAAGTAAGACGCCTCACGCCTGGACAAACTGGTGAGGAAGGCAGGCTCTATTGTTGGCATGGAGCTAGACAGTTTGACATCTGTGGCAACAACAACAACATTTATTTATATAGCACATTTTCATACAAAAAGTAGCTCAAAGTGCTTTACATAATGAAGAAAAGAAGAATAAAAGACAAATAAGAAATTAAAATAAGACAACCTTAGTTAACATAAAAAGGAGTAAGGTCCGATGGCCAGGGTGGACAGAAAAAACAAAAAAAAACTCCAGAAGGCTGGAGAAAAAAATAAAATCTGTAGGGGTTCCAGGCCACGAGACCGCCCAGTCCCCTTTGGGCATTCTACCTAACATAAATGAAATAGTCCTCTTTGTAGTTAGGGTTCTCACGGAGTCACTTGATGCTGATGGTTATACAGACTTCTGGCTTTTAATCCATCCATCATTGTTGGAACATCATGGTGCTTTGGGTAGATGGTGGTGGCACAAGCCACCACCAATAGGACACCGGAAAAGGAAACAGAAGAGAAGAGAGATGGGCGCTCAGCAGGCTCCTATCAATTATGGAAAATCCACTGCATCCACTAAACAGTGTCATCTCTAGACAGAAGAGCAGCTTCAGCGACAGACTGCTGTCACTGTCCTGCTCCACTGACAGACTGAGGAGATCGTTCCTCCCCCAAACTATGCGACTTTTCAATTCCACCCGGGGGGGTAAACGTTAACATTATATAAATTTATTGTCTGTTTTTACCTGCATTATTATCAATCTTTAATTTAATATTGTTTTTTGTATCAGTAAGGTGCTGCTGGAGTATGTGAATTTCCCCTTGCGATTAATAAAGTATCTATCTATCTATCTATCTATCTATCTATCTATCTATCTATCTATCTATCTATCTATCTATCTATCTATCTATCTAGATCGACAATCACTTTATTGCACTGGAAAATTGCACATGCATGAACATCATCCTTTTTTATTTATTTGTTTATTGTTGTGCTGCTGTCTCGCCATTTGGGTTTATGCCCACGATTCTTTAGTGATAACAACGTCAATCTATTATTTATTTGTTTTTTGGGTCTTGTTCAAAAAGCGGACGCCATTTCCTTCTTGTTGTTTGTTTTAGACTAGCCTACCCCTGCTACAAACCCTGAATTTAAGGTCCGTGGGGGTAAGGCTAGGTACGCCAGGGTCCCTAATCCTAAAAATGTAGAGTAGGTGCCTAATCTTAAAATAGTGTAAGGGTGCCTAATCTTAAAAACAAGTGGCGTCCGATTTTTTTAATGCCACATTAAAATGGAAAGAATCGCGTTATAAAATGTAAATATATATAAGTTCTTTCTTAAATACTCAAACACAAATGAGCTACGTCTTTAAATGACAGCCCTTTCGGTCCGTACTCAAACTACTTTACATCAGCAGTCAGACCAGAGATGGGGCCAATCAGGTGTGAGCGGCTGACTTGACGTATACGCTTGTGGGCGGGAGAGTTAAACTTCAATAGATCACTATTTTGTTTCTTATTGGCTCGTATATATCGCTGATTGTGAACTGCGTTTTAATTGGATGTGAAATACCTGGTTTCCTGAACATTGCGATCTGGCCCAAAGTGCCGATTGGTTAGTATTTCCCGATCATGTTTTGACAGTGTTGAACAGACGTTCTGCAGGTACAGGTATAGTAACCCGCATGTATTCAGTGCGTGAAAGGTTTCGGGCACTTTGACGTTTCCTGTCGGTCGTCGAAGGGAAACATGCAGATTTAACAACTGTCTTTAATGCTTCAGTAAAAGGGGGTGAGGTGGTAAAACGCGTAAGTATAATGTTTAAAAGCAGAAAATGTGAAACGTAGTGATAATAGAGATCAATGTTACGTTTGACGAAAAAATACTACTGACCTGAGTATTTACACTGTAAAATGCAATGAATCTGATTTTGGACTGCAGACGCTTCCTCTCGAAATTGATTACATTTGTTTTGATGCAGCAGTGTTTTAGATAGAGTAGCGACTTGATTGCTGCTTGAAGAAGCTCGTCTTCCTGAAATAAACGAATTCGAGAAATTATCTTGCATATCACGTCGTCTTTGGAACGATATTAGCACAAAATTCATTATAAATCATGATAGGTGAAATTTTCGCTATCATAAACTAAGCTTAAGAGGTCAAAGTTCAAGCCAAAATTCAGAAAAAAAATAAATATTAAAAAGTTAAGTATGTTACTGATATTATATTACTGTTACAAGCTTGGCAAGATCCATTGTTAGCAGAACGTGTGGCTTACCAAGACATTCGTGTTTTTTTTTTTAAAAAAGGTAATACTTTAGGGAAAATAAATAGATGTATTGACCTTCTATGAATAACACTCCGTCTGACAATGTAATGTACATATGGCTGTTCACATGTTTGGGTGGCATGAGGTGCAGCAGTTAAAGCAGTTGCTTCCTACCCCTTACATGTGGTGACTTTAAATTGGACTTGTGGGGTTCTGCATATTGGGAAATGTGTCTTTTACTGTGTTCATTTTTGAATAAAAATGTGATCACAAAAAAAAATTACCTTTTTATTTTTTCTTTGTGTAGCTAAGGAGATGGATCTCATACTGAATATCGCTGACTATTATATTCTCACACCATATGTCTATCCATCTACCTGGCCAGAGAATGATGCCTTTCGTCAGATCATCAGCCTGCTGTTTATTACCAATTTAGCAGCTGTGATGCTCTATCTTATGCTTGGATCTTTTAGTTACTATTTCATTTTTGATCACTCTCTTATGAAGCACCCTCAGTTTCTGGAGGTTAGTTTAAAGTGCTGAATTTATATTTAATTAAGTTTTATTTCCTATGCCACACAAAACTTAAAGGCTGCAAAACAGATTTCTTTTTAACCCTGATCAGTGCTAGGTCTTGTGAAAGAAGTTGCACTGGTCATTGTCAAATAATGCATTTTTTAAACTATGATTTTATGTTTTCAACTGTTTAGTCTATCTGAAATTTTGATAATATTTTTTTAATGCTAGTATTCAGAAAGTTATTTTTAGTTCTAATCAATTAAACAATCTATTGTGTGGAGTTTTTCATTTATGAAAAAATTCTGTGACATAACTTTTTTCCAATTTTGGTACATACTGTATTTGAATTTATATTTTAAGCACTTTACGATGCCAGCATTAGTTATGCATTTGATCAATTTTAAGTTTTCCAAAATTTTTAATGATATGCTTTGAATATAGGGTAGGTGTTCTGCACTTTTTTGAGTATGTGATTTTGATGTAGAATAAATTTTATGCAACATTTCAGATTGATAGAAAATTGTCTTTATTAGTCAAAAAACGGTGACTTGCTTGCCTCTGTATTTTCTGTACAGAATATTCTCTTTAAAGGTTACTATGGAGAAGCATATTGTAATGCAGTGAGATGTAACCTAATGACCATTGCTAAATCAGACTTGAATTCCACCACTGGGTGACTAAGAGCTAAACACTTGCCATTAGGGCTACAACTGTATATCTATAAAAAACACAGTCCTTGACTATAGATTTTGATTGTTTTGTTACATAAAATGCATCCTATTCCTTTTTTTGTAAAGTTCAAAATCCAGGAAAGTCAAATGATATGCCCTTTATGTATATATAGAACCTACTTAGGTTGGAAAAATGCCTAAGCACAAAATTAAAATAATTTTTAACTTCATGTCTTTTCTTTAGAGTCAAGTCAAACGGGAAATAAAGTATGCCTTGTGGTCAGTGCCGTGGATTAGCCTTCCCACAGTAGCCTTGTTTTTTGCAGAGGTCAGAGGGTATAGCAAGCTGTATGACAATATTGAAGACTCACCTTATGGTAAGGGATTTTGACCATAGTCTTGGAAAGTTTTTATCATTCGATTCAGAGATACAATTATGCATTATTATTTAGTAGGTTAAGTTAAGGATGTATGTGATGTTCTGTTTTGACAAAAACAAATAAATAAATAAGTGAACACAACTAGCCTATATATCTCTTTGCCTGTTAAATTCAAATGCTACCAGTAGAGTTTGATGCAGACCCAAAGTGTTGGTGGTGCGGCTATCATTTTTTGTCAAAGTTGTTCAACGGGTTTAATCTTCATTGTTAGTGTATGATCACAGTTATAACTTGTATGAAGTAAAGAAAATTCTGTCTTAGTATGCATGATTTATGCCAAGTAGGTTAGATGATATATTTAGCCCATTCATTTACCTGAAATTATTACTTATGGGGCAAGTGTGGACATTTTGTAAACCAAGTTTATACTCATTATTGCAAAACCAATGTAAAGCATTTTTATCTGTCAAATATGTGTTTTTGCCTGTCTTAGACTACCTTTGGCAATGGCTGGTTTTCAAATTGAGTTTCTGCTACATCTTTCTTTACATGCGTCAGGGAAACAACAAATGCAAGCATCATGCAAGTGAATTTATACAAATTAAGCTCACATGAGGAACCAACTATAATAAGTTAAAGTGATATATAAAATATGAGGGGGAGTCAAGCTAAAGTTATAAAATGGGATTTACCAGAAGATGGAACGAATCTTAACAAAACTGATAATGTCATTTCTCAATGTAGTCTCTACGCTTCTCAATGAGCTTGCACCAATTGCCCAGAAGTGCCTGGATTCCAGCAGAATAAAAGGTTTGGTCTTGTCTTCACAACAACCCGTGCACCTTTTTCTTCATGTTGTCATCTGTCTTTAATCAACGAGATGTTGTTTTAGTGGTCCAAAATGGTGAAAATCACACAGTGCCAAATCTGGCGAATAAGGAGGGTGTGGCAATACCTCAAACTTCTACAGACAAGCCTTGGTGTTCTTAGCAGTATGTGGGTGGGCAGGCATTGACTTGCAGCAAAAGGACTCCTTGAGACAGCAGTCCCTACCGCTTGGATCAAATAGTAGTCTTCACACTGGTCTCCAGCAAGTCGCAGTAACTTGCAGTACTGACTGTAGTACCCCTCGTCATGTAGTGTTTGACAATAACTCGGGTGCACAAGTCGTTGTGAGGACAAGACAAAACCTTTTATTCTGCTGGAATCCAGGCACTTCGGGGCAAGTGGCACAAGTGCATTGAGAAGGGTGGAGACTACATTGAGAAATGACATTAAAACTTCTGTTAAGGTTAGTTCCATATTCTAATAAATCCCATTTTCTAACTTTAGCTTGACTCCCCCTCGTAATTAAAATTGTATACATACTTTATATTTCCACAATAATACATTTGCATAAATACTGAGGTACTAATAAGTGCTGTTGACAGTGACATGTTGTGCTAATAAGAAACTTCGATTAATTATAAAAAAATGCCTTTTACTTTCGTGGCAGTATGATTTTCAGACAATGCAGATTAAATGATTCCTTTTCCCCATGACACATGGCATCCAAAAGCATATTCCTCTTGCCCACTGTCTGTGGAATTAATGCTCTTAAAACAGCTGTTATACAAGTATTATCTGTACCATGTAGAAGAAACTTGAATGGCCAGGTCTTTGTACCAAGGTAAATATTCAATGCTTTTTAAACCTATATATCTTTATTAGGGATGTTGGATTAAATGTAACTGTCCTAGTATAATCCAAATATGGTTATAGAAGGTCATATCATAATGCATTTTTTAACAATTTTTTTCCCCTTAATTTTTCTGTAGCATGCTATGCTTAAGTCCGAGATTCCTGACTTAGTGTTGTCAATGTCAATGTTGTTTTATGCTACACCTGTTATGCATCCATCGCAGCAAGCAAAAGTTGGCTTATTTTCTCATTTCTGACAATGGAAAAATAATTGTCATGTTTCTGATTCAGTTATGGGAAAGACACTTGACCTGCTGGAAGTAGCAGCAGAGGAGAAAATAAGGACAAAACTGGAGCCATCATAAATAATACTGCACATCCTCTTTCTGATATATTGTCATTATGTTCTTTTAACACTAGAATTACCAGAGTCTACGAAAAAACTCGTAGATCTGGCCCACCTTAAATCGCTTCTTAAATCCGTTCACACGTCTCCGCCAGCGTCTTTTGTCCTCTAAATGTGCTGATAAAAGACAAGCTGCCAGCAGCCGGCTATTCCATCCCCCCTCCGACTTAGAACGTGAACGCACTTTTCCCAGCTCATGCCTTGATTGATTGTCTGGGAGTGAACTGGAGTTTTAGACTTGAAATAATACATCGTTATTTGGAACACACGCATTCCATGTGTGTACCGTTTCTACAGTAATCTGTGTAAACACATTGTTAAAACAGAAACTTTTTCATATTTTAGTAATAAATGTTACAAAATGTAGGCATAAACTATAGAATGTATAAAGCCCGAGTTCCTAAGATCAAATAAACACTTCCACAAAAGCTTCACACGCTATGCAACAGCTTCCGTGGCATAGCGTGCTAAGATTTGCCTCTCAAAGCGAGTAGCTTTTCTCTGCCTCACAAACATGAGTTCAATTCCCCGCTGGGGATAAAGTGTTACTTCTTTTTTTTCTTTTTAACCTCAAATGGACATAAAATTTGTAAATTGGTATGCACTGTCAGTTAATGAGATCGTTATATTTTCTTGTGGGATGCTCCTTTTAAAATATTTTTTTAACAATTGAGACTGCAATTAACATGAACAACTGTCCTTATAACTTATTTTTTCAAGATCCATAACACACACACAGACAGACAGAGCACTGCATAATACAGAGACAGACAGGCAGAGATATACAAATAAACAGGGAAGGCACATGTACTGAAAGAAAAAAAAAATCAACATGTGCGTTGTTCCTGCAGCACTGAATAAGCTCACGCGCTCTAACATCACCCCTCCCCCAATCTGACTCTCTAAGTAACAGCACAAGTACAGACACAAACCAAGTGCATGTGTGTACTGTATAATATTAACAAAAAGAGCAGCTTACTACTGAAAACGGCAAATATAGGAGTGAGTGGGAATCGAACCGGGACTCTTGATTACACTTGGTTTGTGTCTGTACTTGTGCTGTTACTTAGAGATCCAGATTTTGGGGTTGGGGGGTAGGGTGGGTGATGTTAGAGCGGGTGAGCTTATTCAGTGCTGCAGGAACACAGAAGTGTGCCAAGAAACACTACTGGATTCCTTCTTGTCTAGAGCAGTATGGCATTAGAATGTTTCACTGTGACTGCTCTCTTATGATTAGCCAAATCAGAAGTTGTTGGATTTTTTTTCTATTGTTTTTTTTTTTTAATAATGATTGTGTATGTGGTTGAGAGGGGTTGTTGTTTGCCATAATATTTCTATATTTCTTGAGCTCCTCTATAAGGTAAATTTCCCTTTGAGACACAATCTATCTATTTATCTGTCTGACTGTCATAACGGTGCCTTTAAAATCATTATTTAAAAAAAAAACCTTTTCAGTGTCAACAATGCCTTCTACCTAACTTATCTAGCACATTGTCTGCATATTAGTTCTTTATTGAATTGACACAGCTAAAACAATGAGACCTAATTAAAAAAATTAGATAGCCTGTGTCACATTTTTCCTGCAGCTGTTAACACACTTAGTTTAGTTTAATCCCATATGTAATTCCTTAAATGCCTTCTCCTGCTATAACACTCAATTGGTGTGCTACGCTGCAATGAATAAAGATGGATATTGCACACCCTAACCACTGCTTTATTGCACTTCACTTTAAAATTTTGCTCTTTATTGATAACATAATTATTTTATGGTAAACACTCAAACTGATTAAAAACTATGAATACAGTTTTCCTACATAAACAGTTATATTTGTGGAGGAGACGCTTAAAGGCCATTATAATGCAACATTCAGTACATTTAGCCATTTCATTTGAGAAACATGTACAGATTTACTGTGCCTCAATTTAGATAGGAGATGAATGCTTCTTTTAGGGGCTAAAAGATGCATAGCTGAACACATTTAAGCAATCATGAGTGTTTTTCTCTGAGTATCTTGTATACAGTATAAGCAATGTGAAATTTGCATTGGTTGTTCTTTCCCATTTGGGGGTGTCCTGTGTTTGTGAAAAGATATACAGTATTTTCACGTGGCACATTCATTTGACTTTTCATGTGAATATTTTAAGCAACATTTCACAAGTCATCAACACTTCATACTATAGAAATAAACCACAAAAAGGAAACTAAAATATTAGTAGCACTATAAATATTAAAAAAAGCACATGAAATACAAAGTACATATAGCACCAAAATTTATGTTTGAATGTGTTTGAATATATTATTTTTAATATGAATATTCATACCTTTTAATTTTTGAGTAATTTGACTTTCTACTGTTGCAGAGTGAACAATGTACACAATTCTAATTGACTTGCAAAGTATTACATCCTAGGTAGATGTACCATCAATGGTTATCTGTTTAGAAAAAATAGTAATATTAAATTAGGTGTATTATAGTCTTCATAACACAAGTTTCAGGCACTCTTAGTTCACGGCTCTTTTTGTTTATTGTGCTGTTTGGCACTGCACTGCAGAATGAGTTGAAAGAAGAAAAAACTAATTGTGATCAATAAGAATAGAGGTGGCATATGAATTCACAAATGGGTTTGCAGTTTACACGCATAAGAGCTACAAATCTTGAGAGAATAGTTAACAGTAATCCAGCATAGAAACAAAGAAATAGAACTGGTTAGTATCTCTCTATTATAATAAAAAAATCTTGGGACGAAACGTGACTTTTTGAAGGGACTTTTTGGAATGAAGTTCCGCTAGATGGAGACTTTTAACATGAGATTCTTTGATGTCACATCATACTTACGACCATTGGAAGCAAGTCCTGCGAGACGGTGACTTTTGCCATTAAATTCTTTCAAGTCATGCCCTACTTACAACCATTTTCAAACAAGACCACGCTCGTCTAACCTCTCAGTCGTCTGAATGCTTTTGTCAGACACACTTCCTGTGTTTTTAGCTCTTAGTAGTGTGAATGCTTTTGGCAGACACACTTCCTGCACTCTCAGCTCTTATAAATTTTATCAAGACAATAATTTTATACATTCTGGATCACACATCAACAACTAAGCGAAGAAGAAAGAGCAGCATGTCGAAAAGAGACCCAAAAGCATTGGAGAGAAAAGAATGTAAAAAAGAACAATAATAATCTATGTGCAAATAGCAAAGTAATAATCGGCTCGGACCAAATGGAATTAAAAACCTCACAGGTCCAATCAGGGTCAGAAATAAAAGACAAAGTAGAACTTCATTTTAACAGGTGACAAGAAAGGTCATGTAGTACATACTGTATTCCACGAATAACATTAGACGCAAAAGGAGATCTTGATATGCTATTCGTATTAAAACGTTTACAGTTTCCCATGTGAATAGCTTTGGCTATGACAATTAACAAATCTCAGGGACAAACATTTGAAAAAGTCGGTTTATTTATTAGAGAGAAAGAAACGATAATCACTCACGGGCAGTTATGATGTACTGTAAGTGCAAACACAGAATCAAAATTCAATCCAAATATTGTTTTTATTGTTTTAATGTAAAAGTGAAAATAATGAATTTGTAACAATTCCCATGAAAATAACAATCTCTTTAAATTGTATATTCGGTTAACCAAACCCGGGGGTTGGTGAGTGAAGCAAGGAGGGGGCTGAGCCCCCTAGTTTCATTAGAAAAAGAGTTAGGAAGCGGTGGAGTAAAGATTGCTTAGTACTGGAGTGCATAAAGCATTCAGGAAGGCTAAAGCTATTGCAGTTGGTAGCCTAATCCTGTTTTATTTTTTGACAAATTGCAGACAACTTTATTTCCATTTTATGGTTTATAGTCAGTGGAAGAAAAGTTAAAACTAAGAAAATGCCACAAAAGCAATAGGCACTAACAGTTTTGTTGCAATGCTGGCAACTTGGGAGCCTTTATAATAGAAGCACCGTAAGCATTTAAAAAATGGACAGTTATTTTCCTTGTTTAACATTGTTTCCTTTCTTCCAAATCAACAGGTTAGGTACATAAAACTATGCTTATCTAACTGTGCATTCATCTTAATGACTTAATGTATCTACCTGTTTAATAAAGATGCTTTTTTTCCTTTTTAAACATAAATTTCAATCCTGTCATCCATCAGTGATTTCTTATACCAATATTTTAGTGCTGTGCTCACAAAAGTGTCAACAGAAATGATTGCAGCAATTGGAGCAAATTGAGATCTTACTATATCACAGGGAATATTATGATAATGAATAAAAGCTATAATCATTAACCAGCAGTCTTATTGTATGCTCCATTAAACATTTTTGATTCAGGTTTATCGTCTGATAAATTATTTTCCAATTCTGACATCCAGTTTTTTTTTTGCCTTCTGATTCTCCACAAATGCTAAGAATGTGTTGTACTTTTACTTGAAAATATGTTTTTTATGTTACATGACTGTAGTTAATTTTAGATATTGTAACATGTGATCTTTATAAGAGCAATTTGTCACAGGTTTCACATTTTCTGCCTTTGAAAATAATACATACTCTTTTGCTTTGTGTTGGGTGAAAACAGTAATTGTTTTTAGCTTTTCTTGTTTTAACAGAAAGGCAAAGGTCCCAGGATGGCTTATTCTTTTAAAAATATATCATGCAGTACTTCAGTTATTTCTGGAGACTGGAAATGGCCAATCAGTTGTCAAACCTTATATTGTACCATATGTATTTCATGAACCAATTTACAATGTAATGTATATTACATAATTTGGAGAAGGCATTCGACCGTGTCCCTCGAAGCATCCTGTGAGGTGTGCTCCAAGAGTACGGGGTACAAGGCTCTTTGTTACGAGCCATTCAGTCCCTGTACAGGAGGATCAGGAGCTTGGTCCACATTGCCGGTAATAAGTCAAACTTGTTTCCTATTGAGTTTGGACTCCGCCAGGGCTGCCCTTTGTCACCAATTCTGTTCATAAGTTTTATGGACAGAATTTCTAGGCACAGGCAAGGAGCGGAGGGGGTCTGGTTCGGTGACCTCAGAATCTCATCTCTGCTATTTGCGGATGACATGGTTCTGTTGGCTTCATCAGACAATGACCTCCAGCGGAGCGGTTCACAGCCGAGTGTGAAGCGGCAGGGATGAGAGTCAGCACCTCTAAATCCGAGGCCATGTTTCTCTGCCAGAAAAGGGTGGAATGCTCTCTCCAGGTTGGGAACACATTACTGCCTCAAGTGGAGGAGTTCAAGTATCTCAGGGTCTTGTTCACGAGTGAGGGAAGAATGGAGCTGGAGGTTGACAGATGGATGCGGGCTCTGCAACGGTCCGTCGTGGTGAAGAGAGAGCTGAGCCAAAAGGTGAGGCTGTCTGTTTACCAGTTGATCTACGTTCCTACCCTCGCCTATGGCCACGAGCTTTGGGTAGTGACTGAAAGAGCAAGATCGCGGATACAAACGGCCAAAATGAGTTTTCTCCGCAGGGTGGCTGAACTTTCCCTTAGAGATAGGGTGAGGAGTTCAGTTATCCGGGAGAGACTCGGAGTAGAGTTGCTGCTTCTCCGCATTGAGAGGAGCCAGTTGAGGTGGCTAGGGCATCTGGTCAGGATGCCCCCTGGACATCTCCCTAGGGGGGTGTTCCAGGCATGTCCCAATGGGAGAAGGCCACGGAGCAGACCCAGGACACGCTGGAGGGATTATATCTCCCGGCTCGCCTGGGAACGCCTCATGGTCCCCCCGGAAGGAGCTGGAGGAGGTGGCCGGGGAGAGGGAGGTCTGGGCTTCCCTGCTTAGGCTGCTGCCCCCGCGACCCGACATCGGATAAGCAGTGGACAATGGATGGATGTATATTACATGATACTGTATATTACTGTTATGTTCATATTCTTTATTTTTAATATACTGGCTTTTTTAACTTACCAGAAGTTTGCCAGATGGAGTAATCTCTTTCATTTTCTTTTTTATTGTCAGGCTGGTTTGGTGTTTTTCTAAGTATGTTCTCTTTCCTGCTCTTTACTGACATGTGTATCTACTGGATTCACCGCTTTCTTCATCATAAGCTCATCTACAAGGTAACTTTCACAACGATCTCTTGTGAATGTTTCAGAATACCAAACCTTTGGTGAAACGGTCTATAGCCAGAATTATTACTTTAAAAGGGCAATAAGATAACCAGGAGGTATTTATAGACCTTTTACTATGTTGTGGATTTAGTGTTGGTGTCACTGATAAGATCTAAGAAAAAAAATTTAAAATAAGCATGGTTTTAAGAATCAACCATTCATTCACTCTTCTGCTATAAATAATAGATGACATGTTTGTTTATTTTTAGCGGGAAAGTATTCTGATGTGAGAATCTGATTTAATAAGTGTTTCAAAATAAAAATGTCAACAAATCAAAAATGCTATGGGGAAAAAAGTAGCAAAAAGTAAATTAAAATATTAAGTTGCTTCCTATGCTAATGTTGTGTTTTTTCCTTTCTGACATTTTCAATTAAATTGCATCTTAAATGTTTGTAGATTTTTTTTTCCCATTTATTTTCACACATAAGTATTAAAATGATTGAATCATTGTTTTTATTTGGTTAATATTTGCAGTCATTTTCAGGTAAACTTGAAAGTAGTTTCCAGAAATTATTTAATTAATTAATTTATTTAACATAAACAGTTTGAAGTATTCCAGAATCTTCTACCCAATTTTCCTCATTTCTTTTCTGTATTTTCAGTATTTCCACAAACCACACCATGTCTGGAAGATTCCTACACCTTTTGCCAGCCATGCTTTTCATCCAGTGGATGGCTTCCTGCAGGGCTTGCCATATCACATCTATCCCTTCTTGTTTCCCTTGCACAAAGTGGTTTACCTTGGTTTGTACGTATTTGTCAATGTATGGACAGTGTCTATCCATGATGGAGATTATCGGGTTCCTAAATTTCTCCAGTCCATTATAAATGGTTCAGCACACCACACTGACCACCACCTCTTCTTTGACTATAATTATGGCCAATATTTCACACTGTGGGACCACATTGGGGGCTCTTATAGATTCCCCTCAGCTTTCCAAGGAAAGGGTCCTCATCTCTCTGTTAGACAGAGTAAACAGATAGATGAACTCAATACAAATTGGGACCATAAATCTGAAAATTCCAAAGCGCATAAAAATAAATAAATATTAATACTATTCTTGAATAACGGGATGAAGAAAACCATTTTGGATTTGCAAGTAACTGGTTGTAAATAACTGACTTATGGAGTTTTGTTTAACACAAGTACAATAATTTAAAACCTCATGATTGAAAAGAAAATGTGTATAAGATGTGCTATGTGGTATGCATTAACAATGACAATGTCAAGGAGCATAAAGCATCTTTGTGACTGTTAGGAAATTACCAAAATGAAAATGATGATTGAAAAACTTAAGCATATCTTGAAGGAATGTATATGTCTACAATTAAGTTTAAATGTCAATTAAATGTTAAGTAAATATAATTTTCAGTTATGTGCTCATAATATTTGTTCACATCATAAACCTGTATTCATATCGGTAACAGGCAGTATATTTATATAGCCGACTGAACATTCATTCTTAACCAGTCTGTTTTATACAAAAAATAGGTTATATTGGTAAATATTTCAGTCAATGATAAAAAGCAGTTAATTTAAAGTTTCCTTGTAATTTATAAATTTCTCAAATTGTTCGTTTAAAGTCAGAGAAAAAGTGATTCAGTGTGACATAATTCACACTTTATAAATAATAGGAATCCAGGTTCAAACTGTTATTGTTATTACTACTACTTCTACACTAGGTAACAAAATTGAATTTTTTGTTACATGAATCAATAAATATGGATCTCATGGTATTTTTCATGCTGAATCCAAGTATCTAATTAGACTTTCTTTATCAGAAGGAATTTAAGTGACATATGATTATAATTTACATCAACAGATTATCTATTGTCATGGAACTCTCACCACATGTCCAAATGTGTTACAGGCTGCAAACTCTAGCAGAAAAGACTTCTTTTCTGTCCTTCTGGAAACATGTACAGAAATGGTAATAAAAACATGCTAATTTTGAATTTAGCTTTAAAAACCTGTGCACCTTATTAAGAGCTTATATATAAAGTAAACTGCCCATAAAGAACTTAACAGTGTTGATGATAGAAACATTCTGTGTACATTTTAGAAATCAGCATGAAAAAGTACTTTTGAAACCCCTAAGTTATGTGACATAATTTTTGTTGGCCAGTTTTATTATAGAAACACTTGTAGGATGTGAATAGCTCAGTTCAAGTGTATATTGGACTGTTTTAAAATTATCCTCAATAAGTAATACTTGATTTACTGAAAACTGAGTTCAAATTTGAGCAGATGTTTTACTTATTTGTATTTTGATTCTGCTTGAATTGGTGCCTGGAATATGCTTTGTGTAGCAAAAGTGTTGCCTTTTTAAAAATGCATTAGTTTGTGCCAAGAAAGAATATCATGTTTTCTGTGTTTTGTACACACATTATAAATTCAAGATTTGTAAATAAATAAAGGTAAAGTTCAGTGAAAAGAAGGCATACAAAATACACCAAGGGTTCAAGTTCAAGGTTTTATATAGTAATTATGATTTTTGGTTGTAATGTTAAATTAATAATACTATAATTAATGTAAAAAAGAGAGTATATTTTCATAATGGTTGTTTGAATTTGTAGAGAACTTTTTATGATGCAGTAGTGTGGAACACCACTTCTTGAATGGTTTGCTGTAATTTCAAAAAGAGAGCAAGCAGAACAATGTACCTTCACAAACTTTGAATGGTGTAGTAAACTTTTGAAATTCTCTGCCTTTTAATTTCTGCTCTTGAGTCACAAGTATACTTAATTTCTAGCCAAGTTGTACTTTTTCTGTTCTGCAAGTATAATGTGATGGAAAACACATGGTCCTTAACCTAATTTTTGTATTTTTACAATATTTACTTTTTCAGAGAATGTGATTTACATTTTAAAAAGTCAGATGTAAAAGTAGTTGTCAGTGTTGCTTTGTATTATATCACAAAGACTACTATATTGACATTTACATTTATTTACTTGGAAGATAATTTTATTCAAAGTGGCTTACAAAAGAAGTCAGTATAACTGAGTAAACGTTAGTCTGGGGACTGTTTTGCAGCAAGTGGTTGAAAACAAGCTTGCAGAATTGACTATCACAAGAGCTCCAAACCACAGAGAAAAAAAAACTAGACTAGTACTCTTTTCTTACCTACTAAAAAACTACCCTCAAACCATTATCAATTATAGACATATTCATGTAACAAGAGAGTCTTCAAACACTTCCTAAACAGAGTAATGGAGGTGGGCAGCTCATTCCACTGACTCAAAGCTACACAGGCTAGGATTTGATGGCACATAGAGGTGTTTATTGGCAGATGTGAGTGGGCAAGAAGGAGCATAGGTGCCTCCATGTACATAAAGGTGCTAAACCAATGGCTGCGCTGTAGGCAAGCATCAAGAAATTGAATTTAATGCATTCTGCAACAGGGGGCCAGTGTAGTGACATGAAAAGATGTACTGCTGCATTTTGAATCATATGCAGTGGTTTGGTAGCATAATGAGTATGCCGATTTTGTTTGTCTCTCCATATTTTCTTATTCCACTTTGAGGTCCTGGATTAGCTATTTTATGTTGCTGGGTGGTGTTGTGCGACTTCCTCATAGCTTCAGTCATCTGGGTATAATTACTGTCTTTCTCCTTGCATGTTCTTCCACTACAGTTTTCCCTGGTTTTCTCACATATTATGACACTTTAATATGAGTTTAGTTGATGATGTTGCTTTGTCCCAACATACATAATGTTGTCCCATTCATTGTTCTTTGCCTTGCACCTGACACTGCCAGGAGATGCTAAAACTCTCCACGACTTTATAATGGAAAAATTGGGTTAAAATAATAAATGCCAGTCTAGGTTAGGCCTACATTATGAAGTTCTTGTATAAATTCCAGTTACTATTGCTTTAATTTCTAATGTATGGCTATATTAGATTATTATATTATTATATATTGTGAATTTCCCATTGGGATTAATAAAGTATCTATCTATCTATCTATCTATCTATCTATCTATCTATCTATCTATCTATCTATCTATCTATATTAAACTGAAGCAGTGTAAACTCGTTCATTACTTCAGTAACTTGTTATGTAATGAGCTTGACTTATAATTGTGACGCAGATGGGTCATTTTTCTATCCTTATGTTCAATGCTGATATTCCATACTGTTTTAAATAGTATGTTACCATATTTATTAAAAATACCCAATCAGTTCAAGAAATGTATTGGTGTTGGTCAATGTTAACCAAAAATTGTATCCTTTGCAAACTAACTTCTACATGTAAAGTTAAGAAATTCATTGTTGTCTTTTATTTTCCTTTTCTTGATCTTTGGACAGTGGAGTAATTAAAAAATAAGAAAATAGAGTATTATATCATGAAAGTCTGGCCTATAAAATCAGTTAAATTAAATAAACTGTTTTGTATTTTGTTCATACAAATTGTTGTAAACATGTAGGTGATGGGTACCATAGTGTTTTTTTGTGTGTTTGAATCAAAATGCAATAAATACAAAACTGCTCCTTTGCGAAATCCAATACATCTGCTTTGCTTTTAGTTATGATACTCAATCTGTGAATTAAATTACAATGTGCTTTTGTGTTGCATTTTAAACTGACATGTAAATTGTATGCCATAGTTAAAAGCAATCAATTGTTTGTTTGATATGTTTTTAATTATGTCACAATGAAACTGTGTCAAAGTTAAATGTCCCACTTGTGAATGTATTGCATTTCAACTTAATTTATGCATTGGATTGCATTTAATTTTGGTAGAAATAATCTTCCATACTTCATGGTTCAAGCATGACAATAAAAAATTTTAATGCAGCAATATACATACAGTAGGTATAGAAAAGAATCATTTCTGAACTGTAGCTGTGATATCCTTCACTTAGATGTTGTAGAGTGCATTGAGTAAGTAAATCTGGGAAGAAATATTTTTTTGTGTGTGTTTTCATTTAAGGCTGTAAAGCAAAAAAAATGGGAATATTTCGAAGGGGATGATTCTTTTCTATACCCAGTGTATATCACTGGCTGTATTCAACTAAAGATGTCTGACACTGTAAAGCACATATTGCACCTTAGAATATCCATGACGTTCAAACTGAGAAACTAATTTTTGGGGTCTAAATTAGGTCTGAAAACAAAATTTGAGAATACACAATGCAATATTTTAGTTCATTTTTGATAAAGTTTTTTGTATGCAATGGTAAAATGCATCAATGTGACATAATCCTTTTAAAATGACCTATTTACAAAAATGTTCCCTTCTGAGATGCTAATTGTGTTTATGCTGTGGTAGAGGAATGCTATACATTCATGTACAATAAAACTTTACAAATAAACATTGCTGTGTAAAGTTGCAGGTAACTATCTACCCCATGTATAAAGACGGGCAACCAGCAAGCTTACCTGGACTATTGGGTTTGCAAAGCAGACCACCACATGCAGTTTCAATTTGTCCACCCTGGTATTGTGATGGTAAGTGTACTTGTCCTTTAAGCATTGCTTCCCAGTTTGATTTCTGCGGATTATAATAAAACTTGTGTGGCAGGCGGCTGGTGTCCATGCCCAGCCAAGACGCCCTTGCACACTATATTCAGGGGGAGCAGCCCTGGACAGTGCAATATACCCCCACCCCCCCAGATGCTAGATGGCCGCCCCCCTGGGGTGGAGCAGTGCATCGGTTTCCCACAGGGCTCCCTTGGAATTGGAGTTGGGTGCAGCCCTGTTGGGTCCCACAGGCACCGCCAGGGGGTGCTGTGTTTGGGACTCCTGAGCCCGTGTGGGCAGCAGATTCATCACACACGGAAGTAAGCCAGAACTTGGTGATCAAGCACCTGGAGCACTTCCGGGTGAACTATAAAAGGAGCCAGCAAACACCACTCAGTGGCCAGAGTCTGGTGGGAGGAGGACAAAGCTTGGTGAGGAGTGGTGGTGGAAGAAAAGAGTGTGGTATACTGGTGCTATACTGTTATTCGGACTGTGTTGTGGCTGGAGAAATTATGGGAAAGACATGCCCTCCAGCTGAAGAAAAATAAAAGTTTATTTATTTTTATACATGCTTTCGGGTGAATCTGTGTCGTGTCGGGCGAAATATAGCACCTTTTCTTTCACTTGTTACTTAATCAAGCATTCTCAGTATACTTGTCATTGATGTAAGCTGCTCTAGGTTGGGCCATGAGTGGTAGTGCTGCTGCTTTGCAGTAAGGAGATTGTGGGTTCGCTTCCCGGGTCCTCCCTGAGTGGTGACCGCTTTGAGTAGTGAGAAAAGCGCTACATACAGAAAATGTAAAGGAATTATTAATTAAAGGAATTATATTGTCTTTGGAGTTGTTATTGCAATTTGTGGCTGAAAACATACTGTTATAGCACTGTCTTTCAGTCATGTTTTAAACTGTACTCTGGTAACAAGTAGCTGTAACCCCACAGCTGCATCAAATTTTATAACAAATTGAGATCACTGAATGTACTGAATGATAATCAAATGATAATTCACTTTATTTGGCATATTCAATTTCTTGCATTAGGAATTTGTAATTTTTCACACACCCCAGCTTACTCTCTAGAGACACACAAAGAACCGTGAGGTCAGAATGCAGGGTCAGCTATTTCTACAGTGTCCCTGATGCAATTGTAGGTTAAGGGCCCAACGGATTTAGTCTAAACACTAAAAGTCTACAGTGGACTTTTGACATAATATCCAGTAAAAGCTGGGAAACACATCTATATCTACATAAATAAAACTGAGTTGATGGCAGTTTGTATTAGTTGTGTATAGTTGTATGTTTAGTCTGGCATTATTCAAAAACAGCTGGACGTATTGTCTTGAAAATAGGAGGATAACAGCGGAGCAGCCCAACTTAGAATATAAAATGTACAATGTTTAATGCTGTGGTGGGAAGAGCTTGATGAATCTGATGTCCCTGAATTTCTATTGAACATTGAATCCCTTCCTTTTATGTCAGAAGCTAAAGTTAAAGGTGATTGGTTGATGATAGTTCGGGCACAGGGGCAGAATGAGTGACCATGATCTTGATGGAATATGATAAATGAGAATGTGTATTATACCCCAAGTTTCTCTAATACTGTACAATCAAATTAACCCATTCCATTTCAAATAGCTGCAGTTCCCAGCAAGTTTCTGTTTTGCAGCTGGACACCTATGGTCAAACTGCTTCTCTTATGGGGCAACTAACTGTATGTTGCTTGTTCAGAGGAGTGTAAAGTAAAATTCACAATGAGTTTGGGGAAAAAAACATCAAGCAAAGACAGGAAACATTGTTAGTGTAATAATAAGTTCCACTTAAACATTGATGTATTGGGGCCAATATAAAAAAAAATAGCTGGTCATGTTTAAAAATACAAAAGAATTTAAAAGAATTTTAAACATTTAAAGAAAAAACAATCATTTTGAAATTTTACCTGTTTATATTATTTTGCTTATATACAGTGGTGTGAAAAACTATTTGCCCCCTTCCTGATTTCTTATTCTTTTGCATGTTTGTCACACAAAATGTTTCTGATCATCAAACACATTTAACCATTAGTCAAATATAACACAAGTAAACACAAAATGCAGTTTTTAAATGATGGTTTTTATTATTTAGGGAGAAAAAAAATCCAAACCTACATGGCCCTGTGTAAAAAGTAATTGCCCCCTTGTTAAAAAATAACCTAACTGTGGTGTATCACACCTGAGTTCAATTTCCGTAGCCACCCCCAGGCCTGATTACTGCCACACCTGTTTCAATCAAGAAATCACTTAAATAGGAGCTGCCTGACACAGAGAAGTAGACCAAAAGCACCTCAAAAGCTAGACATCATGCCAAGATCCAAAGAAATTCAGGAACAAATGAGAACAGAAGTAATTGAGATCTATCAGTCTGGTAAAGGTTATAAAGCCATTTCTAAAGCTTTGGGACTCCAGCGAACCACAGTGACAGCCATTATCCACAAATGGCAAAAACATGGAACAGTGGTGAACCTTCCTAGGAGTGGCCGGCCGACCAAAATTACCCCAAGAGCGCAGAGACGACTCATCCGAGAGGTCACAAAAGACCCCAGGACAACGTCTAAAGAACTGCAGGCCTTACTTGCCTCAATTAAGGTCAGTGTTCACGACTCCACCATAAGAAAGAGACTGGGCAAAAACGGCCTGCATGGAAGATTTCCAAGACGCAAACCACTGTTAAGCAAAAAGAACATTAGGGCTCGTCTCAATTTTGCTAAGAAACATCTCAATGATTGCCAAGACTTTTGGGAAAATACCTTGTGGACTGATGAGTCAAAAGTTGAACTTTTTGGAAGGCAAATGTCCCGTTACATCTGGCGTAAAAGGAACACAGCATTTCAGAAAAAGAACATCATACCAACAGTAAAATATGGTGGTGGTAGTGTGATGGTCTGGGGTTGTTTTGTTGCTTCAGGACCTGGAAGGCTTGCTGTGATAGATGGAACCATGAATTCTACTGTCTACCAAAAAATCCTGAAGGAGAATGTCCGGCCATCTGTTCGTCAACTCAAGCTGAAGCGATCTTGGGTGCTGCAACAGGACAATGACCCAAAACACACCAGCAAATCCACCTCTGAATGGCTGAAGAAAAACAAAATGAAGACTTTGGAGTGGCCTAGTGAAAGTCCTGACCTGAATCCAATTGAGATGCTATGGCATGACCTTAAAAAGGCGGTTCATGCTAGAAAACCCTCAAATAAAGCTGAATTACAACAATTTTGCAAAGATGAGTGGGCCAAAATTCCTCCAGAGTGCTGTAAAAGACTCATTGCAAGTTATCGCAAACGCTTGATTGCAGTTATTGCTGCTAAGGGTGGCCCAACCAGTTATTAGGTTCAGGGGGCAATTACATTTTCACACAGGGCCATGTAGGTTTGGATTTTTTTTTCTCCCTAAATAATAAAAACCACCATTTACAAACTGTATTTTGTGTTTACTTGTGTTATATTTGACTAATGGTTAAATGTGTTTGATGATCAGAAACATTTTGTGTGACAAACATGCAAAAGAATAAGAAATTAGGAAGGGGGCAAATAGTTTTTCACACCACTGTAAATCTAATTTTATTTTGCTACACAGTAAATAAATTTCAGGAATTAAACATCAGAAATAATGTTTGTGTTATCTGTCTCACAGGTTGACTGGTTTGCCGGTTTATTTTTCCTTAATGGCCACTTAATTTAACGCCCACATCACAAGCACTGAGCTTAAGGGAGAAAAACTGTTGGTGCTGAAGAAAAAGGGCCCCTTGCATATAATGTGTAGATGTTATAGTTAAAAGATGTACAATAGGTTGTGGTGGTAGTGCATTGCTGCTTCCACCACACGACAAACCACTTGGTTTGGGATCCGAGTGCAGCGGGTGATACCTCAGCACCACACTGGAACAGTGTGAGGTTTTTTTATGGTGGCTGGAGTGCCAATCCTGCCACCCACCCTGTACATTAATGAATGTACTTCTTCTTTCGGCTGCTCCCATCAGGGGTTGCCACAGCTGATCATCTTTTTCCATATCTTCCTCTCCTCTACATCTTGCTCTGTCACACCCATCACCTGCATGTCCTCTCTCACCACATCCATAAACCTTCGCTTAGGCCTTCCTCTTTTCCTCTTGCCTGGCAGCACAATCCATAACATCCTTCTCCCAATATACCCAGCATCTCTCCTCTGCACATATCCAAACCAACACAATCTCACCTTTCTGACTTTGTCTCCAAACTATCCAACCTGAGCAGACCCTCTAATGTACTCATTTCTAATTCTGTCCATCCTCGTCACTTACAATGCAAATCTTAACATCTTTAACTCTGCCGCCTCCAGTTCTGTCTCCTGCTTTCTGGTCAGTGCCACCGTCTCTAACCCATATAACATAGCTGGTCTCATTACCATCCTGTAGACCTTCCCTTTCACTCTTGCTGATATCCGTCTGTCACAAATCACTCCTGACACTCTTCTTCACCCATTCCACTCTGCCTGCACTCTCTTTTTCACCTCTCTTCCACAATCTCCATTACTCTGTACTGTTGATCCCAAGTATTTAAACTCATCCACCTTCGCCAACTCTACTCCCTGCAACTTCACCACTCTCCTGGCCTCCCTCTCATTTACACACATGTATTCTGTCTTGTTCCTACTGACCTTCATTCGTCTCCTCTCTAGAGTATATCTCCACCTCTCCAGGGTCTCCTCAACCTGCTCCCTACTATTGCTACAGATCACAATGTCCCACCCTGTACATTAATGAATATTTCTCTTAATTTAGACATCTTTCTATTGTAGCGTGTTGGCCAGCCATCAATATTGGGCCCTTTGCAAGAATTAACCATAAACGTGCAGTCCATCACAGGGCCCAGTCACTTGATGTGGATGGAAAAAAGAGATAACTGTGGAAAGCTGACTTTGACGAGGGGAGAATGTACAAACAGCATAGACTACAGTTCTTAAAGAATGGATTTCATTTTCTGAAACCACCTTTTCTTCTTCAAGGTAATATGGACAAAGCATGAGTCGACTGACACTTCTACTTAGTTAAACACATCCTGTGCTCAGTGGTAAGGAACCAGTATAGAACTGCCAGAATGGGGTACCAACCCAGTAATCCCTGTTTAATATTGACAACTGGGTGTTAAAGGGCACAGCTCAAAATATGCTGTTAAGTAAGTCATCCATTATAGAGTTCTCTGCACTTCCTTAGCCTCACTCATGAGCTTCTTCAAGTCTTAAATCCAGGTCGCAAACTGACAGCACCTTTGGGTGCCACTGTTGTCTTTTATAGTTTTCTGAATGTACCACATACTGCTGACAAGCTGAAATGTTGGGATGCCAACCCAGTTGTCCCCATCAAAGGAATAAACAAAAAGTGTGCTCAATCTCATCAAAACAAACAAAAATAAGGGTCCTTGTCTCAGGACCCTTTCTTGGCTAACAAGCATGCTGTAGTCACTTTGAGAAGGAGCTCTGTCCTGTGGTGTGTTCTCATAACGAATGAGGTCTCCTTCCAGGAACCATGGGATATGTAGCGGAGGAACCAGAAAAGGAAGGAGTCAGTTGCCCTCTCTGGGTGTCTTCTCGGAACTGTGGAGGGAAAATCAACCCAGGATGGTAGTATATACAGTATCTTAGACGAGCCTGACACTCATGTGTGACTTTGTATAGGTTGTCATGTTTTTGTGAAGTAAATCCATTCAATGAAATCTCCTTTTCCTAATGTGACTGCATAATAACCATTAATGTAAATAGAGAAAAATATATATATGATCCATTGGCCCTAAAAATGCCCCCAATTTCTGTTCAAGTAACAGTACAATTGAACAGAACATGACACATGACAATTGAACAGAATTAGTTTTAATAATAACATTAGTCATCAAAACAAACCCTAATAAGACATTTTCTCCATCAATTAATACAATCTAATAAGGCTGTTTACCTCTGCTTTTCCAATTGCAAATTCACATTCTAACAAATGACCTTTCAATCTCCCCTTTTGCTTTTTAAACTCTTTCATAAGCATTTTTTGTAAAGTCTATGCTCAAGATAATGTGAGAAGACATGAGTGAAGCACAACATGCAAACTCAACACCTACTACGAGAATTATTAAGACTGGAATTGTGCATTTCCAAATATCCAGCTATGCCTCAGACATCCTGCTCCATTCCGTTACACGGTTGCAGTGAGGAGTTCAGTAATCCTTCGCTATATCGCGCTTCACCTTTCGCGGCTTCACTCTATCGCGGATTTTATATGTAAGCATATTTAAATATATATCGCAGATTTTTTGCTGGTTCGCGGATTTCTGCGGACAATGGGTCTTTTAATTTCTGGTACATGCTTCCTCAGTTGGTTTGCCCAGTTGATTTCATACAAGGGATGCTATTGGCAGATGGCTGAGAAGAAACCCAACTTACTTTTCTCTGTCTCTCTTGCGCTGACTTTCTCTGATCCTGATGTAGGGGGATTGAGCAGGGGGGCTGTTCGCACACCTAGACGATAGGGACACTAGTCTAAAAATGCTAAAAGATTATCTTCACGTTGCTACCTTCTGTGCAGCTGCTTCCTGAAGCGACATGCTGCACGGTGCTTCGCATACTTAAAAGCTCGAAGGGCACGTATTGATTTTTGATGTTTGTTTTTCTCTGTCTCTCTCTCTCTTTGTCTGCTCCTGACGGAGGGGGTGTGAGCTGCCGCCTTCAACAGCTTTGTGCCGCGGTGCTTCACATGCTTAAAAGCCAAACAGCCCTATTGATTTGTTTGCTTTCCTCTCTATCTTTCTGACAGTCTCTGCTCCTGATGCGCACTCCTTTGAAGAGGAAGATATGTTTGCATTCTTTTAATTGTGAGACGGAACTGTCATCTCTGTCTTGTCATGGAGCACAGTTTAAACTTTTGAAAAAGAGACAAATGTTTGTTTGCAGTGTTTGAATAACGTTCCTGTCTCTCTACAACCTCCTGTGTTTCTGCGCAAATCTGTGACCCAAGCATGACAATATAAAAATAACGATATAAACATATGGTTTCTACTTCGCGGATTTTCTTATTTCGCGGGTGGCTCTGGAACGCAACCCCCGCGATGGAGGAGGGATTACTGCATTTAGAATGTGTGGCGGGCAGCCGGGGCCCATGCCCAGCCGGGACGCCCCTTCTACATATGTTCCAGGGGAGCAACCATGGGCTCCTCAGTACCTCCCCTGGGACGCATGGTGGCAGCCTCACTGGCTGATGATGGTGCCTCAGTTTCCCACAGGGCTCCATGGGAGATGGAGTTCTCCACAGCCTTGTTGGGATCTGGGGTGGCTGCCAGGGGGTGCTGCATGGGTCCCTGAGCCGGCCTGGACAACTCTACAGCCTCGCCCGGAAGTGCAATCAGAAACAGGTGATCAGGCACCTGGAGCACTTCCGGGTGGGCTATAAAAAGGGCCAGCAACCACCACTCAGGAGCCAGAATCATGAGGAAGAGAACGAGGTTGACAAGGAGGAGTAGTGGTGCCAAACGGGTGTGTGTTTGTGGTTTTGGATTTGTGCTTACTTGGACTGTGTTGTGGCTGGGGGGATCATGGGGAAGACGTGCCCTCCAGCTGACGAAAAATAAAAGTCTTTTGTGTTTTACATGTGCCTCAGTGTGAGTTTGTATCAGGCTGGGTGCAATACAGTGTCTATATCACAAATGATAGTCAAAATCGAAGGGTGTTAGCGCTAATGGCTCAAGTTTCAAAATCATCTTAGACCAAGTCTTTATAACAATGAAAATTTAACTTCATTGTGATTCATAAGATGGCTATTAAAGGGATTTAACACAACTTTTTCATATACCCATGTTTTTGTAAAGACACTATGGAGAACCTCGATTGTTTAAATTAATTGGGACCAAGGTTGGTTCAGTTAATCAAGCCATTCACACGAGAATACCCAGTTAATACAAAACAAAGTGCAAGTGGGCCTACAATTAAATGATTGTATGCAAGACTATTACTACTGTATTTATGAAATATAATGTATTATAAAAAATAAGTTAGAAATTTTAATTTGTAAATATTAAGTAGTGTTGACTGGCGAAGTTTGTTAAAGTGTTTTTTAACAGCTAATATGCTGTATTTTCTGCTGTCATTTTTCTTTTTTTTCTTTTTTTAATTGAATTTATTTAAAGCATTTTTAACATTCCATACAATCAAGTCAAACTTAACACAACTAAATTCAATTCAACCCCCACCCATGAGAAAGAGAGAAAGACCAACAGTCAGAGTAAAACTTTTGAGAGTAGTTTAGAGGGAAAGGTGTCTTTCTTCCCAATATAAATGCTTAATCTAAAATGTTATTGATTAGATCCTGCCAGGTTTTTAAAAAATTTCTCAACAGACCCTCTAAGAGAGAATTTGATTTTTTTCCAATTTCATATAGTATATAACATCAGTTACCCACTGACTTAAAAGATGTGGGTTAGGATTCTTCCAGTTGAGCAAGATAAGTCTACGTGCTAATAGTGAAGTAAAGGCAATTACAGTTTGTTTGTCCTTCTTCACTTTAAGCTCATCTGAGAGTCCACCATATGCAGCTATTAATAGATTAGGAATAATTGTGACACCAAGGCTGTGTGATTTAAAGGTTTTTGTCCAGAATGATGTTAATTTGGTGTATGGCGAAAACATGTGGCCTAATGAGGCTGGAGCTCGATTACAACGTTTGCAGGTTGGATCTTGCCCTGGAAACATTTTGGACCATTTTAAACGAGAGAGATGTGCTCGATAAAAAATTTTAAGTTGAATAATTGAATGCTTTGTGCATATGGAGCTCGAGTGAATTTTGTGCATGGCTGCCTTCCACTCCTTTTCTGAAATGTTGAGTAAGAAATCTTTTTCCCATTGTACTCTGGGATCTTTAAAAGGAAGGGACTTTACAATGTTTTTATATACATATTATAGAAATGCTGTCTGAGTCTTCAAGACTGATCAGTATCCCTTCTGGAATAGAAATAGGTGGAAGGTGAGGAAAATTGTGAAGATTTTGTTTAGCAAAGTCTAATTTGGAGAGAGTAGAAAAAATGGTGTTGATGGGAAACTAAATTTACAGTGTAAGTCTTCATAGGATGCAAAGACATTATTTATATAGAAATCTCTAAATTATTTAATCCCATACGTTTTCTAAACATTAAAAACTGTTTAGAGCGTGGAAGTTTGAGAGGGTGGAAAAAGCTGGTGATCATGTAGAGGTGCCACAGTTAGAATATTCTCTGACTTGAAGTGCTTCCTACATTGGTTCCATATTCTGAGTGAATGAAGGACAATTAGGCTGTTAGTATATTGACATTACCTTGTATTTACTGGTGTACAAAGCAAGGAATATAAAGAGGTACCACAGGATTTCATTTCTATTGCAGAAAAAGCTGGCATGTGTTCATCTGTTTGTATCAGTGTCCAGGTTTTTGTAGCTTGTATGTTTGCTGCCCAGTAATAAAGGACACATCTGCTGTCCTTTTTTTGCTGAATATTTTCCTGGAAATTCACCCTGTGACTGGCTTAGGGTCGCCTTTGCATGGATAATCAGCCATGCAACCAGCTATGATCTCAAAACAAGCCTTAAAAGAGCCCTCTTCTTTTCCCTCCCACAACAAACAAAACACATACAATCCCTGTAAAATAAAAATATTAATGAAAAATAATTATTACTGTTTACAAGGTGTTTCTGTCTTCCTCATTGAATAAAAAAGAACAAAGCATCTGTGCAGATATCGGAAACAAAAAAGATGAACAGTTGCAACCAGTGTCGTGACTTATAATGGAGTGAGCGTTGTGCCCCAAGATTGGAACTCCGTGAGCACAATGATACAGTGTATATGTATATATATATATATATATATATATATATATATATATATATATATATATATATATATATATATATTATATATATATAATATAATCTTTTTTTTTTACTTCTAGTTTGTGGCCATTTGTTGTATTTTGTTTGTGGTTAACATCCCATTTATGTCTTGTGTTTGAGGCACAGTGATTAGAACTGCTGTCTCACACCTCATGTCACATTTCTGGCCACAATAATCAGTCCCAACACCATTGGTAGACACTTTCCTAGCCCTTGGGGACACATAAAAGACCATCATGCTATTATAGGCCTCTCAAAACTAGTTCAGTTCCTCTTTCCCCATTGAGTTCAATGCATTTTGCAGAGTTTCTCGAAGTTTCTGAACATTAACGTGATTTTGCCAAACTCTGCAGGGCGAAGCAAACTCGGCAGGGTTAGCTCACTAATAATAACCAAAATGTTTTAAAGAAATTATATTTATTTTGGACTTGCTTACTTTTTGAATATGCTTTCAGCTATAAATTACACATTTTTTACAAAAACAATCACAAATAATTGGACACAACAAATAATGAATCTTAAGAAGCTTATTTTTTTTAATTTTGCATTTAATCTTGAGTTTTTCTTTGAACCTTGTGAGACTTTTTATCTCATCCTGTTTGATAGTTGTATCTCTGTAGAACCGCATTCAGATTGTCACTCACACCATTCCGTTGCAGTTTCTTAACATTACAAGTGACGCATATATTTTTCATCTCGTTTAAAACCTTTTTTTCAATGTGCAAGAGCAGGGTGAAAAGGTATTCTAGTGCAAAGGGTGGAAAGGGGAACGCAGACACAGGAACACATACCTGCACACATCTCCAGGGAGCTCGTTCATTGCTAAAATCCTTTGGCATGGCTGCATGGCTACAGGTTAGCCTCCCGAAGGATCTTAACTCGGATCAGCTAACTAATTCTGGGAAAATGAACTGAGATGCTATTACCTCTGACCTCAAATAAGCAGTGCAAAGCACTAGGCAGCAACTTGCTGGAACGAAGGTGTGTGCCCCAGCTGTCCATGATAACGAATACATCAAATCCTCTTAGATGAAGTTTGGAAGCAATGAGGAATGACTTGAGAATATATTTGTTATGCAGAAAGCTCAGTGCAGGCTGGGAAGTCTTTTTGGCCTTGGAACCCCTGCAGATTTTGTTTTTTCCCCCTGCATAACTGGATTCTTTTTTCTGTCCTCCTGGCCATCTGACTTTATCATCTGTAGAGACTTACAATATGACAGGGATAGATGGAGACGGAAGATCCACTATGATGACCCCTAAATGCCAAAAGAAGAAGAAGGTATAAGGACACCACTTTTCTATGAATTATGTGTTAATGTTAGATAAGCTAGTATGGATTTTTTATTTTTGTTACTTATTATTTTTACCTAATTTTATTATTATTTTACCTAATTTTGTTTGTTTTTCTCATTGTGCAACTTTCTCTTTAAAAGTGTGCTATAGAAATTAATGTTGTTGTTGTTGTGCAAGGCGGGACCAATAGCGTGAATGTGCAAGCAGTCAGCGTGTGGGGCTGATGGAAAGCATGTGGAGCCGCAGGGAAAGGAGATGTGGAAGATCGCACAGGGTTGTGGAATAATCCTAAGGAAGCAATATTCCCTGCTTTTCATCCCAAACAAGTTTTTAAAACCCCTATAAAATAATTTTAACAAGTTTTATATTTTGTGATTATGAAATCACATACAAAATATATTTTTGGGGCAAAAAAACTGCATGTGAAACAAAACTTTGCTGTTTTGCTCTTCTGCTAATGTACTGCATAAATCTTTGAATAAATAATCAGAAATGCATTAGGGAGAAGGAGTAATATTTTAGCATAACAGTGTGGCAAAAATAGATACTTGTGTGGGCACGGTGGTTTGTTTAATTGACAATTCAGATGATTGGCGTTTGGGTAATTGTCCTTCTACTTCCATCCATCCGTTATCCAACCCGCTGCTGGAGCCAATCCCAGCCCACCACAGGGCTCATTCTACTTTATATTACCTAATAAATGAAGCTTAATGTGTAACTGAGTAGTATTCAAATCCATACCATTCAACCTATCACCACCAATTTTTGCAAAGATTCTCCATTAGTACAGAGTAGGACTATAGGTGGCTATGTTTCACTCTGAAATTTGTCCACTTGGGGGACTTTAGCATCTGTGCTTTATTAGGGAAGGGCACCTAGGAGGCATTTCTGGTACTTGGCACAGGTATGCAAAGTTGCTCTCTATGGAGAGTTTAATCAGTGAAATTTTGATTTGAGGACAACATTTTATCCTCTAAGGAATTTATTTAGGGTTCTCACCTGCACGTTATTCTGCCCTGGGCAGTTCCAGGTGCCCATTCTAGTGTCTCAGCATGTGAAATGCAATATGATTCACTTTGGTTTGCACTTTTGTAGTGTCCTTGCCATTATTAAGGATTCATATCACATGCAATTACAGTAAAGCATTCTTGTGAAGCTCTTTCATTCTTACGGGTGCTTAACGGTGCCGTGGTGATCAATTAGACACAATTTAAACAGGACATTATATACAGTAAACATGGTCTTTTGTCAATGGATAAAAAAATAAATCATAACTCCAGTTTTCTTTAAACTGCATAAAAAACTCCTCTATGGGCACACAATCCTTTGAAAAAGTTTAAGTCCAACTGATTTAGGGCAGCTGGCTACCCAGTACTTCTCTGGAGATTCTGCAAAGCATGGCAGTGCAGGCAGGCATCCATCATTGTGTCAGTCTTGTTTGGTCTGACACTAACATATGCCACTTGTGGTGCCCCTTCAATTTTTCTCATTTACCATGAGGTCCAGTTTCATGATGAAAAATATTAAAGGCACTATATAAAAGAAAGCATGATTGACTGATTGATTCAATGCTGTTTAGATCTAAACTCCCATATTGCCTGACATCTGCAAGTCACTGACAAGGAGAGATCACGGAGATAACATTTTTCATTGATTTTTTTTCCATATTTTTTTTTTTTTTTTTTACTGTGTATTGCCAACTAATTTTCTATGACTTTCCAAAGGGGCTTTTTGGCTTATTCAGCGTTTGATTTCATTATAGACTGCATTGTAATCTGAAAAAATGATCTAGGACATAAATCTGCCAGACGCATGACAAAAGACATCTCAAAATGTCATGCACAGTAATAGCACAATGGAAGTGGTCACAGAGAGATCAATTTTGCAAGCCTACTTTGGCCTTTTCCCAGTAGGGACACGTGTGCAGTATGTCAAACCAGCAAATTTGAAATATAGAAACATAGTGTAATCAAACCTGAGGATGCCAAGCAGAACCACAGAGAAATTTAAAGATGAGCAAGTGTTCCACTACATCCACTAGAGACAGCTGTGCTTGGCATTCCCTTCTCTTGTGCGGTCTTGCTTTTGTCATTTTACATAATGCTGTTTAAGGAGGACACAGCATTAAAGCTTCAGATGTAAAAAGGGTGACTCAAATTTTAAGGTATTAGAGCACCCACATGTTAATCTAATAAAGTGTAATGGATCAGATTTGGACCTGCAACCCCGTGGCTTCCATTTTGCCAATTTAGTTGTCTCTCTGCACAGTCATTTATAAACATAGGATAAGAAACTTTGTACTTTCAAAATGGACTATGACAGAAACTGGAAAATATGAAGAACATTTTGAAGGGTGGGCTAGAGTCAGATAAAGGAAGCTTTGAAGTAAAAGTACGCACCCAGCCAGTATCTATCTATCTATCTATCTATCTATCTATCTATCTATCTATCTATCTATCTATCTATCTATCTATCTATCTATCTATCTATCTATCTATCTATCTATCTATCTATCTATCTATCTATCTATCTATCTATCTATCTGTTTCAGCTGTGGAATGGCCAAATGGGGGAGGCAGCTTGATAGCTGAGGTCTCCAGGACTCTAAACAAATCCCAATCATATTATGTGATATCATCTACTGTTAAATTCTGCTCCGTACTTGTAAAATGTTTATTTTTATACTGTATTGAAGGTTTGTTCTGTTCTGTGTATTGCAGCGTATTGACTCCCTTCTTTTTGACACCCACTGCACACCCAACCTACCTGGACAAGGGTCTCTCTGTGAACTGCCTTTTCCAAGGTTTCTTCCATTTTTTCCCTACTAGGTTTTTTTGGGAGTTTTTCCTTGTCTTCTTAGAGAGTCAAGGCTGGGGGGCTGTCAAGAGGCAGGGCCTGTTAAAGCCCATTGCGGCACTTCTTGTGTGATTTTGGGCTATACAAAAATAAATTGTATTGTATTGTATTGTATAAAAAGTTTTCCCCACTTGGAAGTTTTCACATTTTATTTTTACATAACATTGAATCACTGTGAATTTAACTGGGTCTTTTTTGATACAGATCAGCAGAAAGACACACTTTAATTTTTAAAAGTCTAAACACATTTCTGCAAAGTAATCTAATTTAATTATGAATGTAAAACACAAAATAAATACTTGCATGAATATTCATATAATATGACACCCCTACATCATCATTGGTGCAGCCAATTGGTGTTAGAAGTCCCATAATTAGTTTGATTGTTTTTGACTGTCTGGGGTTTCAGTTGGTTGTAGTATAAATGCACCTGATCTGGAAGAGCCAACTTGTGGTGAGTCAGTATGGTTGTCTAACCTACACAATGATGACAAAAGAACGCACCAAACAACTCCATGATAAGGGGATTGAAAAGTACAAGTCAGGAGATGGAGACAAAGGGGGAGGCGGCCCCCTTTATCCTCACCCGGATGAGCTCCAGGTGCTCTACCTGACGTCACGTCCTGGTGTGGCGGAAGCATCAGGAGAGCACCCAGAAGCACTCCGGGTGACCCTGGAAGGATCGTCCTCCATGGGTGTGGCGGAAGTGAATAAGTCCCGGGCTCCATGAGGTTTGGGGCGCCCCCTGGCTGTGACCAGAGGCACCCAACGATCTTGAACCTCCCTGCCCCCCTTCCGTGGGCATCTTCTACTCCAGGGCGGTTGCCCCCTCGTGGCCCGGAGGATAAATATGCCACGACCCAGTCCTTCCAGGCGTCCCGGCCGGGTCTGACCCCCAGCCGCATACCACAACAGTTATATGGCCTCATGAGACCAAAATTGAGCTCTTTGGCCATCAGATTAAAAGCAGTGATTGGCATAAGTCAAGCACTACACATTATCAAAAACACACCATCCCCACTGTGAAGCATGTTGGTGGCAGCATCATGCTTTGGGGATGCTTGTTTGCAGGAGACTCTGGAAGGTTTGTGAAGGTAAAGGGTGAAGAGAATGTAGTACAATACAGAAGAATCATGGAGGAAAACCTCATGTGGTCTGCAAGACTCCTGCACCTTGGGAAAGCATTTATTTTGTTGCAACATTGCCACCCAAAACATAAAGCCAAAGCTCACAAGAATGGTCTAAAACAACAATGTTAATGTCCTGGAATGGTTGACTGAAACTCCAGATGTCCATACAATTGTACAGTGTCATAAAAGCCAAATTAAACAGACTGTGATGAAATATTGTAGAACAGGAAAATGTTAAAACCACTATCTATCTATCTATCTATCTATCTATCTATCTATCTATCTATCTATCATAACTTGACATTCTTAAGCCTCCTTTTTCAGTTCGGGGTCATAAGTGTGTGCAAATCCCAGCAGCTTCACAAATAAGGCAGGAAGCGAATCTTGACGGCAGGGCCCACCCGTGCACACTCCCATTCTCACACTGTGCTGTTTTATACTTGCTGATTAACTGAATAAGATGTGTTTGGGGTGTATAATGAAAAACTGAAGTATTCGGAGAGAAAAAACCCTCAGAGATAGCAAACAGATGCAAGATTCAAACACTGAATGTTGAATCTATGAGTCAGCAGTGCTAACTAGTGCAGCATTCCTAAGCATTAACTGTAGCTAAATGAGTGCATCCATTCTCAGACCTGCTTAATCCAGTATAGACTCCCAGGGAGCCAAAGCCCATCTCAGACCACATGCATGCACCCTTCCCTCACAAAAAAAAAAACAAGGGACCATTTGCAACCATCAACATTTCTTCACGGATGTGGAATGAAAAGCAAAGCACTTGTTCGAAATCCCATTGAGACATGGGAAGAACAAGCAAATGTCACATGGCATTATACATCAAGTTTCTTTTCTTTAAAGCTATAGTAAGTTGTGAAAGAAACTTTAAACTTTTTGTAAACTGTGCTCTGAGATTTTGTAGGTAAGGAAAAGAGAAGATTAAGGTAGATCAGTAATTGTGGCACCAGAGGTTGGAGATGTGTTGCATGTTATTTAGCACATGCAAGTAAGAATTTATCTTCACACGGTACACATGACACTAATAATAATAATAGTAACACACCAGCAGAAGTATGGAAGATTTTTGGAGAAGAGGGAGTAGATGTTTTGTGGGATCTAATGCAGAAGGTCTATGAACAGGAGTGAACACCTGAGGAGTAGAGGAACAATGTGATTGTATCCATGTATAAGGAGAATGGTGATATTTCAGGCTTCTGGAAACTATAAAGGGTTACAGCGGATGTCACACTCTATGAAAGAAGAGACCACCATGGGGAGGAGCAGTTTGGTTTTATGCCAGGGAGAGGAACAACTGATGCAGTCTTTGCATTGAGACAGCTCATAGAGAAGCATTGAGTAAAACAGAAAGGATTGCATATGGCGTCTATTGATTTGGAGAAGGGTTATGATAGAGTGCCATGCCAAGAAGGTACCAGAGAAGTATGTGAGGATTGCCTAGGATATGTATGAGGGGGTGAGGACTCAGGTTAAAAGCAGTGTTGGGGTAACAGATAAGATCCCAGTTAAACTAGGACTGCACCAGTGATCTTCTTTAAGTCCTTACCACTTTGATCTGGTTTTGAATGTATTGAGTCATGGGATAAAAGACCAGTCCCCCTGGTGCATGGGTTTTGCTTATGACATTGGGTTGTTTAGCACCAGAAAGAGACGTTTGAAGAATGGAGAAGGGCTTTGGAAGATAGACGATTGAAGATAAATAGAAAGAAGACAGAATATATGAGGTTTAATGATGATCAGGATTCCGATGTTCATCTTCAGGGAGAGCTTTTGAAGAGAGTTGATAAATTTAAATATCTAGAATGGGCAGTAGCCTGAGATTTAAAACTAGATGCAAAGATAAACAGTAGAGTTCAATGTGGATGAAGCAATTAGAAGAAGGTAGTAGGAGTATTGTGTGATCGAAGAATTATGGCTAAAGTTAAAGGTAAGATTTTTAAGACAGTGGCAAGACCAGCAATGATGATGTATGGGGCTGAGACATGGGCAGTCAAGGGAATGCAGGACATGAAGTTAGATGTGGCAGAAATGAGAATGTTGAGATGGATGTGTGGAGTTTCAAAAAAAGACAGAATAAGAAATGAGACGGTCAGAGGTACAACAAAAGTGGGAGAGATATCTCAGAAAGTACAGGAAACTAGGGTGAAGTGGCATACACGTGTGATGAGGAGAGACAATGAATATGTGGGCTAAAGAGTGATGGGAATGGAAGAACAGGGGAAGGGAAAGCAGAGGTGGATAGATAACATAAAAGATGATCTGAAGGAAAAGGCTTGACTGGGCAGGAGGTGCGGGAGTGACCTGTATGGAGAAGGATGATCAAACAGATTGACCCAGCATAGAAGTGGAAAAATATGAAGAGAAAGGTTTTATTTATATAGTGCTTTTCCCAAGCCCAAAGACAACAATGATCCAGAAAACATATATACCAGGGATTGGATTCAAACCCAAGAGAGCAGATCTCCAAGCATCCTGCCACCCATTAAATAATAATAGTATCAGAACCCATGCAGTAGGCACACTTATTTATCTAACAGTTGCAGCACGGGAAGATGGAGTGACAATATGGTTTGAATCTGCATCGTTTTACCATTAAAGTTCATGTCCTGTGAAATTTAAACCTGATTACCTGCATTGCATTTGGGTCCAGTGTTTATCTATAAAGCAGTGTCAAACTGTTTCTCAAAATGAAGCTCTCAAGCATGTTGTTTTCATTCACAGTGTGTTGCACTTGCCCATAGCTCAGCTTTCCAAAACTTTCTAAAAATGACTGCAGTTCAAGAGAATTGCCCCTAGAGGGAGACAATAATCCATGTTATAGAACTGAGCTTTTTGTTTTTTACCTTCCATCAGGCACAGCGGTCAGTCCGAGAAGCATTTCGGCTAAAAGAATTCCGTGAAGGAATAAACATAATTTTATGAAGCCAATTTAATTATAGCTGATATCATCCATTATAAAACCATTTTAGCCACAGGACTTTGTAGTGTGTTTATGTACATACATATTCAACTTGTTAATACCCTTTTGTGATTTCAAAAATGAAATGCCAGGTTGCAGATTCTGCAGGAATGCAAAAAAATTCTTTAAAAAGTCACACTCGTGCTGCAGAACGGAATAATTAATCTGCTTCAAGTACAGGATAACATTCAAAAGGAATCTGCAGAAAACAATTTGCGCACTTCACAGTTCATCACACCTCTTAATAAGCTCCAACTCTGTATTTTCATGGAGGAATATCATTAGCGTTGAAATATATTGTTTCACATTAAAGATAATACTTAACTACTGCAATAGACAGGGTCTCTGAGGAATGTACAAGTTTAATGAATGTATAGATTTTCCCATTAGGAAACACTTGCAGATAGAAATAGACATACGGGTAATGGGGACTTGATTGCAAATTGTAAATGATTTTTTGATTGGTAAATGATAGACAATTTTTTATCAAAGCTGAAAAGAACAATATTATTTCAAATCTTTGCATTTTAATGATGGACAGAGTTTATCACTTTTAGACAGACAGTGTGGCAGCTTGATGTAGTAGGGAGAGTTTGGGACTTTAATGCATGGTTGCCTGTTCAGTTGCCACCACTCACTCATTCTGTCACCCTGTAAAACTTTCTTAACATGCCAGAAATATAAATGCCCATTAGGTTTGTGAGATTCAGGGCTATAGAAAGAAAAGAGAGCATTGGTCTTAGCAGACAGCAGGGTGGGATGCATGTGTGGAATCTGTGGAAAATCTGGATATTCAATGGCATGGATTTGCATATTGAACAAGCACACTTTCAACTTTATAGATGACTAGGCGGCTTCGCCCCCTGCTCACTTCGCTTGGCAACCGCCCACAAAACCCGTCTGCTCTACGTGCCAGCCACTTCGCGTCTCTGCTGCTTAAGTTGTGAAGAGAGGGGCTGAATGCACCCCAAGGAGATGCAGTCACTCCTCGGAAACCCCCTCTTAAATGGTGATACAATGGGAAACAAATACAATTTTTTTTTTACCTCCTCTTTGCTCGATCAGCTGCTGGCTTGCTGCTGCTGCTGTGCCATGTGATCTGCATCTCGCGTGGTGCTTTGAATATTTAAAAGCCTGTACAGCAGCTGTCCTTTTGTCTCACTGCCTTGTCTCTCTTTTCCCCCAGACATCCTCTTCTCCTGTTGGGGGGATCCCACACCCGAGGCACGCCCCTATGGAGAGGAAGATTTTCTATTCTTTTTATTGAGAAACGGAACTGTCCTCTCCGACTACACACAGAGCTCAATTCACTCCAGAAAGAGACTTTTGTTTGTTTGAAGTGTCTGAATAATGTTTCTGTCTCTAAAATCTCCTGTGTATCTGTGCAACGCTGTGACCCAAGCGTGACAGCGTATGTGGATTTCACTTTCACCAAACAACAAATCTTTTAATTCTCGCAGATACGCCTCTTCATTGGGAAGAAGCACTACTTTTCCCTGATGGCAACACGAATTAGACAATCTACAACACTCCGATTTAAAGTTTAAATCTGATCTATTTTCGCTGTTTCGTCATTTCACCAAGTAATAATTTACATTTGTTTGCACTATTGTGATCTTTGCTACCATTTTTTGGAGACTTTCGATTTTTCATACTTCCATTATATCTAATTTGCTCTGTATGTGTATCACGCCAACGTTTTGGAATTCTTTACGACGTTCTACTTTGTCATCTACTCTTTGTCTCGTGGGACGTGAAAGTGTCTCTCTGAGAAAGTCACGTCTCGTTTCTCTGAAAAAGTCACATCTCGTCCCAAGATTTTTTTATGTAATAGAGAGATATATATTATGGACACTGGGAGGCACTCAGGCACCCAATGCACTAAAACTGATGTCTTAGCCACTCCATTTTCTTGAAACAAAAATATTTTTACATACTGTAGATAAAGCTAAAGATATTGCTCATGTTATAATACAGTACATGATTGTCAGCAGTCTTGCTTTAACTTTTTATCCTGGTCCTTATGAATGTTAAAAACTGTCTTGTCCATTTCAGTATATCTGGCATATCAGGCTGTCACCATATGCAGGTCCACAGTGTGTTGCTGCCGAGAAAGTTTGCCTTTCTCAAGCAATCCACACACCCTTCACAATGCAGAGTTCTTATCCTGTTGTAAAGTCTGAAGTGATCTGACTCTAGTTCCTTTGGTCTCTTCTTTTATAAATCTCTCTGGAGTCATGTGACCAGGAGGAGATTGGCTCTCACTTTGTGCTAACTGGGTGGTCCAGGGGTATTTGTTTTCTGGTGACCCTCTCCAAGCATAGCTGGCTGATGCTGATTTCTCAGTCATTGGTGGAGAAGAGGAAAAGGCATGCCCTGCATTATCTAGGGTTTCTTGTCTGCTTCCATAGGCATTAGGGGCAGAGGGGTGGCTCTGAGGCTAGGGAGAAGGTTGCGGGTTCAAATCCTGTAAACACCAGAAGTGACTCTACTCCGATGGGCCCATGAGCAAGGCCTTTAACCTGCAATTGCTTCGACCTGGGTATGATGCTAATCTACATCCAGCCCTGCAAGCAGATCCTCCAACTTATAGGGAAAACTTGGCATCCACGGCATTCAGGTCCCAATCCAGGTGGTTCATCGTGTGGGGATGTGTGGCAACACACTATCGGTGCATACTCCCAATCTCTCTCTCCTCTTCCATAGGCATTATCTGTGTTTCCAGCTTGAATGTCACAAGCAGAAGAATCAAACTGTAGCTATATATACAGTACACAGAGTATGTATTATATATACGACATATGTATATATCATGTATACAGTTGTCACAGGCATGCGTATAGGGGATAGTTTAAGGGCTCAGATAATTGTAATCTTCCCCCGCCACTTTTCTACTTCTCTCTGCCGACCAGATGACTGACACCCATGACACCTCTGATGTCACTTCCGGGTTCTGCCCACCTAGTAGTCGGCAGGATTTTACAAAAGCACAGAACAGATACGCAGCATGATGGTGGAAATCCGGACTTTGGAGTTCCAGGTAGGGGAAGAACGGACATGGCTTGCTGAGGTGGGGGTACATATGAGAACCTGTGCCACTCTTCAACAGGAATGACTATGCCACTATAAAAAAGAGACAAAAGGAGATAATAAATGTTTTGGGGTACCATGAAGGCAAACCCCATATACTCAAAACGCAAGGTATAGTGCATTGTAAAAGAAAAGAAACATTGTGATGACGCAAATCTCCAAAAGAGACTGATTAAGATGGTGTTGTTTCCAGTAATAAAGGTTCTTGGCAGGAAGAGGCAGGTCCAGAAGGGCAGAAAGTGGAAGTGACATCATAGCTGTCATAGTTATCAATCTTTCGGGCTGCAGGGAGAGAGAGGAAGAGAAAAATCATTAGTCCACAGTGTCCTCTAGCGTTCTGGGGGAAGATTACAATTATACAAGCCCTTGTCCTCTATGCCCAAACTGTCCTCTATGCGCACACGTGTGACAGAGTATACAGTATATGTATTAGGACAGCAGTGGTTAGGGTGGCTGCCTCACAGATTTAGCATCCTGATTTGGAATCCCATGCCTGGTTGCTTTTAGGTATGGAGTTTGAATGTCCACCTTAGTGTTACTTTAATTTTCCTTCCACATTCCCAAAACTATACAGGGTACTTTGACTGGTGGCGGTAAACTGGGCTTATGTAAGTGTGTGTGCCCTGCAATAATCTTGCATCCTAAGAAGTTTTGGGAAAATAATATTGGTATGGGAAAATAAAACAAGATTAACACTAACTGTAGGATGAAGTATGGTAGCACGTGGCTAGTGCCTACAGATCCAGGGTGTTTTGTTAAAGCCCATACCTGGTTGCTAGCTGTTTTTCATTCTTCTGCACTTGTTTTTCCTCAAACATTCCAAAGGACCTGATATTAGGTTCCTGGGATATATGAGTGTGTCTAGTGGTGGTGTCCCATCCAGAGTTGACTCCAGCATTGTGCTAAATGGTGCCACCATCTACCCACAACCCTCAACTGGATGAGTGGGTTAGAAAATTGATGGCTGGAGAACACTGGGATTTATGTTGACTAGCCTGTGCAATGAAATTGTTTTTCGTATCTTAAATCTATATAGCACTTCATTCCCTATTAACTCAGTTTTTAACCTAATAAATTATTCAGTATTTAAAAGATGGAAAATTAAACATAAATAAATGATATGGTTGTGTCTAGGCATATGTATGTGAGCCTGTTTACAAGAGGGATCTGGGAAAAGTCTCTCTTGTACATCTTCCACTGCTGATAAATAAATAACTATATTTGTCAAAAAAATTCAACATAATCAATATGTAGTGTTTCTTAGACTGTGTCTTGGTAAGATCAATACAGAGTGCTGTAAGAGCCAGGATTCTACATCAGATATTCAATTAAATTGCATATGAGAAATAAAGAATTTAACTCAAGAGCACAAACAGGGGCTTGCTTTCAACTTAACTGTTTACTGCATCTCATTACAGACCATAATTATCAAGGTCTTACTATTTGATCACCACAGAGATTTAACCCTCTCTGTTACACCATTTTGTGAAAAAGTGACTGTTTGCAAATAAATGTATTGGACCCATTACTCTGACTGTAACATTTTTTTACACTACAATAAAATTATTTAAAATATGAAGAATGTTTAAAAAGATGTTTACTGTGTAACCTTAGACTAAGCACCAGAGGATACAAATCCTTCACACAACAGATTTTCAGCAGTCAAGTAATGTTGGTTTTATGTGACTGACTACATGTGTTTCACATTGATGCATTTTCATAAAATCGGATATCTGGAGGTGTCCACTAGGTGGAGATGTCAACCCACATCTGCTCTGAAGGCAAGGCCTCACATCCACTCTTTGTGCATCATTTTAGGTCTTTTCTGAATGGTCAAAGCCATCAGAATAGCCAGACATTCTTTCATTACTGCATCACGCATTTCCAGGAAACATTTTTAAATCTGCTTAAAATATATTTGCTTTAGAAAATATTACATTAAAAACATTTACGCTACCCACTGCCCTTTCTGCCTTTATTGGGTTGGGTGATCTGGTAGAATCCATGCTGAACTAATACCCTTATGACTAAAGGGGCTTGATGTTGCAAAAATTACCAGTCTCCCTTTAGCAAGTCATTAGGAACATCTGTATATTGGAAGTTGAAATGGAATATAAATAGCAAGCTAGTTAAATGTGGGAGGTCTGAAATTTAAAAGTATTGTTTCTGAGAAGGAGTTGTAGTGGATTCAAAACCATCAGCTGCCAGACAATGCTCAGGAGCCATTAAAAAGGCTAACAGAATGTTAGGTTATATACTGTATCATGATACAGTATGTAGAGTACAAGTTAAAGGAGGTTATGATCAAGCTTTATAAAACACTAGTGAGGCCTCATTTGGAGTACTGTGTAAAGTTTTATTCTCCAGGCTATGAAAAGGACATGCTGTAACAGTGCAGGAAAAAGTCCATAGAAGAGTGCGTAGGCTGATTCCAGGGCTACATAGGATGAGTTATGAGAAAAGATTAAAGGAGCTGAGCCTTGTCAACAACAACAACAATATGTATTTATATAGCACGTTTTCATACAAATGATGTAGCTCAAAGTGCTTCGCAAGATGAAGAAAGAAATAATAAAAAATAAAATTAGGCAATACTAATTAACAAAGAATAAAATAAGGGCAGATGGCCGGGGAGGGCAGAAAAAAACAAAAACAAAAAAAAACTTCCAGAGCACTGGAGAATAAAACAAAATCTGCAGGGGTTCCAAGGCCACGAGACCACTGGGTCCCCACTAGGCATTCTACCTAACACACTCCTAGATTGATGAGTGATTAAATAGGATGTTTTTAAAACAGTGCAGTTATCAAAAACATTTGTATACCGGCAGTCCTTGAACACTACCCACTTGTAGACTTAGATAAGTATCAGACTCCTTTTAATAAATTATCAAGATTATTTGTATAATGCATTGTCAACTACAAGTTGTGAGAATGTTCTGTTTCATGTGGCAATTATGTGTTAACTTAATTTTTACAGAAATACATTTTTATTGTGTTTTCCTCATTAAAAAATTGCATTTAACTACTATATTAAAAACATCAGGAACAAATTTTTGTATTGTATCCTATTCAGATCGTATTATGTAATATCATCTACTGTTGAATTCTGCTCTGTACTTGTATTATATTGTATTGAGGATTATTTGTGTTCTGTTCTGTGTATTGTATTGTATTGACCCCCTCTCTTTGACACCCACTGCACGCCCAACCTACCTAGAAAGGGGTCTCTCTTTGAACTGCCTTTCCCAAGGTTTCTTCCATTTTTTCCAAGGGTTTTTTCTTGTCTTCTTAGAGTTTCAAGGCTGGGGAGATGTCAAAAGTCAGGGCCTGCTAAAGCCCATTGCAGTACTTCTTGTGTGATTTTGGGCTAAACAAAAATAAATTGCATTGAATTGTATTGTCACTGTTGCAGTCACCATAATATGAGAAGTCAATAAATGTACAGTACATGATCTTCTCAATTAACAGAGACTGATTTCTTTGATTTGAATGCTGCCAGGATAGACATTGGCCTGTTTATAGATATGGCCATGTGGACATGGTGTGTATTGCTATATACAGTCATATGAAAAAGTTTGGGAACCCCTCTCAGCCTGCATAATAATTTACTCTACTTTCAACAAAAAAGATAACAGTGGTATGTCTTTCATTTCCTAGGAGCATCTGAGTACTGAGGTGTTTTCCGAACAAAGATTTTTAGTGAAGCAGTATTTAGTTGTATGAAATTAAATCAAATGTGAAAAACTGGCTGTGCAAAAATGTGGGTACCCTTGTAATTTTGCTGATTTGAATGCATGTAACTGCTCAATGCTGATTACTTGCAACACCAAATTGGTTGGATTAGCTCATTAAGCCTTGAACTTCATAGACAGGTGTGTCCAATCATGAGAAAAGGTATTTAAGGTGGTCAGTTGCAAGTTGTGCTTCCCTTTGACTCTCTTCTGAAGAGTGACAGCAACCTCAAAGCAACTCTCTAAAGATCTGAAAACAAAGATTGTTCAGTATCGTGGTTTAGGGGAAGGCTACAAAAAGCTATCTCAGAGGTTTAAACTGTCAGTTTCAACTGTAAGGAATGTAATCAGGAAATGGAAGGCCACAGGCACAGTTGCTGTTAAACCCAGCAGGTCTGGCAGGCCAAGAAAAATACAGGAGCAGCATATGCACAGGATTGTGAGAATGGCTACAGACAACCCACAGATCACCTCCAAAGACCTGCAAGAACATCTTGCTGCAGATGGTGTATCTGTACATCGTTCTACAATTCAGTGCAATTTGCACAAAGAACATCTGTATGGCAGGGTGATGAGAAAGAAGCCCTTTCTGCACTCACGCCACAAACAGAGTCGCTTGTTGCATGCAAATGCTCATTTAGGCAAGCCAGATTCATTTTGGAACAAAGTGCTTTGGACTGATGAGACACAAATTGAGTTATTTCGTCATAACAAAAAGCGCTTTGCATGGCGGAAGAAGAACACCGCATTCCAAGAAAAACACCTGCTACCTACTGTCAAATTTGGTGGAGGTTCCATCAAGCTGTGTGGCTAGTTCAGGGACTGGGGCCCTTGTTAAAGTCGAGGGTCGCATGAATTCAACCCAATATCAACAAATTCTTCAGGATAATGTTCAAGCATCAGTCACAAAGTTGAAGTTATGCAGGGGTTGGATATTGCAACAAGATGATGACCCAAAACCTAGTTCAAAATCTACAAAGGCATTCATGCAGAGGGAGAAGTACAATGTTCTGGAATGGCCATCACAGTCCCCTGACTTGAATATCATCGAATTCTATGGGATGATTTGAAGCAGGCTGTCCATGCTCGGCAGCCATCAAATTGAACTGAACTGAAGAGATTTTGTATGGAAGAATGGTCAAAAATACCTCCATCCAGAATCCAGACCCTCATCAAAGGCTATAGGAGGCGTCTAGAGGCTGTTATATTTGCAAAAGGAGGCTCAACTAAGTATTGATGTAATACCTCTGTTGGGTTGCCCAAATTTATTCACCTGTCTAATTTGGTTATGATGCATATTGCATATTTTCTGTTAATCCAGTAAACTTAATGTCACTGCTGAAATACTACTGTTTCCATAAGGCATGTCATATATTAAAAGGAAGTTGCTACTTTGAAAGCTCAGCCAATGATAAACAAAAATCCAAAGAATTAAGAGGGGTTCCCAAACTTTTTCATATGACTGTAAGCAGGGCTTATTCTGTCACTAAGCACATCTTACTTAAGATAGTGGCATACAGCATCCAAGTTTTGAATTTATGTATTTATAAACAAATCAACATTTTTCTTTTCAATACTTTCTTATTAAATAAGTTATAGACTGTTTGCTTTGTTTTTTGACTTTGATTTTGCTCTTGAGTGTTTTGCCGTTGAAGATCTGTATTTCTCGTCTCCTCCTAGTGTTCTGTCCTTTTGCCAGTCCCTGACCACACCTCACTCTTTTATTTTAATTTTTATCCATCTCTCTGTGTTATTTTCTTTCTTCTCTGCCATCAGACATGTGTGTGCTCTAGGCAAACCACAACATAAACAAGATATTAAACACATTTGTACAGAAGAAGCTGTGAAAATTTATACAAGTTTCACATAAATGTGAGTAATTTATGTGTTTTGGGAATAATAGGAATATCAGCAAACTTTATCAAATCATCAAAGAAATTTGTAGACCAGAAACCAATGCTAAACCCTGGGCTGGATTAAGTCAGGGCTATTCAATTAGAAATTCATTTGGGCCAGACTTTCAAACCAAGAAATGCAGCTGAGCCAGACATTTTCAGCAGCTAGTAAGTAGCAGGTAAGAACCAATTTTAAATCAGCACAAATGAATATATTGAAAAATAAGTCATATTTATTCATTGTTCCCCTTTTAAATTTGGTCACATCTGACAAAGGCACATGAAAAAGTGAATAAAAAAACAATACAAAGGCCATAACTGAACAGAATCTGAGGAAGTAGCAATACTTTTTTTCCACTTTTGAAATAAAAAAAATAAACATTTTGGTCATATCTGACCCAGGCACATCACAAGGTGCATAAAATCAGAGAAACGTACACAGTATTAGAAGTAAAATTTGTTTCCTTTTAGAAATAAAATAAATATATATGGCCCAAGTACATCACAAAGTGCATTTAACAGAATTTAAAAGAACTATCAATGCTATCAAAGCTATCCATCCACAAACCCCTAACAACTGAAAACAGTGACTAACACACATGAATCCAACATTTACTGTACACAGGGGAAGCACACAATAGGTTTGTTTTAAATCACCACATGTGTGATTTGCACTGCCTGTTTTTGTAACCAGGTTATCACTGCTCAAGCTGCTGCCCCCGCAACCCGACCTCAGATAAACTGAAGAGGATGGATGGATGTTTTTGTAACCAAAAAAAACTATACAGGATTGTTCGAGAGCTGAATGGCGCGCCCAGCGGGAGAGGTGTACCAATGAAAGCAAAGGACTGTCACCTGTTGCTAACCACCGAAGCACAAGAAAAACGATGCGTCGAGCACTTCGCTGAGCTACTGAACCAACCAGAACCCACATCAACATTCGCGGACAATCTCTTAACACCGGCAAATGACCTTCCAGTCGAAGTTGGACCGATCACGTCAGCCGAAATCAAGTCAGCGATTGCAGCCCTCAAGGCTGGTCGCGCACCCGGCAAGGACAAAATCGCTCCCGAAATGTTGAAACATGCAGGACAACCACTTATAGACCGTCTTACATCTCTCCTTAACAGGTGCTGGGAAACAGCGACCATTCCAGAAGACTGGAGAAAAGGGGTCATCGTAGAAATTCCAAAGAAAGGGAATCTCGCCGACTGCAATAACTGGCACGCAATTACCCCCGTCTCCGTCCCAGGCAAAGTGCTGTGCTCCATCCTGCTCCAATGCCTACGCCAAGCTGTTGACCACCTACTCCGCGAGGAACAAGCAGGGTTCCGCAATGGGAGATCCTGCTCCAAACAAATCTTTGTCCTACGGACAATCATCGAACAAAGTACCGAATTGCAGCAAAAGCTGTCTATAAACTTTATTGACTTTACTAAGGCCTTCGACAGTATTCACCGAGAGACACTATGGATAATCGGCGGAGTCTATGGCATCCCAGTGGAGTTCGTCAACATCTTACGAAATTTATACCACGAGTCGAGCTGCTACGTACGCACAGACTATGGAATCTCCAAGGCCTTCTGGATCGACACGGGCGTGCGCCAAGGCTGCATCATTTTGCCATTTCTATTCCTGCTGGCACTTGACTTTGTCATGCACCACACCCTTGGACATGCCGACCATGGCATTCAGGGCCGCGATGGGAGACGAATAGCAGATCTGGACTATGTGGATGATATCGCTCTACTTGGCCCCACCCAACAATCCCTCCGCGATCTCACTGAACTACTACAACGTGAGGCGGCAAAAATCAGGCTCCGAATTAGTGAGGCCAAGAGCAAGGTCATGTGCATCGGCTATGCCCATGCAAACATCCCGGTCTCCATCGGCCAACAACAGCTTGAGGAAGTTGGCCGCTTCACCTACCTCGGCAGCACCGTGGCACCTGACGGGGGGACAGACATCAACGTACCCTGCCCCATTGGGGAAGCGTCATCAGTTATGCGACAACTGGGACCAATATGGCGATCCAACGCCATTACACTGCCAACTGCTAAACACGACCGTCATCTCTACGGCGATATATGCGAGTGAAACTTGGAAGTCATCTGCAGAGATCACGAGACGCCTGAACGTCTTTCATCAACACTGCCTACGGTGAATACTGAAGGTCCCCTACCGGGACCACGTCAGCAATGACGAAATCCTTCAACGAACAGCTACCCAACCTCTAGCAAGCACTGTAACAGAACGCCGCTTTCGATTTGCTGGCCACATCCTCCGGCAACCGATACATCACCTTCCAAAGATCGCTATGAGCTGGACGCCTGCCCGTGGCACACGAAAGCGTGGCTGCCAAAACAAACATTGCTGCGTTCTTTCAACGAAGACCTACATGCTATAGACATATCATGAGACGAAGCCGAAGCCGTTGCCACTGACCAAATTCATTGGCGATCTCTTAGCGCCCAATGCGCCACCCGGCGTGGGAGGAACTAAGTCTAAGTCTAAGATGGCTTATGGAGGCCGAGAGTCCTAGCGCTACATGTTTTGTTTATTTGTTGAAAAAACATAATGTTAAAAATTTGAAATGGACAAATCGTTAAGTTTAACAATAATAATTCTTTGTATTCATATAACGCTTTACTCACTACTCAAAAAGCTTTGCAAACTTCATGTAGGGAGGACCCTGGCCACGAACCCAGCACTTATTTATTGTAAAGCATCAGCGCTACCATTCTGCTAACTGTGCAGGTGAGGTATACTGCATAATATTGTGCTCAATAGTTTAACATTACAAACATAAAATTTACTCAAAAGACTATCCATCGCAGGATAATAACAAGCTCTAGATTCTAAAAAAAAGTTATGTAGTCCTGCAAAGGAATTTGTGCGTAGCTCTTTTAGGGCGGATGTCAACTTTTGTCGACAGGAGGGGTTGAGGGCGAATGTCGACAAAAGTCGACATCCAGGGATAGAGGGCGACAATCAGCTGTTAGTGGTGACAAAACTCACAGTCACGTCACAGACATTCCCTCTGTGCTTGGAGGAATGCTAGACTCACTGACTCGGCAACTAATCCTTACGTGTGCGAGAGTTGCGAAATGTAAACATATGTAAACAAAGGCAAGATGGCATCGACATGTCACAAGGGAGCAAAGCGAGTGCAGAAAAGAAAACACTCGGCAGACGATGTTTTGCGCATTATCGCGGAGTCGGACTCTGATTTTTTGACAATGATCAGAAGATCGAGCAAGAGAGTGAGAAGCCAGCATCAGCTAATCGGACACCAGCCGATGCCACGCCAGCTGATCTGCTGCCAGCTGAGTGCATTCGCGCAGCCGATGCATCTACGGCGAGGTTCGCGTGGGAGGAATACACAGACATTGATCCGTGGGAGCCGAACTGGCTACCGGACTTCACAAGGAGGCACGGCTTGCTGTTGGACACGACAGATCACCAGCTGCTGAACTACTTCAGGCTGCTCTCTCCTGATGCTGCTTTTCAGCTACTGTCAGACGAGACAAACAGGTAGGCAGAGAAATTTTTTGAATCGTGGGCTGCGCTTGCATCGCATTCTCGTTTTTCAAAGTGGAAACCCACAACAAAAGATGAGATGAAGGGTGCTGTGGCATTACAAATAGATATGGAACAGAACTGGTGATATAACTTCAGGAAGCATTGGTCCAAACGTGCTTTGTCCCCTGGTGGCTTTGGACAGGTTATGCAGCGTGATGATAGGTACGTGATGCTGCAAAGTTTTATTCACTTCTGTAATAAACAAAAGCAAATCCCAAGGGGTGAGCCAGGCTATAACGGCATGCATAAAGTTCAGCACCTGCTTGACATTGTGGAACCAACACATAAACAATTTTATCAACCTGGCCGTGATTTGTCTGTGCATGAATCTATGATAAAATACAAGGGACACATTTTTTTTCTGCAAATATATGCCAGACAAGCCCACAAAGTATGGCATAAAGGATTTTGTACCGGCAGAAACAAACACTGGTTTCTGCCTGAAAGTAATTAGATATACAGGAAGGTATTTTTTCAAAGAGAGAACTGTCCCTTGACAAGTCAGGTTGTGCTGGAGCTGCTTCAGAGCTATGAACATTTGGGTAATGTTGTGTACATTTGGACAATTTTTATACAAGCCCAGAATTGTTCATGGAGCTACAGAGCAGAGGAATTGGAGCTTGTGGCACAGTGAGGGTGAACAGGAGACACAGGCCTTCACAGTTGAAGCCAGACAGACTGAAGATGAAAAGAGGTGACAATACGGTTTTCACGCGGACAGATAACTTGGTGGCAGTGGCATGGCACGATGGCAAACAGGTGACTTGTCTCTCTACAGTACAGACTAACAATATATGTGAGAAAGTACAGCAACAGACAATTGAAAAGTATACATATTGTAAGGAGTGCAATGTGGCAATAACTGAAATTGGCTGCTTTGAGCGAGATCAGACTTTGCAGGACTTTGCTATGTAAAATGTTCAGTATGTGATATGTATGTGAAATCATATAGTATGCAGGCTCATACAACATGCAAGACAGAAACATTTGTCAAAAGTAAATATTTTTTGCTGATTTGACATGTTAAACAATTGCTTTGTGTTCTTTTTTAAAAAATGTTAGTTTTTGGAAAAATATTCAGCCCTGGGAGAAAAGAAAAAAAATTAGCCCTAAAAGAGTTTAATTTGGTTTTAAAGAACATTCCAAACTTTTTGAATATTTTCATCAAATGCAATCTTCCTAATTCATTCTTTGCTTTGAGTGTAAATGGCTGATTGTCTTCCTTGTAACAGCCATGAATCTGCAGGATCGATGCGTGTGAGTGGAGGGCCAACCAGTCATGTGAAGAGAAGTATGGAGACGGTGCTTGTCAGTAACGAGGCTCTTGTTGGAGTAACAGATTAATTTGCAAAAACTCACGTTCACACTCACTTGATAAAACTGCAATACAACTAAGACTCGGCACACAATTGATAACAGAATTTAATATGTAATACATTTAATATATAGTCAATGCCACAACCAACTGTCATGGCCAAGGTACCATCACAGACTGTATCAGACTGCTACCACCACTTCCAGACACACAACAACACGCCACATTGTGGGTTGAATGTTGCTAAGCTACTTTATACAGAGTGTTACATTCATAGTCTGTGCTACTGTTGGAATATATGTATGAATTTCTGAAGGCTCACAAAATATGTTTTTGTCTCTTTTCCTCTATGTTTCTGATGGGTCTGCAAGCCGGGTCAGTGGGCCACTCGGAAGGTTGTGTCTGGGCTGCATGTGGCCAGTGGGCCGCCATTTAAATAGGCCGGCCCTAAGCTGCTAAAAGATTTTGGTGCCCACATGTATATCTATTTCAAAATATGCCTGGTAATGCCTGGTAGGCAGATTATCACACAAATGTGATAAATTTTTTTATTTAAAATGTATTTGTATTAGTTTAAATATTTTTGCATCTTTTTTCAGCACAATTTTGTTTTCATGGAGACCACCATTTTGTTTATGGTTGCAATGAGGTTGCTAAGGAAATTACCTGGGAGTGTGTGACCTGTGACATCATCAGTGCAACAGGATAAAATGTCAGCATTTCCTTCCATTTGAAATTGATGAATAGTATTAAAGACTTTGTGTGGAACTCTGTTTCTTGTTTCTCTAGATATAGAACTTTCTACTTTGATTATAGATTAAGATTTGTAGACTGCATTTGGGGTTTGGTAACAGCTAATAATGACTTCTCATTTATGAATTTGGCATGAATCTTTGACTACATCTCATCTTTTGGTCTTTTTGTACTGTCGCACCTACTGAAACATCACAACTATTTTGTTACTACTTTTTATTATTATAAGATGCAAATTTTGAATTATTGTGATTATTTGAAGCTCCTTCAACTCGGTCATCACAATCACATTTATTTAAGCAAAAGATATTTTAACAGACACCAAATAATCAGCAAAATTAACATAAAAATGAACAAAATACACATAAATGATATTACTGAACCTCAGCCAGGGGGAACCCTAGTTGAAACATGATACTTAAATGCTCTGTTCGTGTTTTGCTTTTTCTACTACTCAAACTTACTGCCTGTTTCCTTACCACAACAACTTTAGCTTCACGTTTTTGGTTTTGATGTCTTGAATCTTTGTTCTCACAGTTTTTTATTTCAAACTTGTTTTTTTATTTACAGTATTGTCCCATTATTGTCCTTTATCAAAATTCTCTTTTGTCTACACCATGTCTGGCAAAATAGGATCCCTTTTTGATTGGCTTGTGCAAGCCAAAAGCTCAGCATTAAGCTTACTTTGGTATTATTCCTTACTTAGGTTATGAGGCAAACCTGCTTCTGAGTTTCATGAGGTGGGCAAAACATAACATAAACATGGTGATGCCCATCAGTTGGTGTCCAGGGCTTTGACTTAAAAACTCAAAAATCGAGTTGTGTTTTTTTTGGCTTTATTTATTTGTTTTAACCCTTTGGTTAACATTTCAGATTTCAAGTTGTAGTTTATTTTTGATTTTTCTTATCCTTGTGGTAATCTTGACCTACTAATAATGAGCTTTGTAGTTTTTGACTACTGCCTTGGCCCTTTTCCCTTGGATCATCTCCTGATCTTTTTGTAGCTGTTCTTTTAAATACAAGGTTGAGAAACAAAAATAACCTGACTGGGCTTGGGGCTTTCCTGGAAAACCGTCTGGAGGTCGGCCGAACGTGAATCATAGAACTATATCCCCTCCTACACGCCCTCTCAAACTGCCGACTGGCTATGTATATCCTCTGAATAGCCCAGTCAGTATTTGCACAGCAATCGGGACACGAGTTGCTGTTATAATGTTGGGTGAAAAAATCGAACAGCGAATCAACATCGAATTTCTTGCAAAACTGAACAAAATAGCCACAGACACGTATGAAATGATAAAAACAGTGATAACAGTTTGTCTCGCACATAAGCTTTTGAGTGGCACAAACGTTTCAAGGAAGGACAAGAAAATGTGGAAGACGTTCAATGCCCAGGTCGAGGGGGGTGGGTGGGTGTTTCACTAAGACAATGGTCCCACTCACAATGCTTTTTTTTTTTTTTGCGATTTAGTTCCCTGCAATTTTTACTTGTTCCCGAAAATTAACAGTGACCTGAGGGGAACACATTTTTCTTCAATGGATGAAGTGAAGACAGAAACGGCAAGCTTGTTGAAGAGCCTCAAGTAAGAAGACTTCCAGCACTGTGTCAATCAATGGAAGATATACGTATGGAGCGGTGTAGAGATCGGGAGGGGGATTATATAGAAGGTGACAATGTTTAGAATGCTGTAATTCATCAATAAATATTTTTTTCTTTTATTAATATGGTTATTTTTGTGTCTCACCTCATACAAGCCAGCATTTTCCAGGCATTATATGAACAAATTCCCATAAGTGCTAGAGGACTTGCATGTTTTGTGTTGTTGTTTGTTTGGTAGACAGTATTACTTGAAAAGGGGAAATATTTTAATCACCTTTTTTCTTTATTTCTTATAATAATTTTTAATTTTATTTTAAGCATTTTTAATTACACAGCACTTTCAAGGAAACTGACATTGAATAAATTCATTATTTAAGTGGTTGCGGTTCATTAAAATTAATTTACATAGTGAAAGAAAACTAAAGGCATACATTCTAGTATATAAGTAAAGCTAAAAATAATATTTGAAAAAAGGAGAAATAATAAAGAATTCAAAAAGACTATTCTTACGTTTGAAATTTTACTTTATTCAGAAGCACCTGCGATTCTAATATTATCATTACATCATCATTTGATGAAGCACAGACGGCAGATATAGTCTAACGAATGCCTTTAAAAATGGTAGGCTACCAAGACAAGTCAATATTAATGAACGCCCAGAAAATTGGTTTCACCTTCTAGATTAACGAGGCTTACCTAATGATTGACATTTTGGATAGTGTTTATTTGAAGTGAATGTCTTCATTAGATAAATAAGGAAACCTTGCTTCCAGATATAATTGACTTATCAGCCTGGTTAAAGCATTTGTGTTAAAAAGAAAGTGAAGATTTTCAAAGGGAAAAAATACAGCTGAATTTATTAAGTCTTGTTAAATAAAAATATTTATACCTATTCAAAAGTGGTGAAGATAAATTTTAGCTGCTACAAAAATTTGTTTTGAAAGTTACTTTAACTGATTCTGGTTGTAAATAAAGTCTGATAGAGCTTTGAACCTACTGCAGCATTTCAACATCCTTAGTAGTATTGATCGGTGAAATTTGCCAATAAATTATTTTGCAGCAAATATGCTATGTTTGCTGGTGACCTTGTTCCCGGAATACTTTCCTGAAAGCTTGTTTTGTGTCCGGCTTGAATTAACTCACCAGTTTGTCCAGGCGTGAGGCGTCCCTCTTCTTTATGCTGCCTCCCCAGCACACCACCGTGTAGAAGAGGGCGCTCGCCACAACAGTCCGATAGAACATCTGCAGCATCTTATTGCAGATGTTGAAAGACGCCAGCCTTCTAAGGAAGTATAGTCGGCTCTGTCTTCTCTTGCACAGAGCATCAGTATTGGCAGTCCAGTTCAATTTATCAGTAGTGTTGCACAGTGAATTCTTATTAAATTTTTGACAAATGAAGGAGTCATTCCATCTCACATTTATTCAAGACTTAAAAATCACATTGGGGATGAGTGCCTCTCTCAGTTTAGAGTGTATGATTGGTGCAAGGCATTCAGAGAGGGACTATCATCTCTTCGGTCCACTTAAGGAATTTTTAGGAGAGATGAAAATCAAGTCAAATGAGAAGGTTATTGACACTGTGCAAGAATGGGTCAACATGCAGTCAAAAGACTTCTACTCTTCTGGGATTAAGAAGCTTCCTGAGCCCTGGAACAAGTATACTGCAGTGGCAGGAGAATACACAGAAAAATAGTGTGTAAGTTGTTTCGTTGTATTCAATAAATAAAGAGTAGCTCATAAATTCCTGTTATATTTGAACACCCCTTATATTAAAAAGAGTGCTGTGTAGTTGATGCGAACAGAAAGGAGTGAAGAATTCACATGCTCTAGTGTTGCACTTATTTGCCAGCAGTGGTAATGAACAACCAAAAGCATTAGGGAAAAGAATTTGGTTTTTGTTCCAACCAACTTCCATTTTTCATTGGACTCTTAGCCTAATTAAGTGAGTCAATATTATTATTTCCCAGTTTCTGTGTTGTGGAGTCAATGTAAAAATTACAAATTAAGTCTGGAAGATTTTTATTAAAATGTAATAAGCAGTTATATGGGGAATATGTGGGGGTTTTTTTAAGTCGTTAACAGTATTTTCAACCTAATTTCATTCTGCTTTTCCAGGTGTTCTGGTTATTTAATTGATTATTTACTAATTAGCGGGTCCGACACTGACGTCATTGCAGCTTTCATCATCCTGAGTGTCTGCTATGCTGGTTGTTAATTGTCACTATTGGAGGTTAAATGAAGGGAGCAAACTACACAGGAAAAGGGGGAAATAATAGGAAAACAACAAAAGAGAGTTAAGCATTTACAGCTTTAGAAAAAAAATCAAAATATTTCTAAATGTCTTATAAATGTAAAAACCATTCTGAATACAGAATAAGAGAAGAGTAAAAAAGACCAGCTAATTAAATGAGATGTGTTGTTATCGATTATTATCACCGATTGTGAATCTGGTTGGAACAAAAACTTGCAGTCACAGTGGGTCCCCAGGACTGAGTTTGGGAACCACTGGTCTAGAGCAGGGGTAGGCAAAGTCAGTCCCGGAGGGCCTCAGTGGCTGCAGGTTTTCATTCCAACCCAATTGCTTGATTAGAAACTAATGAAAGAATGAGATCACGAATACAAGCGGCTGAAATGAGTTTCCTCCGTAGGGTGTCTGGGCTTTTCCTTAAAGATAGGGTGAGAAGCTCAGTCATCCGGGAGGGGCTCAGAGTAGAGCCGCTGCTCCTCCACATCGAGAGGAGTCAGATGAGGTGTCTCGGGCATCTGATCAGGATGCCTCCAGGATGCCTCCCTGGTGAGGTGTTCCGGGCACGTCTAACCGGGAAGAGGCCCCGGGGAAGACCCAGGACACGCTGGAGGGACTATGTCTCTCGGCTGGCCTGAGAACACCTTGGGATTCTCCCTGAAGGGCTAGAAGAAGTGGCCGGGGAGAGGGAAGTCTGGGCATCTCTGCTCAAGCTACTGCCCCCGTGACCTGATCTCAGATAAGCGGAAGAGGATGGATAGATGAATGGATGGATTGTCAATCTCAGGCCTTATTTGATTTTATGGCTTGTTAGTCTACAATGTTAGGTTCTTATTTTGTAGATTTTTTCCTTTCCAATAGTATCATCCAAATGATTTCACGCCTAAAACTAATCATTTTCATTCTGTCACATTTTTCTTTTAAGTGTTTTATTAAATCAAATCAGAAAGTGCAGATGAACACGCATGGAAACAAGCTAGATGGACAGCTGCTGGCCGCTTTATCATTTACATCTTATTGTTAATAAGGAGCCATTAACACACTGAATGCAGCTGTTTAAGATTGAAATAAGCAATTAAGGGAGGGGAAACTTAACAAGCAAGACCACTAAAATGAAGCATCAAATTATCACTTAAGCAATTAGTGCTTCATCAGCAATAACTGACTGCTCATTAAAACTGGTTTGGAACAAAAACCTGCAGCCACTGCAGCTCTCCAGGACCGACATTGCCTACCCCTGATCTAGAGGGATGCTAAAGGTATTTCCATAACAATTGTAGCACAAGGGTTTAGCCAATGTACTGTTTGTCCTTGAAATGTTTAACTGTGTTTTTAATGTTATTCTGGGTATGGATGTTTTGATTTAGTTAATGATATAAAATGGAGAAATTAATTTATACTGAATCAGAAGAAATTCGAAACCTGATGAAACAGGTGAAGCACCACTACTTTACAGTCAAAAGTTACCCCGAGTGTATAGGATACAAAGGGTTCACAGTCTACATCTTTATTTCCTGTGGGTCATTATTTTAAAAACTGCTGTTTATTAAAACAAAAACAAACAAGGGAGACTCAATCACAGGGATAACACCCCCACTTGGTCTTTATTCACATTGTCTGATTCTTACCTTTCAGCAGGGAGACTTGTCCACTTAACACTATTTCATTTATCTCCACTCACTTTCTCAATTATTTAACAGATTTGGGTCATTTTCTGTCAGTGGGTATTGCACCACTAGAAGGTGGTAATAATAGCCCTAGGATTTGTTACTTTCAGGGTAAATTAAAATGAAAGAATTCTGGGGTTTTGCAATCGAACAGGGCAGGTGCTTCTCTCTTAACCCTTAACTACTCACACCATTTCTCATCTCATAAGTACTTGCGTGGTGTACTTTACATAAAGTGGATGATAAATTGGATTGGACTGCCAATACTGACTCTCTGTGCAAGAGAGGACAGAGCTGGCTGTACTTCTCTTAGAAGACTGGTTTCCTTCAACATCTGCAATAAGATGCTGCAGATGTTCTATCAGATGGTTGTGGCGAGTGCCCTCTTCTACGCAGTGGTGTGCTGGGGAGGCAGCATTAAGAAGAAGGACGCCTCATGACTTGACAAACTGGTGAGGAAGGCAGGCTCTATTGTAGGCATGGAGCTGGACAGTTTGACATCCGTGGCAGAGCAACGGGCGCTCAGCAGGCTCCTATCAATTATGGAAAATACACTGCATCCACTAAACAGTGTTATCTTCAGACAGAGGAGCAGCTTCAGCGACAGACTGCTGTCACTGTCCTGCTCCACTGACAGATGAGGAGATCGTTCCTCCCCCAAACTATGCGACTCTTCAATTCCACCCAGGAGGGTAAACGTTAACATTATTATAAGTTATTGTCTGTTTTTACCTGCATTTTTATTACTCTTTAATTTAATATTGTTAAATAATGTAAAAATGTCTATTTATATGCACGCTGTGAAGTTGTAATATAAAATATTGTAATAATTTTAAATTTTACGTGTTTTTAATGTAATTTCATTCCATATTACTGAACAGTACGACACAGTCCAGGACAATCTGAAAATAAACTTGATCCACTTCTCCAGTGCACATTCATCACCGATCACTTCAGTTGTTGAAAGTTCTTTGCAGACAAAGTCATTGCAAGAAGAACAACTTAGGCTTTCTTGGATGAAGCTCCCTTTTAGTCAGTTAGTGTCTGAACTTTACATCAGAAAGTTTTTTTGATGGCAAGAGCTTGGATTTCAGCAGAAATAGTGGTAGAGGCCAGACTTATTGTTATTGGAAGTAAAGGACAGATGTGCATTTACCAACCAACGAAGCGTGCAAAAGGTGAGGCACGTCACCTGTTAGACAGGGGCATTTCTGTGCTAGCCCACCGCAGATGGACAGCAGGTTATTTGGTTTCTTTCTTTTTGTGTACTCTTTTGGTAATTACAGTTAACTCACCAAATGCGTTTTATGTTTTGTAACCAATTTTTACTTTTATTTGGTCACCATTGTCATTATTTGGCGCAACATAGTGTCATGATTAATTTGTTTTTTCATTTTTTTTCTGCTGTGAATAAAACTTTTCTGGCTTTCAAAACAACATTTCCTAGGGGTTCTTAATTGATAGAATATTATGGTCATACTCTCTGCTTTGATTATTTTGATTTGAGTGTTTTTCATTTTAATCAACATTTTGTTATTTGTGGTCACCGCTATTTTGTGGCACAGATATTCCATTGTCAGGGAGTTTGTCCCAGAGTCATGCAATGCAATGTGACATCACAGATGCAATGATATTGAAGCCAGTGCCGTACAGGAATCGTCGTGCAAGTTTGTGGATGCTACATCAAAACCTTTAACAAGTGCTGCTTCGATTTAGACTTCAGGTACAATGACTTTTGGCTAGGTTCTTCGGACTTTCTTTCTTGCTTCATGTATTGTGTTGTTTGTACATTTATCTGCCTTTCTGGTTCTTTCTCCCACTTTGTTTTTGGTCACTGGGTTCATCTCCTGGCCCTTTTTCCAATTGCCAACTTGTCACGTTTTGCCAGAACACAGAGTGCAAGGGATGATCAAAACAATTTTGATGTTGAACCTGGAAGAAGTATTCTAAGATGATAATTTTGCAAAACACCTGTGTAACAAAATATGTGAATTACAAGTTTGTAGCGTTTGTGGTTTATAGAATTTTCAACATTAAAAAATAACACACCCTTTGAGGGTCATTCTTGCACAATTAACTTGTACTGGGACAAGGTAGGTTCTTATGCCACACTCAACAGAGTTGCCATCTCTCCAAAATGACCCAAGGTCTGGCAACCCTACGTCATCTGCAACTGAAGAAAACGTCACTACCCTAAAACAAATTATAATGGAAAATTGAAAAATAATAGTGCGTGAAAAAACAGACATTCTAGAGATCAGTTATGTCTCAGCTGAATTCATTCTACGTGAACAATTAGGTATGAGTGTTGACTGAAATTAAGTTTACGACATCCAAAATTTCAAGGACAATCTTGAACTATTGAATTTGGGATGTGAAAAATTCACATACATCACTATGGCACAGAGCCCAAACAACGATCACAAGCATGGTGATTCTCCTACTCCAAAAAATTCAAGGGTCAAACCAGCCCTAGCAATATCATTTCATCAATTTTTTATGATATTGAGAATGTTGCCCATATTGATTTTATATCTTAAAAAGATATGATCCGTAATGCACTAGCTGTTTCCTGCCACTGTCAAAAATCAGCAAGGAAAGCTGTCAACCATTCCTCTTCTGCTTCATGACTGCTCAGACTACATGAGTTCCAAAGGCTACTCCTCTGTGAAACTGTGTATTGGATTCAAAGCAATGCCACAGCTGTCCTCTTCTCCATACCTTCGCCCACTGTGACTACCACTTCTTCCTAAATCTAAAGGGATACATCTATCTGACATGCTTCATCAATGACGAAAACATCAGGTCGTCTACTGCAGTGGTCCCCAACCTTTTTGACAGCAAGAACCACTTTACTAGAAGCAAGTTTTTCCAGGGACCATTGGGGGGTGGTTGAGGATTCAGGGCGGGTTCGTAGGGCAGTTTTATACACAATTTACATTACATTTCTATTATTATTAAGTTATTAAGCAGTTCACATACATTTGCAACCTGATATTTTTCTTGTTTTTTTGCATATAACAAAGACATATGCATTGCATTTGTCATTCCAACAGATTGCACATCACAAACATTAACACTGCTACAATTTTTTCATGTCTGCCGTTTCTATAGGAGGGTGACAATGAGTTAAATTCCAATGGATGTTTTTCAAATGTTGACAAGCAATAAGCAAAAGGTATCACTGAAAACCACAGAAAACAAAAAACAGCAAAAAAAAAACAGTACAAGCAAATTTCGAAGAAAGGAATTTTTTTTTACAATGTTTCTGTTTGGAGATCATTGAGCAAATGTGCACAACTGAGCTGCGACCACAGATCTAACTGCTCTGTGGATGATTCATTCAAGCATTTCAAGGTCACTTCGTTGTAATGAAAGTATCTGCAGAATGTACTTCGTAGTAACGACATTTCTATAGACTCGTGTCATATGGGGAAACTATTGGGACCATAAAAATACTTTGTTGTAATACTCTGTCACCTCGGTCTCTCTTCTTTCTCTGCACTGCTGCAAAGCCCCGCCCGCCAAGCGTTCTGAAAAGTCTGAGTGAGTCTCCGTTGCCGGCAGTTCTCTCGCGGCCCGGCTGTCAGACGGCTGTGGCCCAGTAGTGGGCCGCGGACTGGACAGTGGTGGTATAAGAAAGCGTTTTATCTTGATGTCATAGGAAAACTTTTTTTTTTTAACATAATGACAAGTGTAACCATGTTCTTGGGGACTATGTTAAAAAAAGAAACTGGTTTGGTTTTCTTAATAGGTCAGACTCTGGAAGGCTTGTATCCAATTGAGAATTTATGGGTGGACTTGAAAAAGGCTCTTCAGTCACAATCCCCATGCAGTCTGACAGATCTTGAGCAGTTTTGCAAAGAAGAATGATGAAGAATTGAAGTGTCCAGATGTGCAAAACTGATAGAGAGAAAAGCCTATGCACATAGACTCATGGCTGTCATGGCTACAAATGATGCATCTACTATATACAGACATGAAGGCATTGAATACTTATGTAATCAATTACTTTGTGTTTTAGATTTGTAATTAAAATATATAGTTATGTCATTAGAATAGGTTGCATGGTGTAAAAAAACTGCTGCTTAAACCTCTTTTTGTATGCATGCAATCTCAAACTTTACTTCAAATCCAAAACCGAGAAACTAGAGAAATGTAGTTCAAGCTACACAGCAGACTTGGCAGTGACTTTTCATCACAGAGTGTCCCCCTAGGCAGCCAAGCTATCTATTCCATGAAAGTCTTCCAGGAAAAGCTCTCCTTTTGAGCATATCCAGAAGGGGTTATTCAGAATGTGTTTGAATGATTTTAAAAGTTTGTATTTGTTGTAGGAGCCTGGAGGTCCAGTCATAGTGGCTCCTTGCCACTTTGTGTCCAAGTATAACCTTTAAAAGAGTTGGACTTTCTCAGTGCTTCAGCCCTTTATAAAGACAAGAGCTTCAGGACTAAGTTAGCTGACACTGCCTTATCAGAAGTCTTCAGCTGTTAGATGAGGGGCTGTGTATTACGTTCCTCAGGCTGTACAGATGACCCAGGCAAAGTGTTTACCCTTATTCTCACAATTTATATATTATGGTTTTAGAAAGTTGCAATTTCCTTCCAAAATATTCACCTTTTGTTTTAATAAAGTCCAGAAGGAAGAGAAATAAAATCAGCCTATATACAAATTGTACTTTACAACATCCAACTGCTAAAAGAATGAAACATTCTGAAAAAAATAGCTGGGCTGCATAAAAAACCTGACACCAGGTAATAGTTGGTGGAAGTGTGCTGTGTACTACAGCCTTGAGCCTGCTTGCATGCCTCCCTGCCAACTTTGCACATCTATTTGCAGTTTCCCCCTTACAGAAATGTTCAGGTTAAGTCAAACTGTATGTTAACCAGTAAGGAACTGATTTTTGATGGAACTGAGGTCAGGGCTGAGACCAGAACTCATAATAATAAAATAATAAACTGTGTATCTTGCACCTGTGAGCCTGCTTTTGCTCACCACTGTACAAGAATAAACTCTGTGTTTCACACACTCGCAACTGTAACCTTTCTTTTGGTAGGTTAACAATTGCTCATACGGAAAAAGACAAGTTTATGATTATTCCAATAAATGCAATAATTACTAAATACTGATACATGAATAAACTCTGTTTCATACACTCCAAACTGTAAAAATCTTTTTATTATAAGCTGCTTTACATTTCTATTATCATAGACTGCTTTACATATCTGTCTATCCTAGACTGATTTATCTACAGTATCTCTCAGTTATAGACTGCTTTACATATCTATCGGTATTGTAGACTGTTTTACATATCTAACTATCATTTATAGATTGCTTTACATATCTATCTGTTTATTATGTTATTATTAGATGTGATGGTGTGGGTCGGCTCCATGCTCCCACTTCTGTCTTAGGAACCTCTTGAACCCGACACCATCAATAGTTATGACCGGGATAAGCTAGGCAAATAAGAACACTCACACAAAGCAAAGGACAGGAGCACAAGTGCTCAGTGCTTTTATTAAAACAATCCAAATTAAAGTGTCCAAAGTGCAGTGCTCTCTATTCTAAATAAATAATCCATCCATAAAAACTGAAATTCTGTGTGATCAAAATCCAGAATTTAAAACAATAATAAATCCAACCCAGTCATTGGATCCTTGTTCATTCCGAGGAGCCCAGTAACACACCCACTTTGTCTCCCTAGCTCACCCATTGCTTACTGAGCTGGCAGAGACACTAGGAGCTGTGGTCCTCTCCAACATGACCCCCGGTTGTCCTCTTCTATTCCTTTTCGCTCGCTCTGGCATACCTTGGATCCCTAAAGAGGAACCAAACACGATCGCAACCACTACATGACATTGTATCACTGGGGATGATTCACCATATTGCCTTTCCCCACTAGCTGGCTGGCTTGTCCTGCCACTCCAACTGATGCTGTCCACATGGCTTGTATTCTTTTTGGTTTTTCTGTTTCCCCCTTCTTTCCTATGCAGGCTCCTTTTACACTACTGTTCCTAACGAGGTGTGAACATGCCCACCAAGGAATTAACGAGGCACCTGCCCGACACGCTCACTCGCACGTGTCTTCACGATCAGGCAGGCACCCCTAGCCGTCCTGTAAGCAAAGTGCTCTCACACCTGATTAGAGCCTGCACTATTGTGGGGTGAGATTATTTATTTAAAATCAGCATAGGACCACGGACCACTTATCACAACAGACTGCTTTACATACCTATATATCAATTATGAACTGCTTTACATATCTATCTATCTATCTATCTATCTATCTATCTATCTATCTATCTATCTATCTATCTATCTATCTATCAATTATAGATTGTTTACATACCCTTATATCTATTATAGACTGTTTTAAGTATCTAATAGGAACTGCTTTCCGTATCTATTTAATACTGCTTTACATATCTGTCTATTACAGACTGCTTTACATATCTCACTATCTATTACCAACTGCTTTATATATCTATTATATATATATATTATATTATATATATATATATTATATTATATCCTGCTCCACTGACAGACTGAGAAGATCATTCCTCGCCCAAACTATGTGACTCTTCAATTCCACCAGAGGGGGTAAACGTTGAACATTATTCAAGTTATTGTCTGTTTTTTACCTGCATTTTTTATTACTCTTTAATTTAATATTTTTTTGCTGCTGGAGTATGTGAATTTCCCCCTGGGATTAATAAAGTATCTATCTATCTATCTATCTATCTATCTATCTATCTATCTATCTATCTATCTATCTATCTATCTATCTATCTATCTATTATAGACTGCTTTACATATCTTTTCATTAATCTATCATTGGTTGCTTACATAAATATCTATTACAGACTGCTTTACTTACCTATCTATCAGTTGTAGATTGCTTTACATATATATATCTTATAGACTGCTTTACATATCTATCTGTGTATTATAGATTGGTTTACATATCTATTTATGTATTATAGACAGTTTGACTATTAATTAAAGACTGCTTTGCAAATCTATCTATTAATTATAAACTGCTTTACATATCTATCTAGATGGATAAACAGATAGGTAAAGCAGTCTATAATAGATAGGGAGATATGGACTGATTTAGATATCTAATAGATAGATATGTAAAGTACTTTATAATAGATACATAAAGTAGTCTGCAATAGATAGATGCATAAGGCAGCTGTGAAAATGATACAGTTTGACACACAGAAAAAGATTTGGGGCAGCCATCCATGTACTTAAATCCTGGCTGCAAAAGGCAAAGTTTGTAGTAAAGTTGTGTACAGAATTGAGTCCAAGATCGAACTGATTACAGAGGGAGGTTGTCAGGGTTTTAAGGCAGGTTGGTGGAAGTGACTCCATCGTGGCTGGAACTGGAAGTGACATCATTGGACTCAGGTGGAATTTCCCGTTTTTGATCTGCAGGAATATCAGAGGAAAGATTAACACACCCCACCGCCCCCTGTCCTGGCATGGAATTACCTTTGATTGATCTCTCTAGCTGTCTCCCATGCGCATATGTGTGATACAGTCTATAACTGACAAATCGATATGTAAAGCAGTCTATAATAATATGCAAAGCAGTCCATAATCAGTAGATAAATATGTAAAGCAGAGTGTAATACATATGCAAAGCAGTCTATAATTGATAGATATGTAATGCAGCCATTTTTGATAGATACGTAAAGAAGAAAGTACTATATAGATATTTAAAGCAGCAGAGAAGTAATGTGTTAAAGAAGTTATGGAAAGGAAAAAGAAACATGAAAAAAATAACGTAACATGATTGTCAATGTAATTGTCATAGGCTTATTTTAGTATTGAGAGTGAATTTGATGATTGTAAAGAGTTTAATTTATGATTGTAAATATGTATGAGAAATGTACATTTTTAGGATGTAAGGATCTCTTTGCAAATGACGTTTGCAGCTCAGCCCTCGCCTATAAAATGACCAAGCTGTCTGCAGAGCTTACTCTTGAGCATGCAACATACAGTTGGCCATTTGAGAAGCAATCTTGTGTCAAGTCAATGATGGCCTTTTTTAGAGTCTGGCCCTGTGACTTATTTATTGTCATAGTGAAGCAGACCCTTACTGGAAATTGGAGGCATTTGAATTGGAATGGGAGGTCAGAGGGTATGAGAGCGAGTGAGGAGGCACATGAGTGCGGGATGTCGTTAATGTATATAGGCAGGGAGCCAACCACGTGGTAGGTGCGTGGACAGTGGCCATGTGGATAAAGGAAGGTAGACCGGGGGCGGCCATTGTGCGTCTCTGCCATGAAATAATTAGTCTGTTAATGGAATAAGGAATGAAATCGCCAAAAGGAGAGGTCAGTTCTAAAAGTTCCTTGCGGCATAATGGTGAGAACCGCCAAAAAGAAGACGTTATTTTCGAAAGTTTGTTATGGGGCATGGCACGAAATGAAACATACTTAACATTTGTAAGTACAGTGTAAAGGATAAGTATGGGAAATTCGGGCTTCCTACATAAATTGGAAGTTGCAGAAATAGTGAGGAGGGGTTTCACTTATCTATATGTACAGTTTAGGGGGTACACCCATTTCCCCCCCTTGGGTGTTGCAATAGGACATGAAACATACCTAACTTTTGTAAGTACACTGCATGTAATGAGCACACGAAATTTCAGCTTCCCACCTATATGGAAAATGGGAGAATTAGTGATGAGTCAGTGAGGGCTTTGCCTTCTATATGTGTGTATAAATATATATATATATATATATATATATATATATATATATATATATATATATATATATTGTGACACACGGCTGGGGGTGGTACCCAGCTGGGATGCCCAAGAGGACCGGAGGAGGGCTCACGCCTCCTCCAGACCATGAGGGGGCGACCGCCCTGGTTGCTTTGGGGGCCACGGGTGCAGAGCTTTGAAGCTCAACCCTGTAGGGGCCCGTGGTCACCGCCAGGGGGCGCACGGATGCCTTGGCAGCCCTGGACCTCAGCACTTCCGCCACACCAGGAAGTGCTGGGGAGAAGAGTAGCAGGGACACCCGGAGTGCTTCCAGGGATACAGCCAGCACTTCCGCCACACTGGGGCGTGTCGGTGGAAGATTGCCGGAGCACACCTGGAGCACATCCAAGGGATAATAAAAGGGGCCGCCTCCCTTCATTAAGGGCTGGAGTCGGGTGAGAAGGACTGAGCTTGGTGGAGGCGGCCTGAAGAGAAGAAAAGTAGAGAGTGTGAGAGGCCTGGGGAAGTCTTGGGGGTTTGTTGTGTGCGCACTTATTGACATTTGTAAACAGAACTGTAAATAAACGTGTGGTGGTGAATTTACCATGTCTACCTGTCTGTGTCCGAGGCCCGTTCCACAATATATATATATATATATATATATATATATATATATATCACTCTTAGGTTACAAGAAACATACATGAAATCAAATCAACATATTACATATAATAGGCACTGTAGTTCAGTGGTTAACATTGTGCTTTGCCCTAAAGGCTTCCTTAATAAATGTCATAATTAATAAAAAGTAAAATAAAAGAATACAAGTATGCCATAAGCATAATAAAAGGCTCACATAATCAAAAGTCACAGGCAGGGACTGAGTTTTACTTTTGGTGGAGGGGAAGATTTCCCGTAAGGAAGACAGGCTACTGGATTCATCTTAACATGTATACATATTAACTTAATTAATTTCCATTTTCTGACTGGTAACTGAAAAATACATAGTTTAAAATAAATTAAAAAAAATAAAACTTCAAACATTATTATATCAGTGCTGCATTGTAGGTTGATAAGGTCCTTATTGTCATGTGTACAGAGTAGAGTGAAATTCTTACATATACATGCTAATCAACAAGCAACATGTCACTACAATTCTGGCGCAATGATCATTGAGTATAACTACTTTAATCCAACACTGAAACTTCCATTTTTCTTATTTGAAAAACATCAGAAATATTCCTGTTCTTCACATGTGATGCTTCACCTCTCTCGTAATAAGTCCTTCCTTTTATTTCCCCATGATGCATATTAAGCTTACTAATCTACAGTTACTTGGATGTGCACCCGTCAAGTCTTTATCACACAATAGTTTGCACAGCTGTTCACATTGGAGGTTTAGTTTCCCCTTACCTGTAGCATTTACAAACCAAGGTGCTATATAAATAATGTGTTATTATTTTTTATTAATTTTATATAGTGCCTTGCCCACTGTGAACTCATCTTGAGGTACTTTACTCTTCCAGGTACCCCTAGCAGGCAAAGTCAGTCTGATCATGCAGGCTGTGGTTGCTGAGGGCTTGTGACCTGATATTTATTACATTGCCTTAGTCACTAGGGTGTGCGTAATTATTATTAATTTACCGGATATACAATGTATTAGCAATAACCAAAATATGGTTATCAGTTATCCAGAATTGTACAGTACAATGTAAAACTCTTAGGCCCACTTTTTTTTTTATTTACAAATTTGTGTTATATGTTTATTTACTTCTGCATTAGTAAAGTTGTACATAGCACTCTTTGTGCATGTTCCCATAGTCCCACGAGTGTTTTATGTGACCCTTTTTGTCCTGCAGTTATGGTCCCTAATAATAGGCTTCACTGGTTAGGCCAGGCCTCCTTTGCCTGCCTGGAAAAGGCCTCAATCTAATGGGCTTAATCCCACCTCCAATGACCTGCTTCAAGCTGTACAGGCCAAGAAAGAGAATATTTAAAAAAAAAAGGTAAAATTGTAACAATAGCATTACAAGAGAAGGGATGACCATAAACCCTTGGCTTGTATAAAAAGGGCAAACAACAACTCTTTATAAATAAAGGATGTATTAACAACAAAAAAACAGGCAAAATGCTAAACACGCAACAGAATAAAAGCAAAAACAGCAAAGAACTCCAAATCCACAATTCAGAGGAATAATGTAAGAACAAAGTGAAAAATAATCAAAAAAACAATAAATCTAAATAAATGCAATACTTGCATAAACTCTACTCAAAATGAATGATTCCCAACCCTAGACACTTCTCAGCAGACTTAAGGCCTATTTACACTTTTCACATTCACATCATCTTAGGGTTCTATTAGAGTGCATATGACATAAATTTCATTAGCAGTCATGGCATGCAGACCCTTGCACTGGCGACCACGTGCCTCCAAAATTTTGTGACCACCCAGTCCTATGTGTGTCTGTGCACATCAACTGCATGTGCGCTAGACAAGACAACACAGGGTCATTTGAAGGACAGCTGTGTGAAGTAGATCATGATCAGGGCTGAATTTGGGGGTCTTATAACCTTTTCCTATTATGGAAGCCATTTTGCTTACCACTGTTAGGCTCATGTCCTGTGTTTCTAGGGGCACGGTCTTCCAAAGGGTCATGACCTAGAATTAATCTGCAGATGGGATAAAAGGTCAGCGTTTGCACTGACTTTTATCTAATCAGTGGATGAATACTTCTAAATATTTATTGAATTCTCTTTGTAATTTATTTTTATGTCTTGCCTGGTTTTAGACTTATTGGCTGAATTTTGACTGCGGTATCTGCCCCTCATCTGAGTTTCGGTTGCTTTGTTTTATTTTATTTTTGTTTGTTTTGCCTTTTTCAAGCATCTTCTAGTTTAACTCAAGGAATTATTCATCTGTTCTTTTTCTGAGTCAGTGCAAAGTAATTCATCATTTCAAAATTAAAAGCACACCGAGTTAGCCAAATTTGAACAAACTCATGGCATGAAATTAGCCTGAACCGGGGCAAAGATAAAAGTTTGTGCAGGCAGAAATGGAAATATCTACAATATGGATATGTAAAGACAAAGAAAAAAAAGTTTGAGAGAAAAGCTGTGGGATTTTGCAACTGCACAGGGTTGCATATTGAACACTTGTACTATAAAAGAAACATGGTGTGCATCCTCTGTGCTGCACTCAAGTTTAAATAACCAGAGGGAGGTCTCAGGAGCTGTGACATCAGGATGGGCCCACCTCCTAGGGCTCCACTCAGAAATAACAGGTAATGTGAGCACATTAACTACTAATAGGCAAAATTGATGTAAATAACATAAAAACATGAAAAATAATAAAACAAAGGCAACAATAAAATACATAAACATACCTTAATACATGACACGTATAAAGTGAAAGCTTGGGGTCGCCAGAGAGCCCCAAACCCCAACATCAACACACCAAGACAGTCCCCCTGTTAAAATAAATCGATGTTTATTATATGAATACCTTACAAAAATGCACCAAGCATAAGTATTTATCCTACAAACACCTCTCTTCTCTCCACTGCACTGCCCTCCTCTTTTATTGTTGCTTGTTCTCCTCCCAGCTCCGACTCTTTTACCCAAGGTGCTACATATATGGCCAGTATGTCGCCTGTCCATTTATCTGGAGCATACTGTATATACAGTATATATATATATATATATATCTGTATTGTATTAAAAAAGTTTTCCATCATGTCCATGTTATTCAGCCTTGACCACTCCCCTCCACACCACTCGCTCAATCATTACTCCTTCTGCGCACATCTTCTCTCTGTACCACCCTGTGACACTCTCAGAGTTAACTTGCCCTTCAACGTAGTTGGTTATAATGGCAAGGGAGAAAAGCAAATTATATATTCAAGAACGATGAATTTTAGATTTCGATAGAAAAAGAGCGGCAAGAGTTGATAATGAACATCGAAAAAAAGAAAATGAACAAAAAAGTGCTGCATATAATAAAAATCAAGAACAAAGAGAATCATCCAATAAACGAAAATGAGAAAAATATCCCAAATAATATGCAAACAGAAATGTGAAAAAGTTTTGTTTATAGATTGTAAGTTAATTCATAATATTGTAACGGTCGGGAAAAGAAATTACCATTGAGGCAGTGTGTCCTAAAAAGCCTTGCAAATGGGGTTGCTCAGAATGGAGAGGGACAGGCAGAGGAGCCAGATCTGCCTCTCTTAAATAAAGCAGTCACTGGGATGGTGGGTGGGGGGCAGGAAACTGTTAAGGAATTTCCGTTCCCCAAAAAAAACAGGGGTACATAGAGGGTGAAAAACAAGTTTGAGAGGTGTTTGACGTGTTTGTTCTTCGTCTGTTTTTTTGGGAACCATTGTTTTTTTTTTCCTGAGTTTGCATTATCCAATTAAGGTGGAAGAGCAATAAAACCTTTGTTCTGCACAGACACAAACACTTGCCTGAGTTTGCATTATCCAATTAAGGTGGAAGAAAAGTAAACATTTTTAAACTGAGGGAAAATATACAAATAATTATTTGTTAAGGATCTCTTTGTATACCACGTTGTCAGTTCGGCCCTCCGGTTGTAATATGACCAAGCTGTGCGCTGAGCTTACTCTTGAGCATGCAACGTACAGTTGGCCATGTGAAAAGCAGTCCTGCCTCAAATCAATGCCAACCTTTTGTAGGGTTTGTCCCTGAGACTTATTAATTGCCATTGCGAAGCAGAGCCTTAGTGGAAATTGGAGGCGTTTGAATTGAAATGGGAGATCAGAGGGTATAACGGGGATGCGAGGAATAAAAACTCTCTCCCCTGAGCTACTGCCAGTAAAAATTGTTGCTTCAATTAGGTTCTTTTGCAGACATGTGACCTGAAGTCTCGTGCCGTTACAAACTTTCGGTGGTTGTACGCAAATCCACAGTCGGCTTTTTTGAGCCAAACCTGTTGTTTTCGTATGAGCCTCTTTTTATTATTGGGATCGTACCTAGAAACAGAAGCTCTATTAACTTGTGGATTTGCGTGAGAATATTTAGCGGCAGCGTCTCTATTAACTTGTGGATTTGCATGCGAATATTTAGCGGCAATGTCTCTGTTAACTTGTGTATTTGCCTGCGAGTATTTTGCGACAGCGTGTCTATCAACTTGTGGATTTTTCTGCGAGTATTTGGCGGCAGCGTCTCTATTAACTTGTGCATTTTTCTGCGAGTATTTGGCGGCAGCGTCACAAAGTTGTTTCCGTCTAGCTGCATCTGAAAATGTACCACGACGTCCGACACACCTCCTTTTTACTGTTTTCTCACAGCTTGGATTGCTGCTGTCATAATCGGTTTGAGTTTCATGGTTTGTTTCAATTACGTTAATATTTGCAGGGCTTGTTGTGTTGAAGTGACATTCGGCATCTGTCGAGCGTTGTAAGCATACAACCGGTTTCATTGATAACTTCGCATCCAGCTTTTGAGAGTTGAAACATTCATCAACATCAAAGTGTCCACTACTCAAATCGTCACCTGTGAATCTAAGATGTTTAAGAGGCATTGGCGGTTCTCCAAACATGTAAAATAGGCAGGCAGCCAACTATGTGGGAGGCCGGGGGACGCAGGATGCAGGATGCAACTCCGCCTCACATGGCGACCGAGCTGCAGGCTATGGACGTATATATGTACGTAAGTAGGATTCAGTTATGACCGTTATGCATAGAATTTCGAAATGAAACCTGCTTAACTTTTGTAAGTAAGCTCTAAGGAATGAGCCTGCCAAATTTCAGCCTTCTACATACACGGGAAGTTGGAGAATTAGTGATGAGTGAGTCAGTGAGTGAGGGCTTTGCCTTTTATTAGTATAGATATATATACATTGTATATATATATATATATATATATGTGTGTATGTGTGTGTAGTGGCCTGCAGGGGGTGTCACTAAGTCCTAAACACCAAACACAACTACACAACATAGACACACAGTCCTAGGTTCAAATCAAGTGCTATTATTTTACACAGTACCATAAACAGGCTTCTTTTATTCAGTACAGCACAGCACAATCCTTCTGTTTCTGCTGCGTTCCTCCCACATGAGTGTTGTCCTTCTCTTCTCCCAACTTTGACTCTCCAGATAAAATGGGCTCCCTTTTAAATCTAACCCAGGAGTGCATGTGGTGCCCAAAGCATTGTCTCCAAAACAGAACCATCTTATAACAGGGCATTCATGTCTCACTAATTCTCTCTGACGGCTTCCATGAAACCCATCAAGACAGTCCTGTGGGACCACAACTCCCATGCTGCCCTGTGCGCATCAGTACAGGAGCTTGCCAGAAGGGATGCTGCCACTCTGGCAAGGGAATCCCATCCATTGATGGGAGGGGATATGTCACACCTCCATTCCTGGCAATTTGTTATACCCATCCCCTGGCCAGATAAGGAAACAGGGTCCATCATGCCTGGGACGCTGGTCCATCCATCACTTTATACAGTGTGATAGATAAGGGCTCTGTCGACCCCTTGAACCCTCAGACCACACATCAGACACCAGATAAAAGTCCAAAATGACTTTATTATTAATAATAAATGCTCACAAAGCACCCTCCACTCCACTATACTCCAATAAACAATAAACAATACACAATAATCAATAATCCTCCACTCTCCGAGACGCGTTTCCACCCTTCCACCCAGCTCAGCTCAACGTCTGGGATCTCCCATGGACCTTTTATAGTCTCTGACTTGGAAGTGTTTCCAATCCTTCAGTTCATGTGACTTTCTTTCACCTCTGGGTCAGATAAAAAGTTCTCTTCTTCATCCCGGAAGTACGTCATTTCCCTTGTTGCTTTGCCTACGACGTACTTCCGGGTCATAGGGCACATACGACTCTCTGGGCCACCCTGCAGCGTCCTCTGTTGGCCCCTGTGGTATCCAGCAGGGCTGTAAAGGAAAACTCCATCGTCCAGGATTCCCTGCTGGTATTCGGGGCACCTCCATGCTGCAGGGAGAGCTCCACCTGGCGGCCTGGGGGTATTGGCCGGGATGACAAGCCGGCCATAGACCGCAACAGGTATATATATCTTGTGGAAACTAGGGGTGTTCCACCTACCTCAACCCCAACAAAGACAGTCAAAGACATGAGTTCCAACACAGCACACATTTATTTACCAGTGGGGAAGAGCTTTTCCCTCGCTCCCCGCAGCAGCACAGTACAATGCACCAACACACAGTTCCTTTTCTTCTCCTTTCCACCTCCAATCCTCCACGGTCAAGCTTTGTCCCTCTTCCTGCTGACTCTGGCTCCCCAAATGGAGATAGGTGGCTCATTTTATGTTACACCTGGGAATGCTCCAGGTGGCTCATCAGGGTTAACTGGAGTCACTCCCAGTTGTGATGGAAATCCACAGTAGGATTCTATAGCTCCCCCTGGCAGCCCTCACAGAACCCAACAGGGCTATGCCAAACTCCAATTCCCAGTGTCCCCTGTGGGAATCTGTGGTGCCACACCTGCCCAAAAGGGCTGACCTCTGTCATACCAGGGAAGGTAGTACTTTGTGGATGCTCTCTCCCCTAATCCTTCCATACAACTGGTGTCCCAGGCAGGTAATGGCTGTGGTCATCTGTTACAATATATAATGTGTGTGTGTATATATATATATATATAGGTATACACACACAGTATATGTATATATGGTATATATCAAAATGTTAAGTTTCATTCACAATATTTGAAAAAGGATATCCCATAGTTCAAAAATGAAAATGTATCTGTATGGAGATAAAAACAGTAATGCAAACTTAATTAGTCAAATTCTACAAGGAAAAAATCTGTTTTTTTTTTGCTTTACATCTTAGTACTTATTTTACATTTTATTTCGTCTTTTCTGGGACTAAAAGTAAAAAGCATTAGGAAGGAGCCACAAAATACGAATGAAAGCAGTCAACATGCATCTGGTCACGGCTAATGCTTCATGTATGCTTTCAGTGCGAGTGTCAGAGCAGGACGAGATGTAAATATCTTGAGTGGTATGAAGGCCATCAGCGCTGTCAGACATGTAATTGAGTTTTAATGGCCTCTCTTATATAGTCCCTTTCATCTCCATAAAGATGCTTCAGCTCTTTTTATAGAGTCAGAGAGCTGGCAGGTGCCTGATCGTTATACTATAGATAGCTGAGGCTCTGAAAAGGAGACAGCAGCCTAATGGAGACCCTGCTCTATCTATATGTAGACTTTTAAATCTCTCAGAGCAAGACCTTAAAATGTTAGATTTATATGAATGAGTACTTTTTGTATTTATAACATTTTATGAAGGAAATTGATGTGTTTAACATTGCTCCACCTAATTCCTGTGAGGTTGCTTCCATTTCTGCCTGCATCAAAACTCCAGCAAATCCATTTTCATAAACACAAAGAATGAGTTTTAGATAACAGCGACAATGAGGTGCCACAAGAAGGGAAAGGATGCAAAAAAATGCCTTGCTCCGAAGCGAGCTTTTCATTTCTGCTCCCATCATTAGTGTCACAAAGGGATGTGCTAAAATGATACAGTACATTGAGCCTGTGTGAGATGTCTTGATCAAGACGCTCATGATAAACACACCTGGATGGAAACTATCAATGAAGATTCTCATCATTTCTTAATGTCATCTTCATTTCTTCTGCAACTGATTTGCCCATATTTGAAAATTGTATTACTTTTAGCAGAAACCATTATATTTTTAGGCATACTTCATATTTCTTTTCATATTTGTTGTATCTTTCTTCATTTAAACATTTTAATATGCAGTATATATATATATATATATATATTGTGGCCCTCCAGGCTTGCACCACCAGCTGAACCCAAGCTGTGTCCCAGACACGCGTGGGACACAGGTTCAATGAACACTCTGCTTATTTTGCTTTTTCCTTTGTGGGAAACGCTTTCCCCGTTCCCCACAAGAAAAACACAGTCCCAGCACAAGCACAGCACAATACCATAAGTCTCTTCCTTTATTCTTTTCTTTCTGCTCCTTCTCTCCTCGGGTCAAGCTTCGTTACTCATCCTCCTGACTATGGCTCCCCAAGTAGTGGCTGCTGGCTCCTTTTATAATGCCCTCGGAAGTGCTCCAGGTGTTTGATTACTCGTTTCTGGCAGCACTTCTGGGCATGAAAGAAGAACTGCCCATTAAGGGCTCAGCAGCTCCTGCTACAGCACCCCCTGGCGGCACCTGCGGATCCCAACAGGGCTGCACCACACTCCAACTCCCATGAAGCCTTGCGAGAGTCTGAGGCACCACTGCAACCCAGGGGGGTTGCCATTTGCGTCCCGGGGGAGGTAACGGTCTGGCCATGCTTGCTCCCCTGATCCTCTTCCCAGTGTGGAGGCATCCCAACCAGGCAAGAGCCCCAGCTGCACGCTACAATATATATATTCGTGTGTGTCTGGAATCTTTGCACACACACACACACATATATATATATATATATATACATATATATATATATATATATATATATACAGTATATATATATGTGCAAAGATTTCAGGCCCCAAAACCCTAATGAAATATTATTAAGTGATTGGAGCTGCTAACTCTTGAACATGCCTTATGCAATTGATCATGAGGTAAATATTCTTGCAGTAGATCAGTTCCTGCATTTCTTAGTGCTTTTGTGGATGCTCATTGCAACATACAATTTTACAGGAAAGCATATTTTTTTAATTGAAATGGGTAATCTGCAGAAATACAGGGTAATGTGAAATTTAAGTATATACTATTATGGCTTTCACTTGTTTACATTGTTCACTCTAATATATATTTTCATGTTTTTCATCAGTTGTATTCAAGCTTGAATTTTTTTTCATAGCCAATATGTAGATAATAAAGAGCTAATAGTGAATTGTGTCTTATGTTAAATTAATATAAACAGCAATGACCTTTACAGGGTGTCCATTTAATGAATTGGATATTTTTACTTTTGTAGTTGTTTTCACTAGTGCTTGAAGTGGAAGAAAATAAATTAACTGCCAATATTATGTTTTGGAGGCTTCTTATATGATCGGGGGATCTCGGAAGATATACTAATCCATAATTGAATTTCCACAGAATGTTTTTCTGTTTTAAGAAAGACTACTTTTAAAATTTGCCTATTCTTTTCAAAGGGAGGTTTTAAAATTTCAAAACTATGTACAGTGCACCATAATAGAGATATTTCAATTAAAATGTAACTTTCTTAATACATTTCCTAGAAAAATAAGTGAGCTACATTTCAATATAGCAGTCCACTAATAGCTGAGTTGTTTTATGCAGATAGACAGTCAGACATATAGACATGGTGATACGAGTCGATGCTTTCTTTTTTAGATGATGTCACTCAGATGTATCAAAGTATCACCTTCCAGGTTTTTGGAGGTAAGTGAGATTGGGCACAGTCACTGACTTTGATGTCTCTTTTGTCCCCCACAGGAACAAGAAGATTCTCACTAAGGGCAAATGACTCAGTCCCTACTAGCTAGGGGACTATAAAAGAGTGGAGGCCCCAGAGATTGTTGTCTCATATTGGAACAGAACTGTGAACATCACAGATCTCCCAAAGAAAAACTTGTTCATTCTCTCCTCTGTTTAAGCTATTGCGTGTTCTTTTTGTTTGAATTTATTTACATTTGGATGAAAAGGGTTGACCTGGCTCGCACCCTAACACTTCCTTGACATTTTGAGAATCCCTCCAACCATCCATTATAGATAGATAGATAGATAGATAGATAGATAGATAGATAGATAGATAGATAGATAGATAGATAGATAGATAGATAGATAGATAGATAGATAGATAGATAGATAGATAGATAGATAGATAGATAGACTGTATTGCCAAAAGTATTGGGACACCCCTCTGAATCATTGAATTCAGGAGTTCCAATCACTTCCATGGCCACAGATGTCTAACATCAAGCACCTAGGCATGCAGACTGCTTCTACAAAAATTTGTGAAAGAATGGGTCACTCTCAGAAGCTCAGTAAATTCAAGCGTGGTACTGTGATAGGATGCCACCTGTGCAATGAGTCCATTCGTGAAATTTCCTTGCTTCTAAATCTTCCACAGTCAACTGTTAGTGGTATTATAACAAATCAGAAGCAATTGGGAGCAACAGCAGCTCAGCCATGAAGTGGTAAAATCACAGAGCAGGGACAGCGAATGCTGAGGTGCACAGTGTGCAGAAGTCGCCAACTTTCTGCAGAGTCAATAGATACAGACCTCCAAAAGCTCAAGAACAGTGTGTAGAGAGCTTCGTTGAATGGGTTCCATGACCAAGCAGCTGCATCCAAGCCTTACATCACCAAGTGCAATGCAAAGCGTTGGATGCAGTGGTGTAAAGCACACCGCCACTGGACTCTAGAGCATGTCCCCTGGAGTGACAAATCTGGCAATCCGATGGACGAGACTGGGTTTGGCAGTTGCCAGGAGAACAGTACTTGCCTGACTGCGTTGTGCCAAGTATAAAATTTGAATTGTGGTGTGGGGTTGTTTTTCAGGGTTTGGGTTTGGCCCCTTAGTTCCAATGAAAGGAACACTTAATGCTTCAGCATACAAAGACATTTTGGACAATTTCATGCTCCCAACTTTGTGGGAACAGTTTGGGGATGGCCCCTTCCTGCTCCAACATGACTGCGCACCAGTGCACAAAGCAAGGTCCATAAAGAAATGAATGAGCGTGTTTGGTGTGGAGGAACTTGACTGGATTGAACAGAGCACTGACCTCAACTCAATAGAACACCTATGGGATGAATTTAAGACTGCGAGTGAGCCAGGCCTTCTCGTCCAACATCAGTGCCTGACCTCACAAATGCTCTACAACAACAACAACATTTATTTATATAGCACATTTTCATACAGACAATGTAGCCCAAAGTGCTTTACATGATGAAGAAAGAGAAAAAGACAACATAAATAAGAATTAAAATTAGGGAACACTAATTAACATAGAATAAAAGATGGGTCCGATGGTCAGGGAGGACAGAAAAAACAAAAAAAAAAATCCAGACAGCTGGAGAAAAAAATAAAATCTGCAGGGGTTCCAGGCCTGTACAAGACCACCCAGCCCTCTCTATGCATTCTACCTAACATAAATGACCTCAATCAGTCCTCATTATATTCAGGGTTGTCATGGAAGAGCTTGATGATGACGGTCATGTGGACTTCTGGCTGTGTAATCTACCAATGTAGGGACATCACGGTGCTTTTAGTAGGTGGTGGTGGTGCAGATAGCCACCACAGAAAACCGGAAAAAGAACAGCAGAGAAAGTAGGGGTCAGTATGGATTTTGAATATGAATACCATGACTAATAATGATAATTAATTGAATATACACAGCATCAGGATTAAACTAAGATGAAGCTATGAGAACGCCATGTTAAAGTAATGTGTTTTTAGCAGTGTTTAAAAGTGCTCCACTGTATTAGCCTGGTGAATTCCTATTGGCAAGTTATTCCAGATTTTAGGTGCATAACAGCAGAAGGTCGCCCCACCACTTCTTTTAAGTTTAGCTCTTGGAATTCTAAGTAGACACTCATTTAAAGATCTAAGGTTACGATTTGGAGTGTAAGGTGAAAGACATTCCGAAATATAAGATGGAGTGAGATTATTTAAGGCTTTGTAAACCATAAGCAGTATTTTAAAGTCAATTCTAAATGACAGAGGTAACCAGTCTAGTGACATCAAAACTGGAGAAATGTGCTCGGATTTTCTTTTCCCAGTTAAGATTCTGGCAGCTGCATTCTGCACTACTTGCAGTCGATTGATGTCTTTTTTTGGGTAGTCCTGAGAGGAGAGCGTTACAGTAATCTAGCCGACTGAAAACAAAAGCGTGAACTAATTTTTCAGCATCTTGCAATGTTATAAGAGGTCTAACTTTTGCTCCTGGAAGAATGGTCAAAAATTCCCATAAACACACTCCTGTTACAGCTGCAAAGGGTGGGACAGCTCCATATTAAAGCCTATGCATTAAGAATGGGATGTCATTAAAGTTCGTGTGTGTGTAAAGGCAGGTGTCCCAATACTTTTGGCAATATAGTATAGATAGATAGATAGATAGATAGATAGATAGATAGATAGATAGATAGATAGATAGATAGATAGATAGATAGATAGATAGATAGATAGATAGATAGATAGATAGATATACAAAATGGTCTTAACACACACCAAAATGACTTAAAAGGAACAAAATTAAAAAGAATGAAAACCCCTGTCTTGGCAGTTATAGTGATAGTGAGGCATACATTTATATGCCTCTAAGCACATCTAAAAATAAAAACCCTGTATACTCATCCTGTGCTGCATTTCAAATTCAGAGTTAAAAACATATTGAAAAATGTTCAGTTTCCTTAAAAATTCAAAATGCTTTAATGGAACTAATGGTATTGCAATTTGGTACAATTTCAAAATTTTAGGAAGCACTGCTCTAATTTTCTTTTTGGCTGCTCAGTGAATGTGAAGTCCTCCATATCGCACGACCATTCAGGTGGATGCCTTCTCTTACAACACAGATTGAGAATAGAAATTTAAAAAAAAGAAAAAAAAAAGATTTTTATTCCATGTTTACAGCAATTTAAAATTGGTATTAAGGTGTGCAGCCTATGGCCTTCTATTTTCCATTATTTTATTTTTTAAGCATTTAAAAATATTTATGCCATGAGAAATGACAATGGCAGCGACAGACTAAACACAGAACGCTTGCCATTAGAGTGAAAGAAATTAGGCAAAATTGCACTCTCCAACTAAGTATTTATAAAAACAAAGTGATTTTTAAAATCCATTTGATGGTCTAACAAAAAAGCCAAAAAAACCCTCCATTAGGGATCAATGGATATTTTCAAGTAGCTAAGTGCATGTTTCATCTTGAGGCACAGCTCTAGCCAGTTCAAGCCTGCATGCCCTATTTATTTATAATGTTACATTTTAAAAACTTTATAACTTAACAGGGAGCAGTGCTCATCTTAATAGCAACAAGTCCAAGGCAGGAAAATGTGTGACGCTAGTTCATTGTGGACCTATTCATTCATACTGGGACAGTTTTTAAATTTCCAATTAACCTAATGTGCATGACTTTGGGATTAAATTAAAATTTCAGTATGCAGATAAAATATCTCGCAGACACATGGAGAACAAGCAAACTCCAAACAGGCAGTGTCCAGGAGCAAAAACAGAATGCAGCATCACTAACCACAGCGCAACCATACCATCCTCATTATTTATTTGTCTAAACACAGGGAAATAATCCCTTCAAAACTGAGTTGGTATCACAGTCATTCACAGGCTCCATCTATAGCTGTCTTGCCCCTTCACCCATTGTCCAATTCACTTGAAGTGTTAATGCTAGATAAATAGGACTTGAATTGGAAAGGGCTGAAGTGTGAGACTTTTTAATGCTTCAAAGTTCTATTTGTGCCCACTTTGTCTCAGTAAGCCTATATCTGCTGTACTGACCAATCTGAGCGTATTCTCTGAACTTTCCTTCTTTCTTTCTTCAGCACTGCCATTCTTTTGTTCGCAGTGTTGCTGTTGTGCTGATGACCTTCACATCTTCACATCTGATTTTTTTTTTCCAAACCGCAACACTCAGGATAAAAATCTGTGTATTCAATTGAGGAGACTGTGGCAGGGCCTGCAAAGGTCTTTTCTGTTCTGCCATTGCAAATGCCTGCATTAATGTCACAGAGTGCACTATGGGGACAAAGAAGGAAATAAAAAGTAAATAAATGGAGATAATAATATATTGAAAAATTACGAGGCACTTAGTGTCAAGAAGAATTCAAGCCGTGACATTTGCAAAACTGCCTTTCATCTATGCGGAGGCTGGATAGCCTTGTGTCAGGGACTCGATGGCTGAAGTGTATATGTCTCTCCAGAGCTCCTATGTGCTTAAAGGTTTGTCATAAGGAAGCTGGAGGAGGGCTTAACCTGGACTGTGTGTCGAGGTGTTTCCATGCTCATACATAACCCAATGTGGATTGGTGTTGGGAACTTTGATGTGAATCTGTATCTAATCAACTTTTGAAAAATAACACAGGGGCTCCATTTGTTATTTTGGTTAGGCTACATTATGCAATGACAGAAAGCAGTTGGGCTTATTTTACTACCTCAATGCCCTCTGATTCTTATATGTAATTTCTCTTATTGGAGAAAATATTCATAAGTTATCATTATAAATAAATCCAATGATATATGTTGTTGCAGACAATATTTAATAGATAAAGAACAGTCTTGAGCCTTCGTTATAAATAAAGTCCAACATGGACATCCTTTATTTACACCAGCTGGTGGAGCCCAACAATTGCTCATTATTGAATGCTACATGCCAGACTGAAGAAATCTAACACAACATCTTCCTTTAAACAGCTAGGTTCATTTACCTATAAGGACTACAAAGCATTTCAAATACATCAATCATCATACAGATAAATGGTATACTTTAGTAATGCCCCTTTGCCATTACGTATTATGTAAAGTGCCAAAATAGTAAATAATGAAGTCGTGGGTAAGTACCTGGTTAACAGAAATAAGACTTCCTATGTAAACTGTTATCAGAGAACATAATATAACGTTACATGTTATATATAATCTCATTTTCTAACTTAAATATGCTGGTACAAGTGTCAGGATTTTCTAGTTAAACATGCAGGCAGTTTCAAGTACATTTTTCTCTTACAACAGCCTTTGTTCAGACCACATCAGCTGGAGCTGCCATGTGCTCTTGTTCAGTGCAACATGGTAGATTGACTAATAAGAGAAAACAAGGATTTAAAGAACAGCAGATTTATTTACATATCAAATTCAAATCATTTCAATTTACCCCAACCAGCACACAGATAAATGGTACATTCTAGTAACATCCTACGGTCCCAAATTAGTTAAACATATTAAAAGTTTTGACACACACATTTATCTCTAAAGGGAAGCTTCTTATTTATAAATTCTTAAAAAATAAAATATATTTAATTGTAATTATCTTATTGTTCCCTTGGTTACTGTTTAGAACATGACAGGCACAAGACATCTTAGTTACACAGGAAAGCTACAACAATAATACTCATAAATTCACATAGAAGTAATTAAACAAACACAGGGGTATGCAGACTTTTTGGGATTACTGTAATGTGTTTAGGGTCTCTCTAACTCATAACATAGAGATATCAGTTATAAACATATTTTTACACAAATATACAGGAAAAAACATACATGTGCCATCCAACCAGAAAATACCTTACTTTCATACAGCTGTAGATGTAGATGATAGGTTTTTGAAGAAACGGAGCAGAAAATGAAATGTATTCGAAAGAAATAAGCAAAAAGTCACAATGCACTGTTGACAAATCCAAATAAAACCCTAAAAAGTCAAAAGATGAAACTAAAGTTCTTGTACCAGAAAATCTAAACCAATATTAATTGCACACTATAGTTTTGAGGGAATTATCCATAATCTCAGATATCAGGAGGCAAATGGTGTCGACCTTTAAACCATTGCGACAGGGAATCACAGGTCATGATGCCAGAAACCATGCCTCCATTATACAGGTCACTGTATCATAGCAATAAAGCCACAAAATGGTGGCATCCCTTTAAAAACAAAATGGTGCCTGGAAAGATGTAAAAATAATGTAACTATTTCAAATAAATGGTTTAAAAAGAAAACTCACTGCAGATTTAGAATCTAGACATTTCCAAAGCCACAGTGATGAGTGAAAAAACACAGAAACAAAATTTTAACAAGCTATGTTATTTTAACTTTATTGCCATAACAATGTCAGTTGCAAGGAATTTATTTTGGTGAAGTGCAAAAATCAATACAAGCATTAAACATAAGGACAACGGAAAATATTCCACAATTGCCTCAGAATAAAATAGGTTGACTAAGCTGCTTTTATTCATCTAACATATATTATCTATCATATAGAGCTTTCATATCTAGCTATCCATTGCAAGATTATAAAAACCAAGAGACATGAAGGTAGGTGGACCAGAAATGGAAAAGCTATTTTAATTGTCATAGGCAAAAAATTGATAAAGAAAATCCTTTTCAATATGTCAGAAAACTCTCCGTTGGATACACCAGAGCACTGACATTCACTTCCTCTGGTGGTCTCCTTTTGTGCTTTGGTGCTGGATGAGAGGCAGAAGTAATGTCAGCAGCTCTCTTCTGGGATGTTCTTTTCTGTTCTAGTAGCAGAAGTAGAAAACTGTGCAACTCTCCTTCCTTTAAATCACTCTGCTCACTTAAATTGGTCCCTGTCTTGGTTGGGGTTGCATTTTGTTTTAATTTTCTTTTTTCTACTTTGTATTCATGTAGAAGTAGACAGTTGTATCTAATGAGTTATTGTTACTTTTTCAACTGATTTGCATGTTATTGTAATGTTCTGGATTTTGAAAATAAAGTAAAATTTAATAGAAAAAGGTCACTGTAAAATAGCCACTTTACTCATTTAACTGAAAATATCTATCTATCTATCTATCTATCTATCTATCTATCTATCTATCTATCTATCTATCTATCTATCTATCTATCAATGCTTTGTTAATGTTTCAAGTTCTAGGTCATAGCAGACTGAAAGTGAAATATGAAATTGAAAACTAGCTCAAAGACACTCAAGATATTTTGGGAATTAATTATGTTTTATGTTCTATTGAAGATAAACATTTATATTTTCAAATGTTCAGCCTTTGTGGTTCAACATGTAATTGTTTCCAGGTAAGGAAATATAGCTGGTTTATTATATAATTGTCAATAAATATTTATTTAGAAATAAAAAAAAAATCTGTCTGTCAATTTATCTTGTAGCACCTTTGCTATCTATCTATCTATCTATCTATCTATCTATCTATCTATCTATCTATCTATCTATCTATCTATCTATCTATCTATCTATTGTGGCAGATGGCTGGGACCCATGCCTGGCCAGGACGCCCTTTTGACACTGGATCCGGGGGAGCAACCATGGGATGCACACTATGTCCCCCGGAACACTTGGTGGCAGCCCCCCTGGTTTGCATCGGGGCCACAATTGTGGAACACCAAAGCTCATCCCTGTTGGGCACCATGGCCAATGCCAGGGGGAGCTACACGGCTTCCTGAGCCCGTGTGAGCTGTAACACAGCCACACCCGGAAGTGCAGCCTTAATTAGGTTAATTATCACCTGAAGCACTTCCGGGTTCCAGGATATAAAAGGAGCCTGCAGCCACTACTTGAGGTGCCAGAGTCGGGAGGTAGAGGACGAAGCTGCCTAGGAGGAGTGGAGGAGAAAAGAGTCGTGTTTGCTTTTGCTTTTGTGTGCTTTTGGGACTGTGTTGTGTCTGTGGGTATGAGGAAGCCGTAGCCCACAGACAAAGAAAATAAATCTTTTTATTTATTTTTACAAATGCCTCTGTTGTCAATCTGTATCGGGTCGGGTGCCTATAAAGTGTCTTTCACACTATCTTAGCACATTTTTATCTATCTATCTATCTTTAGCCCCTTTGAAGGACTAATATTAGGCATTTTCTCTTTCCTTGTTTTTATGCTATTCATTTTTCTAAATCTTACAAGTTGCTCCTTTTTAATAATAATACCAATTTTTGTATTTTCTGTGTCATAATTCTGTTTCATATTTTGGCTTGGAAAGGTACAGTGAAAAAAAACCAACTAATTAATAAAACCAATGAGCTTTTCAAATGTTGTAATCTTCTTTTCATCCAGTTACAGTATATACCTGCCTTATGTTTTCTGAAACTCCATCTGCAACCTCACGAGGAATTCTACTGTTTAGAAATATTGACTGGGGATGCTGACTCCACCAGCCACTTTTTGTATGTAGTTTGCATGTTCTCCTCTGGCCTGCACGTCAATTTTTCTCTTACATTCCAAACGTGTATGATGCAGCATGATTTGTGTTTTTTTAAACTAATTCAGTATGAGCTGAGGTGTGTGAATGTTGGTGTGTCCAGTGCTGGACAGGCTTTTTCTTCTTCGTCCAGACAGAGTAAGGAAAGGAGAACCTTTTCAGCATTAGGTTATGTTAGAACTGCTGATCTTCAGGGAGCAGTGCTGGGTCCACTGCTCATTTTTTAATATACATAAACAATCTGGACAAGAAAATAATCAATGAGCTGGTTAAGTTTGCAGATGATGTTGAACTAGGTGGAAGGGCAGATAATGTAGAATCAGCTAAATTGTTACAGAGCGATTTGGACAGTGTACAGGCTCGGGCAGATTTGCGGCAGGTGGAATTTAATGTAAGTAAATGTGAAGAATTACATGTAGGAAGTAGAAATGTTAGACTTGAATGCACAGTGGGAGGTCTGAAACTTGAAAACACAATTTATGAGAAGGAACTAGGAATCATAGTGGACACATCATCATCTACCTCAAGACAGTGTACAGAAGCGATCAAGAAGGCTAAAACAGCAACATTTCTATAGCACATTTGCATACACTTAAAATAGCTCAAAGTACTTTACAGGATGTTAAAGAAATAATTACAAGAAAAGAAAAACCTGGGTAAATTTTGCAAGATAATCTATATATATATAAAAGTCAATGTATGTGTGTATGTATGCATTCATTGGTCGAATAAAAATACTGTAGGATGAAACCACTTCTAGGTAGGGTGGGGGGTGATCTTGTGGTCTTCTCTGCATGTTATCATCCAGTTGACACTCAGAACGGCCACCAGAGGGCGAACTGGAGGTGACTGCCAGCATTCTTTATGTTTGAGCACCACTGCGCCCCTGTTGCTTTTGAAATTAAATAGAGCTGGCCGGTTTCGAGTGTCAACTGGATGATAACATACATACAAGACCGCAAGACAAGCACATTAGTGAGTCTTCGTTGTTTGTTAATTTATTTTTATATTATATTTTTCTCAAACAAATAAATAATAAATAATAAAAAAAAACACTTTATTTTCCTCCCGGGCAACACTGGGTATTTCAGCTAGTTATGAATAAGTAACAAAACATAAATCAATACAGGCTTACATGACTTAGATATATAATTAGTAGAAAAGTAGAGTCTAATATATAATATTGTATTGTAAGTCTATAAAGATAAGTTCAGTGATAAGGTCAGATGGCCAGGAGGGCCGGGAAAACAAAAAAGAACAAAAAAAAAAATCTGCAGAGGTTCCAAAGCCAAAAGACTGCTCAGCCCCAAATAACATCAATGTCCTTTAGTCATTCTTCATTATTTCCAGGCTTGAGCCCAGAGGATTTGCTGCAGTAGGTCATGTGGACAGCTGGGGAAGCCATCTTCATTCGAGCATCACAGACGGCTGCACAGGACTTTGATCAAGTGGTGGTGATTGTGGTGCAAAATGCCACCGCAGGGAAACTGGAAAAGAAAGCAGAGAAACTTAGAGATTAGCAATAGTAATTCTATGCATGTATATTCTGAGTACAAGTACAATGTAGCTATGAAAAAGCCAAATTAAAAAGTGGGTTTCTTGGAGGTTTTTAAGATGATTTGTAGCCTTGTGAAGAGTGGTCTGTGGTGCTGGGCAGCTTTTAAATTAATAATGGATGCGCTCACGCTGGGAAGTAGAGCAGGTGCGAGCGATCGTCTATGAAGATGGCTCATCTCCAGATTGGTGCGTGGCTGTCAGCTGACTGTGCGTTGCCTTTCCAGCAGTCTAATGGTCTTGTTATCAGTCCGGGGCAGCAATTAGGTGATCTCACCTGCAACTCTTTGCAGTGTATAAAAGGGGAGCACAGGATTGGACGAGAGAGGAAAAAAAAAAGTCCAGAGAGCAGCATTGGGATTGAGAGAGAATGAGCTAGACAGCTAAAATGGGGAAAGGCAGCAAGGTCATTTGTCCTGTGACGGAGTGAAGGATCCCATTGATTGTTCAGAAGAGTGAGTGAGGTTGAGGTGGCGACTTCTCCAGGCATCCAATGTATGCCGGGGCAAGCAAGAAGGAAGACGATAGGATAACCGACCCTTAGAGGTCTGGCCGATGCCCCTCAAAGGCAGCCAAGACAGCGGTCGGGTTGAAGAGGACCGTAGCTGTTGAAGTCTCCACCAGCTGAGCGAGCAATCGGTGAGCTGGGGAGACTAAGAGGGAGTTGTGTGGGCTCATCCAGGAGTGAAAGCAACAGTGATCCAATGACTGTGATTTTTTTTTTATTCTCATTTTAAGTCTTGCTTTTTTTAATTTCACAGATTTCCACTCTTTTAATGGATTATTTATTGACATTTGAAAGCACTGTACTCTTGCTCACTGTTTTGGTTTTGAACTGATTTTAATAAAAGCATTAGCTCACTTATGCACCTACCCCTTGGTATATGTGTGTTTTGTCCTCATCTGCCAAGCTCATCCGATCATGACTATTGTCAGTGTTGGGTTCAAGAGTGGAATCATGGAGCCAATCTGCACAGTCACAAGCCTGTTGTACTGGTAAAGTATTCCACATTTTTGGTGCATAGCAGCACAAGGCTGTCTCACCACATATTTAAGGCTTAACTCTTGGAATAATATGCAGACAATTATTAGATGATTTAAGGTTATGACTAGGAATGTAGGGGGACAGGCACTCCAAAATATAGAAAGAAGCAAGATTATTTAAAGCTACATATACCATTAGCAGGATTTTAAAGTCAAGTTGTGAATGACACAGGTAGCCAATGTAACAACGCTGAACCTGGTGAGATGTCCCCCTAATTTACGATTCTTGCTGCTGCTGCATTCTGAACTAATTGCAACCAACTGATTTCTTTCTTAGGTAAAATTACAGTAAACTAGTTGACTACAAACAAAAGCGTGAATTAATTTATCTGCATCTTGCAGTGTTATAAGTCGTCTAACATTTGCATGGTTCTTAAGTGAAAAAAATGCAGTCCTAGTAATCTGGTTAATGTGTGAATCTAAAATTCATTACCTCCGCCTTGACTTGGCTAATAGAATATTGAAATTATATGTCATGCAGTGTGGAGTACAAGTCAAGCGAGGTTATGCTCAAGTTATATAGTGCACTAGCGAGGCTTCACCTGGAGTACTGTGTTCAGTTTTAGTCTCCCTATTACAAAAAAGTCACATTAGTGCTATAGTGAGTGCCAAATACGAGCTACGAGGAGAGAGTGAAGGAACTGAACCCTTCCAGTTTAAGTAAATAAAGATTAAGAGGTGACGATCAAAGTTTTTAAAATTATGAAGGGCCTTACTACAGTGGATCTTAGCTGTTACTTTAAAATAAATTCTGCAACAAGAGCACAGGGGCACAGTTAGAAACTTGTTAAGGGCAGATTTCACACAAATGATAGAAATGTTTTTTCTTTAGAAGGAATCATGAACACATGAAATAAATTACCAAGTAGTGTGGTGGTGAGTAGGACTTTAGAGACCTTTAAATTTCAACATGATTTTATTTCGGACGATACAGGTGAATAGGATACATAAGCTTGTTGGTCTGAATTTCCTGTTATCTTCACAATTGTTCTAATGTTCAATGTTGGTTCCATGTTGAAGGGATGGATTCCAGCCCAGGTGACCCTGAATTGAACTAAATAGGTTTAGTGAATAGACAAATGAAAATGGATGAGAAATTTCTCCACAAAGATGGAGTTAGTGACACTTTGTGGTTTCCACTGCTGCATATTCAGCTATGCTGTCCAAGGTGTCCTTGTAAGAGGTTTCCAAAGTAAGACTCCATTGTTTCTCTTCTATGCTCCCCTTTTCCACACTGTGTTTTGACTATCTGTCCTAAGCCAGCCCTTTCCACATTTTAGCTCTCTGGCTTTGTTAAAAAAGTGCTTCTAGAGGCAGATCAAATATTCTCACATATGTTTCCAGTGAGTTCTTTGCCTTTCTGGCTCTTGGCAGTCCAGGGCTATTCAACCTCATCTGTGCTTGCGGTCAGATTCAGTACATGATAGATCTTCACAGGTCCTGAACCTTCTTGCAGACATACAGTACATACATACACTGACACATACAAACACACAAGAGAAAAAGTAGAACAATTAAATTCCAAAATGTTGGCAATTGCAGCCGGATTGAGAAGGCAGGTGCCTTGGAAATTTGACAGGGCTGGAGCTGTTCTCCTAATTGATGAGATGAGGGCACCAGCTCCCTGGATCAGGCATTTATTTTTAATTGAAAAGGGCTTACAGTACAGAATATTTCTAGTAGGCGATGAGAGGGAATAAAAAGAATCCTAGTCTAGTTTGAAGCACTGAACAATTTTTTTTTTCTTTTTGCTTGTTTGTAAACTGCCACTCAATTTGGCTGTGGTTGCTGAGATACCGTAGGGCATGTCAAGGCGATGTGTTCAAAAGACGTGCTGACAGACATGAGTAGAAATTGCCATTCCCCGTACTTAGAGGAATGCAGCTCATCCTCAAGCACCGCAAGGCTGATGGCAAAACCACACAAGTATTAACGATTAGACTGGGCTGGTGAGCGACTCTCTCAGTAAACCTTATTTAATATGAAACATTTGAGAGCACAAACGTGCTTTAAATGTCAAAGAGAATTATTACAGTATTATACTGAGTTTATTCCATGGTAGAAAAGAAAGAAAATGATCTGATGGTTCACATCTGCAGCATGTCATGTGTGACGGCCTGATAAAACGTGATAATAAATGGGTTGAACCCTCTCATTAGTTTGGGACTCTTGGCATTGTTTTGCAGAGCTTCAGCTGACTAGAGATTAAAAAATATATTTTTGAATAATTAAAGATAGATGCCGTAGAACTTAAAATACAGTAGTAGTATATATTTATTATCTACTACTACAGAGCTGCAGGGAGCTGGGACCTATTCAGGCAGCAACAGGCACAGTGCTAATTGAGCATTGCTGTTGCAACAAGGAAATGTGCAAACATGGCAGAAAGAGGTGTGAGGCCAACAAAAAGAGGAACAAAGCAGGCCAGGTCCTTCATTAGCCTATCCAGAAGAGGCTCACCCCAAGTCAGCCAGTCCCCAACTGCTGCCTGAAGGCTGCAGCCTGCACAGGCTCACAAACAGAACAAATTTAAAATGCACAACAAGAGAAAGGATCTGTAAAATCCCTGGCTCGGTAAGACAAACCCTACAAATAACACTGCACAACAATTTTCTTGAGAAGTCTTGCTTCCTGAAAAGTTTTTGCTGGATATGCACAAATATAGTTTTGGTTTTACTGCATCACATAGGAAATCTGAGAAATAGACATTTATATGTTTACTGACAATAACATATTTAGTCACGTTTATGTTTCGCATAAGCTATTAAATTCAACAGAATTAAAAGTGTTTTGCTCCTGATATTCTTTTGTATTCAATGTCTGGTGCATCACGTTGCAGTGTCCAACAGTAGTCAGCAAGCATTGACGGATTCCAGTTGCCCTGGTATCGTTTCTCCATCGTAGCAATGTCCTGGTGAAACCTTTCACTGTGTTCGTCACTGACAGCACCAAGATTTGCGGGAAAGAAGTCCAAGTGTGAGTGGAGGAAATGAATCATGAGTGACATGTTGCACTTCATTGTCTTGTATGCTTTGAGAACTTTGTCTACCAGCTGAATGTAGTTTGGGGCTCTGTAATTGCCCATAAAATTGTCAACAACGTCTTTGAAGGCTTTCCAGGCATTTTTTTCCGGCCCAACTGACAGATCTTCAAACCGCTTGTCACTCATAATATGCCTGATCTGGGGGCCAACAAAAATGCCCTCTTTGATCTTGGCGTCAGTTATTCTTGGGAACATCTGTCTTAAATAACGAAAACCTTTGCTAAACCTTTCTTGTTCAGTGCCTTCACGAAAATCTTCATGAGTCCCAGTTTTATGTGAAGAGGAGGCAAAAATATTTTTGCCGGGTCAACAAGAGATTCATGTGCCACATTTTTCTGTCTTAGAACTAACTTTTTACGGAGTGGCCAGTTCTGTCGAGAATAGTGCGACTCTTTAGCACGGCTGTCCCATTCACAGATGAAACAACAGTACTTTGTATAGCCGAGCTGCAGTCCTAGTAACAGAGCAATGACTTTAAGATCTCCACAGATATTCCAGTTGTACCTGCTATACTGGACGTGCTTCAGCAACAGTTCCACATTCTCATAGGTTTCTTTCATGTGTGCTGCATAGCCAACAGGTACTGAAGGATAAACGTTGCCATTGTGTACCAGAACAGCTTTCAGGCTTAACATTGACGAATCAATGAAGAGACGCCACTCTTCCGGGTTGTGATGACAACCCAAGGCCGAGAACAATCCTTCAATGTGAGAACAGAAACAGAGACTGTCGACTTGTGCAAAAAATTTGGTTATATCATGATGTCTGCCTTGAAACACAGAAATTTTCATACCTGGTGACAGCAAACATCAATCCTGCAGTCTTGAACCCAGCAGCCCAGATTTTGCTTTTGACAGACCCAAATCTCTGACCAAATCGTTCAATTCGGACTGTGTTATCAGATGTGGATTGCCTGATGAGCACGGTTCAAAATCCAGGTCAATGTCACTGTCAGTACCCTGCATTGCAGTTTCTTCATCTGATTCGTCTAAGGTCCAATCCTCTGGTGGTTTCGGAATTGGAAGACTGTCGTCATGTGGCACGGGTCTCATTACTGAAGGCAGATTAGGATATTCAATTGACTTTCTTTTTGGCAGAGAAACCAGACACATTAGTCAAACAGAAGTAACAGTCCATCACATGGTCTTTCTGTTCTCACCATATCATCGGAACAGCAAACGGCATCGTCTTTCGAGTGCCTCTGAGCCAGGCTCTCAGACTGACAGCACATGTCACATAGCAAATGTGAGGCACCCACTCTTTGTCTTACAGATGATAAGCTTTCTTCACAAGAGCAGTCATTCAACATCTTGAGGCGCAAGTGTATATTCGCCACAGATATAGCAGAATGTATCACGGCTATTACAAGAGTGATGAGACATATCGCCCAACACCAAAACATCTATAGCATCAGCTTACTTACTGTTATATTGCTACAGATGCTATACTTTAGTATACTGATATTATACATACACACTGACTATATTAACCAAATGAGCAGGATCGGTGTATGCAAGCCACCTTTATAGCATGCTGAGACAGCGTCAAGCTCGTTCAGACATGGCCAGGATGTCAACTTCCACAGAACAGCTCCCAACCTGGCCTGATTCTATGCCTGGACATGCCCAGGCTGCACAAACCGTTGTTGATAAGTCACTTACGGGAGCGAAAATGTTTGGATACAAATATACGAAAAATCATGACAAAACTGAAATGGTATGTGTTGGGTAAATTTTGATGTGATATTCGTGATCAGCACCCAAAAATCTATAAGAAACACCCAACAATGTTCAAGAAGCAAAAACTTTGTTGTGCAGTGTAATCTTTAGAAATAAAGAAGTTATTTTAAATGCACAAAAGAAATATAAAAATGGAGAAAAAATGAAACAAATTAGGCAAAAAAGGTTTGCTTAAAAAGGCAACCTAAAGTTAATAATTCCCAATACATAATCCAAAAGTAGAATCAAAGAACAGAAGCAAATAAACAATAAAAAATAAAGAATCCAAATAAAAAAGCAATGCTTAATAACAACTCCTTACACACACCATGATCATCTACTGAGATTTTCACTGTGACTCAGTACATAGCCAGAGGGAGGTCACAGTAACAGTGATTACAGGGTGGCCCACCTATTGGGGGTTCCACTCACAAAATGCTTATAAAGGAACACATATTTAAAAGGCACAGCACACAAATAACAAAACCTAAGCCAGACAAAAAGAATATACATCCAGTAAAAACATGAAAAAGAAAGTAGAGCAAAAATAAAACAAAATAATTACAAGCCAGGGAGGAAACCCTGGTTGCTACACAGTTGTCAATTAAAGGAGTTAATAAATAGAATATATATATATATATCCCTCCACCAAACCAACAACATGACAACACCATATATATATATATATATATATATATATATATATATATATATATATATATATATATATATATATATATATATATATATATACACACACACACAATAAACCCTCCCTTGCCCTTGTAACATATAACAAACAACACGAACAACAACAATGAATGAGATACGGAAATGAATGGTCGTGAACTTGAGTCTGAGTATACAATTGTCCTGAATGCAGATGACTGGTTAACAGGTACGTGGAGTGTTTGTATTTCCCGGAACAAATGGAACAGCCTCACCGTGAATCCTCGGCGCGTGGTGGATGATGTAGTCTGACCCCGGGGTCTCTCGTGATGAGGGTATTGAAGTAAGTCCAGTGGAAAGGAAAAACAAACTGTTTGCAAAAGCGCGATGTGGAAAACAGCAGGTAAGTTGATTCGTTGTGGTGCAAAATGATCCTCCTTTTCTCTCCTCTCTCTCTTCGTTTCCTCCTGAATGCTTAAATAGTACTGGTGGATGTAATTGATTGTGATTGAAAACAAGTGTTTTCCAATTTTTAGCTGTGGTCTCTTTCCATCATCCATCCCCCTTGTAATTTATGGGGACGACATTCACTGATGCACACATTAAACAGCAAACGGGACGATGGAAACAAAATGCACATAGCACAAACATTGACAACACTATTACTACTATGTAGCCCCGCTACAAAAGAATATGCGTTAATATTGGATCAAATTTCATAAATGTTTGCTTTTTATTATTTTAAATATCTATATAAAATTTAAATCAACTATCTGTAATTATAACCATAGTTTACTTGAAAATTTGCTAAAGTATTCAGTTAAAGTATCACTTCCGGTTTCCAGAAGTGGCCCAAAAGTTGATAGGATTCCTTATTTTTGATATAAAGTAGGTGTACAAAATCTCATTGACCTTGGGCAAAGCGTTTGAGTTATTGTGTTTACACAATACACACAGACAGACATAATTTCAAAAATGGTATTTTTGTACTCAGGAAGGTCTAAAACGTCAAGATTCATCAAAATCTCGAGGTTGAATTTTTTCACAATTCCTATATTTTTTTCTATACTATGTATAAGAGAAAGTAAAAATGCAAGGAACTAAACTTATGTAGAAATTCATGAAAGATGGCTTGGTGACATTTTATGCGACAGTGACTAAACATGTGCTATGTATTTCCGTAACACTAAACAAAATCTCATGGTTGCATTGTCTAAAGATAACAATGATTCAGTAATTCTCAGACACTGTAATTTATCAGCAAGGTGCCACAAAGGTCCATCGTCTATCATGTTCAGATGCAGCTAACAATTTTAGCTTGATACTTTAGCAAAGATTTTAAATTTCTTCTTCTATGAAAAATTCTATTTTGGAAAAAAAACTGAACTCCAGTTATCCACAGACTCCCCACATCCAACAACTAACAACAGCATATGAATGTTTTCATCACCTGAGTCTGGTATCAATGAAAGCAATTTGGGCCACATGGTATTCAAAAACACATTTTATGTACTGTACTAGTACATACAATTTCATTCTGTTATCACTGTTATTTTTTTAAAATGACTCACTATTACAAAAAACATGTAATAAACAAAATCTAGTGATGAAAAAATAATAAAATTTAAAAATGGTCCGACTGTCAAAACTAGCTAACCAAGTCTTCCGAACACTATCCCAAATGTATTTTCGTACATCATTTTTATTATCATTGAGTTTCTGATCATGTAACCATGATGTTGCTTTGTTTTCTGGTTGTTTTTCCATTGTCACACTCATATCATTAATGGTTGTTATGTCTTTTGCTGGTTGCAGATGCAAAGGTCACATGACATATGAGTCATCGTTTCCTGCTTATTTAAGAGAGCAGTGCACAGCAGTTTCTTATCCAAACGTTGGATAAATTCTACAAACAAACAATATTAGTGATAGTTACAGAGAAAAACTCCAAATTCTATTAGGACCTTTTGTTTGTTTATTTGACTTCACATTTTATTTTCTGTTTTGTTGATTTGTTTTGGTTGCTTCTTTCGGTTTCTTGAGTCCACCCAATTATTATTACAAAATTGCCTTGTGATTCTCCACTTCCAGCTGCACAGTGTAATAAACGACACAGGCAGAAAACAGACGTCATTGAAATGACGAATGTGTCGGAGAACACGTATGTGCTCTGAACCAGTGCTATTTAGGAGAAGATGTCTTTTGTTGCCTTGTTTTTTCACTAATGTTTTGCCTAAAGCAATTAAATGGGGATTTTCGCCTTGGACCCGCTTACATCTTTCTTTCATTCCATACATACTGTACAGTCTAAGTAGTATAACAATTTGGTCTGGTAAAAAAAAGAGGAAATCCGAAAGACTACTTAATAATGAACGATTGCTTTCTGAGGGGTCAGCTTCATACCACATTACTTTTTCTGCATGAAAGACATGTCTTTCAGAATGACAATGCCCAAGTGCAGCTGTTTTGAGATTAGCATGACTTGTCACTGCCTTCAAATTTTCAAAATCAAAGAGGTTCCTGTACAGTGTTTTTCACTTTGGAGGGGATGTTCTTTTATTTATTAGCCACTAATGGGATGAAATACTTGGATCACTTTACCATTAACTAATCAGAAAAGTGATATAATATAATAGATTGAGCAGTGCTTTGGCAGAGTGCATTTTCTAAAGCAAAAACACTTCAATTTAATTTTAGCAAGGCAATCTTTGGGCAGATACAGCAAAGCCTCAGTAAGATACATTTGGATTTTTAGTGTGGAGACAGTTGATGAGATGTGGGGCAGGTTTAAAAGTGATTTACATATAAAGCAGGGCAAGTTCGTCTCAAAATTTAGAAGAGGTAAGAAATTAAAGACGACTTAAAAGTGGAAAAATAGGAAACTAAAAAGCAAGTTACAAAGGAAAAAAACAGCTGTGTAAGGTATATAATACTAGTAGCTCCAGCGCTATCAGACAAATGACAGTATAAGAACATTGGTTCAAAAGGATATTAGGAAGGGTTGGAGAGATATATTGCAGAAAAGTGAAAAAATGACCCAAATGAACTCTTTCAATATCTTAGTAGTGTAAAAACAGTGAAAAATTACCCAGATTAACTCTTTCAATATCTTAGTAGTATAAGAAGAGTCAAGGAGGAGGTTAACGGTGTTAGGCATGGTAAATGTGAGCCAGAAATTAAGACAATGAAATAGCAAATTCTTTGAACATGCACTTTATTGAAGTTTATATGTGTGAAGAAGCTGATTACCTCCCAAAAGTAACAGGGACTACTAAGGAGGTGCTTAGTGACTTGGAAATGGTGAAGTGAGAAGTACTGTTTGGATTAAAAAGGCTGAAATCTAATAAATCACCAGGTTCGGATAACATTGATCCTTAAGGGGTTAAGGATTAGTGAGTGCCTATATAATTCCATGACACATATTTCTTTAAATCTCTGCACACTGGGGAAATACCTAAAGAGGAAAGGCTTGAAAATATTATCCCGTTGTTTAAAAGGAGTGATCAGGCTGATCCAAAATATATAGGCCAGTAAACTTAATGTGTATCCCAGATAAATTGACAGAAATAATTATTAAGAAAATGATGAAGCAGCACACACATAGAACAGTAGTATTAACAAACAGTCAACATTTGTTCAGTCAGGAAAGATTGTACTCCAGTAATAGGATGAAATTCTGTAAAGAAGGAACAAAAGCTTACAATCTGAAAGGTGAACATGATATTCTTTATCTTGATTTTCACAAAGTTTTTCATAAGGTACCACACAAAAGGTTAGTGATTAAACTAACATAAAGTGCGGATTAAAGACATGGTGTGTAGGTGGGTTCAAAATTATCGGAAACACAGGAAATGAAGAATTATGTCAAGAGGAACGTTTTCTGAATTAGATTATGTTAAAAGTTGGGTCCCCCAGGGGTTGAGGCTGGGGCTGTTTCATTTTTTAATATACATAAATGATCTGGACAAGAATAGGAACAATAAGCTGGTTAAGTTTGCAGCTGATACCAAACTAGGTGGAAGGGGAGATAAGCTAAACGGTTACAGAGGGACTTGGACTGCGTACAGCCTTGAGCAGATTTGTGGCAGATCAAATTAAATATAAGTACTGTAAATGTAACGAATTAGATGTAGGAAGTAAAAATATTACATTTAAATAGAAAAGGGAAGTCTGAAACCTGACCAAGAGAAAAGATGTGGTCAGAAACAGGCAAGGTTCAACACTGGAATTCTGAAAGCAAGACTACAAAGCCAAGCTCCTGACCAAAAATCAAAGTGAAAAGCTCAGAGCTAGTTTCTATTGTCAGGAATCACAAAATATTAGAATAACAAAATTGCTATTTAAATCAATCTCAGATGAAATGAGAATACACGTGGTGACCTTTATACGAATGTGCAGATGCACTCTTGGTATACCATGGCAAAGATTTCCACATCAACAACCACACAATTATCCTAATTTGGTTGTGAAAAGGCAATACACTATTCAGACAAGCCTTGGATGAAAAAATAAGGTACACTGTCCAATTCTTTGAGTCTGAAATTTCCCAAAAAGAAGTCAAAATGATCTAAATGAATTCCAGATATAGAACACAAAATAACAGATCACGTATATAATCACTTCCTTTAATATGACACACCTAAATCATCATTGGTGCAGCCTATTGGTTTTAGAAGTCACAGAAGCAGTTCAATGGGGATCAGCTGCTGGGGTTTCAATTGATTGTAGTTGAAATTCACCTCATCGGGATGGTCAAACTAGTGGGGAGTCAGAATTGTGGTCTTACCTACACAATGAAGATGAAAGAACACTCCAAGCAACTCGATGAAAAAGTGATGGAAGATTCAAGGGTTGGAGACAACAACATATCCAAGCCACTGAATATTCCTATTAGTCCAATTAAATCAGTCATTTAGAAATATAAACAGTATGACACACCTGGAAATCTGCATAGAGAAGTCCATCCTCATAACTGAATGGTCTTAGAAGAAGAAGACAAGTGAGGGAGGCCATAAAGAAACTTGTTATAACTGTGAAAGAGTTACAAGCTACAGCACTCAAGATTAGAAAGATTGCACTGACAACTATAGGCTGTATGGTTCACCAGTTGCAGCTTTATGGACAGTGATAAAGAGAAAGCCACTGTTTAAATTTGTTCATGTCATCTCACCTAGAGTTTTCCAAAAGGCATGAGAGACTCTGAAGTCAACCGGAAGAAGGATCTCTGGTCTGATGAGACCGAAATCAAACTAAATTAAATGTTTGAACACAGTACATTATCAAAAACTCACCATTCCCACTGTAAAGTATGATGGTGGCAGCATCATGCTGCGGTGGTGCTTCTCTGTATCAGACCTTGAAAGACTTCTGGGGGTTGAGGTTAAACTTAATGCAGCGAAATACATGAAAAATCTGGAGGAAAGCCTGTCACAGTCTACAAGATATCTCTACCTTTGCAGAAGATTTGCTTTCCAGAAAGACAGCAACCCCAAGCATAAAGACAAAGCTACACAAAAATGGCTTGTAAACAAAAACATAAATGTTGTGGAATTGCCATGTCAGAGTCCGGATCTCAATATAATTGAGAATTTGTAGCTGGACTTGAAAATGCTCTTCACTTGTGATCCCCTTGAAATCTGACAACACTTAAGCACTTTTCAAAGAAGAATGGAGAATAATAGTGATGTTCAGACATTCAGACCGAATAAAGATCTGTGCAGACAGGGTCATGGCTGGCGTGGCTGCCAAAGATGAATCTACTATACTGACGTGAAAACGGTGAATACTCACACATTCCATTATTTTGTGTTTTATACTTATAATTAATTTAGACCACTTTGCAGAGGTCTGTCTTCACTTTGATATTAAAAAGCTTTTTTCTATTGATCAGTATCAATAAAGCCAAATTAAATCCAGTGTGATTCAATATTATATAACAATAAAGTGTGAAAAACTTCCAAGTGGAGTGAAAACTTTTTAAAGGCACTGTATAAGAAATGAAAGTGTGTTTCCTTTCAATGTATAGTGATGAATGTTCTTGTAGTTTTTTTTATTGTACTTTTGCATGCTTTGTACAATACCATGTAATGACAATCTTTGTGAAGGGTACTATGTTAAAAATTGACCACTGAATTAAATATATTTATATCAATTGAAAGACCTTTATATTAAGTAACAGGGAACATACAATTGTCCTTGATACAAAAAAAAGTAACTTGAGTGAAGTGGGAAACAGCAGTTCTCACACACACAACGGCAAAATACAATCTATGTATGTACTTGTAGTGTGGAATGCACTAAAAATGCAAAGTGCAAATGCCCTGGGAAGATTCCTGTGCTCAGAACTTAAGACTGGACAGCTCCTGATCACTTTGCAGTATGCAGCGTGAGGATTTCAGAACTGGACAGCTCCACTTTGTCTTTGCATGTAACGCTGCCTATAGCAGCAATTGATACAGTGCTTATGAAACGTATTACTGTATTTTTATAGTTTTATAATGTGTTCAATTGCAAAATGAATATAGTATATATAGTTTATATCTACACGATATATATAAAATCCTAAACCTAAAATTTTGTGCAACGATTTTATGTAACATTTTTATGCCACCTTTTTTGTCACGCTTTAAACCGGGCTTATTTTAAAACCTACATGTATATATGTTTGGTATCATTTTTTTCAGAATTTATCGAACTTTAATGTGATATTGTTACATTTTCAGATTCTTATTCTGTTTTTAAATTATAAACTAAAAAATATCAAGAACTAATGTCCTGCGAGACGAGACTTTGTGCCAAGAGATTTAACAACACCTGGGGCCGGAAATAAAAGACAAAGAGTAGATGACAAAGACAGCTGCTGTACAGGCTTTTAAATGTTCAATGCGCTACATGAGATGCAGATCACGTGGCACGGCAGCAGCAGCAAGCCAGCAGCTGATCAGGCAAAGAGGAGGTAAAAAAAAACTATTTGTTTCCCATTGTATCACTGTTTAAGAGGGGGTTTCAGAGGAGCGACTGCATCTCCTTGGGTGTGTTCAGCACCCCTATTCACAACACAAATGGCAGAGATACGAAGTGGGGGGGGGGGGGGGTTGGTTTGGCAAGTGAAGCGAACAGGGTGCGACCCCCTAGTATACTATATATAGTGTATATATATATATATATATATATATATATATATGTATATATATATATATAATATATATATATATATATATATATATATATATATATATATATATATATATATACTGAATTGTTTTTATTTTCAGGTAAAGAGGCTTTTTCTTCTGATAAATTAAAAAAAAACTCAAGTTAAATCTGCTGTGATTCAATGGTTATATAACAATAGAATGTGAAAACTTTCAAAGGGATGAATACTTTTTATAGACACTGCATCTTTGCCCTTTCTGCAACAAATAGCTAAAATCTTTTAGGGCTTGGGGGAAGCATTAGACAGATTGTCTTTATTTTCTTTGAATATCTAATAATGTACTCATGACAAGCCCAGAAAATGATGTGAGTTATTCATAAACACAGCCCTAGCGTGACAGTAGTAATATATATTGACACCAAACTTAACCAGAAGAGCATGCAGGATTTAGGAGTCTAATGGATATATTGAAGTAATCCATAAAGTCTTAGAAAGATGCACAGAACATGAAATGCCCCTGGGCCTGAAATTTGTCAACACGAGAAGGCATTTGATGCAGTGTATTTATCAATCACGAGAGCTGTAAGAAAAAATTGAGTAAACATGTTGGTGTCATCATGCATAGCTATAAGAGGGGAGATTTTAAAGAGACTCACAACGAATGAACACACACATACACATAAAAGATTCAAAAAGCGGATACGTATGGGAGGTAACATTTCTAGATGTATTAATATAAGTTGTCAAAGCAGTTCTGTGCAAAGAGAGAGAAAGGTCCATTTATCTTACTCCTTCGCTGTTGTCCTTTTTCATATACAAATTTGGAGATCTAAAAAAATTAAACACACACACACGTACACACCTACCCACTAATACTCTCTCTCTATATATAAACAGATAGTGACCACAACATGGAAGTGCTTTAATATATGAGGGATTGAAAGGATATAGAAGCATCCAGGTAGTAGTGCTTCTAGAGTTAGTTATGCAGTTAGCATCCCAGGATACTCAGGGTATATTGAAGAAATGCTCAACTCACCATGCTGCCATACCTGCCCCTAGTGTAGTTACTGTAGAAGATGACATTTCAGTTATTACTTGGTGGGGCACATTTATTTGTAACTTTAATGTTAGTGAAATAAAAAAACACACCAAACTGGTGTTTCATGAGGAGCAGTAACTGTAGTGATAACAACATTGACCTCAGAGGGAAAGTATCAAGGTTCCTTGCCTTGGTTCTTTCTCTGGCTCGAGGTGTTTTTTTTTGTTATTTTTTCAAATACTTTTTTGTTTTCTATTTGTGCTGGTGTTTTGTTTGTGCCATATATATGTAATATTGTGTTGTTTTAATAATTGTGCTATTTTAAGTTATGCTACGAATACAGATAGTGTTTTTTTGCTATCTGCCCTGCCTCCTGTATGTGGAACCTAAAGGGGCGAGGCCACCTAATTAGGCTACTAGTGTACTGACCAGCCCCAGTGGCAGTCAAGCCGATACTGAAGAGACATCAACAGCTACAGCATTGCCTATTAGCTTGGATTCCTACTCTTGATTTTTGTATTAGCATTGGATCTTCTGGCTTCTGGTCCCTGCTCTCTTTTTTAGTCACTGTTTTCTAGATTGAGATTTATGGGATTTGTTTGCTTCCAGGTTTTTTTGGTTTAACATGTCTTTAAATATAAGAAACATGCTTTGTTTTGTTTGATTTGTTTGACATATCAGAACATTTTAAGACTTGGAATTTTAAAGACACCTTAGTCTTATTATTAGGCCTAGGCAGGCCTGAAGCCACACTGTTCAGTTTGGAGCCTGGCTGCCTGGGGCGTGGGTAATCCAGTAGACCCAGAGCTGAAAGTAGGGTTGGTGTGGCCTTTTGTGTGCATGCTTTTTGTTTCTGTTTTTTAAGCCCTTTTCCCCTTTTGGAGAATTGTGAAATACTCTTGCATTGTAATGACTGAACATTAATCCAAGATGCAAGATTAACCCTAAGAAGTCATCAGGCCTGCCAACAGGCTAGGAATGCAAGCTGGAAGGCAGTCCACTTTTAAAATCTTACTTTAAGTAATCGGTTTAGCTTAGAAAAGGAAAATAATCCAGTACAAGCACTTACAAATTCTCTGATATCACTGCAAAGTCGCGAAAAAAAGTGTAGAGACACATGTCTGTGTGCATTGAGACATGCTCAGTGCTCCTGGAGGAGGTTGAGTATTTGGTCTGTAGTTACACACTAGTTTCATATATGACATTCCTGTAAAACATATTGAAAGAATGACGTTTTAGACAACCAAAACAGTCTTAAATTGACTTCTTAGATCAATCAAAGACTAAGATATATAAGCATAAGTAAGAGGTGCTCACTATTTCAGAATTGAGATCAAGAAATAGGCGTGGATTACTACAAAGTAGATGAATCATCAGGGTATGTGAGTGAATTACTACTAAGTTACACTATCACCATTCATTTACATGGAGTGACTGCTCAGGTGTGCAGCGTTATTGAAATAGGCAGTCACAACCAAACAAGAAATGCTATTTGATAGTGATGATGATGGCAACAGTTTGTCCCAACTACGGTTTGGATCTACAGTAACTGAAGATACATAAATACCTGAAATAGCATTTACACACACTCAGGCCACTTAGCAGCTCAATTATGTGGTGTGTCTCTGCTGATTTGTCCCACTCAGATACACCCTACTCATGTGGCTGTTGGGAGTTCCTACCATCCCTGGTCCCAGCACAAAGGCCACATCTGGGAGAATGAAATGTGTGAACCGTAGGCAGGAAAGTTTAAGCTGCTACTTTGTCTCATTGTGGACAAGAATTGTTTTGAAGACTGGGACATGTAAATAATATATGAAGTCTCTGATATAAGAAAGAAATATATATAGTTCATTGTGTTTTGAGCGGAAAATATTGAGTGTCACATATGTGTACTTGGGGACCACCTTTCCAGCTCTGATGAGGTAAGCAATACCACTATGCGATGAGATGATTTACTGTTGCTAATGGTATGTTCTCCATTCATCACAGTTTCTGACAAGAAGACCACCAAGAATGCCTAGCCCCACCTACATCACCCCAGGTTGGCCACACCCCTTCCATTCTGGATGCTATAAAAATGAGAATCCACCAGAAGATAGTGTTCACTTGGGCCCAAAGCATCACAGCAGACAAAGTTTCTTTTGATATTCGGTTGAGACAAACTAATACCTTATTCGTAACCCTGGGCACAATTTTTTTTGATTAGTTGGCCCAATTGGTGCTCCAGATTTTCTTCTTCGTTGCCCTTGACCCATTCCTTGGTCACATGAGTCATATTAAAAAACATGCTGAAGGCATGTCTTTGCAATTTTATTTTTCAAAAGCTGTATTTTTCTCAATGGAGAACTGAAAATTCCAAAAGCATTTGTCCAATTTTTTTTCATCTAAACTATAATTGTAAACATGGCTCCACTAGTGTTATATTTCAGCTAGGGTTCTCCCCTGTAAATTTGGGTTCTAATGTCCTTTTTCTTCTGTTTTTTAAATTTTTAATATTGTTATTCATTTAGTTTCTTTATGTCAAAGGATCTTTTCTATGTGCCATGTGTTTTGAAGGGTGGTCTCCCCAGAGGTGGGGCCAAACGTACCTGTCTTCATCAAGAGATTGCGATCAACCCTAAAGAATGAGGAAAATCCGCAGACTCTTGCAGAATGCACTGGCATTGATGAGTTTGTAAAATTTCAATTTTCAGTTATTCTGTTTTTGACATTTTTCTTTGTTTCTGACTTCACTTTCTGGATTTGTTTATTGGGAAATTGTTACCACAGGATTGCCTATTTTAGACAACTTCTTCTTTGTCTTTTCGTGCTCCTGTGAGCCTCCTTTGCCAAGCAAAGTGTTTTTGAAAAGTGCATCTTGTTATTTATAAAAAGTTTAATCATTTACCTAGAGAAACCCTCTTTCTCCCTGGAATATGTTTCCTGATGCAGAATTGACTAGAACCCAAATATTATACCTTTTGTATCCAGGTGGAAAATAATTACATGAGAGAGAAATATTGTACCAAAAGAGATACTGTATATGTATTTAACTTGCTTTAACAGATATCATTCACTCCCAGAAATATAATTCATAAACCTATATACATATATATGTAGGCCAGAGAGAAGCATTTGGACATCTCAGCCAAGTGGGAGAATGCTGGCAAATCAGATGTCCCATCCAACATCTAGGAATGTCGGTGGTATAGTGACACCTCTGACGTCATTCTAGATCTTTGTCATTATAAACACTCACATAATTACATATTCATCGAATTCAAGTCAGAACTGGCTGGTTATTAATACCTTCATAAACACTGGGTTCTGTAACCATATTGGTTAAGCAGACATCAGCACTTTCCAAAACAACCTGCTTGTGTCTTTCACATGTTTTTTGCCTGTCTCCCTAACCTGACTTACAGCTGTCATTTGTCAGTCTCCCTGTCTCTCTCTCTCTCTCTCAGCTGAGTTGCATGGTTTGTGACATAAATTTCACAAATTACATCGGCACAAATAATCTTCTTGCTACACCCAAGTTGTGACTGGCCAGGGTTTGATGGTTTTCCCTCTCATTGTGGGCACTTTGAGGATATTTTGGAACTATTGTGCTTAGGAAATCTGTAGTTCATAACATCTGGGGCCTCATGTATAAACGGTGCGTACGCACAGAAATGTTGCGTACGAATGTTTCCACGCTCAAATCGCGATGTATGAAACCTAAACTTGGCGTAAAGCCACGCACATTTCCATGGTACCTCATACCTTGGCGTACGCAATTTCTCCTCTCGGTTTTGCAGACTGGCGGCACCCAGCATCAAAGCAGTGCTACTGTTCCTGTGTGGTCTTTCTTAGATCCACATTCCTGACGCGGCTTTATAAATACACTGAAACTAACTGCATATTGTTTATTAATGTAATGCATCTGATTGTAATTATCCTGCAGCAATATAATGGTCCAGGGAATAGCCATAGTATTCCAAATACCATAACTGCTTTAGCGTTGTAACTCTCACTGCATCTTCTTCTTCTTTCAGCTGCTCCCGTTAAGGGTTGCCACAGCAGATCATCTTTTTCCATATTACTCTCACTGCACCACTCGGAGTATTTATATCACTGTATCTGAGTGGGGAATCACAGCAGCAGCTGATCGGAAAGAGAATTATCGGTATACAGCATGAAACAGACGCTGACTCAGCCATGGCAAAACACTTCAGAGACTTCCCAGTACGGACTTCGCGGTTTAGAAAAAGTTTCATCCCAAGAACTCTAAACGCACTCAATCAGTCCATCAAGTGCTCCTTATATAACTGTTTACTTATAAGTACAATCACCTCACTGTAAACTTGCACTACAGTTCTAATATTGCACAACCTGCGCCACTTTATAAAGCGCATATTTACATATGATGACGGTATTCATTTTTAAGATGAAATGCAGCAAAATATGTTGATTATATTATACAGATAAAACTTTAACTTCATTTAAATAATCTGTATTGTTAATAATTAAACATGTGAGGACACGGTGCCGCAGCGCTAGCTAGTTCATGGATTGTTCCTGCATTGCGTTGTATTCTTGCGCTGATGCGACACTGGAAAGATAGACGGATAGAATAATTAAACATGTACTACAAAGATATTTCAATGTTCCTTAAAAGTTTTGAAGAATCGGCGTTCTCAGCTTACAAATGGCTTCACATCTATTACATAGCTGATTGTGTGGTGATTGGGTATTTGGAGAAAGAAAAGTAAGGGCAGGAATTGGAGGTTAGTACGTTTGAAAGAGACAGTACTGCTGTGATAAATTATGTCATTGAAGGTCACGCATGGCGCAGCAAGCCTCTTGCGTGAGATATGAACAAGCACTGCACCACCGTGTTCCCATGTTTAATAACATGCTTTTATTCCTATCATCATGAAAAAGATATCACGTATACTTCTCAGTATTTTAATTATTCAGAGAGCTGTAATATCACGAATATAATGGATTATGTGTCCTGTCGGAGAAAGAGAAAGCAGTTTAAGAATCAGGTAGTGATTCACACACAGAGCACAAAGAAGATCAAATACAGAACAAAGTATTTAACGTCCTACTTTAGTTACAATGGGATTTGAGAAACTAGTAAATTAAACAATTTTAAGATGAAGTTTATGATGTTCTACTTTAATGGCAAAATAAACTACGTGATTAAAGTGGAAATTTTGAGATTAAAGTTGACATTTCGTGCTTTTTTCCCACTGTGTGCCTATTTTTTTGTCTGTACCCTAATAAGCTTTCATATGACACTCAGACGGTGGGCTACGACTTGCCTTTTCACGGTGACTTTGATATGTGATTTCTTTTTTATTTCGGGCACTGTGCGACTTTGTGAACTTGAGCCACTCTGTCACTCGATCAACTTCCTTTTGTTGATTATACCACTGTTTAAACCAACAAATAGTACGTTTTTCCTTTGTCTCCACTTGGTATTCGCTGAAATTCTTATATTTTCCCCCCGTGCTTTTCCCATTGTCTTTTCTCAGAAGGCTATTTATATCGATTTGCATATTCAAAGAGGCGTAATTCTGGGAGGAGTTGGGGCGGAACAGAAGGCGCGTGCACGTGTGTTACTTTTCACGCTGATCGGGATTTATGTAGTGGAAGAACGTGAAAGTTTGCGTACGTACAGATTCCTGCATCTGGATTTTTCTGTGCGTACGCACATTCCTGCTTTTGTGCTTACGCCATGTTATAGTGTGAGTTCTACGCATGGCGTTATACATGAGGCCCCTGGTCATTTTTGAAAAGTACAACTTCTACTGAAAAATGATACCTCACACTTGGGGCAAAATTTCAATTTCATTCAACAAACAGGGAGCGTTTAAAAACACTGAAAAATGATAAAAAATGGTTAGACTTTAGAAGATTAGACACGATCTTATTGTACGCAACATAGCCACCATCACAAGGCATTTCACTTTTCAAACAAGAATAACAAATGAAATCTGCAAACTTTTCTGAAACATGTATTAACTTTGTCATCATTAGTTACTGAGTGTAGATTTATTGGAAAAAATGACAAATTTATCCAGTTAAAATTAAATCTACCACACAATAAAGTGTTTAGAAATTGAAGGGGTCTGAATACTTTCTGAATCCACTGCATTTCTGCTTCCAGCTCCCAAAATGTCATTTATGCATTTACTGTACTATGTTGTTTCTACACCATGTTTTCATATACTGTACATAAGCTCATATTTACACATTTACACCTGTATAGTTATCCAGCAACTGAAAAGTTATTGGTATTGAAAAGGCATACTACAGAGAGTAAATTACAGCATGCTAAACACCGCTGACTTGAAATTTGCTTTGTTGAACAAGTTTATTACGCTTCAGATGTGCAGGCATGCGTGGGATGCACCTTGCCTCATTTGTAGTATGACAGCTCACTAAAGTCAAGTAACACATCATTTTAAATGTAAAAGTGTGTTGATTATAAATATTCACAGGGTGCCAGACTGCTGTTTTCCATTCTGGGGAGCAAGTGACAGATTTTTTTTTTTTTTTTCTTAATGGGGAATTTTAAAAGGAAAAGATTCTCACTGCTCAGGCTGGCCTGTCAGCCTTCAAGTGGTTCTGCACTTTTGGAAACACATGTGGGTGCAGGCAAGTTAACCTCCCGGCTCTGTCAGAGTAGGTAAATGTGTCCCTCTGGGAGCAGCTCAGACTGATTAAAGCAGGTAATTCATTTACTTGGTTTAGTTGCTGTTAGGATATCCTGCACTGCCGCGAGAGGCATCCACAAGGGAATTGCAATCAAGCCTCTGCCCTTTTAAAAAGAATTTCCAAATCTGCTTCACTTGTAGATTCTTGGAGATTCATCAATGTGTTCAATTGCAAAATTATTTAAAAGTTAAATTATAACATTTTTCAGGTATAGCTAACCAAATTGAATGTTCATGTACTGTATGATCAATTTATTCAGCTACTGGGGTTGGTGGTAGATTAGTGCTTATGTTGAAAGCCAGACAAATGGACACATTAAAAACACACAAAGCAATCTACAAGTGTGCATCTGAACTTGGGACTGTTGATCAGTGGGGTGGTGGATGTTGTTATTACAACACAGATATGTGCCTTTAAAAAATGTGTTTTTATCAAAAAAAAAATGAACATATACAGCACTCTGAAAAACTCTTGTTTTGTGAAAAAATGCTGTAAAGTGGGAATGCTTTGGAAAATGATGTGATGAATAATATTTATTAATCAATATATACTGTATATATTGTGGAACACCAGGGAACACACCATCTGCCCCAACCCCGACACAGGCAGATGTGGGACACAAGTGCAAACACACTCTTTTATTTTTTCTGTTTTTTCCCGTGGGAAACGCCTTCCCCCGTTTCCCACATGTACAGCACAGTCACAAGCGCACCAAACACAGTCCAGCACAAAACCCTTTTCTTCTTGTTTCTTTCTCTAAAAGCCTCCACTCCTCCTGGCAAGCTTTGTCCTCTTCCACCTGACTCTGGCTCTCCAAGTAGTGGCTATTGGATCCTTTTATAAGGCACCTGGAAGTGCTCCAGGTGCTATTTGATCTACTTCTGTCAGCACTTCTGGGTGTGGCGGAAGTGCTGCACCAAAAGACTCAACAGTTCTCTAGGCGCCCTCTGGTGGTGGCCACGGGCCCCAGGGGGGTTGAGCTTCCATGCTTCAAACACATGGCACTGCTGCATGCCAGGGGGCTGCCCTCTAAAGCTCCTGTGGATGTAATGGTCTGGATAGGCTGTCTCCCCCAGACCTTCCATTATATGGGTGTCCCAGTCGGGCAAGGGCCCGGTCGTCCGCCACAATATATAATATTCTTATAAAGTGTAGTAAACAGAATAAAAAACAAATGATTTCTGGCTTGACTTCTCCTTTGCCTTCCATTAGGTCCACTGTCATGCAGACTTTGGTTGACTTTAGCCTATGCCACATTAGCTGACTTTTCCAGCGATTTTCACGTATAGCCTTCATTTACAAAATCTTAGCCAGTCAGAGGCAGTCGGCAGTGTACTCCTTGAAGCTGATCATCTAACATGGCTAGGTTAAACTCATTAGTCGAAGGGTTCATGCTGTGTATGCAGGAAAGCTGACAACCAAATGAACCAATGAATGCTCATCCGGAAGTTGTAGCAATGAGGAAGAAGGAACATGCATGTTTTGAACTTCAAAAACAGTAGAGAAGCTTGTAAGTCTAATGAATCGTGTTTTACATACCATAACAGAATCGAAAAAAGAATTAAATGGTGTCAGAGATTGCTGCTGAACTCGCTGCAGTTGTTAACCCTTTGTAAAGCTCTGTTCTGTCAGGCATTACACTATTGGTTGTCTGAAAAATGAGACAAGCATGACTGGACCGGAAAATCAGAGCTCAGTCAGTAAATGTGACACGGACTGCGACTTTCAGTTGTATAATTTGACATAGTGCAGCAAAGAGATTAGCGACTGCGAGCAGCAAATCTGACATGCACATTGTGTGACGGACGGCAGGGCTAAGCTGATATCCTAACTGGGATAAACAATGTACCCTTTCGTGGCAGGGAGGCCAGTCTAAAGGATGGACAGTATGAGACTGCCTCCCAAGAGCACATGTTCTTCCAACTCACACTCTTGGCCAGTATGCCCATTCCTGTATCTGTAAAGCATGTTGGGAATTGCAGTCCCATGGGGCAGTCCTGCTGGGTTCCCTGGGTGCTGACAGGGGGAGCTGCTGGGGAGGGTTATCCCTACTTTCAGAGGCTTTCGCCTGACCTGGAAGTACTTCCTCCTTGACACCAGAAGTATTCCTGGCTAGGGCGATGGGATTCCCTGTTTTTATTTGTATAGCTGATAGTTTTTTTTATGAATTTTATCTAGGTCTTTGGTGTCATTGTCATGCTGCACATTGATGCTGGAATCAATCAGATGTCTACATGATGGCATTTCATGATGTATAAGAATCTGCCTGCACTTCTTATCAGTGAGATTTTTTGGTCAATAAGGGCATTATAGCATCTGTAAAAGACATTATTATACTGTGAAGCACTATAATGCGTATGTTAAAGTGTCAGAAATATTACAGATGATAGTTCATGGTAAGAATTAGAAATCTATAAAGTTCTCTTTTCCTTTTGTACCATTTGCAGCAAATATTCTAAACCACATTAAAAAGGAAGTGCTTGTATGGCGTTTTGTTTGTCGTCATTGTAAGGTCCTAGGGTGTTCCTTCTTCCCTTTAAGACTTTTACTACCTAGACCTTAGCAGAATGCCCCAAACTCCATTTATAGCCCTTGTGTGTTTACTCTTTCCAGCTAAGTCACTATCAGGACTGACTGCTTATTGTAGTTCAATAATTACGTCTTCTGTTTATATCCCTAGACAAATAGTGAGAACAGCAGAAATATTTCTTCATGTGTTATACTGTAGATGATATGCCCAAAATATAAGCACAGTACAAGTGTGAGTACTGGAAAAATAAAAATACTGGGGTAACAGTTTGCCAAGTGGCTCTGTGTTAGTATTTTGATTGGTCTTTGGTCCAGCACTGCCTCTTCTCCAGCCTGGCTGTTGGATGGAATGAGAATGATGGTAGAATGGCATGTGGACAGATGCTACAGCAGAGAGAAAGGTCTATTAGCCTAAATGTATTATAGCCCAGCTTCTTGATGTACCTCCCAGATCAATGGGATTTGATAGTGCAGGGTGACTGCCTTAGTTCATTCCAAACGAAACTCAGCCCTGTTTCAGCACAACTCTGCCATCCTGTGCTTTCATCCTGGAGGGGAAAACAGTAGTCCCTTTCACATGCTCAGAAACTCATCCTGTACCTTTCACTCCAGGCTTTCATCTTGGGAAAAGTAGTCATAAGATCTAAAGTGCCCCTGTCTCTGATATTGGAACTCATTCCAACTAAAACCATGTTTCTAATATGTCTGCACAGAGTTAGTGCAAAGTCCCCTTGTTAAACCAGTTAAAAGTAGATTGATGTAAAGCCTTCAACAACTCCCAACCCAGTCCAGCTGCCGGTCTGTTCATGTTCATTCATCTCCGACATCCGTATTACATTGAGGCAGTTGGTCAGTCATTTCCTGTTTTGGAATTTTAGCTAGGGGCTACCTGCATAAAGGAGTCTGATATGATAAACTTACACATTATTTAAAATGAAAATAGATAGTGTAGAGTGCAGCCAGAGCCGTTGCCCGGCCGGGACGCCCCCACGCTGGAAGGACCGGGGGAACAAGCATGGCCAGAGCGTTACCTCTCCTGGGATGCTAGATGACAGCCCCCCTGGGATGCAGTGGTGCCTTGGACTCCCACAGGGCTTCATGGGAGTTGGAGTTTGGTGCAGCCCTGTTTGGATCTGCAGGTGCTGCCAGGGGGTGCTTCAGCAGGATCTGCTGAGGCCTTTTGGGCAATTCTTCCTCAACACATGGAAGTACTGCCAGAAATGAGTCATCAAGCACTCTGGAGCACTTCCGGGTGCAGTATAAAAGGAGCCAGCAGCCACTACTCGAGGAGCCAGAGTCGGGAGGAGGAAGACAAAGCTTGACCAGAGGAGTGGAGGAGAAGGAAGAGAAAAGAGAGAAGGAAGAGATTTGTGTTTGTGCATTTTGCTTGTGAGACTGTGCTGTAATTGTAAAAAAGAAAATAAAAAACATGTGTGCCTTGAACTTGTGTCCCATGCTTGTCTGTGTTGGGTTCAGGTGGTGGTGCCAGCCTGGTGGGCTAAAATAGATACTGTCGATTTTGTTCTCTGTACTCCATTTATTTTCTGCTTAGGACAAGTAAGCAACAACAATATACTGTATTAGCACCTAGTTTGAGTGTCAAATATGGTAAAATAATACTTTCAGGACTTAGAGCTTGGGGCATGATGAAAGACATACTTAAAACTGAGGATCTTTAACTATTGGACATCAGAGTCCCTGCAAGGATGTGAATATTGGCTGGTTGGATACTTTTTTTGCATGCACACTGTGTGAACATTGCATCATACAAAATGATACTGGAAAGTAAATAGGGTGAGTAATTTGTTCTCCAGCAAACTTTAAAGGGTCAGAAGCATTAAGTAGAATGAGGAAGAGGAAGAAACATAGACCAGAAGGCCCATGACATGAGCCAAATGCAGCAGAAAGACAAGAATTGACAGCCACACGAACACTGATACCAATTAGTTACATCGCCCAGCACTGTCAGTTATAGCTGCTGTCCATCCAGGTTGTATACTGTGAGTTTCACACTGACATGCTTTTCTTCTACTTCATGCATATTTAAAAAATGCAATCTATAATGAATGAGTACAAAGTTTGAGCCTGCTCCCCTGCCTGTTTTGTTGTACTGTCATGTCACCTGGATTTTACATAGTAGAGGGGATACCCCCTAATGGGAAAGCAGAGTTGTAATAGAATTTTACTTTGGATGAAGTTGGACTGTATCTCCAGGTGGAAGTGCATCAACAACAACAACAACATTTATTTATATAGCACATTTTCATACAAAAAGTAGCTCAAAGTGCTTTACATAATGAAGAGAAGAAAAATAAAAGACAAAATAATAAATTAAAATAAGACAACATTAGTTAACATAGAAAGGAGTAAGGTCCGATGGCCAGGGTGGACAGAAAAAAAAAAAAAAAAACTCCAGAAGGCTGGAGAAAAAAAATAAAATCTGTAGGGGTTCCAGGCCACGAGACCGCCCAGTCCCCTCTGGGCATTCTACCTAACATAAATGAAATAGTCCTCTTTGTAGTTCGGGTTTTTCACGGAGTCACTTGATGCTGATGGTCATACAGACTTCTGGCTTTTAATCCATCCATCATTGTTGGAACATCATGGTGCTTTGGGTAGATGGTGGAGGCGCACGCCACCACCAACAGGACACCGGAAAAGGAAACAGAAGAGAGAGTAGGGGTTAGTACAGATTTTGAATGAATAGTTATTATAATGAATTGGATATACAGAGTATCAGGATTAAATTACAGTGAAGTTATGAGAAGGCCATGTTAAAATAATGTGTTTTCAGTAGTTTTTTAAAGTGCTCCACTGTATTAGCCTGGCAAATTCCTACTGGCAGGCTATTCCAGATTTTAGGTGCATAACAGCAGAAGGCCGCCTCACCACTTCTTTTAAGTTTTGCTCTTGGAATTCTAAGGAGACACTCAGTTGAGGATCTGAGGTTACGATTTGGAATATAAGGTGTCAGACATTCCGATATATAAGCCGGGGCGAGATTATTTAAAGCTTTATAAACCATAAGCAGAATTTTAAAGTCAATTCTGAATGACACAGGTAACCAGTGTAGTGACATCAAAACTGGAGAAATGTGTTCGGATTTTCGTTTCCTGGTTAGGATTCTAGCAGCTGCATTCTGCACTAGTTGCAAACGATTGATGTCTTTTTTGGGTAGACCTGAGAGGAGTGCGTTACAGTAATCTAGCCGACTGAAAACAAACGCATGAACTAATTTCTCTGCATCTTTCGATGATATAAGAGGTCTAACTTTTGCTATGTTTCTTAGGTGAAAAAATGCTGTCCTAGTGATCTGATTAATATGCGATTTAAAATTCAGATTACAATCAACGGTTACCCCTAAGCTTTTTACCTCCGATTTGACTTTTAAGCCTAATGCATCCAGTTTATTTCTAATAGCCTCATTGTATCCATTATTGCCAATCACTAAGATTTCGGTTATTATACCTGCAGGCTGTGTCTGCTACCCAGACTGGTGACTGCAATGACAGGATAATAAGCAAAGTGGAGGACATACAGTATGTTTGGGACTACATACCAAAGAATCCGTGTATAGCAATAAACAAATGGATGTTATAGAATATGGTCATTCTAAAAATCTTCCACGATAAAACAGGTTCACTGGTAAGCACTGCAGCCTCACTGATCCAGAGACAAGGGTTCAAATACTGCCCAATCATTGTTATATGTGTTTATGTTACTTTCTACATTCTAAAGACAGCAAGCCTAGGGTGATTGTAACTCTAAACTAGTCCACCATAAATAAGTAAAGGTGAGTTATGCGATGGAGTGGTGCACAAGGCTGGTTCCTGACTTGCACACAAACCTTCAAGGTTAGGTTCTATTTGAAAAAGTGCGTTCAGAAACTATTTGGATTGTTGGATTAGTATGGAGCAGCTGATTACCACACTGGTTAGCATTCAGCCCCAAAGCTAAAGGGACCAGAGTTTAGTCTCTTAATCGGATCTCTTTGCATGTGATGTTTACACATTCCTTCCACAGCTTCAAAAGTTTTTATTATTAAATTAAGATATAAAATCCATCAATCCTTCTGTGGCTGAAACCACTTAGTCCAGTCTTAGGGTTGTCAAAGCAGAGCTCATTTTGGCAGCATTTTGATTGACAGGAACCAACCCTGGACAACCCACTCAATGATACAGGCCAATTTTAGAAGCACAGATTATCCAGTCATGCACATCTTTTGAATGTGCAAAGAACTGAGAAAATGACAGAAAATGTAATTAGGCGCAAGAGTTCTTTCTAAATCCCCAAGTATGATGTCACCCATATAAACACATCTTGTGTAATTCAGTTATTTTTCTTTGAGTACACTGGCCTTATCTAAACACAGTAAATACAGAATAATTATCATGGAAAGATATCATCTTTTTGTCGCGTTAATGTGAACCGATTATATTAACTTGTGAAAATATGTGATAATGAGCATAGAAATATATGACCCTTATCTAGTTAAAATCTATCCTGATAATATAAACTGATTATTCTTATCTTGTAAAAACAGAATTAAATGACATACATTTAACATAATTAAACTCATTAGGACATAATCTCATTCTTTCATCTAGTCAGCATGTCCGTTAGGCCATCACCTCTTCACACTGTGAAGTTCTTCGCTCAATTTAAAGACGACAACTGTCTCCTCAGTGATTGCCTCACAAGCCTCTCATTGATTAGAATTTCTGCTAACGTCCTGATCTATACCCACATTACTCCTCAGAGGGATGGACAACATCCTTATCTCATTTAAATCTCATAAAGCAGACATCATGGAGCTACTGTTTTTGTTGCTTTCTAAGGTTTTTCTCATGTTCGCAACTTGTCAGAGCTTTCCTTTCAGGGTGCATTTGTTCAGCTGGGGGAAGCCTATCTCCTTTTGGAATTTTTTCTTAATGTCTGCTCATAATATTTCTCAGTGTATGTCTTTTTATCCAAGTGCCATTGCCCCTTTTTCTCTTGCTTTCTTATAGGTGATGTTTAAGTCTTAATCTGCCTCTGACCTCTATTGGCATGCTGTTCAATTGTCTACATCCATGATCAATACATGCTTTAATTAATTATATTGTGCAACAAAACATTATAATATGTATAGCAGTAAACACAATAAAAACTCTTGTTCACATCATTAGCTTCACCATAAAAATATAAAATAAGATTCTCAAACCCACTTATCCAATTCAGGGGGGTGGAGGCTTCACCCTATCCTAATAGCATCAGGCCCAAGGAAGAAGACAACTGTGAATGAGGTGCCAACTCACATACAGTCATTTTGGGTTAAATTTAAACCACCAATTTTCTTAACCCACAAAGCACAGGGTATATAGGAGGAAAACGGGACGTTGTGTCACCAGGCAATCCAAAAGTAAATGAAATGAATAAATGGTACACTTCTTTAAATCATCTAACCGTCCATTTTTCAGAACCTACTTACACATTAGGTTGCAATGACCTAAACATCATGACAGTATTAGCTACAAGTCAGGAAGCAACACAAGGGTGGGCATGAGTCCACTGCTGAGACCACTCACAAACTGGGTCAGTTTAGGGTGGCCACTTGAAATAAAAAAAAACAACACAGACATAGAAAATCCGCATTAACAGCAGGTATTCAATCTGGCTTCATGGATTTGTGAGACTGGAGTACTAACAACTGAACTGCCCAAGACCAAATCATAGTATTATATAGTTTTCAAATATTGGTCATTATTATAAGTAGCAGTAGTAGTAGTAGTAGCTGTAGTCTTTCAGGACCAGACATGATTCTTGGGACAGGAGGACTCATCAGGTGTCAGCTCGCTAACATCTTGCAAGTGGATAGCAGTGAAATCCAATAGAGTCGAGGTGCGAACCTGCACAGCTTTGCTCTGTTGATGAGCCAATCAAATCTGCACACCTCTGATAACTATTAGATGGCTTGGCAGATGGGCCAATCAAATCTGCACACATCTGATAACTATCAGCTGTCATTCAGGTTTCATGACACGCCCCATCATCTTTCTCAACATGCCCTTTTGATGGTGTACCAGGTGTGTCATTGTTTTGTCATGGTAGGATTCTAGGGTGACCGTATTTTCCTTTTTAGACTCTTTACTATCTAGACCTTAACAGAATAACCAAGAATGTCCTCTATAGTCCTTGTATGTTTACTCTTACCAGCCTAATCACTGTCAGGATTAACTGCTATTGCAATTAAATACTTGCCTCTTACTTTTACATTTCCTGTAACCCAAGGCAATTAGATATAGTACCAGAATTGACAGGACAGAAGGGTACACTTTTTATTTTTACATAGATTAATTTAAGATTTACTATTGTGCCCAAAATACAGTATAAGCAGAGTAAAATGAGAGCTGGTAAAATAATTTAACCTGATTAATAAACAGTTTATCTTGTGGGCTTAGGCTTCTAGGTAGCTCTCAGCCTTAGTATGTTGATTGGTCTCTGGTCTGACTGGGAATGAATAGAATTGTAGGGACACAGCATACCCATGCGTGGAACAGTAGGGATATCAGCATGGCTGTTTGCATGAATGGAGGTAATAGGGACACACCATTCCTTTGCAAGACTACATTTATCCAGTTCTTGACGGATGTCTTAGATGAGTGGGTGTGTAGTCCAGCTTCAGACGTGACTCCATTCCATCTCCAGACAGACTGTCCTTTTAACTTGGCCACTCTTATTCCCATATTCCCACAATCCATCTTCCTGGAAGGGGAAGGGACACTCATGTCTCTCAAATATGTCCTCCTTCCAGAAGCTGAAAACTCTACCTTTCACAGAAAGTTTACCTAATTGATTTTTAATTATGCCTCAGATAAGAACTGGCTTATCCATCTTAAAAAAATTATATACTAGATATTACTCTCCATTACAGTCATTATCCTCCATGGAGCACTTGCTATTAATGCGATTATTTATTTGACGAAGCACTGCTCTTTGTTTTTGAGCATTGTTATAAATAAAAATGTCCTGGGTTCAAAGATGTCGTGCCAGCTGCGGTCAAATGACCGCATCACAATGTTCAACCAACATGCAACACATTGGCTCTCTCTGGTGCTACGATAAACAACAACAGCCAATAATATTTTAGAAGCAAGCAAATTTTGCACACATTTAACTTTTTAAACAAAAATGATTCCTAACTAAGAGCAGAAGTTGTCTTTTACATGACTGTTATGCCATCTAATGTATGTGTCTGTTACAAAACTGCTGTTTGTGATAAATGGCATGTACATCACTGGATAATTCATGTGTAAGCATTAACCATTCGTTCTGGTATTTAAAGTTAAGCTAATGCACATTTTCTGCACTTTTTCTTGTTGCATCACTGAAGCTTTTATATTAAAACTGCAGTTTATGCTGCTTTTGCCTAAAGCAAATACTTGATCAATTTTGGACTGCTCTCACATTCTCCACTTGCAGTCTACATGCCTTTTGTCAGTTCAACTTGAATAAATACTGGCCAGTGTGAAACTGCACAAATTTAACCTGTCACTTCATTAAGGTGTATGGGAGAATGACACTCTGTTTATTCATACCTTTATTGACACTCCCAAAGGTGCTACACTTTCATTATGCCTGTTTTCTTTAAGCCTTACAAATTGGAAATTTCAGAAACATCATGGTGGCACATACAATTGTGAACCCTGAATATACAATATACAGTGGATTGTGATGTAGATTTCATTTTAAATTGATAAATTTGCCATTTTTGCTCATCAATCTACACCCATAATGACAAAGTGAAAACATGTTTTCTGAAAGGTTTGCAAATTTAGTAAAAATAAAAAACTAAAATCTCGAATTTTCTAAGTATTGAGACCCTTTGCTGTGTCACTCCAAAAAGTGGCCAAGAACATACTGTTTGCTTTAATTATACTTTAAATGTGTCTAGAACTTGATTGGAGTGCACATGTGGCAAAATGAATTGATTGGACATCATTTGGAAAAGCACACACCTGTGTATTGAAGGTCCCAGAATTCGCACTGCATGTCAGGACAAAAAACAAACAATGATGTCCAAGGAAATTTCTCTAGACCTTAGCGATAAACTTGTGGTGATGCATGGCCAAGGACAAGTGGACAAAACCATTTGTAAAGCTGTGAGTGTCCTTAGGAGCACAGTGGTCTTGATAATTGTGAAGTGGAAGAAATTTGGAATCACTGAGACACTTCCTAGAATTGGCCATCCAGACAAACTCAATAACTGGTCAACAAGGGTCTTGGGCAGGGATGTGAACAGGAACCAATGGGTATTCTAACAGAACTTCGGATGTTTTTTTTCTTAGATGGGAGAAGCTGTTGGAAGGATAATCATCTCAGCAGTACTCCATCAATCAGGAACATATCACATAATGCTTGGAGTTTTCCTAACACGATTTAGCATACTCAGGGCATAATGATAAAGATTTATATATCTGGTGAAGACCAGGCACTGCTCATCACCTACCTAATACCAACCATACAGTGAAGCATTGTGGTGGCAACATTATGTTATGATGCGCTTCCCAGAAGCAGGGACAGGGACGTTGGTCAGAATTGAGGGAAGGATGAATGCAGCCAAATATATAAGAGTGCACATGACCTCAGACTGCAGCAACTTTCAGCATGACAATGAAATGCTTGAGCGGCTTCAGGACAAGTCTCTGATTATCCTTGAGTGGCCCACCCAAAGCGCACACTTAAATCCTATGGATCATCTGTGGAGAGACCTGAAGATGGCAATTCACAGATGCTTCCCATTCAATCTACCGGGGCTTGAGAAGACCTGCCAAGAAGTCCTGTGAAGAAAACCTGCTCCAGAGTGTTAGTGACCCCAGACTAGAGTGACGGTTCACCTTCCAGCACAACAATGACCCAAAGCATTTTTTAATTATTCTAATTTGTGCTTTAATTTGGAAGCTTATTTTATGTGATGCTTTATTAGTTTTACATCTCATTAATTACTGTTTAATGAATGCTTGGGGTTATATTTTATAAAATGCTTTTCATTAATACTTGATTTGGCATAAAGCTTTTCATTTCAAATTACATAATACACCTTTAATTAGTTCCTTAGTTTTTGTGGTGCCTTTTGATTACTTCCTTGTTTTTTTTACAGTGTCTTTCATTTATTTCTAAGTTCCTACTAAAGCTTTAAATAATCCTATAACCTGTATAGCATTTTTCTTTAATGGTTAATATTGATATAGTGCCTTTCATTAAATTCTGAAACCTTTAATTTATTCTGTACTTTGTAAGCTGCCTTTTAACAATTCTTGCTTTCATTGATATCTGATTTTATCTGACACCTAAATTAACTTGTTCTGTTTTATGGCACCTTTCATTAATTTTTGCTGTGATATAGTGCCTTTAATTAATTCTAATTTTATCCCAAACCATTAATTAATTTCCTACATTTTGATGGTTGCTTTCATTAACACTCAGCTTCATATGGTGTTTTATTAATTTCTGATTTCAAATAACACCCTTAATGAATTCCTTTCTATGAGTGAAACCTTTTATTAATTTGTCATTTGATAAATTGTTTGTCATTAAGTTCTGATTTTATATCACACCTTTAATTTATTTTTTACTTTTTATGGAGCTTTTTGGTAAGTCTTGGCTTGATAAATGTCTTTCCAGAGTATAATCTTCTCAAACCCACTCATTCCAATTCAGGCTCATCCTGCTCTGTCTTCATTTGGACCAGAGATCAAAAATCAGCTCTGGTCAGGGCATCAGTCCATCACAGAGGGCACACTCACACTTATATGAGGACAGTTTAGAACAACCAAATAACCTGAAATGTATGTCTGTATGATGCAGGACTAGCACCAGAGTCCTGAAGAAAGATCCACAGAAAGAACATGAAAATTTTACACAGACAGCAACTGGCTAATCTGACTTTCAAACATGGCGGCTCTTCCTGTCATATGGCTGCTGGGCAGGAAGAGGAGGACCCAGAAGTGACATCATTAGATGAGAACAGTCAGTCTTCCGGTCTGCAGAGGGAGGAAAAGGAAATGCGTTATCACACAGCGCCACCTCCTGGATTGGTGGGGAATTACAATCAGATGTGCTTTAATAGTGTTTCCCATGAACATGCATGTGACAATGTATAAAACCCCTTTACTTAATCATTTATTTAATTTACTAACATCATGAGTGGTCAGCTGCATTTCAACAGCTCTTTATGTAACATCTATGGTGCTTCCACAAGGTATTCAGACCTCCTCACTTTTTTTGCATTTTGTTATGCTGCAGCCTTGTGCTAAAATCATTTAAATTAATTTTTTTCCTCACATTAAGCAATAATTAATACCACAGAATGACAAAAACAGGAATTTTTGCAAATTTATTAAAATAAAAATGTCAGTTCAGTTGACTGGACATGACTAAGAAAGGCACACACCTGTCTATAGAAGGTCTCACAGGTGATAATGTGCATCAGAGCAAAAAGCAAGCCATGAAGTCAAATGAATTGCCTGCGGAACTTCGAGACAGGATTGTGTCAAGCCACAGATTTGGGGAAGACTACAAAAAAAATCACAGCATTGAAGGTTTAAAAGGTTACAATGGCCCCCATAATTCTTAAACGGAAGTTTGGAACAGCCACAACTCATTCTAGAGCTGTCCACTTGGCTAAACTGAACAATCAAGGGAGAAGAGCCATGAAAAGAGAAGTGATTAAGGACCAAATGTTCACTTTGGATGAGCTTCAGAGAACCTGTTGTGGAAATTCAAGAAACTTCCAGAAGGACAGCCATCACTGCAATACACCAACAATCTGAGCTTAATGGCAAAGAGGCCAGATAGAAGTCTCCCTTTATCAAGACACATGAAAGCCAGCTTGGAGTTTGCAATGAAGCAACTAAAAGACTCTCAGACTGTGATAAACAAGATTCTCAAGTCTGATGAAACCAAAATTGAACTACTTGAACTTTGTTTTTAAATTTGGCAGGATCTAATCAATAACATTTCAGAACAAGCATCTACTGTATATCATGTAGTAAGCCTACATAGCACTACAATTGAGTTTACTTTCTGGACTGGCTATCACTGTATTATAGGGTCTGGAGGTTGATAAAGAAATATCCCTTCAGGCCTTATTGTTGACGACTAAGTCTGGGAGGACCTCGCCCCAGTAAGGATTCTAGCTGCTTAGAGCAGGCGTTATATTGCTATGACGACCAAAGCAGGAAATAGATATTTCCACGGGAAAGTTTTCTTTTTAAGGGGAACGGCTGACCAAGGAAAAGGAAAAAAAAAAAGAGGGAGAGAAGCAGAAGGCAAGGAGCTTGGCTGTCTACGCCTAAGAATACAGCGCTATCAGACTTCACCAGGGGATGTCTGCTATTTGTGGGTGGCCACCCAGAAGACAGAAACAGTAGGGGAATCCCCAAGAAGAGGCAAGGGTTTTGGTATATAGACCTGTGGTTTTCCAGGTGCTCCCATTGGTGAGTCGGACTTGTGTTTTAAAATTTTTCAGGATAGCAAGAAGGCAGCCATATTCACCTGAGGTCCATTTTTTTTTCCTACATCCTGCAATGAGAACCGTACGACCGGATTCATCGCTGTTTCATACAGACTATCTTTAATCCTTCTCTTTGTGATTTTCTTCTCTTTTGTGTGTATTTCATTCAAGGGATCAAGATTTAGCCACTGGGGGTATGGAGGCTGGGGAGGGTGTCCAGGGAAAAAGGGATCATTAACGAGCACCCAATCACCTTTCATGTAAATGCATAAACATTGTATCCTGGATTACAATACACTTGCTTATTTAACCAATCTAACTACCATCTGGGTTTCTTTCAAATATTGTTGTGTGTGGAGAGGGGGGAAGAGGGGTCGAGAACTAAATATTTTTTAATGCTAATATATCCTTCGAACATCGTTCACTTCCTTCCTTGAAGTGTAGCGATCGCACCCCTTTATGGGAGATTGTTGCAATCTGGGAAAAGGAAACTCTTCCTTCCTTGCTGCTTTTAAAAATTTGCTCTGGATGTTAGCTCTCCGCTCTCTTGAGTGGGGGTTGAGTTTTGGTTTGTTAAGTTTGACTTGATTGTGTAGGTTGTTATTTGCTTCAAATAAAATCAATAAAAAAATTTTAAAATGAAACAGGACAAAGCAGAGACAACACAGGAGCGGTTTAGGGACAACTCTAGGAATGTCTTTGAGAGGCCCTGCCAGCACCGAGACTTGAACCCAATCAAACCTAAAATAGCTGTCAACTGATGGTCCCAATCCAACCTGACAAAGTTTTGCAAAGTCTGTATAGAAGAATGGTAGAACATCTCCAAATCCAGATATATATGAAACCTGTCCCATCAGGCTCAAGAAGACCCCACGCTGTACAGTACACCCCCAAAATTCACGGGGGTTATGTTCCTAGAGCACGAATTGTGAAAAACCGTGACTTTTGGATGTGGTTAAAAAATGCCTTTTAAATGCCTATTTTTATAGTTTCAACCCTAAATACAGTATGCCCCCAAAGCACTTTAATTTTGTTGCAAACTCAGCTTAATACATTACCTAAAAACAGAATGTAAAGGTAAACCCATCTACTGTACAGTACTGTACTGCTATGTTTCCCGCGGTGCTAGAATGTAAAATACAGATGTTACTGCTATACGTACTATAATTCATGCAAACGCGTTTTCTTTGGTATGTGCTGTCATTTTCTTTGTTATAAGTAGAGTAAATACATAATAATTTCATTTAATTAAAATATAGTAAAATGTACGGCTACTGACCAATGATGAATGAATTTGATGATGATGATGAAGTAGCTTTAAAACTTTAGTAGATTTAAAACTCCTCGGGTGGCGCCTCTTCTTCAGGTGCTTCAGGAGGAGTCGTATCTTTGTGTGGGTCTTCTTCTGGTGGGGTTTCGTGTTCGCTTTTCTTTATAGGTTTCAGGAACATTATGATAGGAAGTTGCTACATTGTCTCCTGTAGCGAACTGCTGGTACGATTTCCGTGCTTTCTCACGGATGATGTTACCGTCTTCCTGCAGTCTGTGATCCACAGTGCCAAGGCAGGTTCCATCCTGACGATATTTTTATTCCTTACGGTCTTTTCCTTTTTGGCACTATCACAGAAACTTACAGATACGGGGGGTATTTTTCGTACATGGATTACTCGCTTAGCCGGATGTAATTGTTGTCGATTTGGCCTGATCCTGGATCTGTCGGTTTTTCGAAACTCTTGCTGGAAGTGTTGTCATAGCAACACATCCAAATCCGCAAACCTGCTTGGAGCAGGTTTGTGCTTCGTAAACAAGGATTAGTTTACACACGTAATCAGTGAGGGTGCGTGGAAGTCATCCAGTCATGGCTTCGCCGTTCATGAATGAGCGACCAATTGATATTGGTGCGCAAATTATATGAAGAGAATTTCATATAGAGAGGGTTTTGCACGATCGGCAAGATCCTTTATTGTTCCCGGAGGAAATTCTTTTCGAAAGATACCGCTTTAGCCGAGGGGGAATATTGTACCTCAAAGATTTATTAGCTCCGTATATTCGAAGTCAAACTCGGCGAAGTCGGGCTCTCACAACCACACAGACAGTATGTATTGCTTTGAGGTTTCTTGCAAGCGGCACTTTTTTATATACTGTAGGCGATGCGGAACATCTATCGAAAAGTGCAGTTTGCCAGGCAATTCGTAAAGTCTGTTTGGCTCTGAAATATTTCCTTCGGGTTTTCATTGTGTTTCCTGGACACCTGCATGTGCAGACAAAAGAGGCGTTTCATGCCATTGCAGGTATTCCATAAAGAATCTCACAATCAGCCTAACATTCTCATTACCCAGGGTTTCCAAATGTGATTGGGGCACATGGGACTGATCACAGTGGAGTTTGATCAAACATTATTTGGAAAATGTACCTCTCCTCCTGATGAAAAATCAGACACAGTGTCTTCATCAAATATTTGACCTTCGTCAATATCTCGTTGGTCAGACACAGGGTCTAGGGATATGACATTTCCTGCAACTGACCCAACAAAAAGGAGGGCTATATGGAACATACCTATGGCACACATCAATGACAAATATATGCAATGACCATCCTTTACCTGAAATGAAGTGACCACTGCATCCTGCCACTGCTTCTGAGGAGGAGTTTCCCCCTGGAATACCCTCAGAAACAGGGCGATGGGCATTTTGCTGGAGAGCCAACTCTTCTGCAGGGGTTAGGTCTGGACCGCGTGGACCTCCACCTGTTTTTTGCTTGTCTGCCTTCTTATTAGCTTTAAAATTAATGTTCTTTACATTATATATGATTCTTTATGTCATCAATTCTTTAAATAGTTATATACCAATATTTACCAGTTTGAAGTATATTCTTGTACCTCACTTTAACCTGTTCTCATGTTCTCCTTGTGCTCACGTTTGATCTGGAATTATGACATATTAAATAATAATTAATGTGACATATAGGAAATGAAACGGTGCTTTCAGTAAGTACAATGCACACGCATTTCATTTGTCTGCCACTGTTTGCCAGCTGTCTTTTCTGGTTTGGGTTGCTTTTGCAGTGTTACCCCTTGTCCATATTAAATCTTGAAATTCTTCATGTCCTTCGAATGAAAGGTCTTGCTCCTCTTGTGTGGGAAAAAAAATGCGCCCGTTATTTTGTCATTTTGTTGCAGCCTATCAAAGACTTGCTGATCATGTTTTCTAGACTCAATATATATGGGCTTTTCAGTCAGTACGGGCACGCGCATTCATCTTGGATGATTAGATCCAGCTCGACTAATCTAATACACAGCTGCATTTGAAAAACCGACTTATCTGGATGAGTTTCACTGGCATTAACTCATCCAAGATGAGGCACCTGATCTCGGATGGTTTAAGCGACATACGGAAAATACCCCCACGGTACTCCAGATCGCTGCTTCGTTCTTCTTTATGTAGCATGAGGTGCTTTCATTAATGCCATAGTGGTGCGCTACTGCAGCATAACTTTTTAGTTCCCGGAGCAAATCAATCTTCTCCTGGAGTGTTTTAAACTTCTTCTGGCGCTTAGGCTCAGTTCCAGAAGCCTTAGAAAGTGCAGAGAGGTTCGACGACATTGTGTGCGTTTAAAAATAACAAAACAATAACAAAATGGAAAACACGAGGACACTCAGCTAGAGACACGTCACAAAGCAGCAGTCAATCATCAGCAAGGAGAAATGAATAACGCTCTCAGATTGGTTACTTTCACCATCCCAAACCGCGGTGGTAAACCCACTCACCTGGAGACGCGTCACATGTCAGCAGTCAATCAGCAGCAATGAATAACACTACTTTCACCATCCCAAACCGTGTTTTCCTCAGCGGTTGCTTTCTGTTCTCTCTACAGCACAGTATTGCCACGAAAAAAGCCATAAAAAATTGCGGAAGATATTTATGCTTTCCGCTAACAATTAGTAGTTAGGTTCTAAGACAATATCCATGAACGACCGAGTCCGCGAACCCAAAACCGTGACTTTGCGGGGGTCTACTGTAATCACTGCCAGTGGTACTTTAACTAAGTACTTATTAAAGGGTCTGAATGCTTGTGCCAAAGTGACATTTCATTTTTTTATTTTTAATAAATATGCAAAAACTTCTAAAATCTTGTTTTTGCCTTGTCATTTCATTTTGGGGTATTGAGTCTTGCTTGAGGAGGGGAAGAATGAATTAAAATGATTTTAACTTACAGCTAAAAAAAATTAAAGAGTGAAGGGGTGGGGATTCACTGTATATTATTTTGTACTGTGCATAGTAACTTTTATTTATTTTTACACTAGGGGGCTTTGCTCGCCAACCCCTCCGGCCTGTGCTACGCGACAGCCACTTCACATCTCTGCTGCTCGCGTATGTGGATTTCACTTTCACCAAACAACAAATCTTTTAATTCTCGCGGATATACCTCTTCATTGGGAAGAAACACTGCTTTTCCCTGATGGCAGCAAGAATTAGATGATCTACAAGTTTCCGAGTTAAAGTTTAAATCCAAACAATATATTCGATCTCTTTTCGCTGTTCCGTAATTTCACCGAGTAATAATTTCCATTTGTTTGTGCTAATGCGATCTTTACTATAATTTTTTTGAGACTTTTGAATTCTAGTACTTTCATTATCTCTAACTTGCTCTGCATGTGTATCGCACCAACGTTTTTGAATTCTTTACGACATTCTACTTTGGCATCTACTCTTTGTCTTTTATTTCTGGCCCCGGGCGTGGTTAAATCTCTTGGCACAAAGTCTTGTCTCGCGGGACAGGAAAGTATCTCTCTGAAAAAGTCTCGTCCCAGGCTAAAAAGTTTTGTCTTGTCCCAGGATTTTTTTATTATAATAGACAGATGTATATAATGCCTTTTCTTCAGTTACTTTTTTCGTCTACTAAATGTGATGTGCTGCATTTCACCAAGTACTTATGTAGTTTGAAACACTTTATTTTGTACTTTGCAGATTCTGTTTTATTGATTGCTAATTGTTTTGTCGCCTTTATATTAACAACATATCTCCAAGTGCTTACTGCACTGTGCTGCTTGAAAGACACAGGACAGGGTGTGCATTGCTCAGCAAGATATTTCTTTGATTTTGCCAAGGGCCTAAAAGTCTAAGGTATCATGCAAACAGAACAAACATGTGAAAATTGAATGTGCCCAGTCTGGTTTTTGTAAACTCTAAGATTTATTTAAATACAATAAGACTTGGAATAACATGAAATGCATTTCCTGCCTTTGAGGAGGTTGCAACTTGATAAGGAGCCCTTGGAGAGACAGCTGTCTGCACTAATACACTTCAGCAGTATGGATGACTGTTGTTGGTGCTGCTGTACTCCATGCAATAAAACCACTGAAGGATCTGATCGACTAGACATGATGAACTGAGAATAATGAACATAAGTGATCAGAATAACCATAATCTTTAACTTTTTGTCCATTTAAGCTGACACTTATTAGCCAGTAAAACAGAAATTGACACTCCACATATTGCTTCACACGGTGAGCACTAAACTATCACATTTCATAAAACAAGCTTGAATAAATCCCACTCAATTAAATTCTTCCCTTTGCGTATAACTCCCAGCACAGCTTTATCAGAGAGAAAAGGGTTAAAACATGTATGGATGAAGGAGTAAATGTGGCTTGTCTGTGCATTGCAGTTCAGGGAATTGTCTTGGGAGCAAAGTCCTTCCAAGCACAGGTAATGGCTTTGTGCACAGCTGGAGGGGGAGGCTGGATACAATGTGGAATGATCAGAGGAAGAAGTGAGAATGAAGGTAAGGAAGATAAATGATGGACACATCAGGAGCTCTCTCTGAAGGCTGCCGTATGTGGGGGGATTTGTTTGGCATATCCTCTATTGTTCTTTGCTTTGAAAAGCGATATGTGGTGGTGGGAGGTATGAAAGGTGCTTCATAACATAATAGTTAGCTTTGTGTAATGATGCAAATTGTATTATAATATGTTTAGATTGTATATTCTCTTTATAAAGATTATAGTGGTACAGTAATTCATAGAGAAAGGGGAGATGTGGGTACAAAACAGCACCAGCAGGGGGTAGATTTCCCATGTTCCCTAAAAGTAAATTTGTCTGTGGACAAAGAGCAGAGATGATTCCCTGTCAAGGGTTGGATGAATGGTGGAGTATCTTACCCTCTGGCTTCATAGAGGCCATGGACAGGAGGTATATTTATATAATGGGTTATGTATGGCAAGAAAGCAAATATTTACAGTATGTGCTTTTTAAATGTCAATCCTGGCCAAAATGCAAATCCCCTATCCATCATCTACATTATCTCACTATCAATGTCTCTGCTCTCTAAAGCTGAGAATTTGTTGAGAAGTTGATAATTTGTTCTTTTTGTGTATGATTGGATTCCAATGAATTGTCATATCTCCTTGCTGGATTGGAAATATGAACACTACTACTTTGTATTTCCTGGTTTACTATAGTTTCATGAATCATCATTTATTCCCACATTAATAAAATGGATGGCTTGTTAAATAATCGAATCTGTGAAAGTACGTGCAGATAAGGGCACTGAGGAGGACTGGGATTCACAAATATCACTGCAGGTCTCTGTATTATTACAGTAGAGAGCACCACTGGCAGCATTCAATAATGTTATATAGACAATTCAAAGCTGATTCATTCATTGTTGATTTAAAATTTCTACAAATCAGAATGTTTATTGGCATCAAAGCCTAATATTTTAAGTGCCTCATCAATACATTTTTACCATTAATAAACAATAAAAGTTAGCATGCATTAAAAAATCGTATTTCACTCTGTTTCATTGTGACTTATCACCATCACACTTAGTAATGATATGCAAGTTGTGAGGGAGGGCTGGGACTCTTACCTGGCCAGGACATGTTCTTAATGGAAGGAGCTGGGAAAGGAGCTTACATGGGGCAATACCTCCCTCGTGATGACAGAGGGCGACCCACCTGGCTTGCTGTGGTGTCACGGGTTTGAAGCATGGAAGCTCAACATTGCTGGGGCCCACGGCCACCAACAGGGACCACAGGGGGGATGGTTGAGCCCTTCTCAGCAGGACTGGCGCTAAACCCATACATACGAAGGAGACCACGTATGGGTGCATTCTATAAAAGTAGCCGCCTCAGTCCATTTAAGGAGGAAGAGAATGAAGCTTGTCAGGGAGGAGTGGAGGCGGAAAGAGAGAGTCGAAGAAAAGAAAGAGAAAGTGCTGCATTGTATACTGTGCTTGGTGCTGTACCATGCTGTGTGGTGGGAAACGAGGGAAAAATGTTTCCCACTCTTAATAAACGTGTGTTGTGTGCAGGACTTGTGCTCTGTGTCTGGTGTTTGGGGAGTTGTATGTCCCCTGGTGGTTCACAAAGTGTATGATAGCATTGACTTTTTCAAAAATGTAAGCTTTTGCTTTGATAAGAAAATGTGGTGTGTCGTCTGTCCAATTCAGCATTATTTATCACCAGTAACGGCAAGATAATGTGCAGTGAATACACTTGACTTGAGCATTCATATTTTTCATACTATTTCTCTGTACGTTTAGCATTTGTTTGTTCTGAGGTTGATGCTCTTGCTGCTTCCTGAGCAGCTCTGCTTTTCTCCACACTAGCGGCCTGCTTCTTCTCTTCTTTTGTCGGCCTCTTTTTGCATTAAAACTGATTAATTCAGTGTTTGTGTTGCAATTACTTAATTCCTTAATTTTTCACTTAAGTCTTCAATCTGCCTCAAGAATGATTTAAGATATGAAGAGGTAATGGAAGTAATGGCGAAGGTGGTAGGGAATGAGAACGACACCCATACGCATGCAGCGCATGGCTGCCCTGCTGGCCGCTGATGAGAGTTGATTCTACAATAAAGTAAAAATAAAAAGAGGAATAACCTTGGAGGTCAATGATCACCCTGAAAGCAGATAGCAGATGTCACGTAGTATATGTGTACCAAATTTCGGGTCAATAGGTCAAACGGTTTGCGAGCTACAGGTGATTTAAAATCCTTGATAGACAAATGAACAGCCATGGTAGCATATTATATAAGAAGATGAGTATACAGCATAATGAAATTCCTGCCTGCATGTTTGACAACACAGTAGACCACCACTGTCCATGTCTCACTCCGTTGGTTATGTATAACATAACATTACAAAGTAATAGGTAGTGATGAGTGAAACAGCTGAGTTTAATTTTGAATACAGTTTTGCAAAATTCATGCTGAACATCATTTCATATCTGATTTTGCAAGCACAAAATCAATGAAAAAAAGCGTTTTGGAGCTTTAAACATTTTTAGAAGGTTGAAAGAAAGGAACCCTGACAAAACTGTACAACCCTTTTGGATCTATATATTTCTTAGAAATGGATTTGCCAAAAATAAACTTGGAAAAACTGTCCTTTAGAAATTCAACATGGCTAAACACAACTCATGATGAGACAAAATGATGTACTCTTAGACATGTTGTAATCCAGTAAGGCAATTTCCATATTCTTTGAAAGGAAAAATCTGTACCTGCGGTCTCAGATGAGATGCTGAATACGGCCAGTACAAAAGTTGGTGCCTGCTGATAATGGTGTCCTCCCGTCAGCCCCAACCTCCCTCTGTTTTCTGATAGGAGGTTTAGTCCTTGCGTCAGTGCTAGTTTTTGTCACACCATATTGCCTTTATTTTAAGTTGGACAATTAGCAATGCACTTGTGAATTTTCATGAAAATCAGTTCAGCCATTTTTACATGATTGGCAAACAAATAAACTTATTATGATTTTTATTTATATACATATTACCTTCAGTTTAGTTTAATGTTATAAGGACAGATTTGGGAGCTACCTGTAGACTCGGGCCCTTTAGAGCTTATGACAAATGCTGTGAGGATACCAGAGGTCAGTAGAGGGCACTAGTCTGGATTAGAGCCACACTCACTTGTGGAGTGTAAACAGAACTGACCAATTGATTGAGTATTAAGTTGCTTCTTATCTTGAATCCCATGAGCATGGAGCTGGAGGTAAGTTACGGGAAAACTCGTCTGGTGAAATGTAGAGAGAGGAATAGGAGATGAGATAGATGAGTATTTGGTGTGAGATGGTGAAGAGAGCCTCCCACCTCCCTCCCCAGTCATTTTCACAGCACCCTATAAAATGTTTGATTTATAATGCTGTCACGCATGAGCGATTAGAGAGCAGCTGAGCGACCCGGTTTGTGGCGTAAAACGTCCCGGGGGAGACATGTGGCAGTGTACTAACCTTTCTTTCTTTACTTCCTCAGAAAGACCGAAGTGGCGGAGCCGTAAAGAGCGCCCGGACATGTCGAGAAAACGCACAATTCCGGGTGCAGATGTAAACAATAACGAGCTATGATGATGTCAGACTCCCACAATCCAACACACCACTTCCCAGCATCCTTCACTCGTTATTTCCTGTCCACCGTTATAAAATGTCCGTCCTTCCCTACTGGTTTTGTCGAATTTTGAGTTACAGTGAACTGATTTTTGACCTGTTTATTTTTGATCTACAGTATACGGGGCATAAAAACCCCAACCCTTAATCGACTGTTGTCTCTTTATTTCACAGTGGCGTAGTCGTGCGGATTAAGGAAAAAATACAACGTCCAAAGATGACAGAAGAACAAGACCTGAACGCGGTCCTTAACACACTCGTCGCGGAGCTGCAGGCAGTGAAGATGGACGCAGCCGCGATTAAAACAGAGCTCGCTGATACGAGGAGGCGACTGGTGGCAGCAGAAGCGGTAAGACCGGAGCCAGCGAAGTCTCCTCTCCCTCCGATGTTGCCCCTTACGGCCGATGACGACATAGAGTCATTCCTAAGTATTTTTGAGCGTACCCGCCACCCGTAACCAGTGGCCGCGGGCGGAGTAGGCGTCTCTCTTGGCGCCGTATTTGAAGGGACCCGCGCAGCGGGCTTATCACGACCTCCCCGAGGAGGAAGCCGCCCAATACGACCTCCTGAAGGCCGAAATTTATCAGAGATACAGAGTGACCTCCGGCCAGCAGGCACGCACCTGGTGGCAGTGGCGTTTTTACCCCGCACTCCCAGCAAGAGCCCAGGCTTTTGAGTACTGGGGTAAGCTAGGGCGCTGGCTACGGCCAGACAAGAACCAGGCTCGCCAGGTGGTAGAGCAAGTGGCATGCGAGGGTCTGATTTACGCGATGCCAGATTATCTCGCCCAGCAGGTCCAGAGGCACCCGTTTAAGGACATGAATGGTCTTCTGGAGGTACTAGAGCGACAACTGGCGGTGACCCAATTCGGGGGGTCTGATGGCTCCAGTCGGGGGTCTCGACAAGGACGGCCCGTTGTCCCCGAGCCCTCTCGCCGTGCTGCTGAGGCTCCGGTCAAGCCCAAAGAGCGTAAACTCGCGCTCCCGCGCTGTTTCAAGTGTGGGGAGCCGGGACACTTGCTGCCAGCTTGCCCCCTCAATCAGGAGCCCATGGACTGCACCTGGACCCAAGAAGAAAGGTACTGTGCACTGTCTAATTCCCTCACAGTTACTAATACAGGAGTGGTGTTATTGAATCGGCACTTGGTGGTGGCGATGTTTGACTCTGGGAGTAACATTACAATTGTTGCTCGCCGTTATGTTTTACCACGACAGTGGCTCGCCCAGCATTTGGGGGTCAAGTGTGTGCATGGAAAGACCAGATCCTACAGGTCCGCAATGTGCTTCATCTCCTGGGAAGGGACTCTGAAACGAATGATGGTTGCCGTGATGCCGGAGCCTCCCTTCTCAGTAATATTGGGACGGGATTGGTCTGACAATAAAAGCGGTAGGACTGTCACCACTCCAAAAACCGAACTGGGTCTGGTTATGGACGGTCAGGAAGCCCTCCCAGCTGCTCTCACGGCGTGCACTTCGACGACTTTTGATGACGTAGGGAGCTCGGGGGAGAGCTCTTCGGCGCCGGACCTCAGCCCGGAAGTGGTACCGGGTGGAGTTCCGGAGCAGTTGAGTGCTCCCACGGACCCAATAGTGGATACTCTTTGTGGATTAGATGTACAATATCGCTCTACTCCCGCGTCATTCAGAAGAGAACAATGGAACGATGATTCCTTAAAATTCGCCAGAACTGCTATAGTGTCCGCTGACGACGTGTCGTCTATGGCTTCCACACCACACGGACCCTACTTTGTATTGGAGAATGATTTGTTGTATCGAGTAGCCGAGCATGACGGCGAGGTACGGAAGTTGTTGCTAGTACCGCGGACTTACCGGTGGGAAGTCTGCGAACTAGCTCACGCCCACCTCCTAGGCGCCCATCTCGGGGCCGAAAAAACACTGGAGAGGGTGAAATTCCGGTTTTACTGGCCTGGGATCAATGAGGAGGTCCAACGTTTTTGTCAATCCTGCCCGGTTTGTCAATTACGACAGATTCCTAGGAGGGACCGTGCTCCTCTGATTCCGATTCCCCTTATCGATATATCATTTGGACGGATCGGTGTCGATCTGGTGGGACCCCTGGAACCCTCGGTGCGTGGTTACAAATATATTTTAGTGATGGACTACGCAACTCGATACCCCAAGGCAGTTCCCTTGCGAGCTGCTAATACAAAGAACATCGCACGGGAATTAGTAGGATTATTTTCCCGGGTGGGCATACCCAAAGAAATCCTCACGGATCAGGGTACTCCCTTCACCTCGGAAACGTTCAGGGAAGTTGCCAAACTACTCTGGGTTAAGCATCTTAAGACATCCGTTTATCATCCCCAGACGGATGGACTAGTTGAACGCTTCAACCAAACATTGAAGCAGATGCTCCGCAAAGTAGTCAGAGAGGACGGTAGAAACTGGGATCAGCTTTTACCACTAGTACTTTTCGCATACAGGGAAGTACCACAAGCCTCCACAGGGTTTTCCCCATTTGAATTGTTGTATGGGCGTCAACCACAGGGATTATTGGATATACCTAAAGAAGGATGGGAGGGGGAGGCCCGTCCCTCCACCAATGTATTAGAATATGTCACACAGTTACGCGATAAATTGGAGAAAATTAGACCATTACTGAAAGATCACATGTCCAAAGCTCAAGCAGTGCAGGTCCGGAATTATAACCGGAATACGTCTTTACGCGAATTCCGACCAGGGGATCGCGTAATGGTGCTCGTGCCCACCTCACACTCCAAATTATTGGCTCATTGGCAGGGCCCATACGAAGTTAAGGAGAGAAAAGGACTCATCGACTATCTGGTGAGCCAGCCGAATCGTCGACCGAGTGAGAGAGTTTATCACATTAACCTTCTGAAACCGTGGAGAGAACGGGAACCTGACCCTCCTCCCGGCCCTACTCTCTCCCTTTTCTCTGAAAATACACCCCTTAACTTCGGCTCCAATTTGACGTCCCACCAACGACAAGAGCTCGAAAGAGCCATCTTGTCTGTCCCGGAGGTGGTCAGCGAGGCGCCTGGCCGGACCTCGTTAATTAAGCATGACATTGTGACTGCCCCGGGGGTGGATGTCCGGGAACGACCCTACCGCCTCCCTGACATGGGACATGGACATGGACATCATCGAGGAGAGCCATAGCCCTTGGTCTAGTCCTATCGTCCTCGTATCCAAGCCGGACGGGTCGTGGAGATTTTGCAACGACTTCAGACGTCTCAATCAGGTCTCGAAGTTCGATGCCTATCCCATGCCCCGGGTGGATGAGCTCCTAGAGAGACTGGGGACGGCCCGCTATCTGACTACGCTTGACATGACGAAGGGGTATTGGCAAATTCCCTTAACGGATTCCGCGAAAGAAAAGATAGCATTCAGTACCCCTAGCGGTCACTGGCACTATAAGGTACTCCCATTTGGGCTGCATGGGGCACCAGCGACATTTCAACGTCTGGTTGATCGAGTGCTACGGCCCCACCAATCCTATTGTGCTGCCTACCTGGATGACGTGGTCATCTATTCCGGCACCTGGGAGGAACATATAGTGCAGGTTTATACGGTCCTCCTGACGCTAGCGAAGGCTGGACTTCGTATCAATCCTCGAAAGTGTTACTTTGGGATGAACGAAACCCGCTATTTAGGCTACCTAGTGGGAGGAGGATTAGTAAAACCACAGTGCACTAAAATTAAAGACATCTTGGAATGGCCCCGTCCGATGGTCAAAAAACAGGTGCAAGCCTTCTTAGGCTTAGCTGGGTACTACCGCCGGTTTGTGCCCCGCTTTTCTGAGAGAGCAGCACCTTTGACGAATCTTACAAAGAAGCGGGCTCCTTTTACTGTGGTGTGGACCAAGTAAGCGGACCGAGCTTTTTGTGACTTGAAATGGGCCCTTACCTCGGCACCCATATTACACACTCCTAACTTTTCTTTACCATTTCTCCTCCAGACCGATGCTTCGGACACAGGTTTAGGTGCCGTGCTGAGCCAAAGCATCGATGGTGTCGAGCACCCTGTGCTGTATCTGAGCCGGAAACTGCTGGACCGGGAGACCAGGTATGCAGCGGTGGAGAGGGAAGCCTTGGCTATTAAATGGACGGTGACCCACCTGCGATACTACCTGCTGGGACGGGAATTCACGTTGGTAACGGACCATGCCGCTCTCCAGTGGATGGCCCTGCATCGGGACTCGAATCCTCGTGTCACCAGGTGGTTTTTGGACCTGCAGCCGTTTAAGTTCACTGTCGTTTATCGTCGGGGGTCCCTACAGGCCAACGCTGATGCTCTCTCCCGCATTCACGACCTCTCGGTTCGGGTCGCCCGACCTGGTGGATCTGGGCTAACGGGGGGGGTCCTGTCACGCACGAGCGATTAGAGAGCAGCTGAGCGACCCGGTTTGTGGCGTAAAATGTCCTGGGGGGGACATGTGGCAGTGTACTAACCTTTCTTTCTTTACTTCCTCAGAAAGACCGAAGTGGTGGAGCCGTAAAGAGCGCCCGGACATGTCCTGTTCACCGTTATAAAATGTCCGTCCTTCCCTGCTGGTTTTGTCGAATTTTGAGTTACAGTGAACTGATTTTTGATCTTTTTATTTTTGATCTACAGTATACGGGGCATAAAAACCCCAACCCTTAATCGACTGTTGTCTCTTTATTTCACAAATGCATACTTCTTTGCAAAATGATTTGTAATAAAGCACTCTAGAAAATAAAAATAACATAAAATTTCCAAGCTTAAAGCAATTCAGGGCAACGGGATGGGAGTCTGTCCTTTAAACACTGGAGGCATGACCAGCCTGTGACTGTGCACAACACAGATTTAATTCATTTAGAGTTTTAATAGTTATTTAAAATTATTATTGAGAATATTGTCACATGAATGAACTTGGGAGACAGTTTAGGGGGGCTCTGTTGATGGTAGTTACCAGCCAAACCAGGGGCTGGCCCTTTTTGCTAATGCCTTATCTCTTCCTCACTCTACAAAATGAAAGACTGACAGCCATTCCATCTCTAATGGCATTTGTGTTGCCCACTCTCCTGGACCCACCTCGTCCTGCCTGGAAGCCACATGACCAGAAGTTTGGCCACCTTTGAGCGAGTTCTGTTTTGAATTTGCTTCTGAAAAGATGTTTCAGCAACTTGTTACATGCTTTTTGTTTTGTGCAAAACCTACAGTTAAAGAGGTCACCAAGGCGGTGTCCCAACCCATTCACATTGTTGTGTCTCCTTTAACAAGCAACACAAGAATAGTGCTCTGAGTAGTAGGTTAGTGAAGTGAAGAGGTCAGAGTGAACAAGTATTGTTCAGGGGTACATATGTATGTGTGCATGTGCAAGCAAAAGAAGGGAAGGTATAGAGTTCACTCGCCTGATTAGTGAAAGTCTCGTCGTCTTCAACAATTGGCTTGTCCTGGGAAACGTGAGATAGGATTGGCAGAGTAAGTCTGGCTACACCTATAAATCAGACGTATAACCATAAGAGATCATCTTTTGACTACCATTGGACCTGGTGGGTTGCTTTTCTGATCTGCTCAGCTTTAGGAGCTTTTTTGTGAAGAGCTTAGTCCTTTTTTTGTAAAAAGATATACAGTACAATGAAAAAGTATTTGCCTTCTTCCTAATTTCTGGTATTTTTTGCTAATTCACAACACTTAATTGGTTTTGATCTTTTGTTTACTCAGGTCGTCTTTTGTATTATAATTAATTTGTTTGGAGATTAGAAACAATTAAGCATTATGAGGAAGCAAAAGTAGAAGAAGTCAGGATGAGGCAAAAACTTCTTCATGGCACTGTATATATACTGTAGATTTACCTCCAATTGCTTTGGATTTCATTGAGGTAATTGGGTTATTTTTGTGGTGTGCATTATTTTTGTGTCTGCACTTTTTAATTGTGTTTCTTTTTGTTTCTGGAGGAAAGAACCTTTCTGAATTGTTCTTATTGAACGAGGAAGATAATCCTTTTTATTTTCTTTTTCTTCATCTTTTGTTTTTGGCATCACTATACTTATTGTACTCTCTTGCTTTTCATTTTTGTGGATTTCCCCTTGGGATTAATAAAGTATCCTATCTATCTATCTATCTATCTATCTATCTATCTATCTATCTATCTATCTATCTATCTATCTATCTATCTATCTATCTATCTATCTATCTACAGTATCTTTGCTTTTTAATTGTGCTGTAGCATCAAACTCTTCTTTAATATTTGCCTGACACTGTCTTGGAAATAACTGGCATTTGTTGGACTGACGATTTCTGTCTTTTGAGTGTGTGTCTCAGTCTCTCACATATACTGGTCTGGTCAGTTACGACTGCAGACTACGTCTGTACAAGGTTTCTACTGCAAGGCGTCATATGGCCTTGCATGAAGTGCCACTTACCTAGGAGCTACTTTGTAGTGGTTGCAGGATGTTCAGATTCACAACATGTTCAAACTGTGATTTCTTTATGTTATTTTGGGGACACCAGGAATGCACCCAGCCTTGATCTGGCTTGTACACTTACAGGGACATGTAAAACGACTGTTATGTTGAATTATCAATGAAACTAAAGCACACATCTGTGGCAGAGCGATGGGCACTGAGCAGGCTCCTGTCGATCATGGAGAATCCACTGCATCCACTGAACAGTGTCATCTCCAGATAGAGGAGCAGCTTCAGCGACAGACTGCTGTCACTGTCCTGCTCCACTGACAGACTGAGGAGATCGTTCCTCCCCCACACTATGCAACTCTTCAATTCCACCCGGAGTTGGGGGTACGGGGGTTAAACGTTAACATTATACAAAGTTATTGTCTGTTTTACCTGCATTTTTAATCACTCTTTAATTTAATATTGTTTTTTATCAGTATGCTGCTGCTGGAGTATGTGAATTTCCCCTTGGGATTAATAAAGTATCTATCTATCTATCTATCTATCTATCTATCTATCTATCTATCTATCTATCTATATATCTATCTATCTATCTATCTATCTATCTATCACATCTTTAGGCTGTGGCTGAAATGGAGAATCCACATAAACCAAATGCCATATAGACAACAATTGGGCATGGAATATGAAACTACATTGTTAAATTAGTCAAGTAGCAGATCTAATTACAGTGTCACCATGCCCCACTAAAACAAATGCGACAATTTTTCATTGTTTCATAGCTCAGTTTGCAGCAAAGCAGTACATAAAATTCAGTTTAACAAATGAAAAAGTAGCAATTAATAGCAGCAGAAATTGTATGGAATGATTTATGATTACATGGCACCATAAATGACCTGGGTGGTCAAGGCACTCTGGTTAGTGCAGGTTCATCAATGTGGGCTTTGCATCATGATCGTGAATTGGATGCAGAAGGTTTAAGAATGTTATATTATGTCATTAATTTATAAAGTGCATTGTATTGGAGTCTATTATGCTACAATTCTCACAAAGAAAGTTATTAAAATTAACAGTTAAATGTATAAACTCCATTAGCTCTCTTCCACATACTCAAAGACAGAGTGCAGCAGTGGCTTGCGGAATGCAAGTATGATGAGTTTTACTCCATTTTTAAAATTATTCCTTAATTAGTGCAGAAATCCAGGCCACTACACTTGAGTATGTGCTTTTACTATCCTACCAAGACAAAATTAGAAATTACACTTTTAATGTAATTTGAGGAAGGATGGTACAAATTTAAATTATTTCTTTGTTCTTTGCAAAATAATTAATTTACAATAATGTAAATTCATTGGCCCAGACAATTCACCCCTCTTAATGTGAAAGGACCACCTATGGAGAAGCATAAATTGTAATTAGTTTCTGAAACATACACTAGCTTTTTTAAATAAAAAAGAATGTATTACACTTTTTAACCTTAAGTATTTGAAACGAATGGAACATTGTGTACTTAGATTAAAAAACACTTTTACAATGTGAAGAATTTAATTTGAAACCTATTTTAAAGAAACTTGAATGAAACAGAAACGTTTCACTGTAACAGATGATGTAGAGCCCACACACTTCCAGAGAAGAATCCATCCATCCATAACAGAACCCGACATAGCTGAGGCTGGAGCCTATCCTGGCAGCACAGGGTGTAATTTGTCAGTCCATTGCAAAGCCCATTCACACACTGGCTCAGACCGATTTATCTGACTGATTCAATTGACCTATCATGCATGGATGTCAGAGTAAAATCTACACAGACATGGTAGAATTGGAAAACTTCATACAAGCAGTAAGCAGGTTGAAAGCTGAATCCAACACTCTGGAGCTGTGAGGCAGCATTTATGATTTCCATACACTATATATTATAGGTGCTAAGAGTGCACTGATTTGGAAAGGAATTAGAGATTCTACAGTTTTTTGGCTGAGATGAAGTGAAGACAGCTGTTGCTTTGTCCCATTAAGTGAGGAAGCTGTGCTGGTGACTTCAAACACCCTGACAGGGGGCAGCAGTGCTACTGCTAGTCTGACCAACGGGCTCAACAACAAATGGAGGGGGGCCATGGCGGTGTAGGTTAGCAGGTACCTTCTCTTGTACCTTCCTTTGAACAGGGAGCACGGCATGGCCACAGGCAGGAGCAGTTGGGTTGCCCTAGTTTGATAATCAATTCCTGATGGAGAACAGCAGAGCACAAATAAACCGTTGGCTTCTTGCTGAGTGATTCAGCTGATACTAAATTTTTATTTTACTTACAGTGCCTATAAAAATGTTTTCACATGTTATTGTTATACAACATTGAATGACAGTGGATTTAATGTGCAGTTTTTGACACATTGCAGAAAAAGACTCTTTAATGTCAAAGAGAAAACAGATTTCTCTAAAGTCGTCTAAATTCACTCCAAATTTAAAACATAAAAGAACTGATTGCAAAAGGTATGCACCCCCTTTAAGTCAGCATTTAGTCGACTCCAAAGGGCTATTCAGTGACTTGGATATTTGTGGAGTTGCTTGGAGTGTTATTTTGTCTTGATTGTGTAGACACTCACCACAAAATGGACCTTCCACATATGGGTGCATTTATACTACAATCTATCTATCTATCTATCTATCTATCTATCTATCTATCTATCTATCTATCTATCTATCTATCTATCTATCTTCATTCAAACAATATCTTCATTCAAAGAATATCTTCATTAACACAACATATTTCCCGTTCCTGAAGTTCATTTTCTGCCATTTTTACTTTTCTGAGGGCACTCTCACTACTAAGCACTGCAGGAACATTCAGACATGACCCTCACACTGAGATTATACACCAATTTGAAATCTGTGTCTTCTTCAGGGACAGAAAAATGGCTGTCAAATACTATAAAAAAATCTAAATTGCTCTTCAATTTATAAGTTAAACATTTAGCATTCAAACTATGGTGCTGCCTTTTATTTTTGTAAAGTATGACTAAAACGATAGATGTATTTGAAGATTTACCAGTTGATGGCAGTAGATCCACATATCACAGAGGGACCCATGCTGTGTATGTTTTATGCAAGAACAATCTTTAGTTAATACAAATAGCACAAAATGTCAAAAAAAAGTCAATATGATTTTTTATGAATCAAATTCTGTATTTTGTTTAGCAGAAAATGCGCCTCATAATTATTGTGCCCTATTGATGTAAGACATATTAAACCATGCCATTTCCACGTAGGTTTAACATGGCATCTTCTTTTTGTGCTTGAAATGGCTGGTATTTACAGTATGTGTGATGATAAAATAGAAAATGTGTCACATATCTACTGTATATGGTACATTTCCCTTAGACAGTCTTTATTCAATTAAACTTGAAAATTTGAAGCAAGCCTACCTGTGGGCACGGTTTGAGGTTTGCAGTTCTGTGGACACCTGCTCGAGTACCATTCAATACAATCTTTAACATATTTGTCCACTGCAGTAATGTTTGCTTACAAGGTTTCAACACACGGGTCATTTTGTAATCACTCGGCTCTGGAAATTCAGGATGACAAGATGGAACAGCAGGCAGAGTCACCTCCTCTAGGCATTTGCAGCACAGGGTCAGGCCTTAGTTTGGGTGCTTTGTTTATTGAGTTTGCATGGTCTTCTTTGTGATTACTCCTGAAATCTCTTTGACACCCTCTAATATACAAAAGAACCCCAAAAGCATAGCTGGAGCTGAACATACTGTATGCTAATATGAGACAGTAATCACTTATGTGTAGAAGCCCAGCATACCCTGTTATTTATATATAATAAGACATAATATTGCAGCACAAGAGAAAAAAAAAATGATGGTTATGAATTTTTCAAATGTGTGTGTTGTATGAAAACATCTATGCTGCTATGCTGCACTAGATGCTGATGAGGAACCAACCCTAGATGGTACAAGACCTTGTTAGAGGGAACACTGATGTACACATCCAAGCCCATTAGCACCGGACCAATTCAGATCTGCCAAGAAATCTCAATCAGTAAACGGAGAACATACAAACCCTATAAAAGTGGTACTTAGGTCAGGCTTCATACTCAGAACTCACTAGATGTGCGGTCAGTTGACATACCTTCTTGTTTCTGTTTGTCCACTGCTCTAATCCAGAGCACTGACATGATGATGTAGTATTTAACACTACCGCCTCACGTCTTGATAGACTAGCTGCTTATCTAGGGTTGGCTGCTGCTTTGTTACTGGGTTAGGCTTTGGGTCCCTGGATTATTGTTTTAGAAAAACTGGCCTTTAGAAAATGGATGAAATGGATGGACACATGTGAAATGGTCTTCAATATTTCACTTAGATTAGATTAGTCCCCAAGGGTAAATTAAAAATTTTATAGAAGCGCCAAAAAAATAATGATAATTAAATAAATAAATATGATAAAAGCAAGCAACAACCCTCCCAAACAGACTTAAAAACTTCTGGCTTGGATAACAAAGAGCTGCTACTATCAGTACAGGCTTATAGGTGGCAGTAAGATTAATTATTACATCATTCATTTTATTTAGCTTTGCTATATCAATGAACAGTGAAAAATATGTGCTGAATGTGCTTATTATTTTAAATCTGAAAATAAAGACCTGAAGACATTTGAGGTTTACATCATCAAAAATAAACATTTGCATTTGTAGAAAATTGTAGCTTTAGGAACCAGAAATGCAATGGATCTTGAAAATCACATAACAATATAAATTAGCAATGGTATAGTTACATATTTAAGCAAGTTATGCATATCTGTGTTTACATTTGTAAAGTATGTATGGAAGTCTGCAGCAGCATTTGCTTCATGTAGTAATGTGACATGGAAAAGATGCCAATGAAATGACAGAAATAGACGGACACAAACATGAAGTAAATAATTAGAGAGTAAAGACCTTGATTTGCTAGCTTGACCGCAGAGCTAGAGAAGGCAGAAATAGTGACACTAGGACAATCAGTGGCTTATGGAGAGGTGAGTTTGTATATACGGTTGATTTAGAAAGTCTTCAGATCCCTTCACTTTCTATACACTTTATTTCATTGTAGATTTAATTTCAAATGGATACATTAGCAATTTTTGCACATCGATGTACACACAATATCTCAAAAATTTACTAAAATTAAAAACTGGAATCTTTAATTCATAGAAGTATTCAGACCTTTAATTCAGTATCTTGTCGAAGCCCCTTTGGCAGCCACCACAGCATTGGGTCTTCTTGGGTAAGTCTTTATAAGCTTTGCACACCCGGATTGGGCCAGTTTATCCCATTCTTCCTGGCAGATCCTCTTAAGCTCCATTAGACTGGATGGACATCATTTGTAAACTGCCATCTTCAGTTATCTCCTCAGATTTTCTATGAGCTTTAACTGTGTCAACTCTTGACTGAAAGTCTGCTTAGCTTTTAATTGGGTATCTAGTTGTGTTTATGCCAGGTTGCCCAGACACATACGTTTGAAGGCGGACAACGACTTCTCTGTGATTTTTACAGCTTATATTCTCTCAAAAAGGCAGCAGGACATTTTCCAATTTTGGAAGCCATCTGTAGAAAATGTTGACTTTTCACTGAACCAACATTGGGTGCAAAAAAGCTTTGCAGTTTAGCCAGCTGAAGTCTTTATCCCATTGTCCCTGGACTGATCGAGCACATTGAAATGGCCCAGTTCCTCATCACTTTTACTTTCTCATATACGAAGTATAGGAAAGATATTGTATCGTTCAATGATTTGATGTCAAGATTTTGAAAAATCTCAACGTTTTAGAGCTCCCTGACTTTCTCGTATACAAAGTATAGGGAAAGTATTGGAATCCTCCAAAAATTCCATTTCAAGGTTTTGATGAATCTCAACGTCTTAGACCTCCTGGAGTCCGAAAATACCATGTCTGTGTGTCTGTCTGCATGTGTGTGTATAAGTAAACACGATAACTTGAGTACACCTTCACTTAGGTCAACCAACTTTTGCATACAATTATTAGGTACAAAACGTAAATTTCTATCAACGTTTCGGCTATTTCCGTTAACCAGAAGCGGTACTTTACCTTTTATTGATGCAGCTGCATAGTCTGATTTATTCAACTTTACTTTTATAATAATTGTTCAATATATTATTCATTTGATTTGATTTGTTGTTGACGGCTTTTTAATGTACATAATAAAAAAATATAATCATTGTCTTGCGGTTTACTCCTCAAATATCCATCCCCATATCTGAGTATACAAGAAAGTCTAGGGGAGACCACTCCAGATTTTTTGTCTTCTTAACAACATCAGAGTTGATGAAGTTGGTTAAGAGCCCTGCAATATTCAGTTGAGCAGTGAATCTCAGAAACAGAGCAGAAAAGGAAGAAGAGCTGACAACAGTGTAAGAATACATTACATCTCAGTTGATGTTGAGTCCATGTTGTATCAGATATCCACACTGATGTCAACATGGCTTTCCTCGGTTTGTTTTGTTTAAAAAAATAGTAATTGGTTTCTGTCACTTTGTCCTGTTTCCTTGCTGTTTAATGATATTTGAAAATTACTGCATTCTTTTTCATTTCCTCACTATTTCTCATATTGTTCATGAATACGTCAAGCCACAGAAGGTGCATATAACACTGAGTGTCAGTTGGTACTGCGAACTAGGTACCTACGTGCAAGTGGCCAATGGCGTTTTCTCTTTCAAAAATCAAAAGTAGTAATTTGATGAAAAATGCAATTTGGTAGAATCATTTCAGTGCACATGTATGGTACAACGAAATTCTTATTTGCATGCTTCACCAACACAGAACATGTCACCAATCTCTGACACGATAAATCTTGATTCACAGGTTATGTAAACTGTAATAACACAAAACACAATAGGTCAGGCTCAAGCCTGGCTGCCCCCACTAAACACCCCCAATTAATCCAGAAGCACCCCATCCAGTTCTGAGTTTATACTTCTATACTACCTTTAAGAATTTAGCAAAGTACAATTTTCTTTTAAAGGTTTAAAATTTCATATTACGTGGATCACAACAACATGCCACGTTAATACGTAGCACTGGTGTTCATTTTCTTGTTTTATACATACTGACATGGGTGTAGGGGAGTGCGAGGAAATGGGATGGATAGTGGGGTTTACAGCATTCCTGGTGCAATGCTAGTACCTCTGTATTTAACTCGCTGCTCTGACAGCCAGCATACAGTACTGACGCCCCTAAAATAATGACGAAATTCTACAAAACAGAAGTGTAATGCTTATGCTTACCCATTATTCAAGTCTGCAGTACCTTTGCTAATTTATACAAAGAATGCAACATAACCATCCAAGTAATGCACAGTGTCAGTTTTTAAGTGAGATAGCAGCTACGGAGATCATTTTTAACATGCCATGAGCAAAGGTGTAGGTAGAGCACTGTTTTCCAACCGTTTTCTGTGGTGGCATACATTTGTAACCCAAAAAATCCAAGGCACACCACGATTCTACCAACCACAAAAGCATTAAATCTTTTAGATGTGCTAAACTGTCCAATAGGTCGGAACAGGGTGTGGCAAGAAAACAGCTTGGAGATTGCAGATACAGCACTTGTGAAGAGTAACATTTTCAGTCATTGATGGTGATGAACAATTGAGGATGGCATTTGCAGAGTTTTAATGTATGCCCACTTAAGAGATGCTTATTCTTTCAGTTAAATACCAGCTATGTTATATGGGTTGGAGATGGTGGCATTGACCAGAAAGCAGTAGACAAGAGCTGGAGGTGGCAGAGTTAAATATGCTAAGATTTGCATTGGGTGTGACGAGATGGACAGGATTAGAAATGAGGACATTAGAGGGTCAGCTCAGGTTGGATGATTGGGAGACAAAGTCAAAGAGGTGAGATTGCATTGGTTTGGACATGTGCAGAGGAGAGATGCTGGGTATATTGGGAGAACGATATTAAAGATAGAGCTGCCAGGCAAGAGGAAAAGAGGAGAAGAGGAAGGCCTAAGAGGAAGTTTATGGATGTGGCGAGAGAGGACATGCAGGTGATGGGTATGAGAGAGCAAGATGTCGAGGACAGGAAGATATGGAAGAAAATGATCTGCTGTGGCAACCCCTAACAGGAGCAATTTGCAATTTTTTCAATTAAGTCATTATTTAGCACAGCATTCAAAGTCAACAGTCATTTCGATTGTCTAATTTTTACTTTGACATGTCGATGTCTCATATACTATACCAATTTGAGAATTAATGCATTACTCTTGTTGTCTTATTGACTTCTTTTCAACTTTCCTTTTAGGAAGGCATTCAGATTCAGGTTGGACTTGCTCAAGTGGTATTTTGTTAAAAGTTCTGGTTTAAGGTCATTGTTTAAGTTTAAAATATACCATTGTTTTGTGTTGATTCTATATTCATTTTGGAATTCAATGTGTATTTACTTCATGATTTATGTATTCGTTTTATAATTTCATGTTTTAACGTTAGATGTGATTAATTGCGATTAATTACATAGATTTATGTGATTATTTTTTTAATTGATTCCTAGCCCTAGAATTAGTCATTTCTAAAGTTTGTATTTATTTTGCATTGGGAGGTGACACTGGATTGTTGTCCACTAGAAAATGGATTGATGGGGTAAGCTGCCATCTAAGACGAGTGTGTGTTTCTCAGGTATGCTAGGTGACAGCACTCCTGAGCTGATGTACCCGTACACACACCCGCAGGGCACATTGGAAATTGCAGTCCCATTAGGCATCCCTGCTCTGTACCATGGGAGCCACCAGGGGGAGCTTCAGGGAATAGCTGACTCAAAAGTGCTCCCAGGACAGCCATAAAAGGGCCTTCCTCATCTAAGTTGGGAGTTGGAGTCAGGAAGTGGACAACTCTTGTTGGAGGAGATTTGGGAGAATAAAGGGGAAGCTAGGACTGGGTTCACTGAATGTATAAACTTCAAATAAAAGCTTATTTAAATGCAAAACTGGTGTTTGTGCAGTTTGAGTTTCCAGGATGCCCCCTTACTGCCCACAGTATCTACCTCTTGTCAATAAGTGGATGCTTGAGGGCGCTGTTTCCCCGTGAGACCCAACAGACAGATACTGACACAGCTTTAAAAGCACTAAGAAATAATTACATTTTCTTCAATATAGTGCCTCTAAAGCACCACATCCATCACAATGCACAGATAATCAATAATAATAAATGCACACACATTAATCCTCCTCTCCTCCCAGCAGCTCTGTCACACTCCCTCCCAATCCCAATATAGTCCTTGACCCGGAAGTGCTCCTGTCCTTCTGCCCATGTGATTTAATAGCACTTCCCAGTCAGATGAAGACTTGTATTTTTCTTCATCCAGGAAGTACTTCTGTTCTTCTGTTCCCGTGATTAGGGAGTACCTTCGGGCTATATGGGAAATAAAAATCCCTGTGTCTCCCTGCAGCATCACACGGCGGCACCCACGGCACCCAGCAGGGCTGTGAAGCCGAACTCCATCTCCCATGGTGCCCTGCGGGAATCTGGGGCACCTCTAAGCTGCAAGGAAGTCTCCATCTAGTGTCCTGGATGTGTTGACCGGGTTGAGCTGCTGGCCGTCCATCACATTCTTTATTTATCTACTCTTTATGCCTGCACTAAGTGAAGAATGGTATGCAAAAACAAACTGAATTGAAGTAAAAATGAAAGTTGGAGGCTTAAAAAGCTATGACAGTGGAGATCCCAAGTAGAACTGTGGAATAAGGGATAGCAGAAAATTGTGGTAATGTGCAGTTTTTACATTTACTGCACATTTGGACCTTTGGTTGTTTATTTACAATTTTCCCAATGTTGTTTGCAGAATTCTATGACTTATTCATGTGAAATTTACTTTTGTCCATTTGCCAGGTTACATTTGTGAAATTATCATTTCATTATCATTCCTGTATAACAAACAAGACTAAATACCATAAAAACATACAATTTTTTCTTCATGTTAATAAGCTTTTTCCAGTCCTGTTCAGGTTTCTTCCCTCTGTGACCCTTCATAAACAGTGTGAATTACCAACAGATAAAGGTCAAAAGGATCCAAATGCAAATTAGCCAGAAAATGTTATAAGTGGAAGAAAGAAATGTGATCTTGTCATTTGAGGAATTTCATTCTCGTCTTTCTTTCTAGGTGGCAGTGCATGGCTGGTACTTTGCATATTGAGCCAACTTGGAATTTCCTAATGGACTGTCCTGATTGAGCCATGTCCATGCAGACAGCAATTTAGCTTGATTTGATTCCTGACTTCCCCTCCTCTCATTCCTCTTTATCATCATTAAAGAGTAGGTTACGTTTATTGGTTGTTGGGTTTTAATTGAATTAATGCCAGGGACACAGATGCAGAAAAGGCTAATGCTTTCATTTTCCTGCACGGTCTTTCTCAAGAAGTAAATGGTCAGAATTAGACACACCAAGGAATAAATCTCCGCACTAACCATTATTCTGTAGGTTAACTTAGAAGGAGAATTCTGACAGCTATGAATAAAAAAAAATCATAAAAATCAAAAACAACAGTTTTGACAACTGTGTTATTTTTGGAAAACTGCAAAAGGCAAAATATAAAAAGAGAAAGAAAAAAGCACGCTCTGATGCTACAAACCAGAACAAAGGACAGCACTGATCACTGAAGTCAATATCACGGATGCATTTGATTCCATAAGCAATTATTTTGTAAAAGTGTATATTTATGCTCTGTTGATATGTTTTTCATCTGCTTGTCATCGGTAGAGTGGGTTATTTCTCGCAATTGCTGTCATGCTGTCTGATAGGAACTCAATAGCTGAGCTATTGATGCGCAGGATAGGCCTGAAGTGAAAGAAGTGTCTCCTGCATTCTGTAATAGAGAAAGACACCACTCTTACAGGGATAACTAATTTAGCAGCATTTCTGTGACCTAGTAAACTGAGACCTGAAAACAATATGAAAACCAAAGGCAATTACAAAAATAAAATGCTAGGCATTTAGCAGACCATAGCACAAGGGCACACTGACATAACAATTGTGCTCACGTGTTGTGGTCATCTGCCCAGCAGTATGGAAAGGAGTGATGCATTGTAGGTGGTATATGTTACAATCTTATTTTATGTGTTAAGATAGAGTCTGTCATATATAAGCAAAGCCATTTTTCAAGGATGGCACGCCTGGGCTGGCAGCCCTGCCAGGATGGAGTAGGCCAGGAGAAAGAAAAAGCAGGAGACTTCCTATCTTTGCAATGAGATTGGCCAGAAGGACAATATTATGGAACAAACGGTGAGGACTTCTTACACTAGATGACAGCATCCCTGAGTACCCAAATGGGCACCCGCAGGGGATGCTAGGAATTGTAGTGCCATGGAGCAGACCTATTAGGTTCCCTGGGTGCCACCAAGGGGTGCTGTGGGGATTTTTGCTCCCTGCTTTCCAGGAGTTCTGCTTGAACCAGAAGTGTTTCCAACTGGATATGCCCTAGCGCCGGAAGTACTTCTGGGCCTTGGATAAAAAGAGTTGCGCTGTCTCACCCAGGAGAGTTGGAAGAGTCGGGTGGAAGAAGGACAAAGCTCATCTTAGAGGTGTGGAGGAGAAGAGAGAAAGAAGAAGAGAAATGGATTGTGATTGTGCATGTCTCAAGGTTATTATACTAGAAAGGAAGTCTTTGCTAAGGTAATCTTATATATAAACGTATACACATGGAAGTGTGTGTGTCTGTCTGTTCGGCCCGGAAGTGAGAGGTGGAGTCGGGGTAAGGGCTCCACTTCCAAGGATACACAAACGAGGCGAGCACGTCAGCAAAACGTAACCTCTGAAGAAAGAGTCACTCGCTTAGCGGCTAATACAGAAGCATGGCGAGCACATTGGCAAAATGGTATCCCTTTTACTTTTCCTCCCGCCGCTAATACACAAGCGAGGCAGCAGGCCGGCAAAACGAAACCTCAGAAGAAAGAGACACTCACTTAGCGGCTAATACAGAAGTGAGTCGAGCACATCAGCAAAGGAAACATCCGAAGAAAGACATTCGCTTAGCCATTAATGCACAAGTGATGCAAGCACATCGGCAAAACAAAACCTAGGAGAAAGACGTCCAGAGTAGTTCCTTTCAATTACCTGACATCTCTGCATTTAATTTTTTTTCCGATGTATTCAATAATTTCTGGAACCCACGGGCTTACATAGCTAGTTATAATAAACCATTGATTTGAACTCAGGACTTGTGTCTCAACAGTGTTTTTTGTTGTTCTGCAATGCCCTCTAGTGGTGACACATTGCTTACATTAGCATTGATGTCCCCCAGTGAGACCAATACTGATTCTGACAAACACAATATTTTTAAATTCAGTTTTGTTAACGTATGGTTTTTACTTCAAATTTAAAATCTGTCCATTATAACATTCTTGTATTTAATCATGGCTTCTACTGTCATAAATGTTTGTTTTAGTACCTTAGTACCTTTAGTCATTTTTAAAAGTTTTGAAGCATTTTTTACATTGTTTATTATTTTTAATTGCTATGCTATGTCTTTGACATCATAATGGCATTATTTTCTGGTATCTTCTTAAGACTGTGGCCACTGTTGATGGAACAATGACATTTGTTGCTTGTGAATAGATGTCACTGTGATAGACTGTTTCCTTATTAAGATGGTGGTACCCAGTGTCTTGTTGCTGAGAATTGGATACATTTCAGCCATAAATGGTCAATTGGTGGCAGCTTAAGTTTAAATAAGCACCTTTTACCACCTTTCCTAATTATGACTTTTGTTTTTGTGTTTTTGGTTCAGGCGATTTTTCTACTAGAATAAGCAAGATCTAATTAGAGCACAATATATAAATTAGAGCAACTAAAATTATTAATCAGAAGCAAGGACTACAGTTTTGTGATCACAGTAAAGTGTTTTACTACCACAAACAACTGTCCATACATTTCCCGGAGCACACAATACAAATACATTCAAATCGCAAAAGTCAAACTACTTGGAAAATCTGAATCCATTGTACAACTTCACTGAGGTTTCTGCCAAAGCTGTGAGGGGAGACACTTGTGAGACTACTGGGGTATTTTATCTTAGGGGAAAAATCTGAGATGCATGAGACAAAAGAAAATGTTTCCATTTTATTTCTTTCTGATTTCATTGTTTTCTAGGAGAAACCAAAAAGATATTAAGGATATCTCTTTTTTGATTTTTCATTCCTATGAGGATTTCCATTTCTTGTTCATTACGTTTACTTTCAGAACTTTTAGATTCATCACCAGCCTCACCAGCAATGTTTTAACTATTGGGACATTTGGTATCCAGTATACATCCTTGGATTTTATTAAGCTATTCAAGATTGCCATGGTGGTCCAACTTGGAAAAAGATGTCTTCTTATTTTATGACTGGATCCAATAGTCCATGAGGAAGAAATCGTTTACCAATCCTCCTTCATTATGTATCTTCACATAGTTGATGAAATCAGTTGGCAGTGAGCAAAGCCTTCCATCTGCCTGAGTTTTAGCCCAGAGCTTCAGACAGTAGCTGGCACTGTCTTCTTTGATTACTTGTCTCTACAAATCATCTTCAAAATTTTGACCAAAAGAGTGAGTTATGTCTTAATTTTTTGATCCTTGGCATAAAGTAAAAGCGCAGGAAAAGGCACTAGTCCTTGTTGTAAGAAAGTTTAATATCTGTGCTTTGGCTTTTAACCATGAATTCTGAGTTTTTGTTTGAAGTTTTTTAGTCATAACTTTCAGTCTTGAAATGCTGATGTTTATTCACAAAAATGTAAATGTAACAAATGTAAATGTAACAAGTTCTTCAAAATACTTTAATGGGTTGTAAATACATGCAATACATTGGGTTAGTGCTGCCAACTCTCCATCTGTAGGGGTCTGGGTTTGAGTCCAGGACTGTGTTTCAGGTTTCACATTTTGCTTTATGCCCAGTGATGGCCACATAGGCTTCACCCCCTGCAAACACAAGTTTAAGAAAGGGTGATGGCAATTGAAATTCCAATTACACCTGAATGTGTTTTTTTTATTTTATTTTTTCAAAACACAATGTTTTGAACACCAATTTAAAGATCAGCAGAATTATTTACATACTGAATAATAATTCCCCGGGCGGCACGGTGGCGCAGTGGGTAGCGCTGCTGCCTCGCAGTTGGGAGACCTGGGGACCTGGGTTCGATTCCCGGGTCCTCCCTGCGTGGAGTTTGCATGTTCTCCCCGTGTCTGCGTGGGTTTCCTCCGGGCGCTCCGGTTTCCTCCCACAATCCAAAGACATGCAGGTTAGGTGGATTGGCGATTCTAAATTGGCCCTAGTGTGTGCTTGGTGTGTGGGTGTGTTTGTGTGTGTTCTGCGGTGGGTTGGCACCCTGCCTGGGATTGGTTCCCTGCCTTGTGCCCTGTGTTGGCTGGGATTGGCTCCAGCGGACCCCCGTGACCCTGTTTGGATTCAGCGGGTTGGAAAATGGATGGATGGATGGATAATAATTCCCCACATCGGAAGTTGAAGAACTCACCAAGTGTCATTCTTCTTTGCTGAAAAGACATTTACAGGCATCATTGTAATGTCATTTTCTCACAAATTACTAATTCTAATTACCTTAAGCAACTGGCAGGTCACGGTTGACCTAAACATAAAGAGAGTCTATTGGCTCTTGAAATGTTGTAGAAGAAAGTTGGTTGTTTTTCCGATTATAAAGTGCTTGATCATTTTGAAGTGATGTGAGGGTTATGATACTACGCAAATGTAGTAAACTCTTGGTGCTTTTTTCTGGTTAATTTGCAGTGATTTTGGAGTTGTGTTATTGAGTTATGGTCTAATAGGAAGCTGTATAGAAAATGTCCAAATGACGGTAAGTATATGGAGAATCTTTTAGTACAGTTGAATGTTAAATTACTGTCTTGGGAGTCCCACTAAACAGGTAAGCTTCAATTCATATACAATTCTGAGAAATTGATACCAAAATACGTTTCATAGGTGATTTTGCAATTGTGAAACATGAAACTCACTATTTCGGAGTTTTAAGAATTTTTTTTGGATGAAAACAATAAAATTGCTCACTAAGACCTTAATGAGACTTCCATGTTTACCTGTTCTTTTCTGTAGCTGTGTAATGCATGTAATCAACTCAACACCAATAAAATCAATGCTATTCTTGGCTCTCACTCACATCACTGTGGAGGAGTGCAATACATTTTTTTTAATTCGAGGTGCTGCATATTTTACACACAAAGACACGCTAAAACACCGCATTGCGCATACCATTGTATTTTGTCCACAGGAAAACTCACTACATGAAAAGTAGCCACTACCTGACAAACATCCTTTCACATACAGTAGCAATTGCCATATCCTAGTTGAGGGTATGCACACTTCTGGGTGATTTTGTTTTTTGCTAAAGATCTTTATTTTAAATACTAATGACAAGCAGATACATGCAGAATCAATGCACAAAAAGACAGACAATACATACCTTTCCTTTTGTGTCAATTGCACAAATATCGCTGGAAGCAAAACACGATTCATTTTCAGAATTATTTGCGAAGCTAAACATGGAGTTTTGCGCCCAATGGGAGCAAATTTATGTTCCATGGTACAGATTTACAAATGGAAAAACTATCATCACTTGAAAGAAGTAAACATGGTGGAAATACAGAACGCTGGAAATCGATGGCTTATTGCCATTTGGACACATGGTGGTGATTGCTTTTATTGATAAAAAATATTGATCAAAAATTGATAAGAATTAAAAGGAAAATTTAAACAAGTACTACAAATACCAAACCATTTTCATCAGAATTTTTTTTGAATGATGAAGTTATATTGCCACTATGGACTTTAGTGGACCTCATGAGTTATCCCCAATCCAAAATGAAAAATGAAAGTAATTAAAGAAAAATAATTTTATTAAAGGATAAGTTTAAAATTATTTCTTTACAATCATGGTATGTTTTCATTTGCCACATGAAATTGTGTTCTAAAGTGAGACATGTTTAATAAATTTTAAGCAATAACTGGCACACTTTTTGACTTGGAGACAGCAGTTCTTACCGCTGCACCAGCCAAACACACCTATATGTGTGTGTGTGTCGTACCCTATTCCAATTTCTTTGGTTAAAGTCTAGACAAAAACACACTTGTTTTGTTATATCTGTGTCTTTTGTGAAAGTGTTTATTTGATATTTGGACTTCAGTCTTCACACATTATACACTTCACGTCAGCATTTTGCCAATTTTTAGTAGAACATGAAAAAAGTTTCTGTTCTACTTATGTGTTCAACATTTCTTGCCTCACATTTCCTGTCATCCTAAATTTACCCAGATTTTTGTACACATAGAACACACATGAAAAGTATGTGTTCCAAATAACGATATATTATTTACCCTATACAACTCCAGGCACCTCACACCCAGATAAGCAGACTTGAGGTGGAAGAATTTCAGTTGTGTCGGTGAGGGATGGGATAGCAGGCTGCTTGCTGCTTGTGCTGATCAACACATTTGCAAAACAAAAGACACTGATGAGGAGGTGCAAGGGAATTTAAGGTGGCCCGGAATTACAAGTTTTTTCATAGGCTTCAGGGATTTTAGTATTAAATCCAAACCTTTGCTCTTCAAAGCAGACATATTCGGTAGGTTTTAAGTCGTTCTCATTCACCTATGTACCCTGGTACCCTCCAGCCCCATTGTAAGCTGCAAAAACAGACACAATATTTTTTTAAATTTATAAAATAATGTTCACTTTCAAACACAATTTTATTTGGCAAATTAATATAACCCATTATTGTGAAGAATTAACTTCGACTTAAAAAATACTGAACATATCCTTTAACAAGACAAGCAAATAGTATGAGCATGGAAAGAAAGAATATGCTAAAGAGGTGCAAACAATGAAGACTAAGCCTTCTGCCCACCCTAAGGACACACAGGATGCCCGTCTAACCCCCCCTTGAGGTGGCTGCTGAACTCATCCACTAAGACTTTGTCACCACACAGATTCAATGTTCTCTTTTCAATCCTCTGGACTGCCTTTCGTCCTCCGATATTGATCTATGTAACCAGCTAGCTCCCAACTCCAAGCAAACAGAGTACTAAACAATGCTTTTTAACCCAAGTTCAGGACACTTCTGCATAGCCCTTCGCCAGTACTTCTGAGATACTAGCAACATTCAAAGGCCTGTTGGTGGTCCTGAGGAAGGTTTCTCTTCAGGCTCTCCATGCTATAGACTACTGTATAAATGAGGAGTGCCAAACTGTCCATTCTCCCCAGTACCCCTGCAAGTCTAACCTACGGTGTCCTGTAGTGGCCTGGGGAACATTTACAATGGTTATAAATCTATTGTTAGCAGTCCCTTTATAACCATTGCAATGAAAAATCATTTCTGCAAAATAAATGTAAAATGGTGACAACCTAAAATTTGTAAGAAAGATCTAGAAATGCTTTGAATGAAACTTGTGGACTTTTTCATTTTCTGCAGGTTTAATTCAGAAGATTTTTTCATGAAGGGAACTTGTAGAGTAGCTTACTGCAAAAAATGTAAATCACATACAATTCAATAGAAATTCTTCAAAAATTTTTCTCAGTATCAATAAGGTCCTAACATTTCAGGATTGCAAGTATTCCAATTCTGATCATAACTGATTGATCTGAGAGTAGCACAGAGGTTAGTGCTGTCAGTTCACGAATCCAGCATCCTTCAATTTAAATTCAGTTGTTGCCTTTATGGAGTTTGCACATTTTTCCAATGTTTGTATGGCATTTATCCCCGGGTACTCCAGTTTCCCGAAGTCTTGCGATTAGGCCACCTGGAAATTCCAAACTGGCCTCTGGGTGTGTGCAGGAGTTGACTCTGTTTCTGGCCTTGCACCCAGTGTTCTTGACATATACTTTAGACCCCTTTATTTCTGAATGAGAAAGTTTGAAAATATTATGGCATGATATTATTGAACTGTTTGTGACACACACACACAGAGCCATAATGCACTAAATGGCGAAGATACCTAAAAATTGTAAATCTGTTGAAAACTTAGTATCAAAATTTTGACTTCCTTTGTCCCACACCTTCTCTTATATTAGTAATGATTAAGTAAAAAAGAAATATGAGCTCCATTTTGGCTAAATATTTATATGAATTTAGATTTACAGTCTCTGAATATAATTGTAGAAGCCTATATAGTAGTTCAAATTCCTTTTGTCAATTTCTAGTTTCAACACAAGCACAGCCAATAAGGCTTTAAGCTTAATGTAGTTCTCAGCCCCCCTAAGACCAGTGCAAGCTTCTCCTTGCACTGCCAGCCCACAGCTTGATTCTGTCAGTTCTGTAGAAACCAGACTTTAATCAGGTAATGTTTGAAAAGCCTTCAGCTCCACCAGTTTGGAGATGAGGTGCTTCAAACCTCAGACTTCTGTAGTTTTACTGACTTGACTTGTTGATGTTGTCTGAGATCAAACGTTTGAAGACCTCACCACCCTGAGGGCTGCACCTGTTCCGCCTCAAAGGCCTTTTGCTCTACAACCAAGGAGGGCTGAACCTTTTAGATCTCAGCAGGTGGTAGTCCTTCTAACATGAAGCAACATTCTCTTAGATGTCTAGCTACTTAAACATAAAAACTTTCTGTTTTTATTTTTTCAAATGCACAGCTTCAGACAAACAAAATTTTCTACTATTTGTGCTACCACAGTGGGTTGTCCACAGTGACTTTGTTCTCTTTTATCCTTGCCTACATTCCCTCTGAGAGGCTAGACCACCATCTTTGAATCTTTATCATCCTAGGCCCTCATATTACACTTGTACATGACTGTGCAATTAATACATTGGCACTATTAATTGTGCCGACAGCTATAAACGGCAAGGGCTTAGGATGATGAACGGGGATAAGAACGAGGTCAGATCGTTACTGTAACAAAATTCTAAACTGAAGGAATGAAGCAGAAAAAAAAGAAATTTTCAGATAAATGATTTAGCGAGTTTTGCAGCCAGACGGCCTCTTTTACAAATGGTGTCAATACGTGGCAGCTCTTAAGGTGAAGAATAGATGCAGCACCTCATTTACAAAGAAGGTACATCCAATTTATCTCATCATTTCTACCTTTGGGAATATGTTTAATTCAAAGGACAGTTTAGCAGACTACATATTGCAGTGAGTGGGCGGGGAATGAGATACGATTAAGTATAAAAGGAGTTGGTAATTGACCTGGCCAATATGTACAGACATGACATGGAAAGGGCACCCTATTCCAAGGGTCTCCCAGATTGCACGTAATGTTCTTACTTATTCATCTATAAGGAAAAGATTATACTTTGTTCAAAGCAAACTGTGATTAATCCTCATTTGGACACCTCTACGAACTTTGGAACATTTTATGGCATAGTTTATTTATTTGTAATGTTTTGAAGGTGATGTTACAGCAGCACCATTTCTGAAGATTGTTTTCTGCTATTTTCTGAAGTTTTCTTACAGTTATAGTGTTTTCACTTGTGATGCACACCTAATACGAAGCTACCAGTATAACCTCTTGGGTTCTTTTCTTAATAGGGGATAGGAAGAAATGTCAAAACCAGCTCTGTACCGGTCATCTGTAACCTTTTACCTGTCTCACTGTCCTTTTTGTACTGCACATATTCAACACTAGAGCCTCTAATGGCAGGCTGCTTGTTTTCTGGGACTGTCTTTTATTTTGATTCCTTTCCTTCAAACCAGTTTAACATCAATGGATATCACAAAGCATTCTTTATGCCCTTAAAGTTCTGCAGCTAGAAAAGGAATGGTCAGTCCAGCACTTGGCAGTGCTAGTCAACAATTAAAAAGAGACATTGAGTTTAAGCTTTTACTTAAAACATTATATTCATTTGTATGATAGTCAATATCAGCAAATATAAACAAAACAAGGAATTATACAACCTGGGTTGGTTCATGCAGTCTTCATTCAGTCCCAGATAACATTTCCCCGATGGAAGCTCCTTAGTTGCTGGTTACATGTCCATAATCAAAAAGTGAAAATAAAGATTGCCTGCTAGAGACAGAGTTCCATGGAAACTGTCCAGTAGCAAAATGGGCAGCAAGCTTCATTTAAATGTTTGTGGCTACTCTCAAACATGTCAGGAAGGCAGCAATCGAATCAAACCGTCCATTTCTGCAAAAAAAGCATCAACTGAACTAAAACTAAACTAAAACTGAACTGTTAACTAAAGTGAGGCTCTTAAAATTAATGAAAGGCAGCCACTCTCATCCCCGTTTCTTGTTCAAAGTGAGCAGTTGGTTTTCTTCTGTTATATGAGTGGCTAACATTTTTACAGTTTCTAAAAACACAGGAAAGTTCTTACACAAGCTCAAAGTTGATTCCCATCAGAATGAAAACCTCTACTAAGCTACAAACGGACAGGCTATGCTAATGTTGTCAAAATTTCTCAAAAATGATACTTGAGGTAAAGTCAAAGTACTTTGTCAATTTTTTTCTTTCACTGAAGTAAGAAGTATTTCAGTTAGAAATAAGAGTAAGAAAGTATCTGCTTTCAAACATAATCTAATCCAATGTAAACTACAGACTTAACCACAATTAAACTCAAGTATACAGTATTATTAAATCTCATATAATTACATTAAATAGTGCAACATTTTACGAATTGTTGTTTATTTTTAAGAAAATTTTTCTTAAAAAAGTTGTCCAGTTTGGTATCCAATTTTATCTTTAAATTACCAGTTCTAGCACTTATGTGAACTATAGAATTAACCACAATTAAACTCGACGTATATTTTTAACTATCTTATTATTACATTAAATAATAATACAACATTTTATGAATTGTTGTTTATTTTTAAGAAAAATTCTCTTAAGAAAGCTAGTGGTTTCCTTTGCCCAGTTTGGTATCCAATTTTATCTCTAAATTATCCTTTCTAGCACAAATGTGAACTATAGAATTAACAACATTTAAACTCAAGGCATGTTATTAACTCTTACATTATTACATTAAATAGTAATATAACATTTTAAGAATTGTTTATTTTTAAGAAAAATTCTCTTAAGAAAGCTGTGGTTTCCTTTGGCCAGTCTGGTATCCAATTTTATCTTTAAATTATCCATTCTGGTACTCATGTGAACTATAGAATTAACCACAATTAAACTCAAGGCATATTATTAACTCTCCAGCATAACCAGATGTATACCAGTTGGTTGTCTCATAATATACATTCATAATTTTAATGCACTCCTATAGACAATTTAAAACCTCAGGAATAACATTTTCCTCCACATATAAGCATTAAACCGACTTGCATTATTATTGCACTACAATAATTCAACTTCAACACAACATAATAAAATGGTAATTACAAATCTTAGAGACAATGTGGGTCAGTCCTGTTAAATTTAGATGCTTTCTCCTGAATCATGTAAAGGACTAATAAAATGCACAGCTCAGAGAAAATAAGTCACACACTTTGCAATTTCGTGGGAGACCGAATCTAATAATTTATCAAGACAAACAATACTGCTACTTTAAAGTTCATCCTTGAACACAAAAATTGCATATTCACTTAACAAGCCACCTATTCAGAAATAAGCACTTATTTCAAAATGCTTCTTTAAATCTGAAGGTGAATTCTTGAAAGCAGAGATTTCTTTAGGTGCTGTTTTGAAATATGAAAAATAAATTTCCACATATTAACAGTGAGTGGGAAGCATGGGAATGACCTACCAAATGAGCAGTAGACATCTCCCTATGGTGCATTTATTTTTGAATTATACACAGCATTTTATTGTCTGTTTATGAGCAACATTGAGCTATAACTGAAGTTGACAAAACACCTCAAAGGTCTTTTTAATGAATTTATAATATTTTGGCTGTTTAAAAAGTAACAAGGACTTTCTGGAACATGTAATGAAGTAAAAAGTATGTGAATTGACCTAAACATTTTATGGGGTAAAAGTTTCAGTAAAGTACAAATAGTTGAAAAGTGAACTTAGGTGAAGTAACAAAGTAGTTATATTTTGTTATTTTACCCCTCTAGGCTATACAAAACATTCTAAGGTCCTGCTTTACCTTTCAGTTTTCCCAGAATACATGTCACTCCTGTCTGACTTAAAAATTCTTTCAGGCCTTTGCCGTTTACCTGAAATCTGTCAGTTGAAAAGGTCAAAGCATCCTCCATACACTTGGCCATGTCATTCATTATTGCTATGCCCCTTGCAAGTCACGTGACTTGCTGTGCCACCAAGCTTTACCAATAAAAGAACACTAGAACATAAGACATTTGACAAATGAGAAGAGACCATTCGCTCTATCAGTCTTGTTTGTTTAGCTAATAGTTAAGTTGTCCAAATGACTCATCCAGATACTTTTTAAAGGCTGTCAAGTTTTCTGTTTCAACTACATACCTCGGTAGTTTGTTTCATATGTTCCTACAACTCTTACTGTGCTACCATTGTGAAGTCATTTCCATCTACACATCCATTTATTATTTCTAAGCAGTAAATAACATTCTGGGTCATGAGAGGTATGAATATCCTAGCAAAAATCAATCACAAGATGGGACTTATCAGAAATGGGGCACTAAAAGTTAAGTCATTTAATTCTTAAAATATGAAAAGAATTGCAAGTACCTGTAAATAAAAAAAAATCTGTCCATACTTTTTGTAACCTGGTTATCTTATTCAAGATCAAGGCAATTCAGTTCTTATTCTAGGAGCATTGAGTCCAAGCTGGGAACCAACCCAATTCCTTCTAAGCACCCAAGGAGTAGGAGCTCCCGCAAATGGTTGGGAACGGTGGTGGGGGAATGGAGCAGGACTCACGGGGTCCCACTGAAGGCCGAAGAATGGAGGCAAGGGTCACTAGCTGGTTAAAAGGATGATGGTGCCTGTCGGAGGACATCTCCTTGTGCTGAGCAGACTGTCAAGGAATAGCAGAGAAGAAGTCAGTTTCAGAAGTTTTGGAAGGAGGCACGAGAGGCTCATGGTAGTTTTAGAGGTTAGCTAGGGCTATCTCCATGTCATGCATCCTCATCCTCCTTGATCTTTTCCTGTTAATTACACTAGAAACCCAATGCGATTTAGACAATATCACAGACTAAAGGGCCAGTCACTTTGCTATTGTAGCTATCTAGCTACTTTGTTGTCCCCTAAAGTTACTAAAGTTTTGAACCAACGCAGTGTTGTAAAGTTAACAGATGACATCTTTTCTCACCTTTTTTAAATAAAGCTGATATATTCATACATTACACTGCATCCTTCTCCAGTGCCATTTTTTTGCTTAAACCTTGCTTTCTTAGGACCAGCTTTCTATTTTCTTTTGCCTTTGGTGCCATTATAAAAAGGTTAAATACAGTGAACGGGTAGAAAAAATGGAGGATGGATGGATAGTTTCAATTTCACGTGCACAGAGATGTACCATTTGGAGAGGGGCTATCCTTTTATGTATTTGCTATATGTATGCTCATTTATTCATCCATCCATTATCCAACCCGCTATATCCTAACTACAGGGTCACGGGGGTCTGCTGGAGCCAATTCCAGCCAACACAGGGTGCAAGGCAAGAAGCAAACCCCAGGCAGGGCGCCAGGTTAATGTACTTTATCAACCCTCGAGCTGGCATCTTACCCTTAATTAAGCCCTTTGACTACCTCCTATGTGTGACAACATTTAAATTGCTACATTCACAGACCATAACAACACACCACACCTTGCACTTGCCACAAAATATCTGTGTTCAAAAACAACAGCAATTCATGCAAAATGTATTGCTACATCCACAGAGGGGCTAGTTGACTAAGATCTGAACCCAGTAGATGTCATGTATCAGCACTAAGAACTAGAACATCCACATAGAAAACTGATGTCTAAAAATTGTTTGAGTTTCATGCCTGTGTGGAATTTCAACATAGGCTTCCCAACCAGGTTACTCCTCCTTGACTTTCCTCCTACATCACCAAAGATTATTTCAACTGACAATTCCAAATTGGCCTGTATGCTCTCTGATAGGCTTGTGCTATTTCCAGGGCGGTTTCCTGCCTTGCACCCAGTGCTACCAGGACAGGCTTTGCCCCCAATGTGGCAGTGAATTGGGATTAACTGGAATTGAGTAGGAGGTGAGATGTGAAAAGAATGTGTAACATTCTAAATGCAGGAGTGCAGAGTTGTGATAATATCCATCTTGACACACACCCACTCGTATTACATGAAAATATGAAACGCTGGATCAGACATAGCTGGCAGCACGACAGCCTTAAGTGCTGTGGAAAGGTAAGCAAAGGAATGCCTGTCAATGACCCAGTTTTAGACATTGAGGCTTAATACATTTTTTAGTTTCCCTTTTAATTTCTGTTGGGGTTTTAAAGTAAACCATGGTAACACAGGTGTGAATTCCGCTTCAACAATCGCTAGAGTGTCACTTGCAAAAGTAACTCGGTTTTCACACTTTGTTTGGATGTGTACGTGATGTGCTTCAGGGTGCACAGTGAGTTAAAGCACTCAGCTGGAAACTCGCAACTCTTTAATGAATGGAGCCCATAGTTATATTCACAGAGGACAGCTTGGCTTGGAGCTGCTTCAGAGTGTCAGATTTTTAGGAAAGAATTAAACTGGGAGTTTCCTGGTTTTCATATTCTTCCCAAAAAGGTGGTAGAAATTAAACCTAGAACACAAAACAAAAAAAATTGCTTTTATATATATTAGCTTGTGAGATGTTGCGACAGAAACTTGAGTTTAACACTGGTATTCAGGTTAAGGCCACCCTACGAGTAAAATAGTAATTCCAAACATTTATTAAGAAATCTGCTTAATTCACATTAGAGTCGCATAACCAGCCTGGAACAATAAGGTGACCATTGAGGCAATTTAGATCTGCCCACTATTTTAACCCGGAGTGGCTCACTGTTGTCACATTTATCTAATGTCCTGGAATTGAATGTTCCATCCAGTTGTTGGCCCAGTTAGTCCAAATTCTGTTGATACACTGCCCTCTATTTAGCGTGCAAAACAACACATTTAACTCATCACAGAAATCTTTCATGTCTATTGTATGAAAAAATAAAAAACCTAAACCATTGAAACAATCAAGCTGGCATCACTGACAAGCAAAGACATGGGAATGGCAGACGAGATTATGAGGTGAGGGAACCATAGCACTAGTTTGAAATGTTGAAATTAACTTAACTGATGCAGCACAGGCACGGTGGCGCAGTGGGTAGCGCTGCTGCCTCGCAGTTGGGAGACCTGGGGACCTGGGTTCGCTTCCCGGGTCCTCCCTGCGTGGAGTTTGCATGTTCTCCCCGTGTCTGCGTGGGTTTCCTCCCACAGTCCAAAGACATGCAGGTCAGGTGGATTGGTGATTCTAAATTGGCCCTAGTGTGTGCTGGGTGTGTTTGTGTGTGTCCTGCAGTGGACTGGCACCCTGCCCGGGATTGGTTCCTGCCTTGTGCCCTGTGTTGGCTGGGATTGGCTCCAGCAGACCCCCGTGACCGTGTTTGGATTCAGCGGGTCGGTAAATGGATGGATGGATGGATGGATGATGCAGCACAAGAAGAGTGTTAGGAAGGGTGAGTGAATAGGATTGGAATATATACAGAACTTTTTATACTAAAAGCTGTTTCAATCGCCTTTGTTAATACTTCATCATGTGTTCACAGTTGTGACAAACACTGAATCAAAATCTGGAGCAGAGGTACAAGGAAGATTTTGAATTAAGTTTAACATGCTTTGGTGAGGAAGAATTCCATCTCACCACATTTATCTAAAGTTCTTGGATAGATTTCAAGTTACGGGTAGTGTGAAGGACATGTTTGGACCATTGAGAATCAGAAGAACACCAGGAAATATCAAAATGTTGAGATAAGCTGTAGAAGTTCAGTACAATTTCAATCGGTAGCATTAAACATATAAAAGGGGACAGTTTCACAAATTATTCATCAAGATTTATCTTATCTCCAGCGTAAAAGATTGCATACATTTTTAGGAATAATTTACCTATTTTATTACTCAGTTTATTGAACTAACTACTTTAGAAATGGGTGTAGCCAGAGGGTTTAAGTAGGTCATTTGACCTATACTAAACTGCTAGCAGTCTGAAAAATAAAACATAATAAGTATTAAGTGCTTAACGTTCCATTATGCTATACTGAAAAATAAAAAATACACAAATTAAATATGAAAATTAAAACCACTATGCATACTGGAATGCCAAAACAAAAGAGTAGCCAGCGTTAATTGGTTGATTCACCTCGGCATCTTTGTAGCAACTGGTAGTTTTTCAAAATGGTGCAAAAGAAGAGAGAAAAAAGGAAACAAAGAGTTGGCTGGATGGTTCCAGAATACAGAGCAGCTTTTCCAGGAATAAGGAAGACACAGTAGTGTTTTCAACTGGAATTTTCGTGTTCTGCAATACATTATTAACTACATTGTCTACTGGGTTGCTAAGAGTCAAGAAAGCCATTTTCTAACATCTACTATTAGTAACCATTAGCTGGCTACTGTTGTGAATTTGTCAATCGCTAAAATTTGGTTGTATGTTCATCACAATTAAGAAAGACCATTGGAATATCAGAGACAGGTGTATTAAATTAGGCTCGTAATCTTGATTGAAAGGAGCATATGGACTGCAATTATGCAATAAGTAATCACATTAAATGTGCATTGTATGTATATATTTAAACATATATATATATATATGTTGTGATAAAGACACAGACCAGACATCATAAAAAGGTTTGGGGCAGCCACCCGTATACAGTAATATCCCTGGCTGCAAAAGGTTTTTTAAGTTGACAGCAATGTTCGCAATACTGAGTTCAAAACAGAACTGAGTTCTTGGTGGTAAGATGGTGGCTTTAAAGGCCCATATAGGAAGTGACATCATCGAGGGGGCCAGACCCGGAAGTGGCATCATCGAGGGGGCCGGAAACCTGGCAGGATTTCTCGGGAACGGTCTGCAGGGAACTGAGAAACACAATTAGTGCACCCCGCCGCTCCCTGGTCGGATGTGGTATTACCATTACTTAAGCCCTTCAGCTGCCTCCTACTCAAACGTGTGTGACAACGTATATATCTATATATGTACAATCCAACTTCTGTCTGTCTGTATGTCTATCTGCTTTTCACGAGAGGACTACTTAACGGATTTAGATTGGGTTTTTTCTTCTATAATATGCTTGAACATTAATTTTGCGACTTCTTTCACTGCGCTATGTATCATAGTTCGCTTGCAGTACCGATTTAATTGCGCAATCTGAGAGACACGTGGCGGGGCCCTTCTCACTCACAGACCAGCCTCAGGGCATATCTTACATCCGCTTAGAAAGCGAGCGAGAGAACTATTTCATGGATTTAGATCGGGTTTTTTTCTATAATTTGCTTGAACATTCCGGTTGATTTTGTGAGCTCTCTTATTGCACTAAGTATCATAGATCGCTTGCGATACTGATTTATTTGCACAAATCCGAGAGGCATGCACTGGGCCTATGGGAGGGGGGCGAGGACCTCCTCACTCATGCACCAGCCTCGGGGCGTATCTTACATCCACTTAGAAAGCGAACGAGAGAACTACTTCACGGATTTAGATCGGGGCTTTTTTTCTATAATTTGCTTGAACATTCCGGTTGATTTTGCGACTTCTCTCATCGCGCTAAGAATCATAGTTTGCTTGCATGCGTGATATATTCGAGCTAATGTAAGACAGAGGCTGCGAGCTGAGAGGAGGGGCAAGCGTGACATCAGGAGTAGGGAGCCAGGCAGGTCCCTCCTCACTGTCATGTTTTATTAATACGCGGGCAGAGCCACGGGGCAAAGCTAGTGTATATATATATACATTTTTAAAAACTGCAACATTGTGTTTATAAAAGATTGATTGATTGATCAACTAGTATGAAAAGAGAATTTTTCAAATAAATAGCGCTGGCAATAAATAAGTTATGCTGAAACAGGCTGTTTCAAAAAGGCCCACTATGAAATATAAACAGCCTTTAACAATAAAGCCATTTGGAAATAAAACCTGCAAAAGTGAAATTAAAAGTAAGTACATTATTGAAACTGAATAAAATGCTGATGTAGTATTTCATGATTACTAGTCAACTTTTATTTAGTCATGCATTTTTCACACTTTAATAAATCTATTATATAAATATTGCAGTTTTTTCCAACTTAATGATTCATTTATATATATATATATCACTGCAGTTTGAATGTGATTATTTATTTCATAATTGCTTTTTTTATTTCATTTTGGCATAAATGGCATTCCATAGGAGCAGGGCTGGGCAGCAGTGCTTTTGCTAAATCACATGGACTGAAGGACCATGCTATTGACACAGCTGAATAATCAGGTAATTTTAAATTAGAAGTTAAAGTTGGGCTAATAATTACACTGCAACACTTCTGTTACATTTGTATTTTTATATATTGAACAAACAAGAATATCAAAAGATTGTGTTTTAGGTAACATATGACCTTAAAGCTTCTTCATGTTTTCAGACGCTGATGAATCTGAAAATCATCCAGGAGCATTTCAAACTCCTTCTGGCACAAAAGATATTATCATCAGGTGGGTTTATACAGATAATTTATAAAATAAGAAACTGTTATAGTTGGTATAGCTGCATATTTTAACAACACAAACTATGCACTTATCAACTTTACTGATGTCAGTTTGCACTTGCATTTGTGTGCACCACCTAAGCTTTCCAAACCAAGTGAAAGTAAGGAAACCGACGATCCTCACCACAAAATCACCAGCAGAGATAACCAAACAGTGCAATGTATGTCAGAGGTTCAGAAATGCCATTTACTGAGAAATCAAACCAAGAAATCTCTTACGGGCACAGCTCTTATGTGCTTTGTTGCCTATTTAAAGAACAGGACTTTTTCTGTAAGTCTGGGGAATTCTTTACCTACCTCTACCTGTGTTACATCTGGGGTCCCTCAAGCATCCATTTAGGGTCCTGTACTTTTGTACCGTATATGTCTCCCTTTTGTACTATCCCATAGAAATGTAACATCTCCTTACCATTTTTATGCAGATCATACTTGGGTCTGTCTTCCATTGAACGTCAATAATATGGCTGCTATGATTAGTACTCTTAACTTTTTTAAAGCTATTGAATGCTGGATAGCATGCAGCTTTCTCCAGCTGAACAAAACCAAGACTGAGGTCATTCTGTTTGGTCCCTTGAATTGCACCATTTCTAATAGAACGGGTCTACTGGCATCATAAATTTATATTAAATCACACGTTGCTTTGATGTTGACTTTAAACAAATAAATTTCGTTGCTGGAAAATGTTTTTTTTTTTTTAGCTCGGGGCCAGTGCTAATGTCAAACCTTTTCTCTCCTTTAATAACCTGGAGAAGCTGACCTATGATGTTATCTCTTCCCATTTAGATTACAATTACTCATCCTTTATGCTGCCATCCCTGTTGCAACTGGTGCAAAAAAACTACTGCTAGGCTACTGACTGGCACTGGAAAGAGGCATTGCATTTCTCCTGTGTTGGCCTCTCTGCACTGGCTCCCAGTAATTTATTGGGTGGATTTTTAATTTTGTTATTTGTTTTCAAAAGTTCTCCATAGGTTAGCTGCTTCAAATATCATTGATCTTCTTTGCCCTTACTCCACCTTCAGATCACACAGGTCTATGGATGGCCTTTTATTATCTCTGTCATGAATGCTAAACTAAAGCACATGAGTAATCGTGCCGTTGCAGTAGTTGCTTCAAGGCTCTTGAATTATTTGCTTTTTAATGTTAGATCTGCACCAACAGTGGATGTTTTTAAATCCCATTTAAAAACTCATTTTTATTCAATTGCTTTTTAGCCTTTGGAAGTGCGTGTGTTTATGTCTGAATTGTTTTATCTTGTTCAGCACTTTGCTCAATGCTAGTTGTTTTAAATGTGCCTTATTAATAAAGTTGACTTGATTTAATAGCCAGAACACCTGGAAAAGCAGAATGAAAATAAGAATGATAATGATGCAAGTCTTAATAATGAAGATTAAAAAAAAAAAACAGTGAAAAGTCTAACACACAGAAACACTTGCTACATTCTAATAAAATAAATTTATTTCAAAAATTAAGTAAACCATGATGGATCATATGCCCAAGGGGCTCATTTATAAAGTCTGTGTACACACAAAAAAGAAGCTCAGAATGTAAGTGCACAACTTCCCATGCAAACACTGGGATTTATAAAAGAAAACATGGAGGAGCAACATGCATATATATATATATATATATATATATATATATATATATATATATATATATATATATATATACAGTGGAAGCTCTAGATACGAGTTTAATTCGTTCCAGCACTGAGCTTGTATAGTGAATTTCTTGTATCTAGAACAAAACTTCCCCATTGAAAATAATGGAAATCCAGTTAATCCGTTCCGCACCCCCAAAAATATGAACATAAACAAATAACACTGATAAAAAATATATACTGTAGTTTACCTTTAATTAAAGTTTACCTTTAATAAATAACACTGGTAAATAAAACGGGTTACTGTGGGGAAGGAGAGTCCCCCTCTGATTCAGGAAGGCTCTCTCTTCTTGGGAATTTTACCCCACTGGAAGCAGGTTCTGGGTCAGAATCACTTGACTTTCTTTTAGTTGCAGGTTGCTTTACCAAAAACTTATCTAATGACACTTGCTTCTGTCTTCTTTTTAAGATGCCCCTAAAATGCGACACTACATTGTCATTACACAAGTTCATGGTGCGCCCACACACTGCTTTATTAGGGTGATTTTCTTCAAAGAAAGTTTTTACTTCTTCCCACTTTGCTAACACTTCTTTAATCTTACTGGAAGAGAGGGTCTCATCCCCTGCTCCCTCCTCCCCTAATGAAAGCTCTTCTACCACCTCTTGCTGCTGCTCCTTGTGAAGTTCCTTAAGTTCATCCGTCGTAAGTTCTTCACTATGCTCCTCCACTAACTCATCCAGATCAGCACCATCCACATCCAGACCCATACTTTTCCCCAGAGATACAATTTCTTTGACTAGCTGCACTGTTTTGTCCACAGGTTGAGGATCGAAACCAAAGTCAGGAACACTCTGAGGCCACAGTTTTTTCCATGCCGAATTCAGGGTCCTCACTGAGACTTCTTCCCAGGCCTTATCAATAAGGTTTAAACAATTTAAGATGTTGAAGTGATCCTTCCAAAATTCTCTGAGGGTCAGGCTTGTATTTTCGGTCACTTCAAAACACCTTTGAAACAAGGCCTTCGTGTACAGCTTTTTAAAGTTGGAAATTACTTGCTGGTCCATGGGCTGGAGAAGTGGAGTGGTGTTGGGAGGAAGAAACTTGACTTTGATGAACTGAAATTCCTCCAGCAAATCATCTTCAAGCCCTGGAGGATGTGCAGTAGCATTATCCAGGATGAGCAAAACCTTGAGTGGCAACTTTTTTTCTTGAAGATATTTCTTCACTGAGGGGCCAAAAACTTCATTGACCCACTCAATGAAAAATTGCCGTGTTACCCAGGCTTTGCTGTTGGCCCGCCACATCACATTCAGTTGTTTTTTCTGCACCTTCCCCCTCTTGAAAACTCGTGGATTTTCTGAGTGGTAGACGAGCAACGGCTTGATTTTACAGTCTCCACTTGCGTTGGCGCAGAACAAGAGGGTAAGCCTATCTTTCATTGGCTTGTGGCCAGGCAAATATTTCTCCTCTTGCGTGATGTAGGTCCTCTTAGGCATTTTCTTCCAAAAAAGACCTGTTTCATCACAATTAAACACTTGCTGGGGAATAAACCCCTCACTAGTAATAAATTGTTGGAACTCTTGCCCAAATTTATCAGCAGCAGCTGTATCAGAGCTGGCAGCCTCCCCATGTCGCACAACACTGTGAATACCGGTTCTCTTTTTAAATTTTGCAAACCATCCATGGCTTGCCTTAAATGCCTCCTCATCTTCAGCCGACGTACCTGGTGTTTTTTGGAGAAGGTCCAAGTACAGCGTCTTAGCCTTAGCGCAAGTGATAGCTTCCGACACCGAATCGCCTTTTAACTGCCTCTCGTTAATCCATACCAACAACAGCTTCTCAACATCTTCTAGGAGTTTTGGACGGTGCTTGGAAGTCACGGTAACTCCTTTGGCCACATTAAGTTTCTTAATTTGTTCCTTCTTCTTCAGAATAGTGCAGATCGTCGATGTCGAACGGCCGTAAGTCTTCGCCAGTTCTGTCACTCTTACACCACGCTCATGTTTATCTATGATTTCTTTCTTAATTTCAACGGCCACGGCTTCCTTTTTTTTCTTTGAGGCAACAATCTTCTTGAGAGGCATCGTGGAATAATTATTTTCACGTTAAATGTGGGCAGCGTCAGCTTGGATTAATTATTTTCACGTTAAATGCGGGCAGCGTCAGCTTGGAATAATTATTTTCACATTAAATGCGGGCAGCGTCAGCTTGGAATAATTATTTTCACATTAAATGCGGGCAGCGTCAGCTTGGAATAATTATTTTCACATTAAATACGGGCAGCGTCAGCTTGGAATAATTATTTTCACATTAAATGCGGGCAGCGTCAGCTTGGGTGAATCCCCGAGTCGAGGCGAATCGGGAAACGCGTCACGCATACCCACAGCCTGGCTCGTGGCTCGTTACGTGAACCGATGCTCGTATTTAGATCCAAATTTTTCGCTCATACTTTCCTCTTATCTTGAATTTCTCGTATACAGAGGTGATCGTATCTCGAGGTTCCACTGTATATATATATATATATATATATATATATATATATATATATATATATATATATATATATATATATATATATTGTGACAGATAGGGGGCGCTGGCATCCCCTTCAACCCTCAGACCACACGTCAGACACCAGATAAAAGTCCAAATGATGAATTTATTATAATAATACTGTGCACAAAGCACCCTCCACTCCACAATACTCAATAACAAATACAATTCACAATCCTCCACTCCCAGCAGCTCAGTCACCCTTCCTCCCAACTCGGCTCATTGCAGGGATCTCCCACAGTCCTTTTATAGTTCATGACCCGGAAGTGCTTCTGATCCCCCCAGTCCATGTGATTCTTATCACTTCCGGGTCAGATCAAAACTCTTCTTTTCTTCAGCCCGGAAGTATATCATCTCTTCCATTCCCGTGATTGGGAAGTCTTTCCGGGCTATATGGAAAGTACAAGTTCCTGGGCTTCCCTGCAGCATCCCCTGGCGGCCCCCACGGTATCCAGCAGGGCTGTGAAGAAAAACTCCAAGGTCCATGATGCCCTGCTGGAATTCAGGGTACCTCCATGTTGCCGGGAAGGCTCCATCTAGCGGTGTGGGGGTATTGGGCGGGATGAACGGCAGGCCATATACCACAGTATATATATATATATATATATATATATATATATATATATATATATATATATATATATATATATATATATATATATACGGATATAGTGCCAGAGGGGCATCCCTTCCGCCACAATATATATATGGTTGAAATAGTTTACTGTCAAATAATGCAAACAGTAAACTATTTCAGCCATTCTATGATCTGCTTCTCGCAACTGAAAGAGGGCACATGGCGGATGTTAGCCGACTTGCTGACCAACCACAAGCGTTACCTGGTAGGTCACCACCCATACAATCAGATTGTGATTCAGACTACGAATGCCGTGAATGTAATTACCCCGATCTACATGCTGTCAAATGAACGAACCACACGCCGTGGCGCAACGTTAGGGGCTTTGCCTCTAGCGCTGACGTCCGAGGTTTGATTCCCGTAAAGGAGTGCAGTGAGTGTGTACGCCTGATGAGCCCAGAATTAGGGCGAAACACGTGTCGCGTACTCTTTGCATTATTTGACAGTAAACTATTTCAACCATTCTATGATCTGCTTCTCGCAACTGAAAGAGGGCACATGGCGGATGTTAGCCGACTTGCTGACCAACCAGAAGCGTTACCTGGTAGGTAACCACCCATACAATCAGATTGTGATTCAGACTACGAATGCCGTGAATTATATATATATATATATATATACAGCAACTCTGACCCATGCAAACACATTTCAGAGAAAATGAAAATGATGAAGCCCTTGATAAGGTAGGGAAATTCAGGCAAACCAGCTAACTGATGACTCACACGCATAATAATTCATATTACTGAGCAGTTATAATGTGTGTTGACGTGACAGACATATTACACCTCAAAAATGAGGAACATGATGGACAGATTGTATTTTAGTTCCTTTTGAAAAGGCTCAATGCTATATATTTACACTAAAGAACTTTTGGTTTTTTTTTCAGTGTATATTGCCTACCTGTTTTCACTTCTCAGGGAACTGGCCAACAGGTCAAAAGTATCCAAGCCATGTTTCACTCCATCATGCCTGCTGTGCTGGAATCCATTCACCGACCGGCGAAGCACTACGTTCAGTTTTCGTATAGTGTGGTTGTTTGTACATAAAACATATCATGTTTTTGCCAGCATAAATTGGCACTTTGCAGCCTGTCTCTTTTACCTAATGTAATAAGAGCAATTTACAGCTTTCATATTACAATAAGGGTGAGAATGAAAGTGCTTTTTTAACTGTGAGCAGTTTCGTTCCATTAATGCACAAATCATCTTTGATGCTAAGGTGAGACTGACAAGCATCATGTGTCAGTGGTCTGGGATAACCCACGATTCATTTATTTTGAGACAATGTAGCTTTGACAGACGTGATGGTACTGTATGTGGTGAATGGCTTGTTAGTAACGTAACTGGTTTCCTATGGCCTGTACTATTCATTGTAACAGCAGTCACATTATCACCTGGCACATGTAATGGTGGCTACCTGCTCAGACGCTGTTGCCTTACAGCTTTCCCAGACCTTCAAGAGAAGGGCTATAATGCCACGCAGGATCTTTTGGAACACAGCCAGATACTCTTGAATGCACGTGGCAGGGTCTTGATGCATCAGGAGGGAGGCCGCTCTACCAGCCAATGAAGTTCTGCAGCATTGTTATTGCACACATATGAGAATAATTTGCATGCTCCATGGATGTTTCAGGGCGGCGTTCGAGGTGCATTCATGTACTCACATTTGCATGATGATTGTGAGTTATAAACGGTATAGTACATGGAAATGTGTGTACACCAGGTTTCATAAATTAAATTTTTTGGTGTACACAATCTGTTTTTTTTGGCAGGTGCACATTTTCAAGCTTGAATCCATGCAACATTTTATAAATGAGACCCCAGGTGTCTAATATGCCGAAGGTTAACTGTTATTATTAGGATACAATAAAAGGAGAAAACTTAACAAAGATAAAAATGACAAAAGAGAGACAAGAACTTAAAGTTATGGCAGAAATACAAATATTTCTACAATTTTATAAATGTAAATTTTACATTTACCGTATGCTCTTCTGTAAATACAGAATAAGAGAAGGTAAAAAGACAAGCTGATTAACCAGTGAAAATAGTTAGATTTAAAATGACTCGCTGATTGTAAAACTGGTGGCAACAACAACCTGCAGCCACAAGGGTCTTCTAGTACTGGGAATGGAAACCACTGCAATAGGTAAACTTGGTTTTACACTGGTAGAATCCTGATGTTTAATGGATCACACATGAGGAATCCATGATAAACAGAAAATGTGAGAAGACTTGTAACCATTTACTGAAGATATCCTGTGGAAGGCGGCAAAATGTTATGAGGTTTTGGGCCCACTGCCATATGCTGTTCACTCCTTGGATTTGCAGTGCAACACTTTGGTTTGGCTACTTGCTGTTAAGTCAAGAGTGTGATATTTGCACCAACTTTTCAGGGAACTCCATATTGGAGCTTTAAATCCATAGGTTAACATGTCTGTCTGTTTTCTCCATATCACTGACCTTACTGAGCAGGGTAAATAAATATATCAATGACCTGTTTTCACCCACTGGTTAGTCTTTAGCCCAGACAGTTTAACCTTAAGTCTAATGAGTCAAGAGGAAGTAAGGACAGATGCCACATCAAAAGCTGAGCAAGAGCAAATCTAAAAATTGTTCAAATACATGTGTTACAGTGTCTGGCTGTTCATAGCAAGCTTTCTTACTCATGCATCACCAAGAATAAATGGGAGTCCCTAAGTCTAATGAGTCAAGAGGATGTAAAGACAGATGCCATATCAAAAGCTGAGCAAGGCAGAATCTAAAAATTGTTCAAATATATGTGCTACAGTGTCTGGCTGTTCATAGCAGGCTTTCCTACTCATGCATCACCAAGAATCCAAGGTCCCAACCTCAGGTTTCCTTTTATTTTGCACCTTCTAGTGCATACAGGTTGGACAGTGAACTGACAATATATCTTTTTGCCTTTCCTGTTTGTCATTTTAATGATGGATAGGTTCAGCCAAAGCTTGGAGAGCTTCCGCTGTTGGGACCTGAAGGATGTATCTGTATTTTTGGTGGATGATGTTATCTTCTTTAGCTCATTAATCTCCAGCTTGTACTGGTGTAGTTGGAAAGCTGTGTGTAATTTGGTGATGGTGAGAATGCTGGTTAGTAGGGAGGATCTGCGGCAAAGTGAAGATTCAAAGTGCCACAGCGTCTTGTTCATGAGTGAGAATACACATAATCATGAGATTGACCACCATTCATATTTATGTGAAAATAACTCCACTATAACTGTAGAGTAGAAGCAAAATCCTTGGATAAATCTTTCAGTTTACTAGTCAGTTGACTTTCCCATCTTCCGGTATGGACAGAAGCTCAGAAGACTCACCAAAAAAAAAAATTAGACTGTGCAAACAATTGGCCAAAATGAAGTTCTTTTACAAGATTTCTTTCTGATTTCTTTTGGCTTTTAAGGATTTTTTTTCTGGCTGTTTCTGAAATATTGTGAATGCAGTAGAATAGAATTGCTGTTTTTCTGGATTGAGATGTGCTAGCTGAGGTGGTATGGGCACGTAGTGCAGATGCCCCCAGGTCCCAAAGGTACCAGGCAAGAACATTTTTAACATGAATTGTATGAAGCATGCAGCTTAATATGATGCAGTCTTTATTAAAGAGAGTTCTTTGAACATGTATTAATTCTGGACAGATTATGTTCTAAAATAATCAGAAGGTCAAGGACTGGGTACATTCGGAGTCCATATCCATTGCAGTTCTTTTGCTTTCGGCTGCTCCCGTTAGGGGTCGCCACAGTGGATCATCTTGTTCCATATCTTTCTGTCCTCTGTATCTTGTTCTGTTACATCCATCACCTGCATGTCCTCTCTCACCACATCCATAAACCTCCTCTTAGACCTTCCTCTTTTCCTCTTGCCTGGCAGCTCTATCCTTAACATCCTTTTCCCAATATACTCAGCATCTCTCCTCTGTACATATCCAAACCAATGCAATCTCGCTTCTCTGAATTTGTCTCCCAACCTTCCAACCTGAGCTGACCCTCTAATGTCCTCATTTCTAATCCTGTCCATCCTCGTCACACCCAATGCAAATTTTAGCATCTTAAACTCTGCTATCTCCAGCTCTGTCTCCTGCTTTCAGGTCAGTGCCACCGTCTTCAACCGATATAATATAGCTGGTCACACTACCGTCCTGTAGACCTTCCATTTCACTCTTACTGATATCTGTCACAAATCACTCCTGACACTCTTCTCCATCCATTCCACCCTGCCTGCACTCTCTTTTTCTCCTGTCTGTCTTGGGCAGTCAGATGGCCAATCATATTCCGGGTGACTTTATGATTAAATCTGTCTGTGGAGTTGCAGGTGGGTTTTACAGATTCTGGCTCTTTGTGGGATTGGGCAGAAGGGGAGACGAGTTAAACTTCTGTGCACCCTTAAAAACATTCCTTACAAGAGAAAACCATTGGTTATGTGCCACACCCTTACCATTTTCTGTTTTATGCCACTCTAAATGTTATAAAGTGCAGTTTAGTATAACGTAGTTGAGGACACCATCATAAAAATGAGATATTCAGGCCACAAGCCAAATGTTATTTTTCCCACTGTTCCTCAGAGAGCTATTTAATAAAGCTCTGACAGTATTAGAGTTACAGCATTTCTAACCAGCAGTGAGATGCTGCACAGCGGGTTTATATGGACCTCAAATTATTAGGATTATTATTATTATTTCCACAGTTCTGTGGGGAAAATGCTCTCCAGGGATTCAGATCCTCTAACTTGTTCTCTAAACTGTGTAATTATGAATGTCTCAGTCAGAAAATGCAATCTCTCTGAATTCTGTAATTAAAAATACATGTAGGCAGGAACCTTGCAATTTTAATTGCGTTCAGATATACAGCTTAAAGTGGTAGGAGTCTTTTTGATTTTATTAATGCTTTTGCTTTATTCTTCAGTGTTCTTATATTTAGTAGAGCTGCACAAAAGAGACAGAAATGTGATGAGAGCTTGAAAAGTCTTGCTTACTGTATACAAACATTTAACAAAGTACTATTAGGTACGGTACAAACACAAATCAGAATTAGCTGTCATTTTTCAGGAAAAAAAAATAAAAATACATATCACAGTAGTTCAAATGTGTAACAAACTGTCTCTTTTGAAAACCAGGCATGACAGATAAAAAAAAATGGCACACAAGACATTTTGTAGACTATCAGTATGTCACAATGCTCGTTCAACAGCGGGAGCACATATTTGAGTTTACAAAAGAACAAAGTGAAGGCTTTTGAATTTCTTTTAATTCACAGTACATTAATAACAACCAATCAGGAATGTGCTGCTCAGTTCTGCAAATGACAGATAGTGACACTTTAGTTTCTTAGATGCAAGAGGAACAAAACACATGTCAGCAGATCATTTTCTTTACATGTTCACAGTTATCTGTTGATTACAGATCTGGCAGCAAAGAGGCAACACACATATGCAGATACAAATGCACTCATGAACCTACAGAATACTGTAGGCTGCAGTTTTTATATAATGTATGCTCCTCTTGCACCCTTGAGACCTAACCAGTGGTGAACCAGAGAAATTTCGGAGTCCCAGTGCCACCTTAGAGCAAATCAATTCATTGGCTTGTGATCTGCCATTCTGTCTTTCTGCACTACAACTTAAACCGAAAAAGCTCCCAGTTCAAACCTCAGCTTAGCCACTGACACTCAATGTGTCCCAATAGGTATAAGGCTTGGAACTACAAGGCCCTCAGTGCCAATACCAGCTCAGCCATTTGCCAACCTGGATGCCTTTATGTGTAAGAAATTTAAAACTGTTAGACTGCTAGTTTAAAAAACAGTCAAATTTGAGAAAATCGCAGTTTTGAGATGCAGGAGGTTAATAATAATTGAAACATCATAAGTGTGGCCCCTGTGTATAATTTTAATTTGCTTGTTGATTAGCATTCTGGGTAACCACCATGGGATAAGATAGTCATTGTGACTATTAAAGGAAAGCTCATATTCATTATTACAGTAGTGGTGTTGTGGGGCAGTTCATGGAGGGGGATCTTGTCTCATTTGGCCTCAGTTTTCAGTAGAACACAAGGTCTTCATTACTGAGATAACAGACATGAGATACACATGCAGAACCTACTGAGTCAGAAAGGCGATCTACAATGATCAAAGACTTGTAAGGTATTTGTGGGTAGTCCTAATATGTTTCTACTGCATGCACAGGCTGCAGCTATAGCAGTGTCCGACATCTGGGGCACAAGTTTCAGCTAGCCTTCTTCATTTCATCCAATTAGAACTTAACGGTTGGGTTCAATGACACTTATATCACCCCTTTAGAGTTAGGGGTTACAGAGAACAAAGCTGGCTTAAACTCGATTTTTCAGTTGGTGTCATGAGATGTTAACTGTGATCAGTAATTAGCATTTTAATGAAACCATTGAAGAATCTATGTAGCAATATGTGACCGGCGTTTGCCTCTGGATTTCTATTTAACCACTCAACTTCATTTGTGGCCAAGCAATTATAATTGGTCTAATGTTACTTGATGGAAGGTGCAACTGAAATAAAGTGAGAGCTGGCATTCTCCTCCTTGGCTCTACCATTGCAGTCTTTATTGTGGGAATGTCATCGTAGAGTTTACTGATTTAGTGTTTCTTATTTTTGTGTAGTATGTTTTTGCCTAGTATTTGTGGAAATCATTGTCTTCATGAATTAGGTTTTGTGTTTGAATTATGGATATTGTCAAACATGTAGGCTTGGTGAGTGTCTTACAGGGACTGATTTAAAGGGACACAAGAGAAAAGCTAACGATGTGACACAGTCTTCAACTCTGTTTCCACTTCTGATGCCTAGAGTGGAGCCACTCCATCCTTGATGTAAATTCCACCTTCTGGTAGCATGCTAGAATAAGATATGCCAGTAGGAAGTGAGTGTCATTTGATGGACCTATGCAAGACAAATAACAGTGCAATTCAAATAACGATTTGCTTTAAAAAGGACAAAGACACTGCTTCTTCTATTTTCAAGAAAACTCTTTCCATCATGCCAATGGCTGTCAAACAGTGTTTTCACAGTTCGGACCCTTCACTATTTGTATTCTATTCTCTTTATTATGACATAAATTCTATGATCAAAGCACAGAGCGTCAAGAAGATTTGGGGCACCAGACACTACACTATTTATTGATAGCTATTGTCATGAAAATATTGCATAAGGTGGTTGATTCATACTTGTCTTGCTCCTGGGCTGTGACAGACACCGTAACATGTTGGAATGGCTGGAAGAGGAAGTGAGGCTTGGATGGCATCATAGCTCGTCCACTTAGTCAAGCTTTTTCTAGCTGAGGGTAGAAGTGAAGAGATGTTAGATTTCTGTCTACCACTCCATTGTTTCCCCCCTTGTACACCTTTCATCAGTTCCCAGAAGAGACAGACTGTAAGAGTCATTTTCCTAGTTATGTAAGATTCATAAATATTTTACTAGATGACAATGTATAATCTATGGGAGGTTCCTAAAGCCCCCATAAGTAGAACTGTATTGGTATATTCTTGCCATTTCTAATAGCTCTGAGTAAATATTATTCTTTAGTTAGTGACAGCCTTGCCATGTGTAAGGTGTAGAGGCATACGGTTTTAAACTGTGACCGTGCCTGGGCACATGCTCGTGCTAACGTGCCTACGGGCCGTTTGAGTGTGTGAAGTAACTCGTGCTTATTTAAGCGCAAAGCCGTACACTTAAGGCGTACAGAAGAAGAAATTAAGAACCTTTAAGTATAGAAAGAAGAAGTAGTAAAGAACTTTTAAGTACAAAAATAACTAAAGTTTCTTAAGAAAAGCTAAGTTTAGAGAAGATACATGTTTCTTTTTTTTGCCTTTTATTCTACGTGTGTAACTATTTTTTCTTTTACTCTTGTGTGGATTATTTGCTTTTAACTTTCACTAAATAATTTTAAAATGAACCTTTGGACTGAGAGATTTCTTTTGAGACGTGTTTTACCCGTGCTTGATCTCGCCTTATGCTTCGGCGGCTACACAGACTGTGCATGTAAAATTACATGTATTGCTTTAATTTTAATTCTTTCATGTTTGTAATGGTTCTTCATCCACTATCAGAAGACCTTGGTGTACAGTCACACTGTGGTACCTGCTGCTTGGTAAACCTGTTGTAGTACAGCTCTGCTCTTTGATCTCACAGCCTTGTCTCTATATTAGAACAGCTACAGTCAGCAGGTCATATAAAGCAAGAAGCCACCTCTAAAGACATGGTCCTGCAGTATGGTACTAATACTGTGAGGTTGAAAGCGGTGGGCTTTATCTAATCTTTAGATGTGGATAGTGCTACAGACAGGCAAGAGCTTCCTTTAAAATCTACAATGCTGCCAAGTTTAGAGTATGTGTGCATGCATATTGTTCACCTTCCATCAATCTCTAGCTAACACAAAAAGTGATTATCAAGAGAAAAAAAGTTAGTGTCTGAGCTCTGTAGCGTGGAAGACAGCCACTGTATGCTCTATACTATATTAGCTGGCAGCCACAAGACAACTCCTGCTTTCCTTAAAAAGCTACAGAGTACAAGGAAAAGATCCCACTAGAGAAGTGGCTCTCAAATTCAGTCATGGGGGCCCCATGTGGCTGCAGGTTTTTGCTCCAAACAACTTTTTAATTGGACTTTTATTTCATAGTTTCTATGTTTTGGAGGATGATGTAGAGATGGTGAGCCTCCATTTCACAGAGATATTGTTCTACATTTACGTCCTGATAAAAACAACACACCTACATTCCAACGCATAGACATTTGCTTTCCGCTTCTTAATACTTTAACATACCCCATATTATTTCCAACTGTACAGGAATGATGGAGTGCTACAATTTCAAGAATTAAAAAACAGCAGGCACAGAGACGATCACGTGTATCCATGAAAGAATATTTCTCCTACACATTCTCAGTAAGGGACGACTTTAATCCATTACCCAATGCAGGAAAGCTGACTCAACAATACATCGTTGATGTTTATGTTCGAGCGGAATCAAATGATCTGCAGTGGATAAAAAACAACCAGCCTTCACTTAGAGCCGATAAATACAAATCGCTGCTGGACTACATTAATCGGGATGCTGACATCATGGAGCACATTCCAATAAAATATTAATATATGCCAAACACTCTATTTGTTATTTCTATGCGCATCATCCAAAGCTGCACACTATTCTATATCTAATTCATACATCTCACTCTTTGTCATGTCCCAACGCCAGGGGTTGGCGAGCGAAGCGAGCAGGGGGCGGAGCCCCCTAGTGATGTAGATTACACAACCAAGTTTATGTATGCTACATGGGAGAATTTTGTGTTTTTTTGTTTTACTTGATTTTATATATTTTCATCATGATCTACATTCTGCTTTTCCCATTGCTCTGGTTATTTAATTCATTATTTGTGATGAGCATATTTGAGGGCCTGGAGCTGAAGGAGTTGCAGCCTTTCAGCATTCAGTGTTGTTTGCCCAATGTCTGCTCTGCTTGTTGTTAGTTGTCATTATTAGGATACGATTAATGGAGCAAACTTGTAGCGACCTCGGCTGAATGATGGTCAACTATCAGACTGATGGTTTATGAATGTTTATTATCGTTTCCGTAACCTTGTTTCATAAACACACCGTAAGAGCTATAAAAGGCAAAGTACAAATAAAAAGCATGTAAATAACATAAACATTCATAACCTTTGTCTTACATATAACAGAGAAATTAATACCTTGTTCACTTTTCAGCGAGATGCTTGTTTGTTAACTCCATATGTCGCCATTTTCTTTTCCTATTCCCGGCAAACTGCGCAATTAATTATGCAAACCAGGACACCCAATAACTTATCAAAATAAAAGTCACGCAAACGCTGCGATTCAAGCCCTGCTGAAGTATCATGTGTCCTTTACAAAACTAACCAGAATAAAGGCAAATTAATAGGAAAATAACAAAAGAGAGTTAAAGTATTTAAAGCTGTTGCAAATATATTTTTATTTCTAAATGTGTTATAAATGTAAAAATCATACTGTTGTCATTTTCTAAATGCAGAGTAAGTGAAGAAGAAAAAACAGCTGATTAAAGGAGATCAATTAGACGTAAAATAACTCCCTGAGTGTGAAACTGATTGGAACAAAAACCAGCAGCTACAAGGGGTCCCCAGGACTGAGTTTTAGGACCACCGTCTTAAGAGCAAGGTAAGAAACCAGATGGCTAATATCTCCTAGGACAGGGGTCCCCAACCACCGGTCCGCGACCCACTGCCGTCTGACAGCCGGGCCGCGAGAGAACTGCCGGCAATGGAGACTCACTCAGACTTTTCAGAGCGCTTGGCGGGCAGGGCTTTGCAGCAGTGCAGAGAGAGGAGAGAGACCGAGGTGAGAGAGTATTACAACAAAGTATTGTTACGGTCCCGACAGTTTCCCCATATGACACGAGTCTATAGAAATCGCGTTACTACGAAGTACATTCAGCAGATGCCTTCATTACAACAAAGTGACCTTGAAATGCCTGAACGAATCATCCACAGAGCAGTTAGATCTGTGGTCGCAGCTCAGATGTGCACGTTTGCACAACGATCCCCAAACAGAAACATTGTAAAAAAAATTCTTTCTTCAAACTTTCCTTGTACTGTTTTTTTTTTGCTGTTTTTGTTTTCTGTGGTTTTCAGTGATACCTTTTGCTTATTGCTTGTCAACATTTGAAAAACACCCATTGGAATTTAACTCATTGTCACCCTCCTATAGAAACGGCAGACACGAAAAAAACGATAACAGTGTTAATATTTGTGATGTGCAATCTGTTGGAATGGCAAATGCAAAGCATATGTCTTTGTTATATGCAAAAAAAGAAGAAAAATCTCAGGTTGCAAACGTATGCGAACTGCTTAATAACTTAATAATAATAGAAATGTTATGTAAATTGTGTATAAAACTGCCCCCCCCCCCCCCCAACCGGTCCATGGAAAAATTTGCATCTAATAAAGTGGTCCTTGCTGTCAAAAAGGTTGGGGACCACTGTCCTAGGAGACTCCTTTTATGTTAAGGACAATAAGAGAGAGCTAAAGACCGACATGAATGCTCAGATATGAATAGAAAACTGCAGTATGTCTAACGGTGTCCTTCACTGGAGTCTGGATTAAAGATGAAAGTTTATCTTCCAGATTTTGAGAAATCACATTAAAAGCTTTGTCTTACCCCAGCCACAATCTTTTAGAACAGGTGTTTTAAAATTCAGTCCTATGAGGGATGCAAGTTTTAACCTCAAGTGTTAGAACTGAATGTCATTTAGGCTGTAAAAAAATTGCTAAAAGTGTTAGTCCTGAGTGTCGCTCAGCCAATAATATAGATGCGAAGATAACTTGGGCTGTAAAAGTGCCAAGCATTACTCGGGCAACGAAATAGGCATGTCTTGCATAAGCGTCAGGCCCGTGCATTACCCGGGCACTGGTGTAGAATCTTTTCCTAGCCCCATGATGGCATCAGTGCCTCACATCAGCAGTAACAACAAGGTAAATCTATCTTCAGGCAGTTAAACTGAAATGGAACAGTAAAACTGAAAGTGATTCTGGGAAATCCAAAAGTGATGCTTGCAATTCTGTCACATTATTAGTACTATTTTAATTAATCATTATTATTATTCCTTGTATCATTATAATACTTTCTACACTTATGACTTTGTACTTTTAGTGTTTTGCACTTTTTACAGTAGAAAGATGTTATTTAATAAAAATGTCATTTTTCAAGCCAAACATTTTTTTGAGAAAAAATATAACATTAAGGAGGTTAATCCCATCAAATTTCTTTGTAATTAGGGGCATGATCTTTTCAGTCCATGCATAGACTTGGCATTACAGTATCTCCAGGAACGGTGCACCAAAGAAGAAAAAAATTGGGAGTGACTTCCCCTCGACTTTCTCATATACTAAGAAATAGGGGATGAGTCATTCATATGGGTAAACCAAAAAGAATGGTCATAGTATTAATATATGTTTAGGCATAAGATGTTATTTTTGATACTTTTATGGTTTCTTGCCACTGTATTAATTTTCAGGTAAAGTACCACTTCTGGTTAGTGGAAGTGGCCCAAAAGTTGATAGAAACTTCAGTTTTGAATGTAATATATGTATGTAAAATTTGGTTGACCTCATTCAAAGCATTCTCAAGTTAGCATGTTTACATACACACAGAGACACATAGACATAATTCCAAAAATGGCATTTTCGGACTCAGAAAAGTTTAAAATGTAGAGATTCATCAAAATCTTAAGATCAAATTTTTGGACGATTACAATACTTTCCCTACGAGAAAGTAAATTAGACTCAGGGAGATCTAAAACGCAGAGATTTATCAAAATCTCGAGGCCGAATTTTTGGACGATTACAATATTATCCCTATACTTTCTATACGAGAAAGTAAAAAAAAAAAGGAAAAAATTATTTGTTGTGCACAACAGTCCATGTAATAGACTGACTTCTTCCTGTGATAGAGGCCATTTTATCTGGTTTTCTCTGGAAGGGGAGACATTTGGAGCAAGATTATTATAGTTAATGAAAACTAAAATCAAAACTGAAACTATTTTTAGAAAATATTTTCATGAACTGAAATAAAATAATGATATACTAAAAATATTTTTAGTTTTAGTTTTTGAATGAATATTCTTGTCATTGGTGTTTAATTGTTGTAACTTTTAACTCTAAAACAGAAAGTAATCCATCACATGCCACCTGCATATATTACCAGAGTAACGGAGGGCAGGTGTTCACACAGCAATTGCGGTAACAAAGCAAGCTGAATACGAGCACGTAAAGCATGTGAAATAGAAAGCGATTTACTGTGCCACCTTTCTTTGCGCTTGTTGTACTGTATATCAAGATGTAATTCAAACGGCTGAAATAGGAATGTGCTGGTCAACAAAATCTTTTCCGTATGGACAGAAAAATAATGAGCAACATGTGCCAGCGTTTTGTTGACAATAATTCACCTACCACTTTGCATAGGAGAAATCCTTTCGGAAAATAAAACACTACTGATCGAGAGACTGACTAGGCCATCATACAAGATCATCATATTATCACTGACCAATCACTTTTGCTTTAAAAAAGTAATTTAACAACAAAGTGATACAGACCTTGTAAAATTCCTGAGTTGGCAATGTTTCCACTGAACTACAGGTAGGTAGGCAAAGAGAGGCTGCCAACTAGTGAAAAACTAAACATACTAATGTGTTTTTGTATTTATTCTATATTTATTAATTTATCTTTTTTTAGTTTATATTCACAGCTGAAAATACCCGATATTGTGAAAATAATCCAGGAGCAGAATTATGTTTTAAAATATTTATCCCCCTTTTTCCAATTTTTTTCTCTCTCTCTCAAAATAGATAGTTGAAATCGCCATATTCTTTTTGTTCTTAACATCAGCCATATCATACATAGTTCATACCAGGGATTTTTCCCGAATTGCATCCAAACCTTCTGGGATAGGCTCCAGGTTTCCTGTCATCCTGCTCTGGATAAACAGGTTTATGTAATGTATATATTATTCCTAATCTCAGATGCTGTCTCTTTTGTTTTGTGCCCGTCCATACACCTATTATATCTATCTATCTATCTATCTATCTATCTATCTATCTATCTATCTATCTATCTATCTATCTATCTATCTATCTATCTATCTATCTATCTATCTATCTATTACTTACTCTTGCTCTGCTCATTATTATTTTACTGTTCTTATGCATGTGCTATTCAAGTCTCACTGCCTTTCTTTTCAGGCCTGCAGGTGACAAAATTCTGTCTATATATTGTATGTGCCTGAGATGGAATCAGAGATCAATATTGTTGGTAGAAAATAAAAAGTGGAGATTTTTGAATGCAATATTGAAGGCATTCATTATAAGCACACTGTCTTGGAGTGACATATGTTGTGTGGTATAGACGTTTACAGTAAAAGAACCCTCAAACCTTAAAATTCACCTAAATTTCATTACAAATTGACCCATTTTAGCCAATAAATGGAAAAGATAAAAATTACCAACAATCAGTGCACATTTGTTCAGCACAAATAACGTAGAAAATATTTAATAAATTATAAAATTGTACAAAATTGTTCATATTCAGTATCTGATTTTGATTATACTTCCAGATAGTAAACCATTAAGTCTACAGTTCTGTCTGATTGTGACACAAAACTAAACTCCATAGTAGCTCTTTAACCATACCATAATTACTAAAACTAAAACTGAAACTAATAGATATAAAAATAAAATAGAAATGTCTTTGTGAAATAAAAACTAAATCAAAACTAAACATACACGATGATGGAAACGAAAACTAAACTGAATTTCCAAGTAAGGTCAGAAAAAATATAGAAATAAAAACTAATATGAAAAGACAAAACTATAATAACCAAAGTGGGCATTTCATCAAGTGTCTTCAACTTTCAGATCCTCTGATCTACAGGTAGAAGGGGTGAATATGTAAGTGACAGCACTCTCTCATGTCCTGGGGGTAGTATTAGAGTTGAATAGTTGATATACAAGCTCTCTACTCACATCTGTGTGACACAATTGAGAAATTTCAATCTGGTTATTCTATGCAAATTGTGGATGAAGCAGGCATTTATATGTGATAGACAGAGATCAACCTTTTTTTTTTCTTGCTATGTAATATTTTAGTCTTTTTTTAATGTTTAGGTTATTTAATCCTTTTTTGCTAATACACAGGTGGATAACACTGAGGTAGCTGCTGCTGCCCTTTAGCATTTGCCATAATTTGTATCTTTGCCTACTCTCCTTGTCATTAATTGTTAGTATTCAGACACAATTAAAAAAAAGGCTGCACAGAAAAAGTACATTAAAAGGAAAATGACAAAACAGCAATAGGCATGAGCTATGGGAAAAATCCTAATTTCTTACAAATATAAAACTTATGCTGCTTCACTTTTCTGAATATAAATCAAATAAAGGGTAAAAGGTCGGCTGATTAAATGGTAAGATTATTTAAAGGTAAATGTGAAATTGGGATACCATAGTCATAGGGGGACCCAGGACTGGACTTAGAACATGTTTTAATTTGTTAAAAGGCACAGAAAGTTCTGTATTGTCAGAATGACAATTCTACAAATTGAGTACCATCCACTTAATCAAGAAATATAGTAGAGGCTGGCATTTGAACAGTTTTCATGTTGTCTGACATTCTTGTTCTTTTCCAATGTGAAAACTCCACACACAGCCATGTGTAAAACCTGAGGTAGCAGCACTAATCGGTGCATGGATGTAATCTATATGTAAAAATAATGTTTTCTCAGAGAAAATAAGAAATAACAATGCAACAATCAATTAAAATCTGGTTTTGGGCTTCGTACATACATACATCCTCAAACACGTTTTGTCCAAGTAAAGGCCGCAGAGGTGTCAGTGAAACCTATCAGTACAAAATCCTAGATAAAGTGAAAGTCAACTGCAGGGCTCATATACAGTATTGGACCAATTTAGAGTCACCATTTAACCTAACCATTATGTCTTGTGGATGTAGTAAGAAAACTAAGGTACAAAGGAGATACCTTTCCACATGCAGGGAGAATTGTAGAGTTTTCCCAGAGAGCAACAAGATACCAGTTCAAACTGGGAGCAATGGACCTAAGGGACAACAATGTTAGCCACTGCACCACTCTGCTCCTTCTTCTTTGAGCTTCATGTTTCCCCCTGTTTCAACAGGCAAAGTAGTTGCCAATCAGCTTATTATTTTTCTTGTATCATCTGCCATTTATGAAAAGTTCCAAAGAGCATTTCCACCAATCATACCAAACCCTTTTCCAAGTCCACTTAATCCTGAGCAGAATCATGGGTTCCAAAGATCATCTGTGATTAAGTTTGTTTTAAATACACTTTCCTCATTTTGGCCTATTTATTCTTAATCTTTTAAGACCTAAGGAATATGCCTGAAAAAGCTGCCTTGAAAAAGTGAAGCTGGTCTCTATGGGTCCGTCATCTTCAAGCTAAGATCTTAACTAACAGAGCAGAATATATTATGTGCAACAAAGTTAAAAACTAAATCCCAGCTTTAAGATTTAACATACGATTTGTCAAAGGATTCTGCTCTTGAAACTCTGTTTACTTTATACTTGCTCTCATTATATAATAGTATTCATCACAACAATGTTAGCTCTCATTGCTCATCTGATGATATCCTTTATACATACTGTACAGTATCCAAATACCCTGATGACTTGAAACCAAGAGTATCAACAAGCAGGCACACTGCATAGAAGAGATAAAACATTAAATGGCAGTTCATTTTCTATTTCCTAATAGTGAAAAATACTGTGAACAAAATCACAGTAATCGTAGCCATCAAAAATAATAATTAAACATAGACAGGTTTGGCCTAAAAACTAAAGCACTGTTTTGTTGACAATGACTTGAAATGTGCTTAAACAAGTATCTAAAATAAGGGTTATTAAATATGTTCCTATATACTTCATGATTGTTTTATATTTCATTAATAAATGATGTGAATTATTACTATATTATTCTACAATATACTTGGTGGACACCTTTACCCAGAGCGGCTTACACTTAACATCTACAGTAAAATGTTTTGTTGCTACCCTAGGTTTTGTGGTCTTTCAAAGTCTTCAGATAGGGCCTCTCATGCAAGAAGTTGGAAAGACTCTAATAAACACTAATACAGCAAACTTCATGGTGGCCCTTCATTGGAGAGAGTGTTTCTTCAGGCAGCCAGGAAACATTTCAGACAAAGGATTTTCTGGTAGCTGCTTCCCTGCAGAACTTAGTGCGTCCTGAATGACAGAAGTCTACTAAGACGAGTTCTCCATTTGAGCGCAAACAAGAGGGACAAACCAAAGTATTATCTCTTAAAGAGTTTATTTTTTTGAGAGAGACTGGAGGCACCAAAATTTCTAGCTTTCTACCATTTTGATTCCATTCTTCACATTTGCAGTAACAGTTACACTTGCTAAAGTTTTTAGTTGCTGGTGATTTTTTTGCTTGTTTGTTGAGGAGTTGTGTGTTGTGCTGCTTAACCTCTTTATGTGAACTAGTCAAAGTGTTTGCCCTTTTGGTGGGTGTATGTATGAGTAGGTTTGTGCATGCAGGTACACGTGTGTGTGTGTGTATGCGAGGTGCCACGTTTACCACCAGAGGGAACTCCTGAGAGTAGGTAGTGCAGTGTTGTTGCACCAGAAGTGCTCCTGGGACCAGCATAAAAGGAGCTACGTCACCACACTTGGGAAGTTGAACTTGGGTGTGGAGGAAGGATAAAGCTTGCCAGGGAAGAATGGAAGAGAAAGAAAAGAAAACAATATGTATGGTGGAACATGAAACCTGTTTGAGGTGTTCTACTCATTAAGCATAAAGATAAGTACCTTGTGAACTATGTAATTGTGTCTGCGGTTTGGGGTCTGAGATGCCCCCTACTGGCTGCTGGGAAGGAGGATGGTTCCTTAAGTAGACAGGAGGCCAGGCATATGCCACCACAAGAAACAGGGCAAAGATCATCCTATCTCACCCAGAAGACAGGCAGAAGATGCCTATGCCAGAATGGATACACTGGCGCCCCGGCTGGGTTAAATTCAGGAACAATACCCGTTCAGGTGGTCCATATAATAGGACTGGGAAGGACAATCGATTCGGTACATTTCCTTCACAGGGATGTTAGGTGGCAGCTGGTTTAAAGTTCCCACATGGACTCCCACAGGGCATGCTGGAACCTGTAGTCCCTTGATACAGCCCTGTGGTGTTCTGTGGGGGCTGGTAGGAGGAGCTGAAGGGGTTAACAATCCCTATATTGTAGTGTGACAGTGCAGGTTCTACTCCATGCTCCCATTTAGGCTTCTGGGGAGCTCTCGCTCTCACTCACTCATGCACCAGCTTTCTCCAACCTGTCGCCTTCTTCTCCCTTAACCTCTGTTCCAGTTCTTCCTCTTTTCCGACTCCCCTATCCACCTTGCGTTTCTACTATATATTACGGGGACATGGATCAGGTGTGTCAATTAGCAGGTCCCGGCATCAATTACGGATGCGGACGACTCCTCACCTGTGCACTTAAGTGAGGACTGCCCGCATCACGAAGCTCCCGGGAACCACTCTGGCCACACTACCACATCCCCTCTAAGCTGCGATCATCTATTAAAACTGGCCTTTTCAATTTGTGCTGTGGACCCACTATACCACTTGTAGGACTTCCCACTGACTCGAAAGTACTTCCATCGGGCTATACACTAGCACTGGAAGTACTTCTGGATCTAAGATAAAATAGATAACTCCAGGTGAGTTGGAGTCGGGTGGAAGTGGACAAAACTCGCCTTGGAGGTGTAGAGGAGGAGTAAAGAGGGAGAAACTGAAGAGAATTGTGCTTATTGTGTTATTGGAACCTTTGTGGAAGGTAACTGTGATCATAAACCAGTTTTATTTTAATGGGACTAGTGTCAATGAACTTGTGTCTGGGGTTTGGGGCTCTCTGGCACCCTCTGGTTGGGAGCAAGCTAGAATACCAACACATCACGTAGATTCATGCATCAGAAAACTCTCAAAACTATATGAGTACTATCTGGCACTCAAGAAGAACAGAACACAGCAGCAGGAAAGTGACAGAATGAAAGAAAACATGTTCCAAGGTGATCTTCAAGAGCTGTTTGATATTGTCGCACAGGGAGCAGTAACAGAAATGAAGAATAAAGAAGATGGGGAATTCTGCAAAGACAAGACATATTTTCTTTTATAAAAGAACATGCTAAATGTTGTAGACCTACAAGTGTGGAACAGTTTTCTGTTCTTCAGATCACCTGACATAACATTTAATGGTTACTGTAAGTTTTTGTTTATTTTTATTTACATTTTTTGGGTTTGTAATAAATTTGATAAAGAATAAAACTAGACTTGTGGAGAACTTGAATATTTTTGGACGACCCTAGTATATAATATACCACATGTTTTTGAAGGAAACTGACTACTTTTTAAAAATAAACGTACTATTAAATTGATTTAAAGATATAGCCAATAAATGAATTCTGTCACAAATGGCTAATATTGCTTGAAATGACTGATTTATAGTTTATTACTCACATATGACTGCAAAACCCCATTTTCAGCTGCCATTAGTCCAGCTGTTAGTAAAATCTCTTAGCTCACCCTTAATCATGTGTAAATGTTAATTGTCTATTAGAGAAACTATTTTAATTGTGTTGGTACGGCCAAATCATGTTATTCTGCTCAGTAAAGCTAGTAAATTGTCTTTACTTGGGTTGCAAGGTACTGGCAAACCTAAAGTTGAGTTCTGGGATCAAAAGTGACCAACATTAAACAGCTTTCTCAAGAAACATGCCAGTCAATTATTTTGTAAAATGAAGGGTTTTCCATTCAACAGATTGCCAAGAAAAATGTCTAAAACTGTCTTAAAAGAAGAAGGGAAAATTGATGTAACCAAAATAAAAAAAAAAAAGAGAATAGCCCAGATACTCAACTGCACAAGAAGATAAGGACATTAGAGTCTGCCGTTGGAGAAACAGAAACCTAAGCAGGTCCTCAGTTTACTGCTTCCTGAAATACACACAAAGTACTGGTGTCGACTGCAACAGTGGAAAACTGATTCCAAGTTGGTGGTCTTAGAGGCAGAGTTTCAAAGAAAAAAAACATTTCTGAAGAAAGAAAAGGTTAAAATAGGCAAAAGAATACAGACATTGGATGGTAGAGGACTCAGTGTTTTTGTGGGTGTGAATAAAGTAATAGCCTGCTACAGTATCTCAAAATTTGGTAACCCATCTAATATTGATCATAATTTAATTTTTTTTTTTCAAGCAACATATTCATTTTATTCAAACATTTTCATGTTTGTTTACATATTATGTCATTTTAACTTTGCTTTTCTGACCTTATTTTTATTCTCTGCATGGCACTTCTAGCTTTATAAATAAGTAACCTAGCAGGGATGGCACATGCTTATGTAGCACCTGACTTGAAATTGACATCATGACAGTCATTCACACTAAAAGATAATGATTTATTAAGCCAAACGTTTCTGTTACAGATATCTTTTGAAACTACTTTGATGAAAGGGTTGTAGGTAGCCAGTGTCTGAATGGCAAGCTAGTTCATTACAGGCTATATTTAGCATGTCCAGGACCTTTGAGTCTCCAAATAGCCAAATATGTAAGAAAAACATTCTACGAACAATTGCACTCCAAATTTAGCTTGGTTATCAATATATTTTTTCCACTATCTCCACCTTAGAAACTTTTCTAAATGAAATCTTCCCAGTTTTCCTCACCTCCCACCTATTTCTATTCCAGAATAGATTTTGTACAGACTTGAAGAAGACTCAGACAGCATTTCTATAATATATAAACCCATTTTAAAGTCCCTTCCTTTTAAAGATCCCATAGTACACAGGGAATAGGATCTCTTACTCAACATTTCAGAAAAGGAGTGGAAGGCAGCCATGAACAGAATTCTGTCGAGCTCCATATGTGTAAACCATTCCATTATTCAATTTAAAATCTTTTATCAAGCACATCTGTCTGTCTTGTTTAAAATTGTCTAAAATGTTTCCAGGGCAAGGTCCAACATGCGAACGTTGCAATCGAGCTCTAGCCTCATTAGGCCACTGTTGTGTATTCAGCCAGTACAAACAGCACGTAGTCTCCTTTACCAAAATCCTTTTTAATGACCAACTCCAAGTCCACCCAACGATCCTCTTCCCTCTTCTCCTCCTCCCCTCCATGCATACTGCCCTCTACTGAACAGAGCAGGAACACCACAGCCACATGTTTTCGCCGTACACCAAATTAACATCATTCTGGACAAAAACCTTTAAATCAGACAGCCTTGGTGTCACAATTACTCGTAATCCATTAATAGCTGTGACTGGTGTACCCATCCCAGATGGGCTTAAAGTGGAGAATGACAAACAAACTGTAATTGCCTTTACTTAACTATTAGCACGTAGACTTATCTTGGTCAACTGGAAGAATCCTAATCCACCTCTTTTAAGTCAGTGAGTAACTGATGTTATATACTATTTAAAATTGGAAAAAATCAAATTCTCACTTAGAGGATCTGTTCAAAACTTTTTTAAAACCTGGCAGGATCTAATCAATAACATTTTAGAATAAGCATTTTTACTGGGGAAGAGGGCTCATTTCTCTCTTTACTACTCTAAACGTTTTACTCTGTTGGCCTTCTTCTCTTTCTCATGGGTGGGTATTTGAGATGAATTTAGTTTTGTTATGTTTGACTTGTTACATGTTACATGCTTTTAATAAATTCAAAGAAAGATAAAAATAATTACAGTATCTGACAACAAATTTATACAGATGATGTGCAGACTCCACAAAGACAGTGATTGGGACAGGATTACAAACCGGCCTTGTGAAGCAGTGGGCAACTTCACCAAAGTTTGGGAAAAACTTTCTGTATGAATTTGTAAAGTGATTCTTAATGTGTCTGCCTGTTTGACTAAAATATTCTGTACCTATCATTCCCTGCACAGTAACCTAAGGAATGATGAAATAATGACAATAAATACTTTATATTTTGTTTTCAGTAAGTATGTATATACAGTAAAAGCAGTTCCTTTTCAGATATACTGTAGATATGTAACAAGGATTTCACCTGTTAAACTATTTCGGGATCTCTGGGTATAAAAAGATACAAGTGTGTTGAAGGCTAAACCATTTATCTGTATGCTGTGCACACTGGTGTGTTCCTTTACTGTGTTATACAAATGAACAAAACTTATTAATGATCATTGTTTTGTTATATTCTACAGGCTTTTCATAGTTATCTGACCTCTGCATATGACAGGCACCATCAAGCTTGTTGTAATTAAGGACATCCATCATCAATTTATTAATAATGGTGATTGCGACTATTCTTTATTTAAGATATTAATTTCCCTAACATTCAATATTTCGCCCAGCTAGATTGGGTCAATTGGCGATTTCCTACCACAGGAACTTTTTTCAGGAACCAATGACTCTTTAGAAACGCAGGACCTTTTGTAACATTCCCAGCAGAGGCCATTTGTAGTTCCTGGTACTTTTTAGCTCCTACTCCGATGTGTGCACTTTTTGTTCAACCAGGAACAAAATGTGTGGTGCTCAGATGATAAATTATGCTGATTGGCTGACCACAAGCAGTGGCACCATCTTACATATCTGTTAGTAGCTTGCCCAGTTGGGACTGGGTGGTCTTTTGGCATTGGAACCCCTGCAGATTTTTTTTTCTCCAGCCTAAATGTTTTGTTTTTGTTTTTTTACGTACTCTTCACCATCTGATTTTATCATCTTTAGACACTTACCTTATACCAGTGTATATAAGAATGCTACTCTTCTACTTGATATTTATCTGTTTTTTTAAGATCGTTTAGATTTGTTTTTTCTTTGTTATTTATTCTTTAATGCTATTGCCTAATCTTATTGGTTTTTCTTTTCTTGCAACTTTCTCTTTGGCATCTTGTAAACCACTTTGAGCTATATTGTTTGTATGAAAATCCATCCATCCATCCATCCATCCATCCATCCATCCATCCATCCATTTTCCAACCCACTGAATCCGAACACAGGGTCACGGGGGTCTGCTGGGGCTATATAAATAAATGTTGTTCTTGTTAGACTTTGGAGTTATCTGTGAAGGTGGAGTGCTGCACTTCACACCACATTTCTCTTTAAAGCTGCCTCCTTGGTGTGCCGCTCCATAGACAATATCAACACAATAATCTCCCCAGTAAAGACACAATCACTTGGAAGAAGTAAAATGGGGGTTTCCCCTGTGAACACCCAGTCTCCCAATCATGCCACACGTTGCACCACATCACTCCTCATAGCTGCCTCCCTGGTGTACCACACTATGAACCGTATTGAAGCAATAATCTACCCTGTGAAATCGTGTCACACTCTGCATTACATCTCTCCTCTTTGCATTTCATATATTTTGCATAAACGTCGCAGTTCTTGTTGTGTGGTGGGAACACAACACGTGAAAGTGGCCCAGGACCTAAACTGTACAGCAACTCATTAGTTTCTGAAAAGAATGTTTCTGTGGTGGGAAAATATGTAACAGCTTAACTATAAAAGACTAAACCTACATAAGGTCTTACCTTCAGCTATTGAAGAATATTCTTGCAAGAATGTCTAAATAAACTCCCAATGTTTTGGCTCTTCTACTATTACTATTTCTACTCCCTCACAGGTGGCGCAGTGGTAGTGCTGCTGCTTTGCAGCAAGGAGATTGTAGGTTCGCTTCCTGGGTCCTCCCTGTGTGGAGAGTGCTTTGAGTAGTGAGAAAAGCGCTATATAAATGTTAAAAATTTATTTATAAAGAATTTTATTTTCTTTGTCCATTTTGTAATGTAGAATAGTTTATCTAATATATATAAAGCAGAGTGGATGTATGTTTGTTTGTCCACCATATAAATCTGCACCGGGCGTCCGATTGCCACCAAACTGGGCATGGGGCTCCTTTGTGACCAGGAGGAGGTCATGGGGTATGGGGTTTGTTTGGGAAAAATGTTCGGGGTGAAGCGCAGGGCACCTTTTCACATGTCCCCATACTTATCATCGACAAGATGGCCGCACGTTGCAGCAGACGTTAACGCCGGCGCCATCTAGCAGTACATTTGGTCCCTGTGCATCCCCCTTTACCAATGTTTCTTTAAATTGCCAAGAGATGGCGGAAGTGTCCAAGCATCAGAAGGCCGACTGCTTTCATCACGTGAAAGGGAACTGCCGTATGGACGTAAAACATGAACGACCCAGTGCGCGTGACTGGCTTTCCGTATTTGTGATGCTATTTGCTCGCTTTCCGACTCACAGTACGATTCCAGTCTTGCTCTTTCTGAATGAATGGTACTATTTGTTCGCTTTCAGACGTTTTTAAAATAACGTACATTCATCTCACTCTGGTGCTTATTCCGTATGTAATACCATTTAACACATTATAATTGTCCTGCTTTTCGCTAATATACCCATACCAACGAAAAAAAGACGTAGCATTAGAAAGTCCACTTCCGATGCCACAAAAAAGTCTATTTCAAGGCCGTCTCAAACATTTGGCAAGACGTCAAGATGTTTTCATACCAAGAAATCCACTGATTCCGCTTATTCCGTTCGTAATACTATGTAACACATTATAATTGTCCTGCTTTTCCCTAATATACCCATGCCACCAAAAAAAAAACCGTAGCATTAGAAAGTCCACTTCCGATGCCACAAAAAAGTCTATTTCAAGGTCATTTCAAACATTGCCCAAGACGTCAAGATGTTTTCATACCAAGAATTCCGCTGATTCCGAATGATTTACCCTTTGATTTCAAACATTTGGTCCCTGTGCATCGCTCTTTACCAATGTTTCTTTAAATTGCCAAGAGATGGCGGAAGTGTCCAAGTATGAGAAAACCGACTACTTTCATCACGTGAAGGGGAACTGCCGTATGGATGTAAAACGTGAACGACCCAGTGCGCTTGACTGGCTTTCCGTATTTGTGGTGTTATTTGCTCGCTTTCTGACTCACAGTACGATTCCAGTCTTGCTCTTTCTGAATGAATGGTACTATTTGTTCACTTTCAGACGTTTTTAAAATAACGTACATTCATCTCCCTCTGGTGCTTATTCCGTATGTAATACCATTTAACACATTATAATTGTCCTGCTTTTCGCTAATATACCCATACCAACGAAAAAAACACATACCATTAGCAACTCCACTTCCGATGCCACAAAAAAGTTTATTTCAACGCCGTCTGAAACATTGCGCAAAACGTCAAAATGTTTTCAGACCAACAATTCCGCTGATTCCAAATGATTAACAGTTTGATTTCAAACGGCTACACTTTCCTGGTCATTTCAGTTTTGCTATGTGAATTAATAAGGCTCAAGGGCAATCACTCAAAGTTCATTTTGGAAAATCCATCCTTTTCACACAGACAACTCTACGTGCCATGTTCTACAGTGGGCAATCCTCAGAATTTGTTCATTTTCACACCACAAGAAAAAAAAATATACAGTGTATCCAAACGCTCTTGAATGACCACTTATCCATATTACTAACCGAGAATGCTAAACCGGATGATGGACGCAGGCACATCCGGCAATGGGCCGTAGCTGCAAAAAGACGTACTGCGCAGGCGCAAAAAGAGTCCGCGAGGGTCGGCTGAGGAGCCGAGAAAGGCGGATAGAAGAGGGCGAGAGAGGCGGATGAGGGGCCGCGAGAGGCGGACAAGACCACAGAAAAAAGGAGTGAGCACAGGAAAAATTGAGAAATGAGGCGCAAAGAGCACCGAAAAAAGGAAACGGCACATAAAAAAGTATTCAAACGCAAGCAAAGCACGAAACACATTGCACACGAAACTAGACCCAAAAAAAAAAAAAAAAAAAGAGTCTCGCGCACAACAGCAAGGCACCCCCCCCCCCCACAGGCACCGGACGGGACACACACCAAGAGGGGGATTCAACAAGCCCATGGAACACAAAAAAAAGAACACAAAACCACCCCACAGACCCTTCAAGCAAGGGACGGGACACACACAAAGAGGGGGATTCAACAAGACACAGGAACACAAAAAGAAAGAAGACGCTTGCGCGACAACAATCCTCAACCCCGCCCCCCCCCCCCCCCCCCACACACACACACACACATCCATAAGAAGTGACACCCAAAGCCACATATTCTAAAGTGAACATCAACACCTTCACACTAGACAGCATAGGTGTCAGCATTGATGGATCTCCTTACAATAAAGCACTATTAACCGTTCAACTGCAAAAAAAGAAACATATTAACAGTGACTGCGATCCTTCTTATTACTTATCCATATTTCGCATGCTGAGAAAGAAACAAGTCATGAATACACGGTCACGGGTACAAAACGAAAAGGAAAGGATAACAGGAACAAACACACGAAAACGAAAGAAACAACAAAATAGATGGCTATGCAGCATAGGTGGATCTCATTACAATAAGGCACTATTAACCGTTCAACCGCAGAAAAGGCTCCATATTAACAGTGAGTGCAATTCTCCTTATTACTTATCCATATTTCTAAAAGAAAAAATGTCTCGACTCCAAAAACGCAAAGCTCAACTAAAGCTTCTAACTAACGATGTACCTAAAAGTAAAAACTTTATGAACTGCATTAGATCCTACAATAGTTCATTTGCTTTTGCATCTACCGGAGTAAATATCAGGCCACCAAAAGGCAATGGCCCATACTACTTTCGCATATGTGCACAAATACTGCATCGCATTGGAACAGTGCACCCTGAAACAAATCAACAACGCAAATATGCACAAATCTACATCCTAGATCCACATGACGCAAACTATCAATCAAAGTGCTGCATCGCAACAGGCACGGATTCAAAACGAAACACCTCCCGTCTCAGACATACGTTAATGGCAGCGAAGGCTACAACGGGCTTCTCACACAGCACAGGCAAATCGATTAGAGCTCCAAAACAACACGTCCCAAATACTACACATGCAACAACGCGCCTCTCAAACGGCACAAGAAAAACATACACCAGTAAAATTCATTCGGATTAATGAATGTCATTTGCAATCATTGTCATTCAGTTCACTTCCCTGAAGAAACAACTGGAAATACAAGTTATACATTTACACGTTGTTGTCAAAAGGGTCAAATTAGACTGCCTTCTTTACATTCATATACTGAATATCTACAGAGGCTTATAACTGACGATGTACCTGAAAGTGAAATCTTTATCAACTACATTAGATCCTACAAATCGGTATCCACTATGAACATTAACGGTGGCACTGCACATGACATCCGTCTTGAAAAAATGTTGTTTATTGATGAATGTTCAATGGCATGAAGTCACTTACTCAACACCATTCATAAACTTCTACAAACGTTTATGAATAATAATATTCGATTTGAAGGAAAGGTACTTTTATGAGGAGGAGATTTTAGACAGTGATTAGCTATTCTTCCAGATGCCATGCACTCAGCTATTGTTCAGTGCACCTTAAAATACGCAGACAATTGGCATTGCTTTCAAAAGATACAGTTAGTAAAAAAGATACGATGTCCAGAACCAGATCATAACAATTGCTTATTACAACTGAGAGATGGTACACTCACCAAAACAGCTGGACTTCAGGCACATATTATTACAATTCCTCAAGCCTTTATCTGCGACAACTTAGTTACAGAGACATTTCGAACAGCAATCTCATTAGACCAAATGCCCCTTTTAACACAACGCACTATATTATGTCCAAAAAATATTAATATGGAAAACATTAATACCCAAGTCATTCCATTACTTCCTGGAGAGACACAACTCTTTCTAAGCTCTGACAAACTTGACTCTGATCACAACAATAACCATCTTAAATGACCTTACAAGTTCTGAGCTGGAATTACCTTTTACACTTAAACGGCGTGTACAAAGAAATTTTCAAATAAACCTTTACACTGTGCCACACACTTTATTGTTTGCTTTCTATTTGCATCATCTACACCGTCACACTATTCTATATCTCATTCATACATCACGCTCTTTGTCATTCCCAACACCAGGGGTTGGCGAGCGAAGCGAGCAGGGGGCAGAGCCCCCTAGTATTACCTATTACAATAAAATGTCAATCAGAAAACTGTTTGTTCAATTTCTATGTTCTGTTTCTTTCATTTGGGAATTTCACCAGTTATAGATTCCCGGGCAATGCTGGGTACTCCTGCTATTCTCTATAATGTAGATCATTGCCCTGACCATATACAGTGGTGTGAAAAACTATTTGCCCCCTTCCTGATTTCTTATTCTTTTGCATGTTTGTCACACAAAATGTTTCTGATCATCAAACACATAGATAGATAGATAGATAGATAGATAGATAGATAGATAGATAGATAGATAGATAGATAGATACTTTATTAATCCCAATGGGAAATTCACAATTACAAATTACAAATACATTTAACCATTAGTCAAATATAACACAAGTAAACACAAAATGCAGTTTGTAAATGGTGGTTTTTATTATTTAGGGAGAAAAAAAAATCCAAACCTACATGGCCCTGTGTGAAAAAGTAATTGCCCCCTGAACCTAATAACTGGTTGGGCCACCCTTAGCAGCAATAACTGCAATCAAGCGTTTGCGATAACTTGCAATGAGTCTTTTACAGCGCTCTGGAGGAATTTTGGCCCACTCATCTTTGCAAAATTGTTGTAATTCAGCTTTATTTGAGGGTTTTCTAGCATGAACCGCCTTTTTAAGGTCATGCCATAGCATCTCAATTGGATTCAGGTCAGGACTTTGACTAGGCCACTCCAAAGTCTTCATTTTGTTTTTCTTCAGCCATTCAGAGGTGGATTTGCTGGTGTGTTTTGGGTCATTGTCCTGTTGCAGCACCCATGATCGCTTCAGCTTGAGTTGACGAACAGATGGCCGGACATTCTCCTTCAGGATTTTTTGGTAGACAGTAGAATTCATGGTTCCATCTATCACAGCAAGCCTTCCAGGTCCTGAAGCAGCAAAACAACCCCAGACCATCACACTACCACCACCATATTTTACTGTTGGTATGATGTTCTTTTTCTGAAATGCTGTGTTCCTTTTACGCCAGATGTAACGGGACATTTGCCTTCCAAAAAGTTCAACTTTTGACTCATCAGTCCACAAGGTATTTTCCCAAAAGTCTTGGCAATCATTGAGATGTTTCTTAGCAAAATTGAGACGAGCCCTAATGTTCTTTTTGCTTAACAGTGGTTTGCGTCTTGGAAATCTGCCATGCAGGCCGTTTTTGCCCAGTCTCTTTCTTATGGTGGAGTCGTGAACACTGACCTTAATTGAGGCAAGTGAGGCCTGCAGTTCTTTAGACGTTGTCCTGGGGTCTTTTGTGACCTCTCGGATGAGTCGTCTCTGCGCTCTTGGGGTAATTTTGGTCGGCCGGCCACTCCTGGAAAGGTTCACCACTGTTCCATGTTTTTGCCATTTGTGGATAATGGCTCTCACTGTGGTTCGCTGGAGTCCCAAAGCTTTAGAAATGGCTTTATAACCTTTACCAGACTGATAGATCTCAATTACTTCTGTTCTCATTTGTTCCTGAATTTCTTTGTATCTTGGCATGATGTCTATCTTTTGAGGTGCTTTTGGTCTACTTCTCTGTGTCAGGCAGCTCCTATTTAAGTGATTTCTTGATTGAAACAGGTGTGGCAGTAATCAGGCCTGGGGGTGGCTACGGAAATTGAACTCAGGTGTGATACACCACAGTTAGGTTATTTTTTAACAAGGGGGCAATTACTTTTTCACACAGGGCCATGTAGGTTTGGATTTTTTTTTCTCCCTAAATAATAAAAACCATCATTTAAAAACTGCATTTTGTGTTTACTTGTGTTATATTTGACTAATGGTTAAATGTGTTTGATGATCAGAAACATTTTGTGTGACAAACATGCAAAAGAATAAGAAATCAGGAAGGGGGCAAATAGTTTTTCACACCACTGTACCTAGAAATTGTATGGACTGGTAGAATATTATCTTATGGTACTCCTGCATTCTTTTAGAACAGGCCTCTCTCTGTGATCTTGCAATTATTGCCCAGGTTTCAATAGTTGAAATAGTTGAGTGATATTTTGCCACATACAGTATTTGAGATGCCCAAGTATTCTAAGCTTTTAACTTTAGACTTAAAACTTGCTAACGTAAACACTTCAAGCAATAAATGTGAACAGTTTAGCTAACACTTCACAACTTCCAGTGCACACCTCCAACCAGTTGTCATTAGGCAATTACTGTACATCAAACCCTGCTCTTTATCAATCCAGGCCCTCCCTGTGTAGCCCCTGGCAAGTAAAGCTCAAAGTCATCCGATGAGGCATAAAAGCTCAAAGCCAGCCCTGAGATGACAACTGAACTGGGATTGATATGAAAACTAAGTGATGACTGTTGTACCCATGAGATATGTGGCCACATTGAAGACAGCTAATTCCCTGTGAATTCAAAACGATTATTCTAGATCAAATGCCAGGAATGTATTTTCCTCCTGTGGGACTTTTTGTTTTTCTCTCTTCCTTAGCTGATGTTAAAATATTCATTGAGTTTTAACAGACTGTTGATCTTTTGATCCTTTTGACAGAATTCTAAATAACCTACAGTACCTGCAAATGGTGTCATTTTTAAGAGAAGTTTACTTTTGATCTTTATTGATTTTTTTTATAATATACTTATTTGAAATTTAGTAACTAAAAACTTATTATTATGGAAAAAAGTGGATGGGCAACTCTTTGCAAACTTTTGAGTCTGCTGGATAGATGACCTCAGTCCTGATTTTTATTCTAAGTGACTTGAGTTTGCACATTAGACATTGTCTATCACTATATTGGAAACAATCTTTTGATCAAATGGTCAGCATCCAATCAAAAAACTTTGGGCAAAGTGGTAACTTCCTAAAATACAGTAGATGTGCTGGTGAAACAGACAGGATGGTGTAGTAGCTTAAATCTCTGCACCTTAATTCCCATGGTTGTAAATTTAATCAGGTGATGCTGCTAGAATGTAAAAGATGGCTCTGGAAGGGGCACAAAAAGTTCTTGTGAGGGCCTGAAAAACGTATGAGAAAAGCGCTTTCACTTAACTGAGTCTGTGATAGCCTAATAATAAGGTAACATCCAGCGGACCGCTCTGAAGATGAAAAGGGCATGATGCCTGAGAGTTAACGGTCTCTTATACGACGACATGGAGTGCTGTATTCCACAAGATTCAAGATGATTTAACATTGCTTTTTGTATGCTTGAAAATTCAAGAATGTGACTTGAGACTTTTGGAGGAGAGAATAAGTAGGAGCCCCGTGCAGAAGACAGCAATGACTGGTGCATCACGGACAGAGAGTGCAACAATGGGAAGACGGTCAGAGATATTGACCATGTCACATGTGGATGAACAGCGTGAAAGTAGCTGTGTCCAGTTCCCAGTGTGTATTAGTTTATGGGGCACATCTGACACAAGTTTTTCCAATGGTTATGTTGTAATTTGTGAACAAGTTCACCACAGACTTCCGGTTGGGTGAATGTGGACGTGTTTGTCTGCCGCTTCCCGTTTTTGGAAATTTTTTTTTTTTGGAATCTTTTCTTTTTAACGTGATGCCCTGTTTTTTCTTGTGTGCGTATTTGGGACTTTCTGAAGTTTTTCTGAACTTCATGGAGACCCACGAATGTTGGAGATCTGTCTGTGGTTGTTCCGCAGTCTTCGTTAAAATCTCGCTGCCCATCACAAGTGTAGCACAAGTCCGGCATTTAAAACAAATGCTCATGCTCTTATAGAGTCATAACTTTTATGACAAGCAAATAGCTAGATACAATGCAACTCGTCAAGGCTTTTATGAATACAAATGAACTTCATAACGTGCATGAAAACCCCACAAACCAAAAAAAACACTAGTGAAATAATGAATAAAAAAAATCTATAAACAAACAGTGTGACAATAACACAAAGCAAGTCAATCTAACAATATATTATGAAAAGAGTAAAGAAAAAACGTGACAAGCCCCCTTGTATCTAAAAAACAAAACTTACAATTAGTTACAACATGTTGACTCTTAGTATACACTGTGATGGACGACCAGCTACGGACTCCGGTCGCCACCCCCAGGCCGCTAGGAGGAGCCCTCCGGACAGCAGGATGGTGCCCCGACTTCCAGCAGGGCCTCATGGACTTTGTAGTTTATACACACAGCCCTGCTGGATACCTTGGGGGCCACCGGGAGTCGCTGTAGGGGGGCTAGTGGGCTCTTGCGTGCCCTATAACCCGGGAGTGCGTCACAGTCATGTGACTGGAGGAAACGACGTGCTCCCGGGATGAAGAAGAGGACTGTTTGCCCTGATCCGGAAGGAAACGGACTTGTGGGTTGTGCCAGGAACCACTTCCGGGTCAGGGGCTATAAAAGGACTGTGGGAAGCCCAGTACACTGAGCTGAGCTGGGAGGTAGGGTGGCAAAGTGTCTGGGCGAGGAGGAGAGAGTATTGTGTATTGGTTTATTGAGAGTTTATTAATTATATGAGTGTGGAGTGGAGGGTGCTTGGTGCACTGTATAACAGAGAAATAAATATTAGTTATACTTTTACCTCGTGTTCAGAGTGGTACCTGAGGGTTCAAGAGGTAGACAAAAGCCTCTACTGTTACACTGGCGTAGTCGGCAGGAGTCTCTGGCTGTCCGTTGGCAGAGGATCTGCGTTAACAATAAATTGTGTTGTAGCAGAGAACCCTAGGAAGGTCCCTCTTGAAACCGCGGAGGTGAAAACCCCACCCGCGACAGAGAGCGCTGCAACTGCAAGCCTTCGGACCGTGATGGGAAAGAAATCCAAAAAGAAGAATGGGTGAGCCCAAAACATACAGAACCTTGCAGAAATGTGGCCACCGGAGGACGCCGCGATGCTGTGGTCTTACCTGACGGGTCCTGCGGAAGCCAGGGAAGAAATCGACGCTGTGAGAGAGCACTGGCTAAGGCAACAGCCAAGCAGTGAAGAGAGGACTGTGCTGGAGCCTGAAACAATCTCTCATAAGTCGGAGGTATGTGTCGCGATAAAGCCCGAAGCGCAAAGAACTGTATTGTCTTGTTTTGCAGAAGCTGAGCGGTTCGGGACATCATATAAGAAAGACGCATGCCTCATACCTTGGCAAGATGGCCACGAAGTCGAGGAGTCTGTGGATGTACACCTGGGGAGCCTATTCGCGGAGAACGATCACGTGAGCCATCCTGGTGCAGGCTGGGACAGACGTAAGGAAAACACGAAGTCACCTGACCAGGAAGGGACCTGTCTATTCGCCTCCCCACGTCGCGTGATCGCGCGCAATGGATGCCGGGAAGGTGACGGTCAGTTCGGGTCCCTAGGTGAGGTCATTCGTTCCCTGACGGATCCGAGCTCCCTGAAAGGGAAGGGGACGGCGAGCGAAGCAGCACCAACTTTAAATAAAGGCAAATAGGGGCGGGATGTGACTGAAGGATCTGCCGTTAAAGTAAAAAGGCAGACCTCAGTTGGCTTGTTGCAGCCACCCGTCCCTCAGAAGACTCCAAGTCCCAGAAGCCTTCGCGAAGCCCAGCAGAGCACGTGCCAGGAGCGGACGTGCTCATTGGTTCCCGGCCGGCAGGTGACAAAAACAAGGAAGTGACCTTGCCTCCGGCCGAAACAATTAACTTTATAGACTTGCGGGAGCTCGAGAAATGTCTCGAGCCCCTTTACACTTTCTTCCAGGGTCTGGAGGAACTGAAACCTCGTGTGGAGGAGCTGGGAGCTACGGCCGAGGCGCCACTAAAGGGACTGCAGGGATTCCTACGGCGACTGGGGCGAGAAGCTCCTCCGGTGATCGATGCGGGAATACAGGTGAGTCCTGCCCGTATCGTATATGATAAGGGGACGCAGTGTGAGCCAGCACCGCGTTTAATAAGTAGCGGCTGCCAAAGCACTGTGAACCCGACAGTGGAGAGTGGTATAATGACTGAGTGGTCGGGCAACGGTCCGATAGAACCGGGGCAGCGGTATCAGACGCCGCTCCGGAACGATGCGGACCTTAAGGCCCCGACCCGCGTGAAGAAGGGGTTGTTGCTCGTTACTGGAGGGGCGGGGGAAGTGCCGATCTCCCCGGTACAGCTGAATAGTGCTGGTACCCGGAGCGATACGGTACTAATGACGCCGCCTCCAAATTTACACAGGACAACGGGCATGCAAACAGCAAAGAGGCTCTCTCTTTTCCATAGAGAGCCTCACGCTGTGCACAAGCCCCAGAGAAAGCAGGAGATCCCCGAATTAACACGTGGGTCTTCTGACATATTAAAGAAACGGGCAGAGAGCAGCAAAGCGGCCGTTAACCCCTCCTTGGCGGAGGACAGGGTGGAGCTGACTGAATTCCCGAGGTGTTTCCGGTCTTGGAAAGAGAAGCCACCAGGAGGACGTCGGCGGTGCTACAACTGCCGGCAACCGGGCCACGTGTGGCGTAGTTGTCCCCGGAGGACAGGGGAGCGGTGGGATAGCCGATACACCGTTCCCCCAAGGTTCGCTGGGGGATCTAGACAACGGAACCACGGTCCGGATCCCGTGTCCTCCTGGAGGAGGATGTCCCTCGCGGGAATCAACGCTCCGCCCCAGTGGTCGTCGCTAAGGGGGAGGGACTGTGATGGACGACCGGCTACGGACTCCGGTCGCCACCCCCAGGCCGCTAGGAGGAGCCCTCCGGACAGCAGGATGGTGCCCCGACTTCCAGCAGGGCCTCATGGACTTTGTAGTTTATACACACAGCCCTGCTGGATACCTTGGGGGCCACCGGGAGTCGCTGTAGGGGGGCTAATGGGCTCTTGCGTGCCCTATAACCCGGGAATGCGTCACAGTCATGTGACTGGAGGAAACGACGTGCTCCCGGGATGAAGAAGAGGACTGTTTGCCCTGACCCGGAAGGAAACGGACTTGTGGGTTGTGCCAGGAACCACTTCCGGGTCAGGGGCTATAAAAGGACTGTGGGAAGCCCAGTACACTGAGCTGAGCTGGGAGGTAGGGTGGCAAAGTGTCTGGGCGAGGAGGAGAGAGTATTGTGTATTGGTTTATTGAGAGTTTATTGATTATATGAGTGTGGAGTGGAGGGTGCTTGGTGCACTGTATAACAGAGAAATAAATATTAGTTATACTTTTACCTCGTGTTCAGAGTGGTACCTGAGGGTTCAAGAGGTGGACAAAAGCCTCTACTGTTACAACACCTATACAAAATACTTAAAATTCCCCCTACAAAACCCTTTAAAAATAATTAAACCCTACCATAAAACCAAACAGTTAAGGCACGGATTTAACTTCCTTATTGCGAATACCCAGTTCAACGTTACTCTCATCGCACACCTGCCTTGAGACTGCTCCTGGGCCAATTTATACAGGCGGGTCACTTAATCTCTTAAAGAGACACTCACACTATTTAGGCCATCCATCTTTAGTAATCCTACACAATGTTTGCATGAGTCCTTGCCTGCTCACGACATTTCAGTCTGTTCCGGCACCCCGTCAGTAAGTTGCTATTTTCTTTCGGTTTCTGTTCGATTGTCTGTCCATTTTGCCTTGGGGCTGGCTGGCTAAAATGTTTTTAACCTTATGTGTCTGGGTGATGGGGAGGTGATGATCACGTGAAGCGACTAGTTTTTTGTTTATATAAGTTTCTCTGGATATTGCATTTAATCCCCATTTTGGCTTACGGGCTAAGCCTCTACATTTGTGTATTCATCTGTTGAGCTGCTGAGTTTGAACTCACGGCCTCGTATGGGAGCTGGATTATATTATCGCTGTCTCACTCACTCTAAGAAGCATACGATGCCCCTGCTGTATGCACCGCAGATCTCATCGGAGGTTATGCTTAATTACACCCTCCGGTTCTGTGACCATCAGTTTTATTCCTACCTTCTGTTCTGCTCCTGGGTATTCTTTCGTTGGATCAAGTGCGAGGAGTTATCTTTGACATTGACATTTATAATACTCATGTATGATAAAGGCCAGTCAAACAGTCCTTAAAACATCATCAAAAGGTTTCGTAAAGATGGCCTTAATGAATAGTAGCTCTGTAGGCAATACATCTTTTATTTAAAATGACTTTTTTATGTCCCGAGACCTGGACTTTATGCTTATGTCAGAGACTTGGCTAAGTACTCGTGATTCAGTTCCTCTCCAAGATCATTCTCCTCCTGATTATAACATTTTTAGCCCACTTAGAACTGCTAGTTGGGATGATAGGGTTGCTACTGTTTTTCATAATCGTTTTAAATGTACTCTTATGTCTGTTGACAATTTTTTTGAGGCCCAGTTGTTTAAATTACACTTACCAATTTCATACTATGTGCACTTGTTTATAGATCTCCTGGATATAATAAGTGTCATTTTTTTTGACTTCTCATTGCATCCATAATGGCTAACACCATACAACTCCTTACTACAATTGGAAATAATAAGAATTTTATCCAGAAGTTCTCTGAGTTCTTACCTTTCATGGTGTCACACGCTGATAGACTGCTGATTCTAAGTGATTTGAAATTTCATGTTTGTTGTCCAACAAAATTTCTGGTTGGAGAATTCCTGGGTCTTTGAAAGTCTTGCATTAGTGCAAACAAAGGGAAATTATTACTTGGTGAAATAATGGAACAGCGAAAAGAGATTGAATATATTGTTCAGATTAAAAATTTAAGTCGGAGACTTGTAGATCATCTAATTCGTGTTGCCATCAGGGAAAAGTAGTGTTTCTTCCTAATGAGGAGGCGTATCTGCGAGAATTAAAAGATGAGATTGTTGTTGTCCCCGGACAGCCTCGCGGGGACTTTTAACATGAGATTCTTTCAAGTCACGCCCTACTTACAACCGTTTTTAAATAAGATCACGGACATCTAAATTCTCAGTCGTGTAAAGGCTTTTATCAGACACATGTGCTATGCTCTCAGCTCTTATAAATACCTTCGGGATCACACGTCAATGACTAAGCAAAGAGGAAAGAGCAGTGTGTGCAGATCACGCATCATGGCAACAGCAAACCAGTAGCTGATTGCTGTATTTGTTTCCCATTGTATCACTGTTTTTTCCCAGTTGATTCTGGGGTTCGTCAGGTGTGTCTTCTTGCTCCAACTCCATTCAATGCTTGTATGGAATGGGTGTTGGGCAAGGTCGTGGGGTCCAGCGGCTGTGGGGCATCTGTTGGTGAAGAAAGATTCATGGATCTTGACTTTGCTGACGATGCTGTGATCTTCACAGAGTCATTAGAGGCTATGATCGGGGCGCTCGAGAGACTGAGTGAGGAGTCTGAGTGTCTGGGCTTGCGAGTGTCCTGAATAAAAAACAAGATCCAGGCCTTTAATGATCTCTTAGGCACAGCCATCAGCAGTGTGTCTGTTGGCGGAGAGAGTGTTGACCTTGTTGAGAGGTTTACTTACCTGGGCAGTGACATTCATGTCTCTGGTAACTTTTCCTATGAAGTCAGTAGACGGATTGGGAGAGCATGGGGGGTCATGAGGTTGCTGGAAAGGGGTGTGTGGCGCTCCCGATATCTATACAAAGGACAAAGGTCCAAGTCTTTAGAGTCCTGGTGCTTCCTGTCTTACTATATGGTTGTGAGACATGGACGCTATCCAGTGACCTGAGATGAAGACTGGACTCCTTTGGTACTGTGTCTCTCCGGAAAATCCTTGGGTACCGTTGGTTTGACTTTGTGTCGAATGATCGGTTGCTCATGGAGTCCCGAATGAGGCACATTACCTGCATTGTGAGGGAGCGTCAGTTACGGCACTACGGCCATGTGGCACGTTTCCCCGAGAGTGATCCGGCTCATAAGATCATAAGATCCTCATTGTTGGGGACCCAAGTGGCTGGACCAGGCCAAGGGGTCGCCCACATAATACCTGGCTGCGGCAGATAAAGGGTAGGACTGGACCTCATGTCTGCCTGGCGGGTTGCCAACTGGGATCCCGAGCTGTTTTGACGTGTAGAGGGTGCGGCAATGCACTGTACCAGTGCGTGCTCCCCAACTTGACTTGACTTGACTTGTATCACTGTTTAACAGGGGGTTACGGAGCAGTGACCGTGTCTCCTTGAGGTGCATTCAGCCCCCCTCTTCACAATGCGAGCGGAAGAGATGTGAAGTGGCTGGCAAGTAGCACTGGCCAGAAACAGGGGGCAAGCGAAGTGAGCAGGGGGTATAGCCCCCTAGTTTTTATAAATTAAAATCCATGCCATTCGATCCAGCATTATTCTCCAAAGGGTTGATATTGTGGGGCAATACCAGCCTCTTTTAGGCCAGCGCACAGCCATTTTACTACCTTTCAATCTGTTTCCTCTTCTCAGCTAACTGATATAATCCTGCACATGAAACCTTCAAATTATCCACTAGATATTTTACCATCATGGCTGATACCTTTAGAGTCATTAGTCCAATTGTTTTGGCTATTATTAACAACTGTCTAAAATCTGGTATAATGCCAGACAACTTGCAATTGTTCAGCCTGTGCTGAAGAAGCCCGCTTTTAATCCTACAATTCTTTCAAACTATAGCCCCATTTCTAAGCTCCTGTTTTTGCCAAAATTATGGAAAGGTGGTTTCTTTGCAGTTATTTTCATATCTGTAGAATAACAGTTTATGAGATGTGTTTCAATCATGTTTTTAAAAAAACTTCATAGTAGTGAATCTGTTTTGTTTAAGGTGACAAATGATATCTTATTAACCTTGGACTCGGGTTCTTGTGCAATCTTAGTATAATTTGATTTTAGTGCAGCATTTGAGATGGTGGACCATGAGGTTCTGTTGAAATGGTTTGAGGGTGAAGTCGGCATTCAAGGCTGTACATTGAAATGATTTGAGTCCTACCTTAAAGACAGATCTACAGTTAAGTCCATAAATATTTGGACAGAGACAACTTTTTTCTAATTTTGGTTCTGTACATTACCACAATGAATTTTAAATGAAACAATTCAGATGCAGTTGAAGTGCAGACTTTCAGCTTTAATTCAGTGGGGTGAACAAAACGATTGCATAAAAATGTGAAGCAACTAAAGCATTTTTTAACACAATCCCTTCATTTCAGGGGCTCAAAAGTAATTGGACAAATTAAATAAGGCGTTCCACGAGGTTCTATTTTGGCACCTCTTTTGTTTTCCCTTTATCTGCTCCCCCAGAACACCATCTTTAAAAAACGTGATGTTGTTTATCATTTTTATGCTGATGATATGAAGCAACACTTCAAAGTTAGACCTGACATCATTTCATCAGTAAAAAGGCTGATGGAGTGCTTTTAGGACATTAAGTATTGGATGACGCAAAAGTTCTAATAATCAAATAAAAATAAAACAGGTAATTATTTTTGGTTCTACCACATCCACTGTTAAAATCGTCGCTCAGTTAGGCTCCTTGTCAGAAATGATTCATAATGATGTCAGGAACCTAGGTATCATCTTTGAGTCATCACTAAGCTTTAATAAACAAATTGCTTTGGTAGTAAAGGCCAGTTTTTAGCAACTAAGGCACATTTCAAACCTAAAATCTTTTCTTTCACAGAAGAACTTGGTAACGGTCATTCATCTTTTTATCACATCTCGGCTAGGTTATTATAATTCCTTATACTGTATGTGGGACTGCCCAAATCGGTTCTGTCGTACCTTCACCTGGTTCAAAATGCAGCAGCTAGACTTTTAATTAGGTCTAGAAAAAAGAATCATGTCTCCCCGTATTATCCTTTCTTCACTGGTTACCAGTGAGATGTCGCATTGATTTTATAATTTTGTTGTTTGTTTTTAAAGCCTTACATGGTCTTGCTCCAAAATACATCCACAACCTCCTTAACCCCTACTTGGCACTGAGTATGACATTGAGGTCATCTGGACAACTACTCTTCATAGTTCCAAGATCTTGGCTGAAGTGGCAGAGATGGAGCTTTTTCAGTTGATGCCCCTAGGCTTTGGAATGGCCTGCCTTTCCACATCAGGTCTTCATCCTCTATCAAGGATTTTTAAAACTTGGCTTAAGACATACTTGTTTTCTTCCACCTTTCACTGTGTATACTGTAATGGGTTGTGGGGGGTGGCTTTAATTAGTTGTTCTTATTGATCTGCTTTTGTATGATTGTTTTTCTGTGTTTTGATTTAATTTTAATGCCCCTTTCTACAGCATTTTGATGCAATATCTGTTGTTTTAAATGTGCTTTTATAAATAAATGTGACAGTGTTTTAGGATATAGTGTGTTGGATAATGGATGGATGGATGGATGACTGAGTGACTGACAGTTCTCGTGACCCATAACAAGAGGAACGTACAATTAGGAATGTTATGCCTTCTAAAGGATGGAGTAATGATTTATCATTTTTAAATCAACTTGCCAGTTATTGAAGTTCTCTGTTATTAAGTGTGTGCCACAGTCTTTTCATGTCAATATTCATTACACTGTTATACTTAGAGGTATGGGTATAACATTTTAAAGAAATGAAAGAGGAACCTAACAGAGCCTGAGAGGATCTGCATTAAATAATTGCAACAAATTCACAGATGCAAGTGTGTGAAGCTTGTCACGTCAGACCCAAGAAGACTCCAGGGTGGAATCCCTGACAAACGGGCTTCAAGTAAGCATCGAGTAAAGGGTCTAAATACTTGTATTACTGTGTTATTTCAGTTTTTTATTTCGTGCTGAACGCACCCCAAGGAGACGCTGTTGCTCCTACAAAACCTCTCTTAAACGATGATACAATGAGAAACCTCCTCTTTGCTCGATCAGCTGCTGGCTTGCTGCTGCTGCCACTTTGCCGCGTGATCTGCTTCTCACGCAGCACTTCGAACATTTAAAAGACTGTACAGCAGCTGTCCTACTGTTTGTCTTTTATTTACAGCCCCAGGCGTGGTTAAATCTCTTGGCACAAAGTCTCATCTCGCAGGACGTTTGTTCTTGATATTTTTTAGTTTATAATTTTAAAATGGAATAAGAATTTGAAAATCTAACAACATCACATTAAAGTTCGATAAATTCTGATAAGAATGATACCAAACACATATATGTAGGTTTTAAAATAAGCCCGATTTAAAGCGTGACAAAAACAGTGACATAAAAATATCACATAAAATTGTTGCAGAAAATCGTTGCACTTTTAGGCTTAGGATTTTATATATATAGAGTAAATAAATCTGCAAAAATTTCTAATATCCTGTTTTAACCTTGTTGTTCTGAGGCACTGACTATTGCTTTATCAAGATAAGAAATTAACTGATTTTAAGCATAAGGCTCCAACATAAGAAAATGTGAAAAACGTAAAGAGATCTAATACTTTTCTGAATGCACTATATGGTTATATGATCAAGTGTTTCTCAAAAGCGGATTTATTAGGTTCCACATTTCATTTGTTAAACTACTTATAAGTGATTTATCGATTAAACATTGAGGGGAAGTAAGCTAATTTGGATTTCATGTAGGAGGTGATATATTTTGTTTTTATTATATATATTTTTTATTTGTAGTCATGTTACTTAAAGCGGTAAATCTAATTGCATAGCTCTAGCAAGATGAGGTGTTGAAGAGATGGATCAGGAAACAAAGACAATCAAGGAATGGACTGAGTGTTGTCACACCTCGATGTCCTTACTTTAGGCTCTAGGAGGAACTTGAGGGCAAAAAGTATCAGGACCACGAGTCAGTGGATCAATAAAAGAGGCAGACAGGACAGATATAATAAGTAAAGAGACGTATTTATTGAGCAAAGTTCCCCAGAGACAATATAAAAAAAACACACAAGCACTGCAATAAATAAATAAGATTAAAAAAAAACCTGGCAGGACCTAATCAATAACATTTTAGAATAAGAATTTACTGTATATTCTGGGAAAAGACTCCTTTCTCTCTTTACTACTCTTAACAGTTTTGCTCTGGTTGTTGGCCTTCCTCTCTTTCTCATGGGTGGGGGTTGATTTGATTTTAGTTTTGTTAAGTTTGACTCAATTGTATGGAATTTTATATGCTTTTAATAAATTCAATAAATAAAAAAAAAGGCTATAACTAAAAAAATCCATCCACCCCATAGCACGCACCATTAAAAAAATCAATCTCTTTTTACGGGCTCTAGTCAATCAGGCCTTACATTAAAGAAAGAAAGAAATGTGTAACATGCTTTCTCTCTCTGTATCCAAAGAGAATCCAAATCTGCACCCACGTAACGAACCAATAACTGAACAGGAGACATTTTTTTGTTATTATCACAACAGTGCCTGCAAAGAATTTAAATACAAACAAGGAAAAGTGCTTTTATAGTATCACATTGTGAGGCGTTTCCTCACAAGGGTCAAAAGCAGGAAATAAACTGTGGCATCAGTCTAAAGGCCATGCCACTTTATATGGCTTTTTCAGCAATTTTCAGTCGTAGACTTTGTTTACATAATCTTAGCATTTCTGATGCAGTCTGCAGTGCGCAATTGTGAAATTTAGTCCCATAGTCTGAAATACCCAGAAATTCACTGCAACTAGCCTGTGACTTGTCCTGACTAAATCAAACAGGTTTGATTTTGTCTTTTGTCGTAGAGGCATGCATCATTGCTCAAGCAAAGACAAGAATAAGGAACATGGGTATTTTGGACCCCACAAACACAAGACAAAGTTTGTCTGTCTGACGTCTTGTGTTTTACATACCAAGACAGAATGGAAAAAAGAGAAGGGGCTGAGATTGTGTCTCAACTCGGTGCATTTGCTAACCCTTTTTATACCACCCACTCCATCTGGCAGCATGTTACTGGCTGTCACAGCATGTTATTGGCCTGATTGTGCTTAAAGTTTGGCAGACAGTTGCTAAATGCAACATGTCCAGCAATTTTCAGTTTAATAAATTGACATGGTCCAACGACAAGATCAGCAATTGCAGTCGGCAAGTCTCACATGCACTACACTTAGACGTCGTGTAATGTGACATCGGCTTTAACAAAGGAGACTGGTGGTGTGAAGATGAGGGGCTGCAGTGCAACTGTATGCAGAGTGGGTGGGCTAGTTGCACTGGGGACCATGGAGCTGACTGCATAGTTGATGCTTTGCAAGGTATTCTTATTAACATGCTTTCATACATCGGAATGAAAAGGTTAATGGTATTATCATTTTCACAATTCCATAAAGTTTAAATTTGACTACTGACCTTTTATGTAGCTTATGTGCTTGACATATCTCATTGACGGTGGTCATTTTTAATTGGACTTAATTTAATTTCACTTGAGAGGGATATCCTAATTATTTTTTTGTCTGGGGCACATCTTGTAGAGTTTGAAAGAGAATAACATATCCTGTCAGATAGTTTGCTTATAAGAAATGTGCAGAAATCAATGCAGACTTTCTTTAAGGGTTTATTCAAAAAATGGTCAGTACACACAGGTCATTTGATTGTTGGCCAGTTGACGGCAAAAAAAACAAAGTTGACATTAAAATTAAACTAAAGTCAAAACCAGATTCTTTGACCTAAATTATCAGTTTGCTCATGCAGAAATGTAATGCAAGGTTTTTCCCTTATTTATTTGTAGTTTGTTCTATGTTTTGTATGTGAGACCATCTTGTAGACATTCATAATATTACGTCATGCAATGTGAAATTCAATTTCAAAGTAATAGATAGATAGATAGATAGATAGATAGATAGATAGATAGATAGATAGATAGATAGATAGATAGATAGATAGATAGATAGATAGATAGATAGATAGATAGATAGATAGATAGATAGATAGATAGATAGATACTTTATTAATCCCAATGGGAAATTCACATTCACCAGCAGCAGCATACTGATACAATAAATAATATTAAATTAAAGAATGATAATAATGCAGGTGAAAAACAGACAATAACTTTGTATAATGTTAAATGTTAACGTTTACCCCCCCCCCCCCCCCCGGGTGGAATTGAAGAGTCGCATAGTTTGGGGGAGGAACGATCTCCTCAATCTGTCAGTGGAGCAGGACAGTGACAGCAGTCTGTCGCTGAAGCTGCTCTTCTGTCTGGAGATGACACTGTTTAGTGGATGCAGTGGATTCTCCATAATTGATAGGAGCCTGCTGAGCGCCCTTCGCTCTGCCACAGATGTTAAACTGTCCAGCTCCATGCCAACAATAGAGCGTGCCTTCCTCACCAGTTTGTCCAGGCGTGAGGCGTCTTTCCTCTTAATGCTGCCTCCCCAGCACACCACCGCGTAGAAGAGGGCGCTTGCCACAACTGTCTGATAGAACATCTGCAGCATCTTATTGCAGATGTTGAAGGATGCCAGCCTTCTAAGGAAGTATAGCCAGTTCTGTCCTTTCTTGCACAGCGCATCAGTATTGGCAGTCCAGTCTAATTTATCATCCAGCTGCACTCCCAGATATTTATAGGTCTGCACCATCTGCACACAGTCACCTTTGATGATCACGGGGTCTATGAGGGGTCTGGGCCTCCTAAAATCCACCACCAGCTCCTTGGTTTTGCTGGTGTTCAGTTGTAGGTGGTTTGAGTCGCACCATTTAACAAAGTCATTGATTAGGTCCCTATACTCCTCCTCCAGCCCATTCCTGATGCAGCCCATGATAGCAGTGTCATCAGCGAACTTTTGCACATGGCAGGACTCCGAGTTGTATTGGAAGTCCGATGTATATAGGGTGAACAGGACCGGAGAAAGTACAGTCCCTTGTGGCGCTCCTGTGTTGCTGACCACAATGTCAGACGTGCAGTTCCCAAGACACACATACTGAGGTCTGTCTTTAAGATAGTCCACGATCCATGCCACTAGGTATGAATCTAATCCCATCTCTGTCAGCTTGTCCCTAAGGAGAAGAGGTTGGATTGTGTTGAAGGCACTAGAGAAGTCTAGAAACATAATTCTTACAGCACCACTGCCTCTGTCCAAGTGAGAGAGGGATCGGTGTAGCATATAGATGATGGCATCCTCCGCTCCCACCTTCTCCTGATATGCAAATTGCAGAGGGTTGAGGGCGTGTTGAACCTGTGGCCTAAGGTGGTGAAGCAGCAGCCTCTCCATGGTCTTCATCACATGTGATGTCAGAGCAACAGGCCGAAAGTCATTCAGCTCACTAGGATGTGATACCTTTGGGACTGGGGTGATACAAGATGTTTTCCAAAGCCTCGGGACTTTCCCCTGTTCCAGGCTCAGGTTGAAGATGCGCTGTAGAGGACCCCCCAGCTCCGATGCACAGACCTTCAGCAGTCGTGGCGATACTCCATCTGGACCCGCTGCTTTACTGGCACGAAGTCTCCTCAGCTCTCTGCTCACTTGCGCTGTTGTAATTATGGGTGGGGATGTCTCTCCTATGCTGGTATCAGCAGAAGGATGTGTGGAGGGTGCAGTACTTCGAGGTGAGAGTGAGAGCATATATACAGCATGTGAGGAAAAAATATGGCAGTGCATAGGAAAATAAGCATAGAAAATGGCTGTGCTTGGAAGAAAGAGTTGACCAAATCAGTGAACTAATGATAAAAAACTAATAATCAAAAATAATAATAACTAGATGTTGGAAACTGTTATTAACATATTCCTGACATATTTAAAATTCCCATATTGTGTACCTTGAAATAAATGGATCAATATTTTAGTGGTACATGATTTCTGATCACAATCATTGATTGAGATCTACACTTTCATGGCAGCAGGTAAATTATCTGTGGATAGGATTTTCAGGTAGGATATTTTTCTATGTCACTACAAAAGAAATTAAATGGATCCAAGAAAATCATGGTGAATTCAGGAAATGCAACCCCTAGATCTCTGTCTAGTTCAGAATGTGTGGGATATGCTATTGAAGTAGAGATGGGCCATCAGCTACTTGTACTTGGACATTTCAATGTTGGCATAGGTCAGCATCCCTATGCCATACTTTTAGCACCTTTTTGGTTCTATTCTCTTGTTATATTCAGACTATTGCAATAGTAAAAATGGGTCTAACTTGATACTGATATTGACAGGTAGTTCAGACCTTTATTTAATATGATTTCAATTACCTGAGATTAGGGGTTGCGAGGTATACCCATACTGAAAAGTACCGAAAAACCCAATTTATAAAACAGTACGGTACAACATTTCTGTATTTTTGGTACCAGAAGTAAATGTTTGTTTCTACCCTCTCTGTTCAACAGATGGTAGATTACAAAGTGAAAAATGTGCTTTGACCTGAGCAAGACTTGACAGTGGAATCTGCTAACCCCATTGTTTGTCATGTTCTAGACTTCATGGAAAACCACCATCCCCATCTTCAATGCGATTAAGACCTCACGGGGGACCCTTCACGCAGACTGGATGCCTCAAGAGAGAAGTGATGTGAAGTACAGTGTGATGGCTTGGTGCACCAAGAAATGCTGGACAGATTAAGATGGGGTTGGGAGTATGGAGTTATCTATTATTTACTCTTCAGTGCGATCAATACCTCATGGTGTACTCTGCTTCACCATGATCAAGACTTTACATACACTTCATGCTTCAAGAGAGAAGTGGAGTGCAGTAGTACAGTGTGATGGCGGAGGACAGAGTAAGATAGGGCTGGAAGGGTTAGAGTTATCTGTCATTTGCTTTGAAACAGATTTGGTACTGGTACAGAGGTCCAAAAGCTAGTATCAATACCAAAGTCAAAAGTTCAGTACTGATCCAACACTACTCAAGATGGACTAGTAATCCATGCAGAGCTGGTTTCTGCTTTACACACAAAGCCTTTAGAATGGTCACTGGCTCCCCATGACTGTGATGTGAATAAACAAGCTAGAGAATGGATGGATGAATATTTTTTTTTTAATTACAGATTAACCAAGTGTAAAGATTTCTTTATTACATTTCTCTTAAACAGATGTATACCTAGTCACAGGGGATGCACAAACCAGTGTGTTTCTTCGTGCCTGTCCCAAGCCCGGATAAATGGGGAGGGTTACTTCAGGAAGGGCATCCGGTGTAAAATTTTGTCAAATCAATATCAACAACAATACAAATTTCCATACTGGATCAGTCGAGCCCCGGGTTAACAACAACCGCCACCAGTACTGTTAGTCAACAGGGTGCTGGAAGGAAATTGGGCTACTGTTGGCCGAAGAAGATCGGGGAGGCGTGTCCAGAGGCAGGAGGAGAAGAGGAAGGTAAAGAGAGTGGAACTGAGGGTAGGAACTTTGAATGTTGGCAGTATGACTGGTAAGGCGGGAGAGTTAGCCGATATGATGGAGAGAAGGAAGGTTGATATGTTGTGCGTGCAAGAGACTAAATGCAAGGGGAGTAAGGCCAGGTGGATCGGGGGTGGATTCAAATTGTTCTATCATGGTGTGGATAGGAGGAGAAATGGAGTAGGGGTTATTCTGAAGGAACATTATGTCAAGAGTGTTTTGGAGGTGAAAAGAGTGTCAGGCAGAGTAATGATTATGAAGTTGGAAATTGGAGGTGTTTTGATGAATGTTGTTAGTGCAAATGCACCACAAGTTGGGTGTGCAATGGATGAGAAAGAAGATTTTTGGAATGAGTTGGATGAAGTGATGAACAGTGTACCCAAGGGACAGAAAGTGGTGATTGGAGTGGAATTCAATGGACATGTTGGTGAAGGGAACAGTGGAGACAAGGAGGTGATGGGTAGGTATGGTGTCAAGGAGAGGAATGAAGAAGGTCAGAGGATAGTGGATTTTGCCAAAAGGATGGACATGGCTGTGGTGAATACATATTTTAAGAAGAGGAAGGAACATAGGGTGATGTACAAGAGTGGAGGAAGATGCACACAGGTAGACTACATCCTATGCAGATGAGTAAATCTGAAGGAGATTGAAGACTGAAAAGTGGTGGCAGGGGAAATTGTAGTTAAGCAGCATAGGATGGTGGTCTGTAGGATGACGTTGGAGATCAAGAAGAGGAAGAGAGTAAGGGCAGAGCCAAGGATCAAATGGTGGAAGTTGAAAAAGGAAGACTGCAAGGTTGATTTTAGGGAGAAGGTGAGACAGGCACTGGGTGGCAGTGAAGAATTACCAGACAGCTGGGAAACTACAGCAGATGTAGTAAGGGTGACAGCAAGAAGGGTGCTCGGCGTGACATCTGGACAGAGGAAGGAGGAAAAGGAAACCTGGTGGTGGAATGGGGAAGTACAGGAGAGTATACAGAGGAAGAGGAATGCCAAAGAAGAAGTGGGATAGTCAGAGAGATGCAGAAAGTAGACAAGAGTACAAGGAGATAAGACGCAAGGTGAGGAGAGAGGTGGTGAAGGCTAAATAAAAAGTGTATGATGAGTTGTATGAGAGGTTGGACACTAAACAGGGAGAAAATGACCTGTACCAATTGGCTAGACAGAGGGACCGAGCTGGGAAAGATGTGCAGCAGGTTAGGGTGATAAAGGATAAAGATGGAAACATACTCATAATCAAGGAGAGTGTTGAGCAGATGGAAAGAGTACTTTGAGAGGCTTATGAATGAAGAGAATGAGAGAGAGAAGAGGTTGGATGGTGTGGAAATAATGAATGAGGAAGTGCAACGGATTAGCAAGGAGGAAGTAAGGACAGCTATGAAGAGGGTGAAGAATGGAAAAGCCGTTGGTCCAGATGACATACCTGTGGAAGCATGGAGATGTTTAGGAGAGATGGCAGTGGAGTTTTTAACCAGATTGTTTAATGGAATCTTGGAAAGTGAGAGGATGCCTGAGGAGTGGAGAAGAAGTTTACTGGTGCCGATATTTAAGAATAAGGGGGATGTGCAGGACTATAGTAAATACAGAGGGATAAAATTGATGAAACACAGCATGAAGTTATGGGAAAGAGTAGTGGAAGCTAGGTTAAGAAGTGAGGTGATGATTAGTGATCAGCAGTATAGTTTCATGCCAAGAAAGAGCACCACAGATTCAATGTTTGATCTGAGGATGTTGATGGAGAAGTATAGAGAAGGTCAGAAGGAGTTGCATTGTGTCTTTGTGGACCTGGAGAAAGTATATGATAGGGTGCCTCAAGAGGAGTTGTGGTATTGTATGAGGAAGTCGGGAGTAGCAGAGAAGTATATAAGAGTTGTAGAGGAAATGTACGAGGGAAGTGTGACTGTGGTGAGGTCTGCGGTAGGAGTGATGGATGCATTCAAGGTGGAGGTGGGATTACATCAGGGATCGGCTCTGAGCCCTTTCTTATTTGCAATGGTGATGGACAGGTTGACAGACGAGATTAGACAGGAGACCCCGTGGACTATGATGTTTGCTGATGACATTGTGATCTGTAGCGATAGTAGAGAGCAGGTTGAGGAGACCCTGGAGAGGTGGAGATATGCTCTAGAGAGGAGAGGAATGAAGGTCAGTAGGGAAAAGACAGAATACATGTGTGTAAATGAGAGGGAGGTCAGTGGAATGGTGAGGATGCAGGGAGTAGAGTTGGAAAAGGTGGGTGAGTTTAAATACTTGGGATCAACAGTACAGAGTAATGGGGATTGTGGAAGAAAGGTGAAAAAGAGAGTGCAGGCAGGGTGGAATGGGTGGAGAAGAGTGTCAGGAGTATTTGTGACAGACGGGTATCAGCAAGAGTGACAGCAGTGAGATCAGCTATGTTATATGGGTTGGAGATGGTGGCATTGACCAGAAAGCAGGAGACAGAGCTGGAGGTAGCAGAGTTAAAGATGCTAAGATTTGCATTGGGTGTGACGAGGATGGATAGGATGACAAATGAGTACATTAGAGGGTCAGCTCAAGTTGGACGGTTGGGAAGCAAAGTCAGAGAGGTGAGATTGCATTGGTTTGGACATGTGCAGGGTAGAGATGCTGAGTATATTGGGAGAAGGATGCTAAGAATAGAGCTTCCAGGGAAGAGAAAAAGAGGAAGGCCTAAGCAAAGGTTTATGGATGTGGTGAGAGAGGACATGCAGGTGATAGGTGTAACAGAACAAGATGCAGAGGACAGAAAGATATGGAAGAAGATGATCCGCTTTGGCAACCCCTAACGGGAGCAGCCAAAAGAAGAAGAAGAAGATGTATATTAATGTATGCAAATGTTGCATGGTAATGCTACTGTTCTGTATTACTAAATGCATGTACACTCTCCAGTGAAGAGCTCTGTATGACAATAGACTGAAATGAGTATTATCTTGATGTCCTTGACATGTCCTTTTACACCCTTAGGGCATTTTTTTTCCGCCTGAGGGGAGAACTCTAAAATAAAGCCTTATTAGTCAAAAATAATGGAAGGACAGTTAATTTTTCATCTAAATCTGACAGATAACTTCTCAAGTGTGATAGAATTAGTGCTTGTGTCAAATTTAAACATTCCTTTACTTAGAAACTGCTGCTAAAAACAGCAAAAAAACAAAGGCGGACACAGTGATTTTTTTTCTTTTAATTTCTGTTTTCTGGTACAGTTTATCTCATGTACAAGCAATGTAAGGTCAGTTTTTTCACCTCTGAGGTGTTCCCAGACATGTCAATTGTACCTGTCTAAAGTTTCATGTTGGTAACACAAAGAAATAAATACTGTAGTTACATTATTTGGCACCATGGGCACCCCTCCCACCTCCCAAATCTTTCCAGGCAGGGATGTCCCAAATATTAATATGAATAATACAAAATGTATATAAAATAAGATAAAATATTTATATAAAATATAATAATTTCTCACATACACACACACATTTATCATATATGTACAAGCACACACACAAAATCACACATCTTCATTTATTTTGCTCACCTTTGGCTCTGTCCTTTTTTCAGACATGGGCATGTTACCTATCTTTGGAAACGTTTGCAGCTATGAAATGGTATGAAACATGTGATGGCATCACCCATTGAGCCAGAGCCACCCATTCATAAATGGCAGATGGTTGGTGCTAGTCTGTCGTGGCCAGCTATATTTTATGGAGAATAACTCACAACTGGTCCACTGCAGAAAAATGTGGTGGGGTTGTTTTGTTCAGGAGGATCTGCTGTAAATGTTGATCTATAACTTGTATACATTCCCTGTTGTTAAATTACATGCAAAAACACACGAAAACTTAGATTCACACAATGAGACGGGAACTTCATTATGCAAGCCTAGGCTACTCTTTTTGTTCAAACATGGCCATGTAAAGTGCCATTGGAAATGTCACAGTCTCAGCTATCCAATGGTGTGAAGTCTGAGATGGTATGGCCCGGTGAGCAAGAGCCACCCTCAGAAGCGTCAGAAGGTTAGTACCAAGCAAGTCCATCCTACTGCTGATTTACAGAGAATTTCTAAGGACTCTTAAATCGCATAGTAATGTATTTCTGCTTGTTTTGATCAGGAGAACCTGCTTTAAATACCAATATGTCACTTGTATATGTTTGATGTTGTTTTGTGAAGTTATATCCGTTTTTGGCCTGTGGCGAACTGTTGCTCATTTGGAGCAAAGGGTCAATGCATCGTTTGAAATCTTCTCATCAAGACCTTTCAATTGATGCATAACACTTTGGTTTTCCTTGTACAGAATAATTACTATGATTTAAATTTTTTCTTATACTGACAGTTTATGACACACTCCACATTTTATGCCAAATTAAAAGTAAACTGTACATACTGTAACAATTGTGATCACTATTTGTATGTAGTAGACACTCGTTGCTTGACAGTGAAGCATTGTTTGTGCCAATGTGTGGCATAATTTGCCTGTATGATGCGGCAAAAGATTTTTTAAAAACATTTTTGAACTTTACCAGGCTACTTAGTGTTTAAGAGATTTAAGTAACCAATCAATATGTATTAAACAGTCACTTCTGTCTAATGGCTCACCCTTCTCTGGTTACTCTTCCTAAATGTAATTACGGGAGCAAAATCACAAGAAATATTTTACATGAGTGAAATAACACCAGTGACTTTACTTTTTCTTTAAAAGAAATTCACCAAATAAAATGTCTGCTTCACCTTCTGCCTGCACTGCAAAGCCTCCTACTCGTGTTTCTAACTTTTCTCCATCTGGAAATGGAAAGCGCTAATTAGATTACTAAATGTCTAAGTGAAGGCAGTGTTTCCTCCTGCACTTTGTGTCCTGTTTCCAGTTAAAATATTCACAACGTCAAAGCCACAGTGTGATCGGGGGACATCTGTTTGCTTATTGGATGCACCCAACCTCAGTTGCAGGGCTTTAAAAGAAATCCCAAATTAGGACTCTTATCCACATCACTTTTGCTCACAAGTTTGGGTAATTAGTATGCATGTTAAGTATAGACACACGATATACAGTATGCGTTGCCTACAGCTACCTTATGTACTGTAGTCTGTGGCTGCTTATAAGAAATCTCCTCTAGGGATAGCAAAATGTTTTTTTCAATACTTATTTTAATCTTCTTGACTCTTTTATTCTGGAAGTTCCTCAAACTAGTAGCATAAATTATTACATGATTCAAAAAAAGGACAGGGTAAAAAAAAAAAGAATTCTTCTTGTTGTCTTATTGACCTTCTTTAGTTCAGGCTTAGGTGCAAGGCTAGGACTGACCCTGGACACAATCTAGGTTATCCTATTGTATAAAATGTAATTTTATTATCTTGTATCAAGGTCTTTTTATTACGTTAGTTATAATTGTCATACACATGAAAGAACAGTGACTCATATACGGTAAACGAAGTTCTTTGCAACACACCTTAGGGTTATTTAAAATTACACTTTTTTGCTCAAACATAAACTAGAATTTAATTTTTTCATACTATTGATGCTTTTTTATTGGATATACGAGGATAATCAATAATAAATTACTTTTAAAAATAAATAATGAGATGACAGCAATATCTCAAATGGCAGACCCCCCCCCCCCCCCCCCCATTCATGCTCTTTGAGGAAGCTATAAGAGAGAGAAAATTTAATTGGAGGCCATGCAGCCACCATGAGAGATCCAAAACACCAGCTACATCTGAGCAATCAACTAAAGGTGAACTGTTGCCACTGGTCATGTGCACCCTGGACTAGGTTCTCCTCAAGGACCTCTCTGTGTTTTACTGCATTCATCCTTCTCCCGTTCCTGACCAGTCTACCTGTCCCTGCCACTGAGAAGCACCCACCCAATCGGTTGATGCTGTCATCACCATGCTTCACCATAGGGATGGTATTATGCAGTTGATGTACACAGTGCCTTGTCCTCACCAGACATATTGCTTGAGTTCTGGCTAAACATGTCTCGATGCATGCTCAATAATCCAGGTAAGGAAATCCTAGAAATTTGATTCTGTTCATCTGGACAAAGTTTTTAAGTGGGAGAAAACAACACAGAAGAGCTTCCTCATCAGGCCAGGACTCCGCAGTCTATTTACATCTACAGGATAGTGGTCACTCCTTTAAAGATGAAGAGGTGCACATCCTGGACAGGGAGGAGCGCTGGTTTGAGAGAGGAATCAAGGAGGCCATTTACGTGAAAAAGGAACGACCATCTCTGAACAGAGGAGGGGGCCTAAGGGTACATCTGTCGCCATCTTACAATGCTGTGATTGCAGCCATTCCTCAACCCTCTATGAATGGTTCACACGTCTACTAATCAGTGGACAATTTGCATATCACTGATCAACTGGCCCTTTGTCAATGGTGCTAGTCTCTGTGATTAAGCAAAGGTACTGTTTATAAGGTTGGGGAAACCTGCAGTCAATTGAGACTGAGGAAGAGACTTGGATAAGTCTCGAAATATTTCTCCCACTTAAAAACTTTGTCCAGATGAACAGAATCAAATTTCTAGGGGTTCTGGCTAAACAGTTCAGTTTTCTTCTGATCAGACCAGAGAATGGTTTTCATCATGCTCTCAGAGTCTTTTAAATGTCATTTGGCAAGGGTTGCTTCCATCTAGCCTCTCTACTCATATATTCCTGATTGATGGAGTGGAGTCCTTACGATAGGTTCTCCCAACTCGGCAGAGGACTTCTGAAGCAAAGGCTAGAGTGACCATTAGTTTCTTGTTCACCTCCCTTTCTAAGTTACGCAGTTTTGCCGAGCAGCACCAACTCTAGGATGAGTCCTGGCATTTCCAAAGTTCTTCCATTTCAAAATTGTTGAGGCCACTGTGCTCCTGGGAATATTCAAAGCTTTAGAAATGGTTTTATATCCTTGACCTAATCTATTATTTACCACAGTTTTTCCACTGAGGCATTGAGGGAGTTCCTTGGACGTCCTGGCATGCAATGTGAATTGTTAAACCTTATATACACAAGCTTTCATTAACAATGTCCAGCCAATTCAATTTCCCACAGGAGGATTCCAGTCAGGTTCTAGTCAGATCTCTTTCCCCTTACAGTCAGGTCACCAGAACTATGATGGTATCTGCACAGTTTATGAATGTTGGCAACAGTCCACATTAAGTAACTTTCACTTTCTGTGGTTTGAACAAGGTGTTAAATTATTTTTCAATAAATAACCCAAACATGCTTGCTGCAATGAACCAATTAATACAATTTATTCATAACATAAGGGGTAATAGAAGATGGATGCGAGTATATGCAAACAACAGAAGACATAGATCTTCACTAACTTAGTATGATCTTTTTCTCTCCAATAGAAAAAGGCTTATTCTATTTCATTACGTGCAAATTCTGTTTCTTTAATTCTAATCTAAAGATTATTGGTCTTTCCGTTGGCGGGGTGAATAAGTTCTTTAGCCGGTTATAAAGTTTTAGGTCCTGCACTGTGATGACGGTGTTGATTTCTTCACAGTTATTCTGCACTGGTTTACCTCCACACAGGGTCTCTGTGTGTGTGCATGTGCGCGTGTGTATGTGTGAGAGTCATGCTGCATTGAACGTTCCTACTAAATTTAGGAAGAGAAACTTATAATAGCTATTGACTTATCCTTCACAAAGGTTTTTGCTTTTTAGTTACATTAATACCAATAACCAGAATACATTAGCTGGATTTGTCCAGTTACTGAGTTACAGTCAATAATTCTTGGAATCATAGTAGGTGTACTTATGGTTTGGTTCCTGTTGACTTTGGGTGTAGACAATGCTTTTTCCACATCATCCTGGGTCAGCTTTCTCTAGCAATCACAGAAGGATGCTCAGCATGGTTTTTTTTCTCCTCCTTCATTGCTTTGGTTGCACCTTGTGGTTGCAGGCAGTAATGCAGTTTGTTTTGAAAGTTTCGCACACAGTGATTCGTTTGCTAGCATAACATTTATGCATGCTGGGTAGTCAGTTATCATTTGAATCCCTCCTTCAACAAGAGGGAAGTGTTGTTGTATGTAAGGTCTCTCTTTCTTGTGCAACTTATTTTCCTTCAGCAAGGTTGGACTTGAGGCACCCTTGTCCAACTCTGTTACAGACAGCCTTCTAATCTTACAGTCCCCCAACAGGTTAAACTTCAGAGACAAAGGCATCGCTACAGCTTTTGTTTCGACTACACCCTAGGCAAAAGGAGTCCTGCTAAGGAGCAGCAGTAACAAGCCAGTCAAGATTATGTAGAAAATATGGAGAGCACAGGAGTCCTGCTAAGGAGCAGCAGTTACAAGCCAGCCAAGAGCATGTAGAAAATATGGAAAGCACAGAGATGGCACTTGCCAGGGGTTATAAAGGAAGGAGACATTGGGCATTTGGACATGAACGTTTGCTATTTGTTTCTTAAGTGCAATTGTTTGACAATTGTTGCAAAGTTTTGTCCATCAAGATTGCCAAGTGTGGAGTTATGGATCTTTGTTGATTAACCAAGTGTTTAAATGGTGCATCATGGAGACATCTCTAGATGTCATTTGCCTGTCACCGATCAGTCTTATCAGAAGAGACTCAGAAATTACTTTCCAAATTGCTTTCCAAATGACACTTGGGCTAAAGTTAAGAGGGTCTGGCAGCTACCTCTTAAGCAAAAGACTCATGTTCCAGAGCTAACCAAAATGAGTAATGCCCGTCTGTCCTACAGCAGAAATAAGTTAACATGTTAGCCACAACTGCTCAGTCTAACACTTCAGCAATACATCTAAAGAAGTACATCTCCCCTTCTACAGTTTTCTTTAGTTATATGAAATAATTAAAATGCTGATTTCGTAATGGAAAGCAAGACTGCACCATTTACAGGTGTGAGGTTGTGTGCACTATGCTCGATCCCCATGTACTTAAGAGACTTAATATTTAAGGCACTGGGACTTGGCGGCCATACTTGTCACATACTGTTTTACTCTATGAACAGATGAAGTAAAAAGGTATACTAACAGATCACTCGGAATTCTGAAGCGCTCACCCCACTAGTGACAGCTGATGAATTATAAGCATAATAATACTAATAAAAAGATTGTATTGATTTTATGACAAAGCTTTGTAAAGATGCCGTTTCAGATCTGCAAAGTGACAGCTGCTGATAACACCTATCAGTACTTGAATTCCTCTGAATTTAATTAGATCTGAGAGACTGATCGTCTGAGAAACTGCGTCTGATGGCCTCCAGGGAGAGGCTGATCTTTCAAAAGAATTATGTTAATTTGACCATTTTTTTTTTTTTTTTGCAGCTGTTCTCATAGTGTTATCAGAAACACAGTTAATATACCAGAAAAGAAAATCCTAGGTAGTTACTTTAAAAGAAAGAGCAACGTTAATATTGTCATTTTGCACTACAACCGCATTTTCAATTATAACTGTAGGTTTAATTACAGACTTTCAGACTGCATCTTTCATTCTACATTATATAAAGTCACAGAAGCGAAATATGAGTTCTTGGTTAGACTTCTGAACTTTTACATCAGTCATTCAGAGTTTTGTTTGATTCCACCAAGTAAAGAATTGCACAGCGGTCCTTGCTGTAATAAACTGAAAGTGGAAGGATCTGTTTTTTGCACTTACGTATATATAATTGATTAATTTTCTGAATTAATTTATTCCAAAAGACAAGGACTGAGGACTTGAACTTATGCTCACAGCAAGAATCCTACATGATAAGTAACTGTTAAAGGTATGGCAGTCTACATATGGACAGAAAATCTTATTTACATTTTGTTGCTTATCGGACACTTACATCCATAGGGACTTATAAAAGAAGTCAACCTAATCAAGTAAACATTAATCTAAGGGCTTGTTTGAGAACAAGTGTACAGAATTGCAAAAAATGCTCAGTAAGACAGAAATTCACGCAACAAGAGTGTCTTCAAATGCTCCTTAAGCACATTAACAGGAGTCAGAAATTCAAATGGAGTTGGAAATCTTGTTCTACCAGCTAGGAGCTACACAAGAAAAGACTCTACTGAGATTTGATGCTACACAGAGGTGTCATCACTAGATGCTCTTCATCAGCAGACATGAGTTTTAGAGGAGGAGTATCAAGACCTCACAATTGTCTCCATTATGAGGAGGTGCTGATCCATTGACTACTCTATAGGAAAGCATGAAGGATTTGAACCTAATATGTGCTGCTACAGGGAGCCAAGGTAGTGATCTGAAAAGAGGAGTGTCATGAGCCCACCTTGGCCTTTTGAGCACAAGATGTGCCACTGTATTTTGAATCATCAGCATTGATTTGGTGACTCACGATGCCTCTACTGCCAGCAGCTGTCTAGATGTGATAAGTCCAAAGCCAGAACCAGGACTTGTGATGCATACTCTGTCTTGCAGATGCTGTATAGAGTGAATCTGCAAGTGCCAGAGACCACTGTGACGTGGTCAGTGCAAGACAGCTGGTCATCAATCACCACTCTAAGGTTGCGTGCAGACTTGGCAGGTGTTAGTGGTAACGAGGTGAACTAAATAGAAAGTGGTTGCTGAATAGATGGTTGAGCTGGGAGAACAAGGATGTCCATTTTTGCCAGTTTGAGCTAAGATGGTGTTCCTTCATTCAGTTTGTATTTCAGTGAGAAGAACAGAGATTCTAGGAGATATTGTGTACTTGATAAAACTGATAAGAAAAAACAGAAAAAACATGATAGAGCCTAGTGAGGTGGTGTATAAAGAGAAGAGAAGAGGAACCAGCACTGATCCTTGGGTCACCTTCATACTTGTCTGGTACACTCTTGACATCTCTCATTGCCAGGACACAAGATGAAGATGCTGCATAGCATCACTGGGCTCACTCAGTGTGATAAGGACCTTCTCTGGACTGAGAGGAGGTAATTTGTACAGGTTATTAGGTCCTCCCAGGGTGCATCCCATCAGAAGTATAAATGGGACTGGGTTTTACTGGTAAAAGACCAGGGGCAGAACCATGTTATGCTAGAGGTATTTTATCTCACAACAGGACTGGGAGTCTGGAATATGTAGAAGATATAAGAAGTTGCTAGGAAATAGTGGCCTGATCTATCCAACTTAACATATTGCCATTGCTACATTCCCCAAGAAGAACACAATGTAAAAAATGACAATGGTTATGAAGATGTTTATGGTGGACTGTGGTGCCGGGAAACATCAGCAAAGGTTACATTCCTTTGAATTTTGCATAACCTTCCTGTGCATTTTCTTTTAAAATAACAATGGTGATCACTTGGTAGTGGGTCCATAAGCGTGGCATATGAACAGCTCAGTTCATAACAGCAATCAATATCTAATAAAGGGAGAGCTAAGCTTACAAAGACATACAAGATAAGAAAGTTACTAAGACAGTTTTAAAGTCTTTGGTAAGTAAACTCATTTATGACTGAGCTGTCACCATTTTAGGGTGCAGCGGCAACAGCAAACCAAAGTTACACATAAAAGCTATAAAAGGTAGATTTCTCTTCTACTATGCACTCAGATTATGTGTGCAAATCAAGTTGTTTTATCAGTCTGACTGCACATCTTTAGGAGGAAGCTCTTAAGAACAAATGGAGAACTTACAAGCTCTCCACACAGTAGGCAACACAGGACAGAAGTGAATGTGAGGCATAAGTGTACGTCAACATTCACTGTGTACCTACAGATGTACCAAGAAAAACCAAAACATTTTTTGAATCCTTGTGAGTTCATTTTATGTCGTCTTTGAACGTATATCTTGGCTGCACACAAATACAAATCAAGAGCAGACTTAAGCAGTAATTTATCTTGAGTAGTCTGTGAAAATATACCCTATGGGAGACTTTGTATCTGTTCAGTGTTTCTTCCTCTTCTCACATGCATGCATGTTCATTAAATTGTTCACTGTAAATTAGCCTGCGTGCAAATATAAGTGTACACAATGATAGACTGGCAGCCTGTCTAGAGTTGGCTCATGCCTTTCACCCATCTTTGCCAGGATATTTCCTGCCTTCCCTTTAATTTACAATGTAAAGTAAAAGTTCAATTTATAAATTAATGTGTGATGTCCCATGTCCTTTCATTTAGGACTAGCAGGACCAGAACATCTAGATGTCATCAGTACCAAAATCCAGTGAATCATTATCATAGTCCAAAAAGACCAGTGGGTTTATAAAAAATAAAAAAGTGATTGCACACACAATAATAAAGTCCAAAAGACTCTTAAAAAAATGATTTCCTTTCCTGCTCTCTTAAGTCCTCATAATGTTCAGTGAGACAAATGGCAGTCTTTTTACCTCCACACATGAGAGTTTTCAACTCTGTTTGATTTCAGTGACCCCTTCCCCTGATGTTTACTGCCCACTGTTATACTCTTAGTAACTTTTACACAAACAAATTGGTTCAGTTTGGCTCATTTACACTGATTTTCCCTGTGACATTTAAACTAATACTACTGCATGCGCATGCAACCTCACATATTCACCCAGATGCGCACTACATGCTGCACCTAGCAGAACCACCCAGCACGCCATCCATCTGTACACCCAGCTGGACCTTCATGTTATTTGTGATGGCGCAGCGCACACACAACACAGGACAGCTTCTTGATCTCCACTCGGATGAGATCTGCACACATCAGAGACTAGCACCTTCCCATGCAAACATCAGAAAAAAGAAATGAAAACCTTCAATGATAAGTTTAAGACAAAGAAAACTGCTTCCTGCTTTTATTCCTTATACACCTATTCTACTGAAGTGTTTCTATGCAGGGTGGATGGAGAGTTCTGTGTTCAACTCTTTTGTAAAGACTTGAAAATGGCTAACCTACAGTCCAAAAAGAAATGGAAGTTGTGCACATTATAAAAAGATAGGCATTCATTTTCATTTAAAGGGATTTACAAGTGTTTTTTATGCCTTTATCCATAGTGATTTACAAGGTTACAGTATAATCCAATTACTTACATTGCTTATTGTTATTGCGGTTATTTTTTTACATTTCAAGCACAATGAGTTAAGTGATCTTCTCAGGGTTACAAATCACATCAGAGGAAGGAACTGACCTGGCTGCATTGAGGTTTTAAGGTTCAGTGCTTTAGATACAACATTGTCTTGTAAAACCATTTAAAGAGGATCTACCCTACACAGATCTCTCTCATTTGCTAGGGGTCCGTATCAAGGTAGCAGTCCATTCACAAGTTTTTCTTTTGTTATTCTCACCCCAGCCCACATTTGTCGTAACTACGAGTCCCTTCATGCCAATGAGGATGTGGTCGCATTGACTTTGTTGCTAAACCTCACTAATGTAGCCTGCTGGGCTTTCCATTTGTTGAGTCACAAGATTGGCCTCCTTGACAGCAGCTCAGTCCAGAGACTTCCCATAATCCATATTACTAACCGAGAATGGTAAATTGGATATGGACGCAGAGACATGCCCGTGGACGCAGGAGACATAGTGCGCAGGCGCCACACAAAGCCCCACTCCCCAGAGTGAAACGGGAGAGACTACGAACATGCGCAGGCGCCACACAAAGCCCCCCTCCCCAGAGCGAAACGGGAGAGACTACGAACCGTCTGACATGCCGCAAACCAGGCAGGCACGGCTCCAAAAAGAAACAGCTCGACTGACCGAGCTACTAAGTGAAACGGGACACACTACGGAGTCCGCAGTGGTCCACAATGCACCGCATAATAGTACGGAAGGAGCTCCGTATTAACAGTGGGGGGCCCCAGAGTAACACAGGCAGACACTTCGTATTAAACGTACGTCATCCTCACACGTCCAAACTATACAGCATAGGTGGATCACATTACAGTGATGCATTATTGATAATACAGTAAAGATCACAGTATCGCAAACAAATGGAAATTATTACTCGACAAAGGGAGAATATAATCACCACAGACCAGGTGTCATTGAAACAAAAGCAGGATAAAGCGAAGTCAGAAATAAACGACAGAGTAGAAAACAAAGTAAAACGTCATAAAGAGGTTAAAGAACGGGGCCAAACACATGGACAGCAGGTTACAGATAATGAAAACTGGAATTCAACAGCTTCAAAAAAACCTAGGCACGAAACACATGCACAGCAAGATACAGAACATGAAAGCAGAGGAAAACGACAGTTAAACGTCCATACCACACAGCAGAGGCAGATCCGGAAGGTGCAGGCGCCTACATCGCGCGTCAGAAGGCGCGGAAAAGTACGAAAGGCAAAGGCGCCTACACAGCATGGTGGAACCCAACATAATACGGAAGGCGCAGGCGTCACCGCCATATTGTGAGTGGCACTACTGCGTAGTGAAGGCGCAGGCGTCACCGCCATATTGTGAGTGGCACTACTGCGAAGTGAAGTTAGGAATAATGTGCTGCTTGGGATTGTACAAAACACTGAACGCGACCCACCTGGATACGATCAATGAACGCAGGATATACAAACGCAAGGCCGCCTGGATAAACTCAATGAACGGAGGCGCGTACTACGCACGTCTGAAATGCCCCGGGCAAGGCTCCAAAACAAACGAGCTCGACTGATGTATTTCAGGATACCCAACGCTGGGGGTAGGCGAGCGAAGCGAGCAGGGGGCGGAGCCCCCTTGTATCCATAAAACAGTTTTTACTTAAGACCATTCCATCCTGTGTAGCATATTAAGTGGTTTTGTTTATACTGTTTGTATGATAAAAGTACAGTTAAGCTAAGAGCCCTGCCCATGGTGACATTGTGAGACAGTGAAGGGGCATAAATACTTCTTGATCACATACTCTATCAGTGTATCTGTCTGTCTGTCTGTAAAACCAGGACCAAAGTCCCCGATGAGAAAAGAAATCTTGTTAATACTAGAATTACCAGAGCCAACGAAAAAACTCGTAAATCCGGCCCACCTCTCTGTCAGCCTCTTTTGTCTTGTAAATGTGTCAATAAGCCCAAGCAGCCTGCTATACCATCCCCCCACTGCCGCAGAACGGGCAAGAAGTTCTCCCAGTTCCTACCTTGATTGATTATCTGGGAGTGAGCTACCCAGAATTGTAAGGGGAAATAATTTGATGTGTGTTTTGTGTCTACAACAATCTATGTAAACATATCATTAAAACAGAAATGTTTTTCATGTTTTAGTAATAAACGACAAAATGTAGACATGAACTGTATAATGTGTGAAGGCTGATGGCCAAATATCAAATAAACACTTTCACAAAAGGTGCAGCGGTTAGATCTGCCGACTTATAATCCAGAGGTTGTGAGTTCGAAACCATCTCCCACGCAAATTTACTGTTTTGAGTAGTGAGCTACTGTTATTGTTAATATTATATAATAAAAACATACATTTGATTTGTGTCTGTAACAGCCGGTGTAAATTTATAGCACTTGTAAAAGTTAGTGGGTTTTTTTTTCACTTTTATTGTCTCAGTCACGATCACGATACAACATTCCCCCACCCATGCCCCAGATCTGACGTGGTTACTTTTTATCTGAAACTGGGAATAACTGTAGATGTGAGTGGTGTTTTGAGACAATGGAACTGGAAATTCTCTGGTCTGGAGGGATAAAAGCTGACACACAGACGATGGTCAATCTGCCAGCTTCGTATCTCACCGTCACTTGAAATTTTTTTATTCAGTTTTATTGAGTGTTCCTGCTCACGCTGAACTAGTATGCACCTTATGGTCCATGATGTCAAAGCCGCACTGACAAAGAAAAAGAGACATAAAAAACTCATCTTATGACCTATATAGTACATTTCGGAAAACATTGTGGCACTGATGCAATATTATTCAAATTATTCATATTCATTTGCATGCCTTCTTGCTCTTGTAATCAGTGAACAGGTTTTTTTTTTTTCGATCTTGCCCATGCAGTCTCCGCATTTTGGTGCAGGATACTGTTTCTTTTGTACTCCAGGACATGCAGAGGAAAGAATAATGTAGTGAGGTCAGTTCCGCGCTATATGCAATCATCAGATTCAAATGTTAACAGTTCTCACACACCCAAGGACCGTCCTTTCTACGTTTATGACATGTGTACCTGTTGCAATGTACACACTTCTCTCTATGCTGTGGTTACTATTACACTGAAGAGGTTGGGGAAGCGGCGGTCTTGGAACAGAAGCTTGTTGATGTTGCATCCTCTTTTGCTTTATCCATCACCTTTTCTTGTAAGAAGCGACGACGAAGTTCCTCTGCAAGGTGAGCAAAGAGCACTCTTCTTTTCTCAGTGGCCCCCGTGCATGCTTTGTACAGTACAGTAATCCCTCGCTATATCGCGCTTCGCCTTTCGCGGCTTCACTCCATCACGGATTTTATATGTAAGCATATTTAAATATATATCGCGGATTTTTCGCTGCTTCGCGGGTTTCTGCGGACAATGGGTCTTTTAATTTCTGGTACATGCTTCCTCAGTTGGTTTGCCCAGTTGATTTCATACAAGGGACGCTATTGGCAGATGGTTGAGAAGCTACCCAGCTTACTTTTCTCTGTCTCTTGCGCTGACTTTCTCTGATCCTGACGTAGGGGGATTGAGCAGGGGGGCTGTTCGCACACCTAGACGATACGGACGCTCGTCTAAAAATGCTGAAAGATTATCTTCACGTTGCTATCTTTTGTGCAGCTGCTTCCTGAAAGGACATGCTGCACGGTGCTTCGCATACTTAAAAGCTCGAAGGGCACGTATTGATTTTTTTATCTGTCTCTCTCTATCTCTCTCTATCTGCTCCTGACGGAGGGGGTGTGAGCTGCCGCCTTCAACAGCTTTGTGCCGCGGTGCTTCGCATACTTAAAAGCCAAACAGCCCTATTGATTTGTTTGCTCCTTTGAAGAGGAAGATATGTTTGCATTCTTTTAATTGTGAGACTGAACTGTCATCTCTGTCTTGTCATGGAGCACAGTTTAAACTTTTGAAAAAGAGACAAATGTTTGTTTGCAGTGTTTGAATAACGTTCCTGTCTCTCTACAACCTCCTGTGTTTCTGCGCAAATCTGTGACCCAAGCGTGACAATATAAAAATAACCATATAAACATATGGTTTCTACTTCGCGGATTTTCTTATTTCACGGGTGGCTCTGGAACGCAACCCCCATGATGGAGGAGGGATTACTGTACATGTGCGTTGCTATAACACAAACAACCGGTCACCTGCGTGTTCCTGCTTGCACTGAATAAGCTCACGCCTTCTGGTGCATGATGTCAATGCAGCACTGGGCAAAAAAGAAACAGACAAATATATGTAACATTTTGAAGAAATCATTTTATGACCTGAATAATACCAATCAGAAATCATCATCGCATTAATGCAATATTATATGAAAACGAACAGCGTCAGATTGGGTGTGAATTTATAATGGCGCTGTTAGTTAGAGTCAGATCGGGGGGGGGGGGGGTTGAACGTTAAATTTTATCTGGAGCGGGGTGGGGATATTGTATTGTGATCATGACTGAAAGAATAAAAATTGAAAAACAAACAATAACTTTTACAAGTGCTATAAATTTCCACCGGCTGTTACAGACACAAATCAAATGTATGTTTTTATTGTATAATATTAACAATAACAGTAACTCACTACTCAAAAATGGTAAATTTACGGGGGAGAGGGTTTCGAACTCACAGCCTCTGGATTATAAATCGGCAGATCTAACCACTCACCATGGAAGCTATCGTATTATACTTGCACCTTTCGTGAAAGTGTTTATTTGATATTTGGCCATCAGCCTTCACACATTATACAGTTCATGCCTACATTTTGTTATTTATTACTAAAACATGAAAAACTTTTCTGTTTTAACGATGTGTTTACATAGATTGTTGTAGACACAAAACACACATCAAATTAGTTCCCCTTACAATTCTAGGTAGCTCACTCCCAGATAATCAATCAAGGCAGGAACTGGGAGAACTTCTTGCCCGTTCTGCGGCATTGGGTTTTATGGTATAGCAGGCTGCTTGCTGCTTGGGCTTATAGACACATTTACAAGACAAAACAGGCTGATGGAGCGGTGCGAAAGGATTTAAGGTGGGCCGGATTTACGAGTTTTTTCGTTGGCTCTGGTAATTCTAGTGTTAATCTGACTGCTTGAGACATTCCTGCTAGTGCTGTGTGTCCTCTTCTTTTTGCCTTCTGTGGTGGTTGCTCTTGTTCTGGCTGTGTTCTGGCTTTTCTTGTGTTTTAAAGGAAAAAGATAGGGTTAGTAGTAAAATTAGCTGCAGTCTCTAGTCATCTAATGTAGTGCACACCAGCAGGTTTTGTGCAGCCTTTTGTCTCTGGTAACAGTCTTGCCTTGCGGTTTACTTACTCACGACTCAGTTCTTGATGATGCTTTCATGTTCCACTTGTCACCTTGGAGACTTTTTTTACACAAAGCTGAGGTGATTTATTTCATCTCCGGGCATGGGGAGTGTTGCTCTCAAGTGCTTGTCAGATCAGCTCCCCTAATTGCCTCACTCAGACCACAAGTGAATCACAGCGGGCTGGATTGATCTTGCTACGTCCGAGACAGTACATGACAAACAAGAGCCAAATATTAAATGAAGAAGTGGGGTGATGGAGTGACAAGTAAAGAGTTATCTGTACCAGTGAAGGTTGGAAAAGCACGATGTACAAAACAGAAGGAATTTTCACAAGACAAGAACTGTATATAAACTGTGTAATACCTTAATCAGTCTTAGAATTGTGCTTGATCTTGAATACATGAATAATAGAAATACAATGTCTACAAAAAGTATTCACCCCCTTGAATGTTTTCAAACTTTATTATTATATAACATTGAATCACAATGAATTTAATACGGATTTTTGACACTGATTAACAGAAAATGACTCTTTAATATACATGGAAACAGATCTCTGCAAAGTGCTACTCCTTATTAATTATAAATACAAAGCACTAAATAATTGATCTCATAAGTATTTACCCCTTTCAAGTCACTATTTATTAGAGGCCCCTTTGGAAGCCATGACTTCCTCTGTGTGCACAGGTTTCTCTCTGTCAGCTTAAAACATATGGACACTGCAATTTCTCCCCATTCTTATTTGAAAAAATGTTCAAGCTCTGTTAAGTTGCAGGAAGATTGCAGGTGAACAGCATTTTCAAGTCCAGACAAATTCTGAATTGGACTGAGACCTGGGGCCTCCTGTATACACGGTGTGTAGGCACAGAAATGTCACATACGCCCATTTCCACGTGCACTTTGAGATGTATAAAAACTAAACTTGGCCTAAAGCCACGTACATTTTCATGGTAGACACACTGGGTGTACGCAAGTTTTTGCTCAAATTTGTAAACTGCCAGTCAGAAACAGAGTAAACAGACAGTGGACTGCGGCCTTTTCATGGCAACTTTGATCTGACCACTTTTTTTTTTTTTTATTTTGGGCACTGTGAGACTTTCTGAACTTGAACTTTGAGTGTCTCTGCCATGTGTATCACTACATAACTTCCTTTTGTTGCTTATACACGGTTTAAGCCAACAAACAGTACTTTTTTCCTTGCCTCCATTTTGCATTTGCTGAAATCTTTTTTCTGTTATCTTTTAACAAAACACTGAAAGGAAGAGGCTACTTGTATTGATTTGCATATTCAAATATGCTATGGGGCTGTAGGCATGTGCACATGCATTTGTTGGTTTTTCACACATGCAACAGTAACTTCCTCAAATGCAAAAAGCAGCATGTACTCAGTTTTCTTAACCTCATTTATTCAGCCTTGTTATTAAATTACTTTATCCAAGTGCCTAATTTAAGGGATATAACATACAGTATATATCTATTATAATATTTATGTATTGATTTTGCTTTGTCACAGACACACTTCTTTGATGCTACTGCATTTGTTTGTCATTTTTTTACTCTGTATGACACAAGGACACTCATGTGGTTAGTTGCATTCATCACATATGTGATTGTAGGTGATGTTTTGATGTTATTTTTCCAAAAATCAAATGGAAGGATTCCAGTATGTTTTTCAGTTTTACTCCTGAGCCGAATACCACTTTTGTAACTGGTTTCCTTTCTGTCAGTCTTTTTTGGTATGTTTTGTTTAGAGCATTTAGCATTTTTTAAGATGGTCCCTATTGGTTATACATTTTTCTATTGTTTTGAGGTTTGTTTCTGTTGGTTCATTGTGTTTGTTTTTTCGGTTTCTTGTTAGTCTGGCTTGTGATAAATATTTTATTGTAAGTTAACAGGAGCTAGTGAATTTTAGGCAGATACTCATGCCTAAATGTTGTAGGATCAGGCAAACAAAGCAACCTAGTTTAGGCTTTCAAAAAAAGGGTAACATATTACTTTATTTTTAGGTCAGTGTCAGGGAATGAAAGAATTACAACACATATTGGCTTCCTGTCGTGACTCACTGGTAATAATTTTATTGGAAAGCCTCGTTGGCACTTCCAGCAATTAATAGTAATTTTATTTTCAGTGCCGGCTCATGGGTTTAACCTTGAGCTGTAAAGACTTCTAACAAAGGTTAATTTGAAACCTTCACCTAATTAGGAAATTAAAATAAGATAATTGTACATCAGAATTGTGGTGGGGTCAGTTTTCAAGAGGAAATCGTCAAGGAATGTTATACGTATAAATAACATTACTTCATAATGAACTGTATGTAAGAATATAGAAGGGGTAGTGAAAAGAAAGTTACATAAACAGTGTGCATGATACTGAACTGTATTTATGTATATTATAAAATAAATGCTTAAACAGCTTTTAGTGGTAATAAACAGTATGTGAGCGAGTCTGAGGCCGTGAATAAAGTTACAGATTTATTGTTTAAGATTGCTTGACCACACTTTCTAGTTGTACATAAAATAGCAGGAACATTCTTAAATGTAACTTTGCTAAACTGCAGATTTGCTGCCAGTGGTATGCTACTAACATTTTTACGACTCCTACTGTATAATGTTTATATTATTTCAATTTCTTACCTTTTGTCCCAAGTTGTAAAGTCTAATGCATCAGTATGCTATCTGATTTAAGAAAACACAGGAAAAGGTGAAAGAGTTTTGGGCTACCAGATGAAAAGTCCTTTTTAATAAGGGATAGCCTGTGGTTGAGGTAAGTAAGGACACCACTGCCATTGGCTTAGTGAACTTAAGGTAGGAGCTGAGCTTGTCCACTCCTTTGGATCATAACAGATGCCTTGCGACTACAGCAAAGATCCTTTAATGAGTTCCTATGGCAGTGGTTCTCAATTTGTGGGGGGAGCGAAGTAACAAAAATGGGGGGCACGAAGATGTGAAAAAAAGAAAACAAAATCGAAAATAGGAAAAATACATCTATTGAAACCAAAACAAATTAACTTAAATTACATTCTGATACTACAAAAATAAATATTGAGTTAGATAAATGTTGATAAGAACAAATTGGTACAGTATTAGTGGGCTCCTTTCAAAAAAACGTTAGGGGGGCGCGATTACAACTGTTATGAAAACTCGGGTCGCAAATACTTAAAGGTTGAGAAACGCTGTCCTATGGTGAGGTGGCAGAGCTGGTTGACATTTTTGGTCTTCATATGGGTGAGTGTCTTAAGTTTTAAAGGGGAAGAGAATAGAAATGTGACATCTCTAGTGTTTTACAAAACCCTTTCCTGTACTTTGAACCTGTTGGGATCTGCAAGCTAGTCTAACTCATGCCACTGATCAACTAATACATTATCTACCTATTAAGTTTGGGCCTGAAATTTGAGTTCAAGTCAAAGCAAAATAATTAAAGACATTTCATCATTTTACTACTTGTTCTGGATATAACACAGTAGTGAACCTTTCTTCGTGGGTGCCTACAAATATGGTCTTGTTCCTGTGGAACCCCAAAGAAACATATGGTACAGTAGATCAAATGATGGGTAAAAAAGGCAAACAAAAACCTGCAGTATCTCGTCCAAGCCCCTTCTATAATGTACTACTCATATCTACTTGTAATCACCAACATTAATTAGCTTTGGTATTAAAGCAGCAAGAAAAACTATCGGAAAGCATAAGTCGAAAAATATGCTGTAAATGAAATTAAAATACAGAATGTCGACAATGGCTTGGGTGCTGGCGATTTTTTGAAAGTCAGTGTCCATGTTTACAAAGTTACTTCTAGGAACTGCACTAAACGTTTCACTTGGATAAGAATTTGTCCTACACCAGAGTAAACCATGAGAAAACTCCTACACTCACCCCCAGTGAGAAGTAGGAACATTTGAGAATGAATAGAGTCACAATTTTACAGTAGTCCAAGCCACAAAAAGGTATTCATGAAGGTGTTTTGTATTTTTTTTGGAAATCATAATAAGAACATACTGTAAGAAATCTGACAAACAATAGGAGAACACTCAGGCTATCAAACTTACTTGATAGCTTGTTTCCTAGCAAATCGCTAAGCTGTCCAAATATCTCATCCAAAGGATTTTTCGATGAAACTTTGTAGTTTTCTGATACTAACAGTAATGCTGTCTTCACTACAAAGATAATGCAAATATTAATAATTATAATTGTCACAATAATAATATTCAAAGTACAACAAAATATAAACTTACTATGATAGGATTTTGTACTAAGCTCCCCATAACTGATGCCACTTTGCAACAAAATCAAGAATATTACTATAGTAGCCATAATTTTACCCTGAAAATAGGTGGGGGTGGATGGGTGATTGACAGCAAAATGTCACACAGGTAAATAGAGTTCTGCATTCCATGAACCCCTGAAACATTTGTGTTACACTTTTCATGCTACAGAAGGTTAAAGAAGGGAGGCGGAGACTCTCAGGGCATTGGATAGAGCTTGGCAGAGGATAAAGGGGACTCATGAAGAGAGACATGGCACACAAATCTGGAAGACAATTGGGAACAGTGGAAGAGTGAACATGACTTCAGAAAATGTGCCAGAATAGCTATGGCTAGTATCAGTGTAACTGTTATTTTATGAGGTGTTACCAGTGGCCATAACAGTCGGAAGGTGAATATTCTGGAAATATGGCTGGGGACAATTTATTGTTAAATAAACATGCCCATTATTGGGTTTGACTTTTATATGGTGTGTGCCTCTGTCTTTTTGTCTCGGCGGTCATTACAATACATTGTGCATCCATTACCACCTGTGTGTTGATAGCGCAATATCACTTGTGATTCACGTATGTGTACTCAACCACATTGTGGCTGCGATCTTCATTTTATGTGTGTCATCAGTCACAGCAACAATTCCAGGAAAATCAGTGATTTGCATGAAAACAGCTTGCTTTAACATTATCTCACGTGGAGTGGTAGGGAAGTGTATAAATTTGTGTATTACTTCACAGTTTGTAAGGGTGTTCCAAGTTTAGATCAAAATGCAAGAAATGATTAGATGTGACATACCCAAATCATTGCTATTGCAAAGTTGCATTTTCCCTGTGGTCAAAAAACATAATGTTATCAATCCTTTAATTTTGGCTGAGAGCACATGGCTTCTTCACAGAGATGGAGCGATCATGTGATGTACAAGATCTGATACAAATATTAGTCCATCTCTGTCAAGTCAACATGTTTTTGCAAGTTTATTGTTATCCAGCATTCCCAAAACATTCCTCCTTTCCTGGAATGTGCGTGTTGCTCTCTGCCTGAATGCTACCTTCTGGCAGCTCTTAGCAAGTCAGGACAGTACATGAGTTCTCCTAAATCCTGATGAAGTTAGGAGTAGTTTCCTAAATTAGAAAAAATGATAATGTGCTACTACTCCTACTACTAGGGTAGGCCTAAATTGTTTTGTGGAAAAAACCAGAAAGGATAAACATGAAGGATGTGCCTGTGGTGACCTTGGGGGTCATCTGGTTGGTCAGACAGTGGTAATATACTTAGTCGGAGGTGATCTTTTTGGTCAGCTTTTCCTGGGATGAAGATGGAAGTATGAATCGGTTAAGCTGTTGTGCATTCTTCAGATCCATCACTATGTACCTTTTTAATAGGTCCTAGTTAGAGATAATACATAAAACACAGCATAGTAATACACAATAATGTTTCTCAACAACACCACGGACATAAAAGAAGAAATTGCACAAACCTATAGCATTTACAACAATATACGAGAGTCTATAGCAGAGACTGTTAGCTATTAGTAATGAAATCAAAGCCAAAACAAATATAGATAACTGTAAGTGAAATGCAAAAAAGTTAACAAACTGTTTACAGAAATGTGATGTGAAGGTTGATAAAAAAATGTTTTGTTTTTTTTTTGTTTTTCAGTTTTTTCTCAAGTTTAAACAGATTTCTGTTGCATGAATCATTTCTTATTATGTTTTTTTGTGGTCCCTGAATACAGTTCAAGCATTAGTTTATTGTTTTGGAGTAGTTTTTGTAAATTTAATTTTTTTTTTCTGACACCATCTTTTTTGATTTCAGATACCACCATTTTTCTACCGCAATTGTTTGGACAAAAGCCTCAAATAATAGTTTTGCAGTCATGTTTGCAGTTTGTTCCTGATTAAAGTTTTTTTGATATAGCAACAATGAATTAGGGTGTAGGCTTTAGTTAGATGTCAGATCAGATACCATTTTGTTTAATGACTTTGACTTTTTTTAACTTACATTTCTTCTGTTCCCCAATTAAAACTCTACCTGGTATTTTTTTATTATCATAATAGAGACCGCCAGGCCTAGACAGAAGCACACTTCATTTCCAAAAATTCCACACAGGTTACTGACGTTCTGTTATGAATACCACGGTGATCTTGAGTTTCAAACCCATAATCCATACAAATATGGTTGTTTTACTTTTTATACCCAGTGACTCTCTTTCCTGCAGTGACATTTAATTTCATTCTTTCTAAAATTCCTCTCTCTTTCTGAGCTGTCATCCCTGAATTTAAAACTGTATTAAGGTGGAACTTTGTTGAACAAGCAGGTTTCAGAGATGGGAGATCAATGATTGAGCAGATATTTAACTTAAAATGTTAGCCAAAAATCAATTAAACTTAATCAAAAACTTTAAACATCTATTTCATTGATTTTATAAAAGCACCTGACAGCATTAGCCATTAGTATATGTGGGAGATTTTGAAATTTTACCAAGTGCCAATAAACATAATAAATTTTACCAAGAACTTATATGACCAAGCAGATCAGTGGCATTATTAGAAGGAGAGCTGACTAATTTCTTCTGAACCACAGTAGGCTTTAGACAAGGTTGTATTCTATCACCAATTTTGCTTTTTATTTTACTTGGAAAGAATTACAACTGAAGCTCTGAACAAAATGACAAAGGTTGACATAAGTGTGTCAACTTAAAATTTGCTGACGATATTGATTTAATTAATAGAAAAGTAGAAAAACTACAAAAAGTACTCAATCTTGTTGCCAAAGCCAGCAAGAATTATGGAATGACCATCAATGAAAAGAAGATGGAAACCATAATGTTTTGAAAGGAAACAAATTGATAGAAAAGTTGAAATGACCTTTAATGAAAAAAATTGAACAATTTTGACAGTTTTAAATACCGTGGATATGAATTTACTTGATAACAATTGCTTGTTAGAAATAATACATACAGTGCATCCGGAAAGTATTCACATCACATCACTTTTTCCACATTTTGTTATGTTACAGCCTTATTCCAAAATTGATTAAATTCATTTTTTTCCTTAGAATTCTACACACAACACCCCATAATGGCAAAGTGAAAAAAGTTTACTTGAGGTTTTTGCAAATTTATTAAAAATAAAAAAACTGAGAAATCACATGTACATAAGTATTCACAGCCTTTGCTCAGTACTTTGTCGATGCACCTTTGGCAGCAATTACAGCCTCAAGTCTTTTTGAATATGATGCCACAAGCTTGTCACACCTATCCTTGGCCAGTTTCGCCCATTCCTCTTTGCAGCACCTCTCAAGCTCCATCAGGTTGGATGGGAAGCGTCAGTGCACAACCATTTTAGGATCTCACCAGAGATGTGCAATCGGATTCAAGTCTGGGCTCTTGCTGGGCCACTCAAGGACATTCACAGAGTTGTCCTGAAGCCACTCCTTTGATATCTTGGCTGTGTGCTTAGGGTCGTTGTCCTGCTGAAAGATGAACCGTCGCCCCAGTCTGAGGTCAAGAGCGCTCTGGAGCAGGTTTTCATCCAGGATGACTGCAGCAATGTACAGAGACATCTTTCCCTTCATCCTGACTAGTCTCCCAGTCCCTGCCGCTGAAGAACATCCCCACAGCATGATGCTGCCACCACCATGCTTCACTGTAGGGATGGTATTGGCCTGGTGATGAATGGTGCCTGGTTTCCTCCAAACGTGACACCTGGCATTCACACCAAAGAGTTCAATCTTTGTCTCATCAGAAAGGTTTCTCATGGTCTGAGAGTCCTTCAGGTCCCTTTTGGCAATCTCCAGGTGGGCTGCCATGTGCCTTTTACTAAGAAGTGGTTTCCGTCTGGCCACTCTACCATATAGGCCTGAATGGTGGATTGCTGCAGAGATGGTTGTCCTTCTGGAAGGTTCTCCTCTCTCCACAGAGGACCTCTGGAGCTCTGACAGAGTGACCATCGGGTTCTTGGTCACCTCCCTGACTAAGACCCTTCTCCCCCGATCGCTCAGTTTAGATGGCCGGCCAGCTCTAGGAAGAGTCCTAGTGGTTTTGAACTTCTTCCACTTATGGATGATGGAAGCCACTGTGCTCATTGGGACCTTCAAAGCAGCAGAAATTTTTCTGTAACCTTCCCCAGATTTGTGCCTGAAGACAATCCTGTCTCGGAGGTCTACAGACAATTCCTTTGACTTCATGCTTGGTTTGTGCTCTGACATGAACTGTCAACTATGGGACCTTATATAGACAGGTGTGTGCCTTTCCAAATCATGTCCAATCAACTGAATTTACCATAGGTGGTCTCCAATTAAGCTGCAGAAACATCTCAAGGATGATCAGGGGAAACAGGATGCACCTGAGCTCAATTTTGAGCTTCATGGCAAAGACTGTGAATACTTATGTACATGTGCTTTCTCAATTTTTTTATTTTTAATAAATTTGCAAAAACCTCAAGTAAACTTTTTTCACATTGTCATTATGGGGTGTTGTGTGTAGAATTCTGAGGAAAAAATGAATTTAATCCATTTTGGAATAAGGCTGTAACATAACAAAATGTGGAAAAAGTGATGCACTGTGAATACTTTCCGGATGCAATGTAGGATAGCTCTGGTTACAGCTGCCGGCTGAAAATCGAAATCAATTAGGAAAACGTGAAATATAATTAACATAAAAATGAGAATTTTAGAAGCATGCAAATTTTTCACCTTGCTATAAGACTCTGAGCAATGGATAATGAATTTAGAAGACAAGAACTTGATTGGGGCATTGAGATAAAATGCTACAGATGGATGCTTGAAATCAAATGGTATACCAGAGTATGCAGCAAAGAAATATGGAGAAGACTGGTTGAAGCAGCAGACGTAGTTGATGTGATTAGAAGTAGACAGATGAAATGGTTCAGTCATGTGAGCAGGATAAATTAAAAGATATGGGCCAAATATCTAATGAGTATTTATTATGGAAATAGACCTGGAATAGGTAGACCTAGATTGTGATGTACTGTAGTAAGAACATTTTGGAAAAAGACGAGTTTTTACTCAGAGAGTTAGTATACAAGAAGTAATACAAGATGTTCGAGAAACAGAAAGTTGGAGAGAATTATGCAACCTATTGGTGCCTCAGTGGGCCATGAGTTATAAATTAAATGACTGATTTGTTGATTTAGAGCAAAATGTCTGGACAGGTCAGTAAGAGGGTGTGAATTGCATTTCACATTGCTTGCATTAACAGTATTTAAAGACAAATATTATATCCAAATACTTGAGATTGCTACAACACAAGTTAATCCGCTTAATCCAATTCTGGGTTATGTGGAGACAGCAGCACCAAATTTTCTGGAAATGCAGGTCTTTTTAAAAAAACACTGACTAACGGGTGTCCTACTTGTTAGAGGTCACTAGGGAATGCCAGTTTTGCAAGGCCTTCCGTGTAGATGGAACCTCATTTTGTTTGATCTTGTTGGAAAGTTTTTAATTTAAACATTCAAAAGGCATATGTTAACAGACCTAAAAGATTCTTTGCTTGCTTTGAAGAGCCTATGGTTTCATTAAAAATGTAATTTAATTTAGGAATTCCTTCTGAACCATTAAGTACTCTTGTAAGTAGGTCCCAAGTTTTTGTTAAAAATAGATTATCTAATATTGTTTTAATGATTTTAATTCACAGGGGGTGTAGAGATCCAGAGTTAAAGAGAAACATGCTCAATTCTCCATACCCCTGAGTTTCTCCAAAGGCATTAACAACCTCGGGAATTGAGACTTCTGGCAAACTCAAAAAGACAAACTGCTGTTAGTTCAGTGTAATGAGTGAGGATGGATTTCAAACTATTTTTGCCATTCTTTCTTTTAGTTCAAATTACAAACTGTAGTTTTAAAGAGAAAAAAAATAATTGCTTGAATGATGTCTTCCAGAATCACACTTGTATTATAAGATATTAAGTGTAAAAATCATTTTCTTCTCTATGCTCTTTTGAGTGGATGTACAATCAAGATTATATCCAGCGACTGTAAAAGAAACTGGATTAACAAGGTTCAGCAAATGAATAAATGAATGGGTGGATGGGAGTTGATGTCTCTTTAATGGGCCTTTAGCACTGTCCTAAATTAGTGGTCATTTCATTCATTTCAATCTCGGTAATTCTCGTCTTTCTCCATTTTTCGTTTGAGAAGTGAAATTTATGACAAGTCATATATATCTGTTGGCTTTTTTGTTCTCTGATTAATAAAATCAATGTAGATTATTGTTAATGCCAAAACAAAAAAGAAAACTTTAATTATGCAATTTGTATGCTGTTGATATGCAGCTCTACGTGAATATCACTTTCTTATGCACATGAGAGGCCCTACCACCTGAAACCTTCAGGTGTAGAACACCCAGCACATGTCTAGAAACTTCATGCTTTCATATTGAAATCCAATTCTTGTCAGCCTGATCACTGATGGTCACTTGGGACAGCAGGAGTCATCTGTTAAAAACCCTAAATGCTCACAGGTGCAGGATGGATTGCACTAAAAGTGCTGCAACAATCCCTATTAGAAAGCAAAGTAGTCGCTAATGTTATAAAGATGATACAGCTTTAAGGTCGTATAAAGCGACTGTCAGTTTGTTTGAGTTAAACCAGGTTTGTTGAAAGGATGTGTACATTTGAACAACAGCCACTCCCAACTCTCCCCTATTTACATGTCATCTGTTATTTAGGCTACTGAATGATTTTCAGGAGCGTAGAAGCCTGAACCCATCTAAGCAGCATTACATTCAAGACATCCCTTATTTTATTTTCATATATAGTAGTATGGTAGTGAGACCAGCTATGTTATATGGGTTGGAGACGGTGGCACTGACCAGAAAGCAGGAGACAGAGCTGGAGGTGGCAGAGTTAAAGATGCTAAGATTTGCATTGTGTGTAACGAGGATGGACAGGATTAGAAATGAGTACATTAGAGAGTCAGCTCAAGTTGGACGGTTGGGAGACAAAGTCAGAGAGGCGAGATTGAGTTGGTTTGGACATGTGCAGAGGAGAGATGCTGGGTATATTGGGAGAAGGATGCTAAGGATAGAGCTTCCAGACAAGAGGAAAAGAGAAAGGCCTAAGAGAAGGTTTATGGATGTGGTGAGAGAGGACATGCAGGTTATGGGTATAACAGAACAAGATGCAGAGGACAGAAAGATATGGAAGAAGATGATCCACTTTGGCAACCCCTAATGGGAGCAGCCAAAAGAAGAAGAAGACTTCATTTTATCCTCAATTAAATATGTTTTCTTTGTTTGTGACATTCCTATGATGCAACCTTTGTTTTGCTGCAGGCCATAGTAAATTGTTGTTACTTACAAGTGATAAGCGATTGCCGTGAGTTGGTAAAATTCTTCATTCCAACAACAATACGCCTTTGTAACCTCTCACTATGACTGTGACTGCACTTTTTTTTTATCTTCAGCTAAGTCAGGATTTTTCTTTCTTTTTACTAATTCTTGGGTATACCGTATTTGTTTATTACAGTGTTTATCACATTTTTTATTTGTTCAGCTTCTGCAAAAAGCCAAGTTTTATTTATCTGTCTAGCTAATGCTGCAGCTTTTCAGCTTAGCCTCGAGTCATATTCTGGCCTGGTCACTGTCTGTGTGAAGGGTATGTGTTCTCCTCAGTGTCTGTGGAGGTTGTCTCTAGTGGGTCGGTTTACACTAATGAGTCAGTGATTTGTAGGTTAGACTGACTGATAAATCAGAATTGGCCTGGATGTGTGCCCTACTCAGAAGTGCTCCCTTCTCTGAGTGCAATATTGACAGATAGGCTTAGGCCTACTGTGACCTTGATTTTTGAATAAGTGAATAGAGTAAATGAAAGAATGAACAAATGGATTTTCTGTCTGTATTTGTTTCAATAAAAAGTTTAGGCCAATTTGGTGTCTATCTGTGTGAAGGTTGTGTGTTCTCAGGTGGACTTCAAAATAAATGTCTAAAATGAATTCCTTGGGTTTTAAAACAACCTAAATAGTGATGCATAAATTGACACAAACATTTCAAAGAGGTGCTAAAAAAGTTAAATAAAGAAACCAATCACCATAGCCAGTATAAAATCTAGAAACAAAACCTACTGAAGGTGATGTCACATTATCTGACATTTCCAGTGATTTACAGTCAGAGCACTTTTGTGATCGTCAGTTATATAATTTCATATCACCAGTGACTTAGTCTACGAATTACCCCAACAAAATTTGATATGCTTGATTTTGTCTTAAGTCATAGGAGCAGGTTCATGTCCATCTGAGAGCAATTAACCAATGAGCGCTCACCCAGAAGTACAATGCATACTGTATCATGAAGCTACAAAGAGTAAGGAACACAGGTATTTTAGGCCTAATAAACAGAAGTGTGAGATTCATCTGTATAATGACATGAGTTTATACAAATCATGCCAAAATGGATTAAAAAGAAGAAAAGTGTAGTGGATGTGGTTAAACTCACTGTACCTGTACAGCCTTCCAATGGGCACCAGCTCCATGAGACAGTTTGTTATTGGCTCTCAGAAAAAGGGGCAAGCTCACAATACTTTGGAAATATGAAAATATGCTGGAAAGTCATCATTGAGTCATCTAATTTGACATGCCCTGCAATTTTGTTAGTATTTGACATCCACTCTAAATAAAAGTCATGTAATGTGACATTGCATTAAGACCAAATACTCAGAAAATCTAAACTGTACTTACTATAATGATCTGAACTTCTCAGCAAACAATGAATTCGTGTTGGACCTTAGCCCTCACCCAGAATATAAAGGTCAGTGGTGATGTCAAGGTTGGACCTACCTCTTTGGATTCTATCCACAGAACACAAGGAACATTTACTAAGTTAAGTACATGATACAATACTGAATAATTAAACAAACTATTAACAAAATAATAAAATTTAATAATTTCAGTTAAAACAAAATCAATCTGAGATGCCCCAGTTTCTGTAGCTTTGGGCATCACCAGATTTTTAATAGACTAGAGGACAGACTAGAGCAAGTGAGGACAGAACAAGAACTTAAAAGTGCAAAGTGCATAGTGCTTATTTATTAAAAGCAAACACTGTCCAAACGTACAGTTCATTACAAGTCTTCAATAAATAACAGTTCATAAATAAGCCATTAAACAATGCTTAGAATAAGAAATAAAACCCAATAAATATATAAAATCTGAGGGTTAAAATCAGTCACACAATCAGCCACCCTACAAAACTCATTCACCAGTACCTTCATCTGTCTGTCTGAGTTGCACTTCCGTTAAGACTCTTCAGCAGGTACAAGACATTCCTGAACCTGGTCCCATTTTGGCTCTCTGTCCCAGATGCCACCTTTTGGTATCTGCTGGGTTCCCTTAAGCCTAGCTTAGTCTTCCTGCCGCCTCCTTTGGTAACCTGCAGAAAGCTCTGAGAGCCCATGATCATTGCCGCTCCCTCTAGCTCAGCAGAACTGATCACTCCTCGGAAGGAATCACCTCATTTGCTCAACTGTAAGGCTTCTCCTGACTTGTTTCCTTTCCTTATTTCAATAGAACTCCCTGCCAAATCTACACTCTCTCTTTCCCCCTCTTCGTTTATTCCTTATTCACTTGTCAACTCAGACATTTTATATGCTTTTGCAAGTACAGACGCTTCTGTTGATAGGCCATCCTTGATAATCAGGGATGGCTGTGCCTACCTCTCTTGTGTACACGAATGGTTAATTGTCTCATTCCCTAATACTTTCCTGATCAACCATGGAACTATGAAACGCTGTGCCACATATAATTTAAAAACAGAACTAATATAACATGAAAAATAATATGACAAACACCAACAGCCCACTTGAGCCAAGATTCACCCAAGGGCTGACATATAAGAGCAGCACTGAGTGAAAGGTAGGAATGTAAAATAGAGGTGTTCATTCATCATACATTATATTTAATGACAAGGAGCCCAAATACTGTTCCTCCATCCATTATTAAACCAATTTATTTAATCCAGTTCAGTATTACAAAGGTAGTGCATAACTCTGGAACCTTATATATACAGGAATCAAACCAGCACAACACACAGCATATTCATTCAGACACATCTTTACTGACCTGTGTATGGCTAAAATGCTTTTTATCCATCCTTTAATCCCCTCCATTACTAAACCGAATTATCCAGGTTGAGATAGGGCCTAATCTGCTTGCCACAGGGTAATGGAGCAATGCAGGAATCAGCCTTTGATGGTATTTTTATTATTTATAGTAACATTATTATTATCTTTCTGCCTTTACAAACAAAGTGACTGGAAACAATAAACTGTCTTGTCAGTGATCACCATTTATGCATGCTTACTGAAGAGAATGAGGCTGAAGGTCAATTCACTGTCGCTGGAGACAAGTGTAATGTGCCCTTTAGGGTCTGACTCACAACAAGCAGACCTGCCCTGATGATGAGCCGCTGAGAGCTCTTAACCACTTTGATTTGAGCTTCAAGAAAGCCCTGCTGCTATTAAGCTGGTTTTATCCTCAGCAGGGGGGCAAAGGTCACTGTAATCACCAATAATTAGTATTGAAGTGATTAGGGTACAAAATCAAGTAGGAGAATTAAGATTTAATGGCCAGTCCTCCGCTAAATAAGGCCTATTGAACTTTATTCAAACCGACAATAATAAGGGCCCTATTCTTTGAGCGCCTCTCACTCGAAATTTAGATACTTGTGCAATCAAAGGTTACTGACTGATGGGAGGGAAACTTACACACACCAAAAAAAATAACGACAACAAAGAAAACAGACGCTCTGTGAAGCTTTGGAATGAAATGCTTCTTCTTTATTTTCATGGATAAATGGGATGTGAAAGCTTTTCTGACTGATTCTTGGTAGCATTATCTAGTCCCCAACTGTCATTATACCCTTCCGAGGCTCTGGCTTGTCATCATTATGAAAATCGCAAAATAAGCCTTTTGACAAAAATGAAAGAATTTCTCATTATTTACAAAGTGGGTTAGAAAGCAAAGATTTGGCTAGTCTGCCCCAGTGAGTCGATTTTAAGAAGAACTGACCCTTGGGGGGTCTGTGGCAGTGTGCACTTTTTCAGTTTTAGAAACTTGGGCACAGGGAAGGTGTAGATGCATGTGGTAGGACAGACTGGCAGCTCTAGGGTGTTGATGAGGGAATTGGTGAAGCCCACTTATCACGTACCGACATACAGTTTAACTGATTTACTCATTAGCACCCTGGGGTGCATAATTAAGCCCCTGCACCCAAAGTTGTGTATAAAAGGCGCATAACAGAGATCAGGACAGGGAATGAGAAAACGGAAAAGACAGTTTGCAGCTTAATTGAAAGAAAAGGTAAAGACAAAGGATCGAGGCTGAGCTGGTGCCATTACAATGAAAAGGCAGGCAAGTCGGGAAGTGGCCCAGAGAGGAGTGAGGGAATGGTGCTCAAAGGGCTGGGTCACTCCTGTTCAGAGCTTAAGAAGCAGGAGGGACCAACTGTTATAAGTAGGCTCCCAGTGAAGGCCAAGGAGAAAGGCTTGTGGGATTCCTTTGTGAAGACTAAGGGATTGTGGAAGGAACACAAGCCAGACTTAAAGGATGACTGCACTCCCTGGAGGTAGTCTGTTGCTGTTACGGATAACTCAAAGGGTGAACAGAGGAGATGTCAGTGTGGGATGGAAGCACTAAGGCTCAGGACAGTTTTAACAGATAGATCCTGATAGTGCTGTTAAACCAATTTTTCTTTGTATTGTTTATTTGATTATTTATGAGACTTTTAACCTCTGCTGATGCACAGATAATTATCGAGAATTATTTATTTGTTAAAGATTTGTATTACACTTTATTTAACTTTGGAACACATGTTCGGAATAAAAGCACAAAGCACTTTTACACCATCTGTTGCTCTGTGTGTGTGTGTGTCCTCATTGCCCTGTCTACTTGTAGAGAGTCGCAGGTTTAAGGAAAAAATGCCAACTGCGACGAAACCCAGGCATCACATGCTATTGAGTTATTTTAAAAGTTTCCTGATCTGTTAGCTTGTGGGGTACTATTTTTTTTTTTTTTTCTCAAAACGAAAATACCATAAAATTTGTGGTCCTCACTTGCTTCAGAAAGTCAAAAATTATTAGCCGACCAAAGCCAACAAAACTAAACCCTATCAATGGCTACATACCAACAGCACTCATTCCTATTGCGATATCATGTTTGTAGAGATTGCTGATGGGACACATTAAATGGAATATGTGGACAGCTTTGGACTGCGTTGCTACTTTTAAATAAAGGATATTGTATCTCTGCCATTTTATACCATTCTCATCTATATATATAATTCACTAAGCCGCAGACAAGTAGCCACCCATGGAAAGCACACACCGACAAGTAGCCACATATGGAAAGCACGCAAGACAGCCACGCCCACTGTATATAATTCACTAAGCCGCCGACAAGTAGCCACCCATGGAAAGCACGCAAGACAGTCACGCCCACCAACTCTAAGACCATTGGATACGACGACAACTCGCAGAGCCACGCCCACCAACTTGGACGCAGCAACTAACAACACCGGCCGTCATTCACATTCGTCTCTGCTAGACTCCACATGCACCTCTGAGCCACGTTGACTTTTCATTAGTCAACCTCAGTGGAACCTCGGTTCACACAGAGGCAGCACGAGAGAGAGCCGCGCACACACACAGGCAGCGCCAGAGAGAGACAGAGGCACACAGGCAGCCAGAGAGAGAGAGACAGATGCACACACACAGGCAGCGCAAGAGCGAGACAGAAGCACACATACAGACAGCGCGAGAGAGAGAGCCACGCACACACACAGGCAGCGCCAAAGAGAGAGCCTCGCACACACACAGGCAGCGCCAGAGAGAGACAGAGGCACACACACAGGCAGCGCGAGAGAGATGCGCATACACACAGGCAGTGCCGGAGAGAGACAGACGCACACACACAGGCAGCGCGAGAGAGAGGGGGCTGGACTCATAAGGTAGGAAGGCAGTTAAAGAATGCACTAGGCTTGATTTTGTTTTCACTTCTGTTTACAGTGATTGGTTCGTAGTGTGCATTGTTGCAATGTTACTTTTCTTGGTGGTTTATTAAATTACGGATTTTTTCAAATGTTCATTTTTTTCCGTGTGCTTAAAACTCATTAAAAAAAAGTGTTTTTAGCCAGCGGTTGGTAGCGCTATAGCGCAAACTATTGCAGTGTTAGTTTTCTCTGTTGTTCAAGGTTTTCTCAGTGTTATTCAATGTTTTTACATTTAGTTTACTATTACGCTGTGCATTCTATGGTTTAATTAACTATAGTTGTGCTTAAAAACTTAAAATATATCTTTACATATAGTTCGTACAGTCTGGAACTGATTAATTGTATTTACGTACAATCCTATGGGAGAAATTGCTTCGGTTCACGACCAAATCGGTTTACGACCAGAGTTTTGGAACGAATTATGGTCGTGAACCAAGGTTCCACTGTATTCTTTTCGGTTATGACGCACGACCGCGTCCACCATTGCAAACTGTTTTACACGCCATGGTCTTAGAGTTGGTGGGCGGGTCTCCGTGAGTTTCTCTTGCGAGCGGGCACATGACCAGGCGGTGTGTATGCTTCGAGAACGAGGGTGGACGCGGCAGGACTATCTAAGAAGAGGCATGTTTGTCACGGATGTGAATCTCTGTATGCAGCGTGTAAAACAGTTTGTTTGTCGCAGATGTGAATCGCTGTATGCGGCATGTAGAACAGTTTGTGAGGGGTATCCCATGGTCTTACAGTTGGTGGGCGGGTCTCTGTTAGTTGCTCTTGCGAGCGGGCACAAGACCAGGCAGTGTGTATGCTTCGAGAGCGAGGGTAGATGCGCCAGCACCATCTATGAAGAATCATATTTGTCGCAGATGTGAATCGCTGTATGCAGCATGTAAAAAAATTTGTTTGTCGCGGATGTGAATTGCTGTATGCAGCGTGTAAAACAGTTTGCGAGGGGTACACTTCTTAGCAGTGTCTATACTTCGATGTGAATCGCTGTATGCAGCGTGTAAAACGCTGTATTGTATGTTGCCCTCTCCAGAGTTACATCTTTTCATTCACCTACAGTCGTATCCTCAAAACCAACCCCATTTGGACAACTGTGTCTTTCAGGAAGTTTTCACCCATCAATACATAATTATGTGGCGTATGCTACGCCGCGGGTTGGCTAGTTTATTTTGGTTCATGGACTACAGTTCAGTATTTAATCATTGTACCATCAAAGCTGATCACCAACCTCCTAGATCTAAGACCTAGTGCCTGCCTCAGTAGCTGGATTTTTAACTTCCTAAGAGGCAGACCACAGCATGTGTGAGATGACAGGGTCACTTCCTTCTCATTGATTCTTAATATCAGTAACCCTTGGTAAGTGTAGTGTAAGGATGTGAATAAAAACCTGGCCACGACCCTGCCTGATTGCTGTGTCTGTGTATAAGAGAGTGGTAGATCCTGCTACAATAAATAACCATGTTGTTCCTGTTTCAAGTAGAATAAAGTTGGTTTTGCTAAAGTACTGAGACTTAGCCTCGTGTTTTGGAATGCAAGACAGGGACTCACACGTCACAACATGTTGAATTGAAATGACTAAAAAATAGAAACAGGTGGAATCAACTACTTGACAAACAACTTTGCGTCCAGCATGGAGTGAGTGAGCAAGAGCAGGATAGAGCACAGTAAGAAAGCAAGAAAAAAAGTGTTTAAAAATACATGATGCCCTATTGTTAACTGTCTCACATTAAGTTGTCATTAATTTAGTTATTTTGTATTGTTTATCACATATTTAGAATTTTGTTAATGATGTTTGCATACTTATAAAGTCATGTATTGTTATTATCCCTTTATATTCTTCTTATAGGCACAGCCATTTGAGTTGAGAAACTAAGGATTTCACTACATATTGTACTGAATGTATGATTTGTATGTGACAACTAAAATTTGATTTGATCTGATTTGGTCTCTGGGAGACATGCAAGTGAGAATCTCACAGTTCTGTGCACTCATGGCAATACATTTGAACTTGAAAAGTTAGTTCTGTACAGTCAAGCTAACAAATAATTAGGTTTGCATGTTTATTTGGGTTAAGGTCACCAATAGAGAGTCATTCATCAGACTTGCCATACCAGGATGACAGTTGCATGGGGTCAGATCAATGTGATCTTCTGACACTCTTACTGCTGCCTCAGCCCTTTGAGATTTCCTCAATCACATGTCTCTCAGATGTACAGACAGTTGATCAAATATGACACCAGCTGAAGCACTGGTCATTTCTGGGTGACCAGATGGCCCAGTTTATATTGGTTCATACTGGACATACAGTTGCAGGAGGAATCTCAGGCGAATCAGGATGATTCTTGGAAGTCCCAAAGAACAACATCATGTTGCTACGTTATACTATATATGCCATAAATAAATAGAAATACAGTATAAATCTATATACAGTACAAAAATCATAATCTATTTGTTTGCCATTAACAAAAATTGGGAGTGGTCTCCCCTAGACTTTCTCGTATACTCAGATATGCGGATGGATATCTGAGGAGTAAATTGCAAGACAATGATTATATTTTTATATTATGTCCATTAAAGAACCATTAACAACAAATCAAATCAAATTAATAATATATTGAACAATTATTATAAAAGTAAAGTTCAATAAAGCTGAATGATTAAAAATGTGCCACTTCCGGTTAGTAGAAATAGCTCAAAAGTTGATAGAAATCTACGTTTTGGTACCTAATACTTTTATGCAAAATTTGGTTGACCTAAGTGAAAGCGTACTCAAGTTATCATGTTTGCATACACACACACCCACCCACAGTTTTGTGGAAAATAACTCAGACCCTTGAGCCATCATTATAAATTAGATTCGAACATAGGTGTTCTTTATATACACCAACATGCTCCATGCAACATGAAGACTGAAGAAATCTAACAGAAAACTTCCTTTAACCAATTAGGTTCATTTATATGTAATGACAGTGAAGCATTTCAATCATACCAACCAGCATACAAGTAAATGGTTTAGTCCAGAAATACCCCTCTTCCATTAAGTATTATATAAAGTCCCAAAATAGTTCATTATTAAGAGTCATGGGTGAATACCTGGTTAGAAGAAATGCAACATCTTGCATGTAAACTGTCAGTAGAGAACAAAAAAAGTTAAATGTTATATATGATCTCATTTTCTAATTTAAATGTATTGGTACAAATGAAGTCATTATGTCCTTGTTTAACAGGCAGGCAGTTTCAATTACTTTTTTTCTTTTAAAACAGATAGCTGGACTAAGGAAAATTCTGTGTTTCTTTAAAATAAGTTTGTCACAGAAATGCATTTGTCTTATTGAAATTTCTTATTTGCAACCCAGTCTTTCACCAATTACTACACCACACCATGAGCCCTTTCTCCTGCTCCCCATCATATAAGAGAATTAGAGAAAATCATAGCTGCCTAAACTGCACCCCCTTAACTGACCTGCTACCCCTGCTTTGCACTGAGGGGTCTTCCTCTGAGTAAAGATGAGTCCAGCTTTCTACTTTCTCCTGTGACAATATGTGCATGCAAAGAAAACCTTACAATATACTACATGCGGGAAAAAATAAGGAAAAATTAAAAGTTCTTTAAAATGCATGGCATTAATTGTGAGAGATAAAAATAAAGAGGCCATTAGGCAGAAGTGGACAGAAAGTTGCTGTTAAACATGGTGATTGTAAAATCATAATTTAATCTGTATATCTTTTTATACAGTAAATGGAGCACTTTGACTCAACAAAAATATATACCTGATTTTAATTTGCCTTGCTACAAGAAGCATGCTTTTTATTAGAATGGTATTAAATGTTAAAGTATACATATAATATATAAACATAATGATAATTTATCAGTAGACTCCTGTGTTTTAACCTCTTGTCTTCTGATATTCGCTCCTAATTACATAAATTCCTGTACAAAAGTGTGAGGCACTTATAAAAAGTCTTAGGCACATATAAAAAAATACTGAAAGGGAAGATGCTTTCAACAATAAAGAAATAAAAAGTAAAATTTGCTATATCAATAAAAACATTGTCTGCGGTGGGTTGGCACCCTGCCCGGGATTAGTTCCTGCCTTGTGCCCTGTGTTGGCTGGGATTGGCTCCGGCAGACCCCCGTGACCCTGTGTTCGGATTCAGCGGGTTGGAAAATGGATGGATGGATGGAATAAAAACATTGTGAAAACTAAATCAAATCTATATTTGGTGGGACAACCTTTGCATTTAAAACTCTCCTTTCTTCTGACATCCTAAAGACATGCCGGTTAATTGGTGCCCCAGCTAAGAGTGAGTGCAGGTCAGGGCATTAACGTACCATGCAATGAACTGGCGCTGCATCTGGGTCGATCATGCTTTGTACCTGAAGTTGTGAAGATAGGCAGTTTCAGTGACTAGACAGATGAATTTCTAGTGGCACAGTGATAAATGTTTTAGAGTCCAAAGTTCAAATAACAGAACGATCTTTCTCCCCATGTCTGAGTTTTCTCAGGGTGGTGCATCTTCCTAAACCTTCCTAAAGACATGCAGGTGATTGGTTTAGCAATAGTGACCGTGCCTGTTATGGACTGACCCCATCTAGGAATAGAACCTTCCATATATCCAGTACATGACCCTAAACCAAAAATCATAAAAAAATGAATGAATGAATGAATGAGCTATTAGTCAGTAGTTGGATTAAGGCTGCTACGTTCAGCTTAAAGATTTATGAATATGTTTGACTGTAATATGCCATAAGTAATTAGAAATACAGTATAAATCTATATACAGTAAAAAAAATCATAATCTATTTGTTTGACATTAACAAAAATTGGGAGTGGTCTCCCCTAGACTTTCTCGTACTCTCAGATATGAGAATGGATATTTGAGGAGTAAACTGCAAAACAATGATTATATTTTTATATTATGTACATTAAAGAACCATTAACAACAAATCAAATCAAATTAATTAATGGAAATAGCTCAAAAATTGATAGAAATCTACGTTTTGTACCTAATACTTTTATGCAAAATTTGGTTGACTTAAGTGAAAGCGGACTCAAGTTATCATGTTTACACACACACCCACACACACACTCACAGACAGACACACAGACATAATTCCAAAAATGGTATTCTAGGAATCAGGGAGGTCTAAACTATTTATTATATAATGGTAACAATAATAGCAGCTCACAACTCAGAATGGTAAATGTGTGGATTTAATCCACACCCTCTTGATTATGAGGCAGCAGTCCTTACCTCTGCACCAGCCAAGTCTACTTTGTATTGATAGTTGGACTTCAGTTTTTACACATCGCCAGTAACATGTAAATTGATCGATTTATTTTTCTTCAGTTATATTCTTGAATAAAAGTGCACTTCTTTTGTTATGCCTTTTGTGAAAGTGTTTATTTGATATTTGGACTTCAGTCTTCACAAATTATATACACTTCACGTCAGCATTTTGCCAATTATTAGTAGAATATGAAAAACATTAACATTTCTTGCTTTGCATTTCCTGTCATCCAACATTTACACTGATCTTTGTAGACATGGAACACACATGAAAAATATGTGTTCCAAATAACGATATATTATTTACCTATACAACTCCAGGCACCTTACACCCAGATAAAGAGCCTTTAACTGGGAGAACTTTAGCTGTGTCGGTGGGTGATGAGATAGCAGGATGCTTGCTGCTTGTGCTGATCGACACATTTACGAAGCAAAAGACACTGATGAGGAGGTGCAAGGGAATTTGGTCAATTATTACTGTAACAATTTTAGTTATATGTTCAGCATTTCTTGCCTCTCATTTCCTGTCATCCTACATTTACACAGATCGTTGTAGACATGAAACACACATGAAATGGATGTATTCCAAATAACAATATATTATTTACCCTATACAATATAAGACACCTTATTCCCAGATAAACAGACTTCAGCTCAAAGTATTTGCATCTGACTTGACTGCTTCGACACATGTCACAATGCAGCAGCCGCAGTGGTGGAGGCAATGCAACAGTTATGGTTTGAACGCCTTCCACATCCCTCTTGCAGTCCTGGGGCCTCATGTATAAACGGTGCGTACGCACAGAAATGTTGCGTACGAACCTTTCCACGCTCAAATCGCGATGTATAAAACCTAAACTTGGCGTAAAGCCACGCACATTTCCACGGTAACTCATTCCTTGGCGTACGCAATTTATCCGCCCGGTTTTGCAGACTGGCGGCACCCAGTGTCAAAGCAGTGCTACTGTTCCTGTGTGATCACTCTTTCTTTCTTAAATCCACATTCCTGGCGTGGCTTTATAAATACACTGAAATTAACTGCATATTGTTTATTAGTGTAATGCATCTGATTGTAATTAACCTGTAGCAATATAATGGTCCAGGGAATAGCCATAGTATTCCAAATACCATAACTGCTTTAGCGTTGTAACTCTCACTGCATCTTCTTTCAGCTGCTCCCGTTAAGGGTTGCCACAGCAGATCATCTTTTTCCACATTACTCTCACTGCACCACTCAGAGTATTTATATTACTGTATCTGAGTGGGAAATCACAGCAGCAGCTGATTGGAAAGAGAATTATCGGTACACAGCATGAAGCAGATGCTGCCTGAGCCACAGCAAACGCTTTAGTCCCTGTACGGACTTCGCGGTTTAGAAACAGTTTCATCCCAAGAACTCTAAACACTAAATCAGTCCATCAACTGCTCCTTATATAATTGTTTACTTATAAGTACAATCACCTCACTGTAAACTTGCACTACAGTTATAATATTGCACAACCTGCGCCACTTTATAAAGCGCGTATTTACATGTGATGACGGTATTCATTTCTAAGACGAAATGCAGCAAAACATGTTGATTATATTATACAGATAAAACTTTAACTTCATTTAAATAATCTGTATTGTTAATAATTAAACATGTGAGGACACGGTGCCGCAGCGCTAGCTAGTTCAGTAATTGTTCCTGCCTTGCGCTGTATTATTGCTGGTGCTGACGCGACACTGGAAAGATAGACGGATATAATAATTAAACATGTACTACTAAGATATTTCAATGTTCCTTAAAAGTTTTGAAGAATCGAAGTTCTAAGCTTACAGATGGCTTCACGTCTATTACATAGCTTATTGTGTGGCGATTGAGTTTTTGGAGAAAGAAAAGTAAGGACAGGAATTGGAGGTTAGTACGTTTGAAAGAGACAGTACTGCTGTGATAAATTATTTAACTGAAGGTTGCGCATGGCGCAGCAAGCCTCTTGCGTGAGACATGAACAAGCACTGCGCCACCGTGTTCCCATGTTTAATAACATGCTTTCATTCCTATCATCATGAAAAAGATATCACGTATACATCTCAGTATTTTAATTATTCAGAGAGCTGTAATATCAAGAATGTAATGGAGTATGTGTCCTGTCGGAGAAAGAGAAAGCCCGTTTAAAAAGCAGGTAGTGATTCATACACATAGAGCACATAGAAGATCAAATACAGAACAAAGCATTTAACATGCCACTTTAGTTACAATAGGATTTGAGAAACTAGTAAATTAAACGATTTTAAGATGAAGTTTAAGATGTTCTACTTTAATGGCAAAATAAACTACGTGATTAAAGTGGAAATTTCGAGATTAAAGTTGACATTTCGTGCTTTTTTCCCCACTGTGTGCCTTTTTTTTTGTCTGTACCCTAATAAGCTTTCATATGACACTCAGACGGTGGGCTACGACTCGCTTTTTCACGGCGACTTTGATATGTGATTTCTTTTTTATTTCGGGCACTGTGCGACTTTGTGAAGTTGAGCCTTCGAGTTTCTCCGACACACTGTCACTCGATCAGCTTTCTTTTGTTGATTATACCACTGTTTAAACCAACAAATAGTACGTTTTTCCTTTGCCTCCACTTGGTATTCGCTGAAATTCTTATATTTTCTCCCGTGCTTTTCCCATTGTCTTTTCACAGAAGGCTATTTATATTGATTTGCATATTCAAAGAGGCGTAATTCTGGGAGGAGTTGGGGCGGGACAGAAGGCGCGTGCACGTGCGTTACTTTTCACGCAAATCGGGATTTATGTAGTAGAAGAACGTGAAAGTATGCGTGCGCACAGATTCCTGCATCTGGATTTTTCTGTGCGTACGCACAATCCCGCTTTTGTGCTTACGCCATGTTATAGTGTGAGTTCTACGCACGGCGTTATACATGAGGCCCCTGGTCTAGCACCATGCGGCTGTCACACTTCAGGCAACTTTAATAGGCTTTATGCTGTCACAGGTTCACCTCTGATGATGAGGCTGAGGAAGCAGACCTGGATTCGGGAGCTGCCAAAAAACTTCTCCTTCTAAGGTATGAAGATGTTAGTGAAACGATACAAGAAGTGCATCAACCTCTTGGGAGACAATGAGGAGAAGTGATATACAGTGTAACTGTTATGTTCCTTTGCTGACATTTTCCAGTATTAAAGGGTAAGTTGCCTTTACTTTTTTTTCTCCTTGCTCTTTTGTGTGTGTGTATGTTTGTGCATGTATCTTAGTTGGAATTGTATTATTATCAATTGTTTTGAGGAGACTGATAAGTAAGAATTTCATTGTATTGGGTACACTATGCACTATGTACAGATAACATTAAGCCTAAACTTGAATGACATATCACAAAGTAACAGTTTTAGGGTCTTAGATGGGCAGAGGCTATCCTAGCAGCATCGGGTGCAGTGAAGAAACCAATACTGGATAAGGCAACCGTAAATCTCAGGACCTACTACCAAGCACACAGCAACATAACTTTGAGGTATGGAAACAAAATTAGAGAACATGTAGGAAAAACGGGCGGTACGGTGGTGCAGTGGGTAGTGCTTCTGCCTCGCAGTTAGGAGACCCGAGTTTGCTTCCCGGGTCCTCCCTGCGTGGAGTTTGCATGTTCTCCCCGTGTCTGCGTGGGTTTCCTACGGGTGCTCCGGTTTCCTCCCACAGTCCAGAGACATGCAGGTTAGGTGAATTGGCGATTCTAAATTGTCCCTAATGTGTCCTTGGTGTGTGTGTGTGTGTGTGTGTGCGTGCCCTATGGTGGGCTGGTGCCCTGCCCAGGGTTTGTTTCCTGCCTTGCGGTCTGTGTTGGCTGGGATTGGCTCCAGCTGACCCCCGTGACCCTGTTGTTAGGATATAGCGGGTTGGATAATGGATGGATGTAGGAAAAACACACTGTGCCAACATGACATCATCTGTCTGGGATATGGGCATGGGAAGTGTGGCAGGTATACTGAAGACAAATAAGCAGCTGTACAATGTCAGACCAGACAATACCTGGTGCTCAACTTGTTCATTTCTTCCACCTCTGATTGGTTTGGTCTTTTTCTTTGGCGATATGATGAGTGTAACTTTCTTTCACCTTCCCGTTCTTGTGTCTGTATGATAGATAACAAATCAAAACATCATATAGATAAATCTGAATTAGCTGAGAAGTCACTGTAATATTTCAGTACCAACTGGGTAATCATACTAATTTTAAGATAAATGAGTGCCAGCTGAGTTGTAGGGATTAGACTACAGTAGACCTTGTAATTTGATCAATCATTCCTATTTTATACAACACCTTTCTTAAAAAATAAAGTGCTTTACATGTACAACATGGATTATTATGTGATTCCCTTCACATTACTTACTTTTTTCCTCAAAGATATGTACGGTCAAAGAGAAATGGCATTGTCCAAAAAAGTATCACGTGAAAGGTAGAAATGAAGCTGGGATGAGATACCAAATAGAAAATACTTTTCAAACTAAATAAAACCATCCACCCATTTTGGAATTTTATCTATGAATACTTCACCAGTAATGCATTGCAGGGTGCACTGACACACACAAATCAACACCAATAAAAAGTACCCTGTCCAATTAACCTTTCGTGAACATCTTTAAAGTTAATGAAAAAATTTAGTACTCCCAATATTTATCTGAGTAGGAAATGAATTTGAGGTTCTTAGCACTAGCCACATTGCCAACAGTATATAAACATCATATGAAATTTAACATAGCATTTCACAGCATAGAACATTAAAGTGTAACATAACATATTATGGCTGCTTAACCTAGTCCTGACGATTCCTTACCTGACAGGACTGGGGTCAAGGTGAGAACCAATCCTGGAAGGATCACCAGACAATCACAAGACTATGTGAAATCAGAAGTTTCGAATATTCTGCAGGGCAACATGGTAACACAATTGTTAACACCATCTTCAGGAAACTGAGTTTAAACTGCAGCTCAAGTCCTGTTGGCGCAGATTATGTGTGTTCTACCCATGCTCAAGTAAATTTTCTCAGGGTACTTTGTTATTTGAATGTATCTTTTACATCTCGAAGATGTGCATGTTAGGCTTATTGATACTTAGATAAATTCAGAGTCAATGAGGTTGCTTTCTTTCCCAGAAGATCTTGACAAAAAACAAGAATCTGCCTTGGATGACGCATTGGTGTAGCAAAGGGCAATTCTTCACTTGAAGGCCAATTTAAAGTGATGTGCTAGAAGATATATAGTCAAGCCAGTCCAGTAGGAATGATACTGCCAAGTAGCAGTGCTCACTCAAACTGTATGCGATTACACCTGGAACCTTGAGGGTGAGACACATTTTGACAATATTCCCTTAGAATATTAGGGAATCAGTGACTCGGCAGAAACCTTGCATAGAAGACTGAAGAAATATAACGACTCCATCCTGGCCAGCAATGGTCAGAACATGGTCCTAGTAATAAAAAACTGGGACTGGCGTGCCCTTTAAGAGGACAGTCAGGATGAATGCTTGGATAGGTTGCCCTTTCAAGGTAACAAAAGGCTCATGGGTGCAGGGTCATCAGGGCCACCAGAGATAACTGTACTCTGGTATTCCTGTTGCAATAGTGGGATACTGCTTACTCCAGAAGCAATTCTTGGGCTTGGACAAGCATGAAGGTAAGATCTATATATATAATTCACTAAGTCCATGGCAAGCAAGACGCATGCAAGACAGAGCCCCGCCCACCAATAATTCACTAAGCAGCCGACCATGGCACGTAAGACAGAGACCAGACCATGGCAAGCAAGACGCACGCAAGTCCATGGCAAGCAAGACGTACACAAGACAGAGCCACGCCCGCCAACTCACAGTTCACTAAGCAGCCAACCATTGCACGTAAGACGGAGACCAGACCATGGCAAGCAAGACGCATGCAAGTCCATGGCAAGCAAGACGCACGCAAGACACAGCCACGCCCGCCAACTCACAGAGCCCAGCCCACCAACTCTAAGACCATGGGATATGCACGACAGAGCCCTACCCGCCAACTCTAACCCTCCTCCCGAGTCCACCCTTGCTCTCGAGGCACATAGCACCTCACCAAACACCGCCTCAGTCGCTTTTGTCTCTGCTACAGTCCACATGCACCTCTGAGCCACGTTGACTTTTCATTGTTCTTTTCGGATCTGGCTGCTTTTCTATATATAATCCACCAAGTCGCCTGACCATGGGATATGCACGCACACAAGACAGATCCCCGCCCGCCAACTCTAACCCTCCTCCCCGAGGCATGCGCACTTCCTGCTCATGTGCCCGCCCCCAACTCCTAATCAAACACATACTGAGTCGCTTTCTCCCACGTCCACCCTCGCTCTCGAGGCATGCGCACTGCCTGCTCATGTGCCCGCCCCCAACTCCTCAACTGAGTCGCTTTCATCTGTGTAGGCGGGCGAGAGAGAGACACACAAACAAGCACGCGGGAGAGACACACACACACACAGGCACGCGAGAGAGACACACACACACAGAGGCACGTGAGAGAGAGAGAGAGCCACACACACACACACAGGCGCACGAGAGAGAAATGTACACACACATTGGCTGTATCTGCCAAAACCAGTTTTCAGTCACGGACAATTGTATGTTGCTAGCTCTCCAGAGTTCCATCTTTTCATTCTCTCACAGTCGTATACTCAAACCCATCCCATTTGGACAACTGTGTTGTGCGCCGTATGCTACGCCGCGGGTTAGCTAGTATGATTTAAAATCATTTAACAGTCAAAGAAACAGAGACATCAGTTAGGAAATTCTTAGTGTATTTTGGTTCAATAGTGAGGAAGGGTTAGGATATGAAGGACAAGGGTAGGCCTACAAGCTGCAAATGTATTCAATTGGTATGTTGTGTTCTCACATAGTTCATTCCTCCCTTGCATTAAGTAAGCTTTTCGTATATTTTGTTCTCCTCTTTGATGTTATTCTTTATTTGGGGGTCACTATTTCAACTACTGTACACAATTATTTATTTAGATAGATAGACCGACAGGTAGAGTAGGAGACTGAAGCATGTGAGATAAGGAAGTTACATTTGCGTCAGTCATGTAAAGGGAGAACTGCTGGAGAAATTGCTGATAGGAACACAGCTGCCAAATATCTACCCTCATCAAATGGACAGTCATCTAGTGTTAAATCATTAAAGATCACTGGAGTTAAGAATGCTTATGACATATTTGATCTTAAATAGATGGTAAAGAAATGTCTTTTAAAAGGGTTGCTGTTGCTATAATATATTACAAAAATGTGCATATTAATAAAGTAGATCAAAAGTGTGTTTTCTCACAGTAGTTTATTGCATACAGTCAGTCATTGTCCAACCCGCTATATCCTAACACAGGGTCACGGGGGTCTGATGGAGCCAATCCCAGCCAACACAGGGCGCAAGGCAGGAACAAATCCCAGGCAGGGTGCCAGCCCACCGCAGGACACACGCACGCACACACATCCACATCCACACACCAAGCACACACTAGGGACAATTTAGGATCGCCAATATACCTAACCTGCATGTCTTTGGACTGTGGGAGGAGACCGGAGCACCCAGAGGAAACCCACTCAGACACGGGGAGAACATGCAGGGAGGACCCGGGAAACGAACCCAGGTCTCCTTACTGCGAGGCAGCAGCGCTACCACTGCGCAACCGTGCCGCCCTTATCACATCCATCACTTCAATATTACCTTCATTTCTTGGACAGCCATCCAAAAAGTAAAAGTGATTTAATTCTAGGAAGACGGTCCCAGAACAGTGTTTCTTATACTTTTTATGTTGCAATCAAGTCTTGCCCTTTTTAGTGTTTTCTAGACCAGTGGATAATCATCAGAGCAGGGTGGGAGGGGTCCCACTTAGGTGATTGTGGACGATTGTCATAGGGTAATGGGGGATAATTGAGGACAATATTGATTAATCAACCCGCAGAGACCCATCATTAAATACAATAGTTAACTCACCGCCCATAATTTAAAAAACCCTAACCTAGTTTAAATTCCAACATATGTAACTAATTCCTATACAGTATCAAAAATGCTGTGATTTCTTTTAAAGATATCAACAGCATCAACAGTTAATCCAACGCGGAGTTTTATTTTTACAAGATTCTGTTGTTTTATTCTACTCGGTAACAATCTTACAATTGTTATTAAATCATGACTTTGGTTTTGTGTGCATCATTTGAATAAAATAAAGCTGCAAACATCTTTTCAGATTATTTTCTATAAGTTACACATTGCCAAACCGCTAATCAACATATTAGTTAAAGAAAGACTTCCACTACTAGGACAAGTTTAATAAAACCTCTTTGAGTCAGTAATCAGGCAGGAGGAAACTTTTCCATTGCATCTTTATTTATATGTTCAGCAACTGATGAAGAGGGAGCATTCACAACAACAACAACAACATTTATTTATATAGCACATTTTCATACAAATAATGTAGCTCAAAGTGCTTTACAGGATGAAGAAAGAGAAAAAAGACAAAGTAAGAATTAAAATAAGACAACACTAATTAACATAGAATAAGAGTAAGGTCTGATGGCCAGGGACGACAGAAAAAAACAAAAAAATTCCAGACGGCTGGAGAAAAAAATAAAATCTGCAGGGGTTCCAGACCATGTGACCGCCCAGGCCCCTCAGTAGTTCACCACAGTAGTTTGTTACAGAATTGTGTATTTTATAAACAACAGTGCTGATTAATGCATACATTTACTCTGATTGGTCCGTTGACTTACACCCAAATTACTTATCTAAATAAAAGTCTATTCTACTACACTCTTGTTCTTCTCATATCTCTTAGGTTACACTATTGCCCTTGAAATCTCTGGAAATGTGACAACTGCCCAGTCTTGTTGTTTATAGGACATCTGCTGATCTCTTAATCATCTCCTAATACATTTTGTGTATTACATCAACCATTCTTCTGGTACATTCTTGTCGTTTAGTTACTTAACCATTTCAGTAGTTCTCTTCATAACATTTCTAAAACAAATGCTTATATATTTCACTGTGCACTGCAAACCAAAATACTTAACTATTGTTACCTCTAAATTATTCTCTCACAACGCATACAGTATACGCAGAGCAGTGCTGCTGTTTATCAGTATGCTGGGTGTCATTTAAGGAAGCAAACCACAGTGGGCTTAAAAGCCATTTGGTATTTCATTCAGCGTCTTTTCTCTACTGTGTTGTCTGCCCATTTAAATTCTGCTAGCCTTTATTAAAATAATAAATATCTGCTTCATTTGAAAGGAAACAACATGGAAAGCAGATAAAATTTAAATTCAGATGAAGCACAGTTTTATTCCAGAGAGGCAGGCCCATCGTTTCTGAAATTTATTAACATTCCTATACTATTTGGGACTAAATATTAACTGGAAGCAGATAAAAAAGCCTGTTGTGTCTTATGTGAAGCTAGAAAGAAATGCAGGAGAACAATTCATTGCTGCTGGCGTCTTGTAGTGGAGCGGTATTTGAACAAATGACTTATGTGTTCTCTTGGTTTATTTTTTAAACCTCTGCACTATGTGGCTCAACTAAATGTGCTCAGAGTAATGTGAAATGAGCATTCAGAAAATGTGGGTCAAGATCTCAAGGAACATTAGACCACTTAAACATACTTTATTTTTCAGGAATTTATTTGTATTTAGTACTCACAATCATTTTGCTGTGACGTTCTTTACTTTGCTAACAACTAACGATCATGTTATTTAAAACTGGGGTGTTACGCTAATTAGTTTATCGAACCTTATTTGAAAAATGAAGAAAAATCTCTTTGCAAAGAATTTTTTGCTTAATACTTTAAAGGTTACATCTAGTTGTCTTGAGAAAAATTTCTGATTTTGCACTTTTATGAAATAAAGTAAAAAGTAATCAGACTATTTGGAGGATGTTACTTTTAATGTTACCCGACTGCTTTTGATATTGCACTGTATGTTCAGCTCATCGACATCCATCCATCCATCCATCCATTTTCCAACCCGCTGAATCCAAACACAGGGTCACGGGGGTCTGCCGGAGCCAATCCCAGCCAATTTAGGGCACAAGGCAGGAACCAATCCCGGGCAGGGTGCCAACCCACCGCAGGCTCATCAACATAAATTTGGCAATTTCTAAAATATTGAGACAGATTACTCACCCAGGAGAAGGAGTAATGTGATCACCTGAATGTTTGCTTTTGGAATTTTTTTTGTGGATGCTTCTACCCATTGCTGCTGAAAGTTTGTGTGAAGCAAGTACATTCACAAATGAACAGTGTGCAATGGAAAAACTACTAAATCCTTAACTGTAACCTGGTTAAAGGTTTAAATGGCAACATAATTGGGTTACCTCTCATGTACGCCTTATAATTGGGTTTTTCAGAGGCCAATAACCTGATTTCTCTAACCGGAATAAGAGTTTACATGGCATTTTAGAAATCAGGTTTCTGTAAATTGATTGGGATATTGATGTGCATGTAAATGCGCTAAATGATTGAGAACTAGTGTAGATAATTGATATGTCACATCCATTTTAGCCTACATTGATGAACGGTTCAACATTTAAAAATACTTTAATATTTGCTTACACTATTATACAAATATACCTAGATTTAAGTAATAATGAGCTTGGTTTGTTTTAAGATTACCACCTGCTTTTTAAATGTATATTAATTTACTAGATGAAGAAGCCCAGGTTTAGTCTACAGTAATCCCTCGCTACTTCGCAGTTCACTTTTCGCGGATTCACGACTTCGCGGATTTTATATGTAAGCATATCTAAATAACGCGGATTTTTCGCTGCTTCGCGGGTTTCTGCGGACAATGGGTCTTTTTACTTGCTTCCTCAGTTGGTTTGCCCAGTTGATTTCATACAAGAGATGCTATTGGCGGATGGCTGAGAAGCTACCCAATCAGAGCATGCAGTTAAGTTCCTGTGTGCTGCTGATTGGCTCAGCGACAGAGTGTTGCATTAACCAGGAAGTCTCATCTCACTCGTTCATCATTAACGTGCTAATGCTTCAGGGGCCGTGTCCAAGCACCAACAGAAGATGCAAATGATTGCAGAAAAGGTAAAAGTTTTGGATATGTTGAAGGAAGGGAACAGCTACACCGCTGCAGGACATCGATTCTTTTTATTTAAAAAGGAGGAAAAGCATATAAGATCTACGGCCGCAGTGTCCTTTAACCAGGGTGCAAAACGAGTTGCAAGTGAACGTGATAAGGCAGTACAAGTCTGGATGGAATCTGCTTTAGGAATCTTTGCAACAAGGTCAACGATGTCATGACCGCCTACAAGCTGCTACGTGTACTTCGCTATACAGTAAGTGTAAACTTATCTACCGATTTCATATTGCTTAGCAGTTGTCCCTGTTTTTAATAGAGTAAATGGTGGGTTGTAAACAATACAGGGAGGGTTTAAAAACGTCCAAATACACGTTAAATAATTAAATAAATATAGTGTCCCTACTTCACGGAAATTCAGTTATCGCGGTCGGCCTTGGAACCTATCTCCCGCGATAAGTGAGGGATTACTGTACTTTGATTTCAGTGGGTCCTTTTCCAGTGTGATGCACAAAAATCATGCAGCATGTTGTGTTTTTTGTTTTTAGACAACACTGTACTACTCGGTAGTGGTAACAAATGGGGGAATGATACATTGATTTATTGGTGCTCTGAGTTCTGTTTGGTATGCAGATGCTGAAACATGCCAGAAGCACAGAATTATGAACATAGCTTAACGTTTTAATAGCACCTGTGATAGACTGGTGCAAGGCAGGAACCTTACTACTGGCTTACTACTAGTCAGTCCTGGCTTACTACTAGTCAGTTGCAGGGCATACTAACTTCCACTGGGAAAAATTAGAATCATGAATTAACCTGACAAGTGCAGCATATCTTTGAGATGTGACACAAGAAGAAACATGAGGAAATATGCAAGTCAGCAATGAGGCCAGGGCTTTGAAGCTGCAAGGCAGCAGTACTAACCTCTGTTCTATGATTTTAAGATTTCACTATTATTGCATACAGTTCATCTAAATTTAAATTTATAGCTGTTAATATACTGTAGATGCTTTCGATAGTTTGATCACCATTTTCCCTAAAACTAATACCCTGTAAGGGTCCAGCTCATCCAACTCTGCTGTTACTATTTCTCTTACTTGCAGAGCAACGCTGAAACAACATCTGCATAGACTGAAACTATTCTCTGAGCTGGTCTTTGTGCAGCTTTTCTTGATGAGAAGTTGAAAAGGGAGTGCACATTTACATGGACGTGGTTTGTGATCTCTGGAGTTCACAAGCTCATATGCATGCTGAACATCCTTATCCAATCTTCATTTAATTGGAAATGTGCTGTAATCAATGACACACCACATAAACCTCTAGGTTTATACTTTTGGACAGATTACTGTTTGAAAAATTGACTTGTACGCCACACATCACCTAACATCCTGTTAGCCTTCTCTATCATTTCTCTACACTGCCAGGTGCACCATCTGTCAGAATGACAAATACAAATCATTATATTAATACAAATGTTTGTGATGTGCCATCTGTTGGAATGAAAGAGACATAGAAACTGGACAGACACTTGCCCATTTATTAAGGTGGAAATGGACAAAACCAAGCTCACATAATTGGTTTATTTAGGTGACTAGAATCCCCAAGAAGGTATTGGCATGAATTGACAGTGGGTAGCACAAATGCTTCACAGGTTTGACAGACAAGACTGAGTCATGGCCTGGTCAGTTCTGAGTGGAATCGATACATTCTCTTCATTTCCACATTTTTTTTTCTTTCTCTCTAGTTTGCTCCAGATTTTCCACCTCATCTGATAGTCCAGCTTGTTTGCCCCTACTATACTGAACCTTACCTTGCAGGTATGAAGATGGATGGATGTTTAAGGGAGCAACTTCATAAATTGAAAAAAAAGTTGGGACAGAAAGGAGATTGTGATGAACAGCCGGGGCACATGCCTGGCCGGGACGCCCCTGCAACATATGTTCCACGGAAGCAAGCATGGGAGACCCAATACCTACCCCTGGATGCTAGTAGGCAGCCTCCCTGGGTTGCAGCATTGCCTCTGACTCCCACAGGGCTTCATGGGAGTTGGAGTTTGGTACGCCCACAGGTGAAGAAAAATAAATTTGTGTTTTATTTTCACACAAGCCTCTGTGTCCAGTCTGTGTCGGGTCGAGCGCTTAAATAACGCCTTTCACACTGGGGTAGTCGACAGGATTCCAGGCTGTCTGAGAGGCAGGAACCTGTATCAATTTGTGTGTGATGACCCGGCACAGCAGCGCGAGGCACGCGCACGGTGCAGGAGCATGAAGTACAACCCCCACAACAGCACACCGAAGCACGCTCACGCGTTAGGAGGACTACAGAAATCTCCCTCATCCACCGCATCTCATGGGGAGGAAAAGAGGTGGGCGGGCCCAGCGGTCGGTGTCCAGACGTGCCCACGCCATCAGGACCAACGCAGAGGCCAACGGGCTCCAAAGACCCAGGGATTTTGTGCCCTGGGCATGTTATACAGCTCTTCCGTCTACCTACCTCCTAGATACCGCCAAGCCAGACCCGTACTGGTGGCCTGGAGATGCCTGCCCTCTGGTATGACGGCGGGGTGCGCTCATTAGAGAGCGAGACCGATCTGGGTCATCTTTTTGCCACCGAGCTACATCGCGAGGACAGCAGACAGGAGAATCTCCCTGATGAGGATTTTCCCATGGAGCAGTGGGGGTGGAGGAGCAGGAATTCCTCCCAATGGTAGGTGAGGGGGTGAAGGGTGTGTCGGCTCCTGCCAATAAAAGCTCACAGGCGGGTAGGACGAACCTCCACCCCAATGCCAAAGAACACCAGAAGGGGCCTGCGGGGAACACATAGGGCCTCGATGGCTCACGGTGAAAATAACCTGCATTGGGCTGTACGGGAGTTGGAGGGCGTCCCCCTACCCATGCAGTCCCTCTTTCAGGTGTTACAAACTCTGCAGGAGACTAAGGAGAGGCTGGAGAAGAAGCTCGGTGTGCCTTTAGAGGCCATTCTTGGGTGGCTACAGCAGGGCGATGCTGGATTCTCCAGGAAGGTGATGCCTGTGCCGTACAAAAAAAGGGAGAGTGGAGCGAAGGAGCTGTGGTATTGGTCAGTTCCGCGTGTCAAGTAGCCTCCAACACAGTGATGACCGAGTGTGCAGCAGGGGCGGCACTGACAGAGATGCCTGCTGACAGCCGGCTAGTAAGTGCCGGCTACCAAACCGAAGCAGCATGCATGCCAGCACCGGTCTCGGGGGCATCTAAAGGGACGCAGACAGTATGGGGTCCCTCTTCTTCCCATAAGGGAACCCAAACTGTCGGTGCATCTCAGAGCAAAAGAAGGACCTGGAATAAGAGGCAGGAGACTCCTAACAGTGCGCAGCGTAAGCCCGTCTGCTTGAAGGCAGAGGAGGGCTGCGCTGCCAAGGGGCAGAGATGCCAGGTGCCCTCAGCTGATTGGATGAAGGGGCAGGAATTTCCATCCTGCTTCCGGTCCCGCAGAGGTCTCTCTCGAGGGGGACGGCGTTGCTTCGAATGCAACCGCAGTGGCCACAACTGGAAGGATTGTCCATGAAGGACGTGGGCGCCGGGACTGGAGGATGCCGACTCCCCATCCTGGAGAGGACCAGCCCTCGCGGGATGTGCCTCTGGGCCCCCCTGTGGCTCAGCTGAGAGTGGGGCACTGTAACGGATGGCCAAGGCCCCTGCAACATATTTTCCAGGGGAACAAGCATGGGAGACCCAATACCTTCCCCTGGACGCAAGTAGGCAGCCTCCCTGGGTGGTTTTTAGCCTGGCCCTTTATGTACCGGGATTTTACTAGATTCATTGAATCTTATAATGGTATAGTGCACTGTAAAAAGTGAAATGTCCAAAATACTACTGATTTCCCATTTGTGAACGTTTGTCTCAAAACGCTGGATTATTCACAAATGCATCTGTTGACAAATTAGCAAACCCCAAACCATCTTCGCTCTTAAAAGACTGGCTCTTTTTTGGAGGCTCTTAATATATTAAAACACAGTTGACTCATTTGTTTAACATCACATTGCTTTTTTAGCTATTAGTCTTAAACTACCTCTGTCCAAACAATACCAGAATAAACATATATCTTCAAATGCAATGCAATTGATTTCATAAAACATTAGATACCTTGTCTTTCTATTGTTTTTGTTCGAATACAAGTCAAAGTAAATTTACAAATCACTCCTTTTTGTCTTTATTAGCATTTTCCATGCTGTCCCAACTTTATTAGTGTTGTAGACCATGAAAGTCTGAAAGATGGATGGAAGTTTTCTAAAGTGACATCCATATCGCAAATGGAAACTTCAGATATTTTTCATCTGTGTAGAATCGAGACACTTTCAAGTTCAAGCACATTTCTTAATGTGTGGAAAAACAGCATGCAACTTATGTGCCTCTGAGCGAACCGTTCCCAGCAATGTGACAAAACCTAATAGAATATATACAGCGATTGTCAGGGGGAGCTAACCGAGCACAGGAATAAATGATGACATAGCTAATTTTGAATGTAGTCAATGCCACGTGGTGTTAACTCATGTATTACGTTCTTTGTTCTGAATGAGGTAATGCTTCTTGTTCAGTCTCTCAAAATTCTGCATTGCATGGACAGGAAGGATCAGCTTTCCCAAGATGGAAGAGAAACTAAAACGATTGGTTGTTTTTCATCACTTGACACTGGAGGGATATTACCGGCACTGAAATAAGTTTCATCTTCATAAGATGTACTACAAAATGTACATCACAATCACTCAGTGCCTGGGTCACATTGTATTTGTGCATGCCCTTCATAAGACCATTGACCTGTTCTGTGACCTGCTGCTCACTGGTGTGGAAAACAAATAACCTTGCATTTTCAGCCTAACATTTTCACCACTGGGTCACGCTGTCTGCTCCCTAAATTCATGGTAAAAATCAACATTTACACTGATGTCTGTCTTTCCATTTATTATTAACCCGATTTGATCCAATTGAGCGTCCAGCTGCTTATTCAGTTGAAGTCTGCAGGACTCAGTGCAAGGTGGGGACCAGCCCTGCAGAGGGTGACAGTCTATCACATGATACACTAATTTACTCAAAAGTAAATGTGAATTACATCTGTACAGAGGATTTGGTGAAGCTATGTTTCCTTTTTGAATATCTGGTAAAAAGACTATTTAATAAAGGGTACTTTTGCTGGGCTCATTTATTTCTTGACACGGCTCATGGAAGTATTAAACCTTGAGAAAGTCTTAGTGTTCCAATCAGGTGAACATGGGCTAATCTTTAATAACTCCTCATGCATTTTCACTTCTGCCTTGCCACAAATTTCACTCACGTACCACCTGGTCTGAAAGTTTCCAAGTTTGCAGCACACTCTAATCCAACCCAGTGAACACAACCATAATAATCCTATAAAAATCCGGTAACTATGAACAAGAAAGAAAAAACGCACCACATTGCTCATCCATTTCTGGCATGTGGTTTTAAGCAGGATCAAAAGCACAGTCAGTGGCGATAAAATAATGAAAATTATGAGATATTGTTCCACTGGGCCATACCTGTGTATCCCTACGGAAGTCTTGTTTCAAAAGAATGAAGAACATTGGGAAGAAGGTGTAATTAGATTTCTGCAAGGAATCTTTAACTTAATCATTTCTAACTTACTGCAGTATATGTCAGTACATTCACTTAAAACACCAGCCCTGAGGGGCTATAAGAATCTGGGAGACATGAAAAAGGAGACTATTTATTTCCAATTAGTGCTACTTTCAAACTACACAGTATTTTCTGCAGAACCACCCACAGCTATGATATTCATCAGATGTGGAGTACCAGAGAGTCTGTCAGACAGTGCCTCCTACAGATTTGAAGCTTTACCAGCAAAAGCAGTTATATCCATAATGCCTTAAGCCTACCTTAAGCTCCAGCCTGTTCTTTGGTCTGCTCTTTGGCTTTGGTGTCTGCTTTTGGCATCCATTTCTAAGCATCAGGTCGGTGCGCATCTGATGTTCATTAATATCAAATTGATGACCTCAGGATGATATTTGTGAAAATAATAAATCACTAATCGAGGAAGCACAGTGATGAGCTTCAGAGTTCTGAATTTGTATCTCAGCCTTTGCCCTCTCTTTATGGATTTGCTTGGGGTGACACTTCAAGTTTTACAGCCACATCCTTCAGGATGATAACTGATAACTCTTAATATGCCTAGAGTCGATATGTCTGTGCCCTGCAGTGAACTGGAATGACCCTGAACTGGAGAACAGAGTTATAAAATGGAAGATTGAGAAGATTTGCATTAGCATTAGCTTATAAGCCTCCCAGTTCCAAGCCAGTAGCTGCCATGACTGGTCATCAGATATGCGGATGAATATAAGAGTAACTAGCAGTACCTAAAATCTGTTTCACACCTGAATGAAGCAAAACTCATCAAAGTCAAAAAGAAGCCCACTGTACCTGTACATTAGAGTTTCATCTAGTGTGCAGAACATAAAAAAGGAAAAGAGTTTAAATATTCAAATTAGAGTTTTGTTCCTCTCCTAAACAAGAAAGAGCAAAATACTCACCTCCTATACTCTTGTCTCACTTTGTAGTGTGTGACGTGCAGGAGGCTGCTTCTCCAATACTGTTTCTTTGTCTTAATCACCACAGGGCCAGACTGGCTTCTCCCTTTCTCTTGCTCTGTCTCACTAGAGCAAGATGTACTCCTCTAGTACTAGCGCTCTCTCTGACACACAACATGTATCTTCACATGTATCATTCTCACCTAGATAACTGTGACTATTATGAAACAGTATAGTATTTATTAGAATGTTGTATTTTTAAGTAGACTGGGTTTGAGTGTAAACCAGGCGAATGAACACAAGCCAAAATGGGTCAATACTGGAAGATCAAAAATAATGAGTTGGCAAAGTCAAACCAAGAGACAAAAGTTATAGTCAAAATTACATAAGCAAAATAGTTTGAAAGAGCGATTTGAAAAGGGTTTTGAATCCCAGGAGAACCTTTTAATGCGTTGTGCCATAATACATTATACTGTTACATTAGGATTTACTATGTTTATCCTAGACTACTTTTTAAAATCATTCTCAGGGTTCATTCTTTTATTATCTTAATATCTTAAAATTGCTGAAGATTATTTTAAGCTTAAAGACTGTTAATGATTATATTTTCGGCAGATAGTATTTAGAATTCAGTTGCAATAGATATCTTTTTGTTTTAATTCTCAAACGCCGCTGCGGGGTGGGGTTTGTTTTGTTTTGGACGTGCTCTGTCTCTTTGTATGTCAGAGGACCGGGACATCGCATAGTGGGAACAAGCCTCCTGTGGGGAGGCAAAATGGGGGATTTAAAGGGGGGAGAGAAGGAGAGCAGGCTATACAGTGCATCCGGAAAGTATTCACAGTGCATCACTTTTTCCACATTTTGTTATGTTACAGCCTTATTCCAAAATGGATTAAATTCATTTTTTTCCTCAGAATTCTACACACAACACCCCATAATGACAACATGAAAAAAGTTTACTTGAGGTTTTTGCAAATTTATTAAAAATAAAAAAACTGAGAAATCACATGTACATAAATATTCACAGACTTTGCCATGAAGCTCAAAATTGAGCTCAGGTGCATCCTATTTCCCCTGATCATCCTTGAGATGTTTCTGCAGCTTCATTGGAGTCCACCTGTGGTAAATTCAGTTGATTGGACATGATTTGGAAAGGCACACACCTGTCTATATAAAGTCCCACAGTTGACAGTTCATGTCAGAGCACAAACCAAGCATGAGGTCAAAGGAATTGTCTGTACACCTCCGAGACAGGATTGTCTCGAGGCACAAATCTGGGGAAGGTTACAGAAAAATTTCTGCTGCTTTGAAGGTCCCAATGAGCACAATGGCCTCCATCATCCGTAAGTGGAAGAAATTCGAAACCACCAGGACTCTTCCTAGAGCTGGCTGGCCATCTAAACTGAGCGATCGGGGGAGAAAGGCCTTAGTCAGGGAGGTGACCAAGAACCTGATGGTCACTCTGTCAGAGCTCCAGAAGTCCTCTGTGGAGAGAGGAGAACCTTCCAGAAGGACAACCATCTCTGCAGCAATCCACCAATCAGGCCTGTATGGTAGAGTGGCCAGACGAAAGCCACTCCTTAGTAAAAGGCACATGGCAGCCTGCCTGGAGTTTGCCAAAAGGCACCTGAAGGACTCTCAGACCATGAGAAACAAAATTCTCTGGTCTGATGAGACAAAGATTGAACTCTTTGGTGTGAATGCCAGGCGTCACATTTGGGGAAAACCTGGCACCATCCCTACAGTGAAGCATGGTGGTGGCAGCATCATGCTGTGGGGATGTTTTTCAGCGGCAGGAACTGGGAGACTAGTCAGGATAAAGGGAAAGATGACTGCAGCAATGTACAGAGACATCCTGGATGAAAACCTGCTCCAGAGCGCTCTTGACCTCAGACTGGGGCGACAGTTCATCTTTCAGCAGGACAATGACCCTAAGCACACAGCCAAGATATCAAAGGAGTGGCTTCAGGACAACTCTGTGAATGTCCTTGAGTGGCCCAGCAAGAGCCCAGACTTGAATCCGATTGAACATCTCTGGAGAGATCTTAAAATGGCTGTGCACCGACGCTTCCCATCCAACCTGATGGAGCTTAAGAGGTGCTGCAAAGAGGAATGGGCGAAACTGGCTAAGGATAGGTGTGCCAAGCCTGTGGCATCATATTCAAAAAGACTTGAGGCTGTAATTGCTGCCAAAGGTGCATCGACAAAGTACTGAGCAAAGGCTGTGAATACTTATGTACATGGGATTTCTCAGTTTTTTTATTTTTAATAAATTTGCAAAAACCTCAAGTAAACTTTTTTCACATTGTCATTATGGGGTGTTGTGTGTAGAATTCTGAGGAAAAAAATGAATTTAATCCATTTTGGAATAAGGCTGTAACATAACAAAATGTGGAAAAAGTGATGCGCTGTGAATACTTTCCGGATGCACTGTATCTAATCTATTCTTCTAATCCTTATAACTATAAATGTCAATTCAACAATAGGCTAAATTGCAATAACTCATGGGGAATTTTGAAATTAAGATTAAAACTGCCTCACTACCAGTTAAGACTATAAAATGACATTAAAAACTCAGAATCAATGTCTCCATGATGGGACAGTTAACTTTGTGAGCTGGAATGTTAAAGGCCTGAATCACGAATTAAAGAGAAAGAAAGTATGCTCTCACCTAACAGGCTTAAACGCTAAAATAGTATTTTTACAGGAGACCCACTTACTAAGCAAGAATCAGTTTAGACTACAAAAAGACTGGACTGGCCAAATGTTCCATTCTAGCTTTATAAAGAAAACTAGAGGTGTGGGAATTCTCATACACAGAACAGTTCCATTTGTAGCATCAGATGTAGTATCGGACCCTGAAGGGAGATATGTGATGGTCATGGGCAACTTATTTAACAGTAAAATGATTTTGATAAATGTTTATGCACCCAATGTCGATGATAAGGAATTCATGCAAAATCTATTTGCATCCATTCCCAATGTGAACACTCATAAAATTATAATGGCTGGGGACTTTAATTGTGTTTTAAATCCACTCTTAGATAGGACTCCTGTGACAGGGGGGACGACATCTAACACTGCAAAGACAATTACACAGTTTTTAACTGACCACAACTTATCAGACCCCTGGAGGTTTCTTAACCCAAACTCAAGATCATATTCGTTCTACTCACCAGTGCATCATAGCTACTCAAGAATTGATTATTTTTTTATGGATAATAATTTCCTGCCTATGATTAAATCGTGCAAATACGACACAATTGTTATCTCTGACCATGCCCCTCTAGTCTTGGAGCTAAAATCATTAAGCCCCTCACACTCACCTCGTAGATGGCGTCTTAACCCTCTTCTATTAGCAGACGAGAACTGCACAGAATTTATATCCAAACAAATCAGCTTCTTCCTAGAGACAAACACGCCCACAGATGTTTCTGCAGGAACACTCTGGGAAACTCTAAAGGCCTTCTTAAGAGGACAGATTATTTCATATCTTTCCCACAAATAAATTAGAAACCAAGAAACTGTCAGAGCTAAGAAGCGAAATTACTAGAATAGATGAAGAACAAGCCAGGCATCCAAGTGAAGCTCTTCACAGGAAAAGGCAGGCCTTGCATACAGAACTCAACATCTTAACAACTAAAGAAACTGAACAACTTATTTATAAGTCAAGACATCATTACTATGAACACGGAGAGAAAGCTAATAAGCTTTTAGCTCAACAAATTCACAAACAAGAAGTTCGCAATGCAATACCAGTAATCATCAACACGAATGGAGAAGAAATCATTGACCATAAAAATATAATGCACGCATTTAGAGATTATTATATTATTATATTCTACTGAGTTCAAAGAAGACATCACACAATCTAATGCATTTCTGGATACATTACAGACACCACAAATAGATGCTTTAAGTGCTGAGGAACTGGATAAACCTCTGATGCTAACAGAATTACTAGATGCTATAAAGTCACTTCAAAGTGGGAAATCAGCAGGCCCTGATGGTTACCCCGTAGAATTTTATAAGAAATTCTCCTCTCAGCTAGCTCCCCTCTTATTGGCAACATTTACAGAAGCTAGAGACAACCAAATACTACCTCAAACATTTCGTCAAGCATTAATCACCGTCTTTCCTAAACAAAATAAGGACTTGTTACAATGTGCATCATACAGACCAATTTCACTCCTGAATAATGATGTTAAGATACTCTCAAAAATTCTAGCTAGAAGGATGGTGAAAGTGCTGCCCTCGGTAATATCACAGGATCAAACTGGATATATTAAAGGCCGACACCTATCTTCCAATCTCCGACGCTTGTTTAATGTTATATATTCACCAGCAAAATCAAACACCCCAGAGATATTACTATCATTAGACGCAGAAAAAGCATTTGATATGATTGAATGGAACTACCTTTTCACTGCATTGGAGAAATTTGGGTTTGGCCTGAATATTTGTGCATGGATCAAACTACTGTATACCAATCCAGAAGCTTCAGTTTGTATTAGCAACATTTGTTCAGACTACTTTACACTAGAACGTAGTACCAGACAAGGATGTCCCTTGTCACCACTGCTGTTTGCAATCGCCATTGAACCACTGGCGGTTCACTGTCGAAATTCCTATCAGATAAAGGGGATTATCAGAGAAGGACTGGAACAGAAAATTTCTCTATATGCAGATGATATGGTTTTATATATATCAGACCCAGAAAACACTGTGCCTGCAGTTTTACCAGCACTCACAGAATTTCAAAAGATATCTGGTCTTAGAATTAATCTGAACAAAAGTATACTCTTTCCAGTGAATTCACAAGCATATAATATTAGACTGGACACCCTACCTTTTACCATAGCAGATCAGTTTAAATACCTAGGGGTAAATATCACGAGTAAACATAAAGCTCTTTATCAACAAAATTTTGCTGTCTGTATGGAAAAAATTAAGCAAGACTTGCATAGATGGTCAGCCCTTCATCTCACTCTAGCCGGAAGAATTAACATTGTTAAGATGAATATCCTTCCTAAAGTTCTTTTTTTATTTCAAAACATTCCAATATATATATCAATAAATTGTTTTTTAAGCAATTAGATTCAATAATAACCTCATTCATTTGGAACTCAAAACACCCACGTATCTGAAGAGTGACCCTACAAAGACCTCAGGCAGAAGGTGGCATGGCTTTACCTAATTTTCAGTTTTATTACTGAGCAGCAAACATACAAGCCATAAAAACCTGGACACAAAAAAATGAACATACACAGGCTTGGTTCGCAATAGAAGTAAAATCCTGTAGTACTTCTTTATACTCCCTGCTCTGCGCTCCAATAAATGCAAGTTATCGCAAATATACTAATAACCCAATAGTGCTTTACTCACTTAAAATGCTTTCTAAGTTGGTTCCATATTCTAAGATGGAAAATCTTTTATCTGTGGCACCTCTGCAAGAGAACCACCTCTTTCAACCCTCGCAAACATATCCAGTTTTTAATACCTGGAAAAGTTTTGGGATAAAAATGCTCAGAGATCTTTATATAGACAACATATTTGCATCTTTTGAACAATTACGTTCCAAATTCATCCTCCCAGCTATACATTTCTTTCACTATCTTCAAATTAGAAATTTTGTTAAACAGAAACTGCCCGATTTTCCTCACCTCGTACCCTCCACCATGCTGGAAAAAATACTGCTCAATTTTGAGGAATTAAACACCATTTCCACATTATATAAAATCTTATTAGAGTCCCTACCTTGCAAAGACCCAAGAGGACAATGGGAAGAAGATCTCTTAATCAATATATCAGAAAAGGAGTGGAAGGTAGCAAAGCAGAGAATTCACTCAAGCTCCATATGCTCAAAGCATAGAATTATTCAACTAAAAATTATATATCGAGATCATCTGTCTCGCTTAAAACTGTCCAAAATGTTTCCAGGGCAAGATCCAACCTGCGAACGCTGCAACCAAGCTCCTGCCTCACTGGGTCACATGTTTTGGGCCTGCACCAAACTAACATCATTTTGGACCAAAATTTTTAAGTGCCTTTCAGACAGCCTTGGGTCAAAATCCCTCCTAACCCATTAACAGCTGTGTTTGATGTTCTTCCAGACGGACTTGAAGTGGAGAAGGACAAGCAAACGGTGATTGCATTCACTACACTTTTGGCACGCAGACTTATTCTGTTAAATTGGAAGAATCCTAACTCTCCTCTGATAAGTCAGTGGGAAACCAATGTTTTATATTATTTGAAATTGAAAAAATTAAATTCTCAGTTAGAGGATCTGTACAGAATTTTTTTAAAACCTGGCAGGATCTAATCAATATTATTTTAGAATAAGAGAAATAACTATTACCGCATTTAATTCCCTTCTCCTTTTTTTATTTACCTATATATATTTCTTCCTTTCTTTTGTTTATTGTTGCCTTATTAAAAAGCCCTAAGCAATTCTCCTTTGGCTAAGCTCTCCTTCTCAGGGGTGGGGTTTGATTTGTCTTCAATTTTTTCCATCCATCCATCCATCCATTTTCCAACCCGCTGAATCCGAATACAGGGTCACGGGGGTCTGCTGGAGCCAATCCCAGCCAACACAGGGCACAAGGCAGGAAACAATCCTGGGCAGGGTGCCAACCCACCGCAGGACACACACAAACATACCCATACACCAAGCACACACTAGGGCCAATTTAGAATCGCCAATCCACCTAACCTGCATGTCTTTGGACTGTGGGAGGAAACCGGAGCGCCCGGAGGAAACCCACGCAGACACGGGGAGAACATGCAAACTCCACGCAGGGAGGACCCGGGAAGCGAACCCAGGTCCCCAGGTCTCCCAACTGCGAGGCAGCAGCGCTACCCACTGCGCCACCGTGCCGCCCGTCTTCAATTTTTTTTTGTGATAAATTGATCTATTTGTATGGAATGATTACAATAAAATTAATAAATAAAATTAAAAAAATAATAATAATACAACCTCAGAGGACATTGACAAATGAGTGCCTTTACCCTAATGGCCAGAGTTCCAAAATGGCATTGAGTGTGAAAAACTAAAATGGTGCACAAAATGGTCCAAAAAACATTTAACTATTTAAACAAAGGAGACTCGCCATAAACTGATGTCCAAATCAAACTCAGTGACTTAGAAAACCCCCTTAATGAGTGTCTGATTATGAGAATTAATGCAGAAAAACAAAAAATTAACCAAATACTAATTTGCTCAGAGGCGGTCTCCGAATGTCACATATCATGATGTCACAAGTGCAATGCTTTAAACATCTGGTGTACTATCTACCTAGTCATTCAACATTTAGATTTGTGAAAGAAAAAACTTTCCATCATTTCATATTCAAATTACTGGTTTTGACAATTTTTTTCTGTCCTCTGATTACAATTTACATTTTGTGTTTGTGGGCCCTGGTTATGTGTACTCTTTTTGACTTACTACTCTGTTCTCTGATCAGGATTCTGGCTATGCATACTGAGCTTTGTTATTTATTTATTTATTTATTTATTTATTTATTTATTTATTTATTGTCTTTTCTGTGTTGACCCCTGCTTGATTTCTGACTTCTCTGTGTCATCTCCTGATTTTGATTTCTTTTAAAACTGCTGTTGTCTTCTGCAAGCATTAAACACATCTCATACCTTGTGAGAAACATATTTACAACTTCCAATACATTTCTCACGATTTTGTGCAGGTTTGAAAAACAACACTCAGGAGCTCACAAGTCAGGTTAAGATTGCAGAGTGTATCCTGGCCCCAAGTGTATGAGGACGACTGATCTTCTAACATGTGGGAAAATTTCATAGTGTATGTCTGACTTAAATTGTATTTATAACTACAGATGCAACTTTCAAAGCTAATAATGCATATGCAGAAAGTATTCAGAGCTCTTCTTTTCTCTACACTTTATTGTGTTGCAGATTTAATTTGAAGTAGTAAATTTGCCATTGTTGCCCTTAAGTCTACACTCAATAACCCATAATGAAAAAGTGAAAAAATGTTTTCAGAAAGGTTTGCAAATTCATTGAAAATCAAAAGTAAATCTTTCATTATGTAAGTATTAATACTTTTGCAGTGGCACTCCAAGTTGTGATGAGGTGCAGCCTGTTTGATGTAACTATCCCTGAGATGTTTCTAGAAGTTGATTGGAGTCCATCTGTGCCAAACTGAATTAGTTGGGCATGATTTAGAAAACCACACAATTCACACTGCATGCCAGGACAAAAACCAAGCCCTGAAATCTAAGGAGCTCTCTATTGAGATGAGAGAACCTGTTGGAAGTACAACCATTTCAGCAGCTCTCCATCAATCTGGCGTTTTTAGTAAAGTGGCTGACTCCCAACTTGGAGTTTACCAAATGCCATTTAAAGGGCTCTGAGTGCATGGGGAAAAAGATTATCTTGTGTGATGTGACAAAACATCAACACTTTGGGCTGAACTCCAAGCACAGTGTCTGGGGAATATCAGGTGCTGCTTGTCACCTGCTTAATACAGGGTGAGACAGAAAAGACGGACGTTTTTGCAAAATCACAAAATTGTTAATTTTTTCTAACAAAGAAATTTATTGAAAGATTTGAGTTCATATTGAAATAGCATTTGACAAAATCAAGTGTGGAAAACAACATCTCCCATGTGGTGTCCGTTATCACTGATGCATTTCTGAAGGCATTCACGGAAGTTGGCCTGCACTCTTTTCAACATTGCTCTGTCAATTTGGGCGACTTCCATGCGAATGGCTTCCTTCAGTTCCTCCAATGTACGGGGCTTATGCTTGTATACATGTGCCTTGAGGTGACCCCACAAGAAATAATCGCATATGGATAAGTCAGGGGACCAAGGAGGCCAATGAATGTCATCAAACCTGGAAATGAGGTGACCAGGGAAGAGAGGGCGAATAACATCCATTGATGCTCTAGCTGTGTGGGCTGTCGCCCCATCCTTTTGAAACCACACACGCCGGTTGGGAATACATTTTTGTCGTAATTCAGGTAAAAAGAAGTTGTTTATCATCTCGATATAGCGCTCCGAACGATTACTGAGGCCAAGTTCAGAGGAATGCTTCCGAGCAGATTGACTTGGACTGCGCAGCAGGGGTAGTCGTACACTTTCCACATTTTCAGGGGTACGTGCCGTTTGTGTAGCCCCCGGCGGTCTTTTGTTCATTAGTGTACCTCGTGTATGAAGTGCTTTAACCCAACAAGGATAGTGTTACGAGCGGGAACCGCTTTATTTCTGTGGATATTGAAATGGCAATGAAACTCATGCTGAACTGCGGTAATAGATTGGTTGTTCTTGACAAAACAATCGTACGCAAAAACGCAGTGTTCTATCATCCACGGCTCCATGGCTTCAACTAAAAAGAAAATAAAAAAATGCTAAGACTTCGTGAACCTAACGCCACCTACTGCACATCTGTCACTCCACCTAGTGGTGAGTTCTAGCCATTTCAAAGACGTCCGTCTTTTCTGCCTCACCCTGTACCATCCCTATGGTGAAACATAGTGATGCCAGCATCATACCTGTAGGGGTTCTTCTCAGCAGCAGGGACAGGGAGACTGGTCACAATTGTGGGAAGGAAGGATGCAGCCAAATACACAGAGATCCTTAAAGAAAACCTGCCTCAAGGGATGTTGGGATGTTGGTTCACCTTTCAGCATGACAATGACCCAACGCATACAGCTAAAACAATGCTGGAATGCCTTGGGGACAGGTCTCTAATTACCCTTGAGAGGCCAAGCCAAAACCCAGACTTAAATGCCATAGAATATACAGTATGTGGAGAACCCGAAGATGGAAGTTTACAGACACTTCCCATTCAGTCTAACAGAGCATGAGAGGATCTGTCGGCAAGAATGAAATAAACTGCACCATTCCAGGTGAACAAAGTTTGTAGAAATTTACCCAAGAAGACTCAAAGCTGTAATTCCCGCCAAAGGGGCTTCTGCCAAGAACTGAATTCAGGGTATGGATACCCTTTTCATTTTTAATACATTCGTAAACCTTTCTCAAAACATGTTTTACTTTGTCATTATTGGTTACTGAGTGTAGATTCTTTGGCAAACATTGCAAATTTAATAGTTCAAAATTCAATTTACATCTCAATAAAGTGTGCAGAACGTGAAGAGGTCTGAATACTTTAACATTCCACATGGCCGAGTATAAGAAAAGTCAATAAAGCCTGTTCTTTAAAGACATTATTAGAGATTACCCTTGGGCATGGAGGGTGAGCCTGTACTATACTACCTGTCACTTTCATTTAATGCCCCTCTACTGTCAAAAGAATTTTCTTCTAAAATTCCCATTTAACGTATTACTAAAAAAAACCTAGTAAAGCTTTTTGAATGTTGAAAGAGAACATTTACATACTAGCTTATTAGCTTTTCTGTTGTCTAGCAGATAATGATGGTGTATTTGTGCACACACACATAAGTATCCCGTGTATACCAGTTATAGTTGTAAGAGACCAAGCATGTCTCAAAGTGCCAAATGTTTTATTATTCATAAAGTACAGTTGGTAGGGTTGTGGTTATCACTTGACCATGGAGTTCCATTAAACGTTATTAAATGATACCTGTCAATCTCAAATGGTTTTATAGTAGTATTTTGTAATTTTAATGTATTCTTTTGGGTCAGATTTCTCTTCACTTGCTCATGTAGTTAAATAAAGATTGCGACTGGCAGTCAAACAAAAGCCCTTTCCTCGCTGTGCTCATTCTCAGCCTTTCTCTTCTCTCTCTCTCTCGCTTTCTCTGTAAACCCTGAGGTGCATGCATGGCAATTTAATCTGCTGTAGAGCTCCTATCCACTGTGAGCTCTTGCTGTCCTGACACGTAGTAAGTTAGAAATGATTAAGTTAAAGATTCCTTGCAGAAATTTAATTACACATTCTTCCTGATATTCCTCTCTCTTTTGAAACAATGCTTCCTTAGGGATACACAGATATGGTCCAACATAAGAATGTGCGGTAATGTTCATTACGTTGTCACCACAGACAGTGCTCTCTATCCTGTGCCAGAGGTTGGAAGTCCCTGAAGGACAAGGAGAAACAAACCAGCTGCTACAGATTTGTTACAGCTCATCTCACAATGAAATAACATTATTATTCTTTTCAATAAAGAAGTCTGCTGCCTGAGAAATAACTGGGTGTTCCTGGGAGAGTGAAAAAGGTGAGCTGGTTAAAAAATGTAAATGAAATCGGAAAGACAAAAAAATGGAGAAAAGTACTTTAGTTGTTAAGTGCTATGGCAAAGTGCCTCTTTGTCCCACAGAGTGCATTTGCATGGCATTAGGCCACCCATCCTATGTGGGCCATTTCATACCCGCTGCAGTATTCCTTTTTTTTTTTGATAACTGGATTTTATGTTGGGTGCAACAGTCCAGTGAATTCAGTCATTCAGCAATCACGTGAAATGCACAGTAGTCCTGTAAAACTTTATTTTAGGCGCTTGCCTCCTAAAGATGCACAAATCAAAACAAAAGCCTGATCTGAGTTAGTACATAAAGAATGCTTCATTTAGCACACTTTCAATGCAATCAGTCAATCCCTCATTATCTTATAAAGAACATTTCATGTCAGAGCCCTCTTGAGTGTGCTTGACAGGGGAACAGTTGAACACATAACCTACTTAGAAAGCAAGCAAGTCAAGGAAATTACAGTATGCAGGGCATCATAAATCTGTACTGGGATGTTTGTCTGTACTCTGTAACTATATGCTGTCTTATCTATCTATCTATCTATCTATCTATCTATCTATCTATCTATCTATCTATCTATCTATCTATCTATCTATCTATCTGTCACAAACTCGACTCAGAGTCATAGAAAGGTTTGGGGCAGCCACCCGTATAATTGGTTTCCTGGCTGCAAAGTCATAAATTAGGTGCAGCATTGATGTGCACAAACCGAGTCCAAAACAGAACTGAGGGAATAGGGAAAAGGTGGAGGCTTTTAAAGGGGAAGACAGGAAGTGAGATCAAAGGGGTTGGACTCATGAAGGTCTTCAGCCATAGGTTCGAGCCCGGACATGACATCATAGGGGCTGGAGCTGGCAAGGTCTCCTTCAATAGGCTCGGTCCCAGAAGTGACGTCAAGAGGGCCAGGTGGAATCTCTCGTAAATGGTCTACAGGAAAGAGAGAAAAAGAGTCAGTGCACTCTGCCACATCCCGGTCTGACTCGGAACTGCCCTTACTCAAGCCCTTTAGCTGCCTCCCATGCGCACGTATGTGACACTATCTATCTATCTGTCTATCTTAATACATAATTCGGCAGTCTCCTCACTCACTCACTCACTCACTCACTCACTCACTCACTCACTCACGTCTGTCCGAAGCCGAATGCGCAGTCGCCTTCTGCGCACATCGCCTTCTGCGCATGTCCGAAGCCGAATGTGCAGTCACCTTCTGTGCAGCTGCCCGAAAAACCTTACGGGACCGACATCGCGGCAGGCGGCGGATTTACGGCGGCGAAAATTCAAAGAGAAAGGCGACTACGGCCGCGAAAATTCAAAGAGAAAGGCGACTTCGATTAAAGTTCTAGAGGCCTGAAAGGCGATTTCGACTACAGGTCGAGGCCTAATTACGCATTCATTCAATACACCTATATCAGGTTTGTGGTGCTTATACTTATTATATATTATACTATTCCACTCGTGCCCGTTTCATCTTACGTTGTTGAAACGGGCTCTTTGTCTAGTCTATCTATAAAGCAACTCAAAACCCAGAATAAAATAGTGGCAGATCTTTTTTTGTGTAAAAGCAGAAAGAATTTATTTCAGTCCAGTAGATGGTGTGAGAATTTTGAGCTCTTTTTAGACCCTTCCTAATGGTGCTGTACACGAAATACGATGGACGCATCTGTCGAGGTTTGCTTGTCTGTCATCGAGGTAACTGCAGAATCGCAGTGCCAGCGAGGCAACTGCAAGTTCACAGCCTCTCCATGCAACACACCTGTGCCTGATGGGTGATTCAGGGAACATTATAACCTGGCCACTGACCTGGCCCCGCCCCTGCTTGTTTGCTGTGTCTGTGAGTATTGAAGTGGTAGCTCCCGTTTGAATAAATACATTGGCTGTTTCTGTTTTGATTGGAATAAAGTTAGTTTTCTTGAAGTCTTTGAACTCAGCATCTTCTGTTGGGTGCAGGGCAGTGACTCATGTGTCACAATGGTTATAGAACAAATAAATCACATAAATAACCTAACAAATGAATACTGGCATGTTGCCTATAGTTCTGGACGGGGATAACAGCTCATTAGACTAGTTCCTGCATTATCCTTCACAGCTTGATGTTCCTTTTTTTCCAACATTCTTTTCTTCTTGCTATTGAGCCAATGCCCTCATTCACATCCTCAATGACTAAGACACACTGATGAGCATAGCGGGTATCCCCTTTTGGAGTTATGTGATGAGTCTCCTCAGTGCTAAATAACTCAGAGGTCAGAGTTTTCTTTTAATGGCTTAAATCAACCATGAAATACATTATCTAGATATCACTGCACCCTAGCCCATACATAAATAAAGGAACTTGTATCTTGCACTGTTTTTTTAGCTGCAAATTCAATTTTAATAAACCCCACAAAATTTAAACCTGCCTGTATTCTAGTATTGGGATCAAATATTTACTACAGTTTGTTAAAGTTTGTAAAATCGACTTGTAATATTTAATTTGTGTGGCTATTAGGATTATTATAGGATTACTTAGATAATATGCAGCTTTTTAATAAAATTGCATAACCAAGACAACTGTGAAGTTTATAAAGGAAAGTCAGCATTTATTTGATTGTGTCTATTTAAACAGGAGTTTAACAAGCAAGTGCTATTTTTGGACAAAAGGTATGGAGAAATAAGCATAGGATGATGATAGAGAGGGTGTACAAGAATATTAGGAGATACGCAAATGTAAAAGCAGATACTAAAAAGAATTAAAATTATTAGATTGTATAAGTTTAAAATCAGATGAACTAACCAGTGTATATATGCTTGTAAGTAGAGAAGTAATAGGTTTGAGCAGGTCATATTTAGCTAAAGTAGCTTCACTGACAAGTAACAAGATCACTGGAAATTATCAGTTGCCCCATTTCATTTAATGCAACCACTGCTATCAGCTCCCAAAGTACTCTATAAAGGGAAAGGTTTTGAAAAGGATTGTCGAGACATCACAAGAGTCAAAGGGAAACAAGCACTATGTCTGGCCTAAAAAGAAGACAAAGACTATAGAAGCCAAAAGCCAATTAGCCACCTGACACAGAGCTTGCTCTGTGACTCTGCATTTGAATCTTTCAGGTTTTACGTTTTCATCCATTATTTTATCTTACATTTGTGTATATACCTAGTTTTTCTGCAAATGATCATAAGTTTAGATTGAAATAAAGTTCAGGTATTATCTATCTCATTGGCATTGCTTGTTGTTTGCTGACACTAACAACCACCATTCTAAAGCAGGGGTGTCAAACTCCAGGCCTGGAGTGTCATTATTATTATTAAAGTGGCTGCAGGTTTTCATTCTAAACCTTTTCCTAATCAGTGCCAAGTTTTCACTGCTAATTAACTTCTTTTCCCTTCATTTTAATAGCCCTGTTTTTAAGGATTCAGTCATCTGAATTTTTTATTTTCTTCATTAAATGACAGCTAAACAGAAATGAGACATGAAACGGGCCAACAGATGACCAGCTAAACTGGTGCTTCGAACTCCAACCAATTTCACTCCAACCAGTTTCATAATAAGAAGCCGATTCTTGCTGTTAATTAAACCTGTTATTTAATTCCATGGCTTATTGCTGTTCTCATTCTGCCAGAAAGTGTTGATTTCTGTTTTATCTAAGAACAGTGCCAAAATGTATTGGTGACCTGAGAGATCAACCTTACTGAGACCTTCACCTTTCTTTATTTTCAGATATTGTGTGGTGGGTACAGGTGAGCTGGTCATGTGGCGGCTTGTTTTATGTCTCATTATTGTTTAGCTGATAATTAAGGAAAAAGAAACAACTAAGAGGCCTGAGTCAAGTTAATTAAAACAAAAGCAAAAGAAGTTTATTAGCAGCAAAAACTGGTCACTTTATTTAAGACTATGGTTAGAATGAAAACATGCAGCCACTGTGGCCCTCCAGGACCGGAATTTGACACCCCTGTCCTAAAGGATGAGGGATTGAAATGTTTAGGGTCTGTAGGATCCTAAGTCGGGTCATAAAAAAGATAAAAGGATCAGTAATATGACTGTGATCCTGGCAAATAAACCTTACAAGAATTTTCACAATAAATTAACAGAAAAATGTAAAGGCAAAATGGCAGAACTCATACAAAGCAAAAATACAAATAGAAGACATAACCTAACTAGAATAATGAGATAAATATAAATAAAAGTAACATACTAAAACAAAAGCATGCACAATAAATGATTTATTAACTAGCTGTGCTATCCATCTAAGATGGGTTGAAATCTAAATAATCAGCATAGACCTCATCATTAACATTTGCAATGCAGTGAGTGTGTCCAGTTGCTTTGCCTCTGTTATATACCGCTTATTAAAGTAACATTAAGGTTTGTGATGCACTGTCTGTTGGATAACAGATGTTTAGTCTACTAAACATCTTTATTAAGATTGAAAGAAGAAAAATGGGGGAGTTTGTTAGATGAAACTGAGGCCTAGAAAGTTAGAAAAAATGGCAGTAAGGACTGAAATAGGGTATCATGAAACCTAGGGGTTTATGGATTTTTAGAATGAAAGGAATTTTCACACTTACAGAATGATGTCAAAAATGAATCAGTTGGGACAGGGTTTTTAGCAGATTAGTAACCAAAGATATGTAAGCTTGATCAACGTAAAGAATTTAGATATTTCTTGAATTGTAAACTTAATATGCTGATCACTTTTAGTATCTGTGAATGATATTTCTTTCTGGTTCTGCAAGTAAACATAGCCTTCGAGGCAGATATACCAAAGTTAGACACCACACGAGATTACTATCAGAAGAATCTTTTAAAACTTCAACAAGACTTTGAGCCTGACTTTGGACAGTGGGAAGGAAGCAAACCCAGGCTGTTTGTGCAGCAGGGCAGAATTCTTCCTGAGATGTACTGTAGGACTGCTTATAACACAATGGCCAAACAAATGTTTTATTTAAAAGAAATGTTCTATAGGTAGTGTATGGTATAAATAAATCCAACACAATAGCAAACATAATTCTGACCTGAAGGTTGCTGGGGAAAACAAACAAAAGAGAAAGCACAAATTAATCAGGTTACCAGCCTTGACTAAAAACACAGATGTCTTTGTTGGATTTCCCTTATGTGTAAAAATTCACAGAGCTTGTTCTGCTACCTTTGCACTTTTGCTTTGTTTCATCTTGTTTGACCTTCAAGGTTACCATGCATGAAGCACATCTGTGACCCTTGTTTTCTGGCCTTCGTTTCCATTTCCAAAAACGTCAGTGCGTACTCCAGCTAGCTGTCTTATCCTTGGAGATTTAGTCCTATGAGCCCAGAAACACAATCCTGGATGTCAGCATCTAGCCACTATTCTTGATTATGGTTTTTTTTAGTATCCTCATCTGCATCATTTTCATTCTGCTTGCCTTCAAAGAGGGTCATCATACCTAGATACTGAGCTTTTACTGCCACAATGGGAAAGCAGCAAGTAAAAAGGCAAATAAATACCAGAACCAGGATATAAAAGAGAAAACATAACCAACAGAGCAATAGAAGTGGAAGGTGGGAACTAAGCTGGCTGTCTTTAGGTTTAAGATCCAGTGCTCACTGCCTCACAATGCTTCACTGACCTGTTAAACCAGTGAGGATCCACCTCACACAGATCTCTCTCTTGCCCAGTAGACTGTATCAGAGTAGCAGCCCATACTCAATTTACACAGAATAATCCCCATCTGTCCTGACGGTGTGTCACTTCATGCTAACAGGGACATGTTCTCACTTACCCATTAGCTAAAGCTCAGTGTAGCATAATGAGGTTTGCCTTCTTGAGTCATGAGAGAAGCCAATGTTCAATACTGGAAAACCCCTGCATGCTCTTCAGTACATTTTATTCTCTTAGAAAAAATATTTCTGTATATGGGACTTTAATATTTAAGAGTAATATAACTTTTTAAATTTATTTTGAATTGCGTTATCACTCCATTTTACAATTTCAGTTAGCAGTTAATAGATTTCTGGGAAGCATTGTATGATTGTTAGAGACCACATCCAGGAGGCACCAGAATTCGCGTCACAAAAACTTGCTTATAAATTTCATTGCAGCACTGTCAGCCTTTTGTCCAACATTATGGATTTTAACTTTGAACCGGTGTTGGATTAGGGTTTTAGGGTCTGATTTTCTGGTAATGATGCCTAGTTTTCTGTGTCTCAATTCAATACTCAGACATAGCAGTTTGGCACTGTTTGAAATATTGTGCTCTTCCTAATAACTTCTAGAAATTCTTGTTTAACTTGTTTGACTGTTCTGGTTTCTGTGTCAAAAACCATGGACATCTAGCAGTCATTCTCTTTAATTTTGTTAGCAGGCTTTTAAAACAGGGCAGCTGCAAATTTGTAGCGTTTCAGTGGTGGTCAGATTCATATCATAAAACAGATTTATTTAATTTATTTGTGCATACCAGGAACATAACCAGCCTGGCTCAGAGCACACACCCAAACCAGTGACAAGAAAGGCCGAGGTACTATAGACACAAAATAATAATATGTTTAATAAATGGTAAATGGTATGTGAATATCCAATAATTCCCCCCGAATAAACCCAAACCATCCCAATGTAATTAAGAAATAACTAACACATGCAAACACAGTTCAAAAATAGTCCAGTTACCAGAAGCAGATGATGGTGATCCAAAAATGCCCAAGTGATCAGCTTACGGGAAAACATGTCAGTTTTGTCCTAACATAACACAAATGTTCAGGGATGATCTGTAATGGATGAAGGATGGTCCAAAACAGTCATTCCCAACCAAACAGAAACCTCACAAACACACCAGATGAAGGACAAAGTATAAAGTCCAAGCAAGACCTGTTATCCTTGAGTGAGATAATTATGATCCAAAAAGTAAACAGGAGAGTATGATGCAGCTTTGTGATAAACAGAATGCGAGACACAAAAGTTGACAACAATTCTCCTTGGTCTCCTACAGAATCCATTTTAATCCAGTGCCCTTCTTCTCTTCAAGTGGCCCCTGAAAGGTAAGTAATTCAGCCTGGAGGCAAACTTCAGCCTAAGGCTGCTGGGATTTTGAGTCTTTTAAGTAACACTGCTACATTCCCACCCCCAGTCTGAACCAAAGCTTGTGGTTAGCAATATTAACAGTGGCAATTTTTTTGGGTCCTTTCAACAGAATAAGACCCAGTGGTGAATAGGCCAAACCATGTTGGTTTAGTTTAGCAGTGAATTTATGAGCAGAGGTGCATCCTGATCCATACATTCTAAACAGGTTTGTGTCGGCAGTTATGAGAACATGATTATCTGGACTTGGCTGCCATTACCCTCTTCTTCACATTTTGTGTAATGAACAGGAAGGTTTGAAGTTTCTGATGTAATGATGTATCTGGTTTGAGTTGGTCATGAGCAATTATCTATTCCAGCAGACCAGTAACCTGTCTACCTAGAGATAACAATGCAGGGGTCTCATCTGTAACCTTGTGCACCTCTGTATTCAGTGCATTCTGCAGCTACTTTAGCCACGTCAGGCAGACTGTCCTTGCTGCAATCCATGCAAGCCACTTATATTTGGTGTAACTGTCATCTTGACAGCAACTTGTTCAGTTTAGAGAATGCCTTAAAGGCCCCCATAAACCAACAGGTTTTATTTAACACCCTTCCATGCTGTACGGCACATAAAGAGAGGTTTCTAAAATAAAACTACAGTAGATTAGATAGATAGATAGATAGATAGATAGATAGATAGATAGATAGATAGATAGATAGATAGATAGATAGATAGATAGATAGATAGATAGATAGATAGATAGATAGATAGATAGATAGATAGATAGATAGATAGATAGATACTTTATTAATCCCAAGGAGAAATTCACATACTCTAGCAGCACCTTACTGATACAAAAAAAACAATATTAAATTAAAGATTGATAATAATGCAGGTAAAAACAGACAATAACTTTATATAATGTTAACGTTTACCCCCCCGGGTGGAACTGAAGAATCGCATACTTTGGGGGAGGAACGATTTCCTCAGTCTGTCAGTGGAGCAGGACAGTGACAGCAGTCTGTCGCTGAAGCTGCTCTTCTGTCTGGAGATGACACTGTTTAGTGGATGCAGTGGATTTTCCATAATTGATAGGAGCCTGCTGAGCGCCCGTCGCTCTGCCACAAATGCCAAACTGTCTAGCTCCATGCCAACAATAGAGCCTGCCTTCCTCACCAGTTTGTCCAGGCGTGAGGCGTCTTTCTTCTTAATGCTGCCTCCCCAGCACACCACCGCGTAGAAGAGGGCGCTCGCCACAACCATCTGATAGAACATCTGCAGCATCTTATTGCAGATGTTGAAGGACACCAGCCTTCTAAGGAAGTATAACCGGCTCTGTCCTTTCTTACACAGAGCATCAGTATTGGCAGTCCAGTCTAATTTATCATCCAGCTGCACTCCCAGGTATTTATAGGTCTGCACCATCTGCACAGAGTCACCTCTGATGATCACGGAGTCCATGAGGGGCCTGGGTCTCCTAAAATCCACCACCAGCTCCTTGGTTTTGCTGGTGTTCAGGCGCAGGTGGTTTGAGTCGCACCATTTAACAAAGTCATTGATTAGGTCCCTATACTTCTCCTCCTGCCCACTCTTGATGCAGCCCACGATAGCAGTGTCATCAGCGAACTTTTGCATGTGGCAGGACTCCGAGTTGTGTTGGAAGTCCGATGTATATAGGCTGAACAGGATCGGAGAAAGTACAGTCCCTTGTGGCGCTCCTGTGTTGCTGACCACAATGTCAAACGTGCAGTTCACTAGACGCACATACTGAGGTCTGTCTTTAAGATAGTCCACAATCCATGCCACCAGGTATGAATCTACTCCCATCTCTGTCAGCTTGTCCCTAAGGAGCAGAGGTTGGATTGTGTTGAAGGCGCTAGAGAAGTAAAAACTACTTTACTTTACTACTGGGCTAGTAAAACTACAAGCCCAGCTTACTGTGACATGGTGAGAATCTAAAGGGACATAATCCTGTAGTTTGTGCAGACTGGCCACAGTACCTTGCTTTTATCGAGTACTTCATGGATACAGATCCTATAAAAAGTATTCACCCTCTTGAATGCTGTCACATTTTATTGTTATATAACATTGACTCACAGTGGATTTAATATGGCTGTTTGATAGAAAAATTTCCTTTAATATCAAAGTGGAAACAGATCTCTGAAAAGGAGTCTGAATTAGTTACAAATATAAATTACCAAATAATTGATCACACAAGTAGTCAACCTCTTCAAGTCAGTACTCCGTAGATGCACCTTTGGCACCAATGGCAGCCGTGACTCTGCATGCACAGTTGTCTATAAGCTTTGCACATTTGGACAGTGGAATTTGTCCACTAATCTTTCTTGCTGAACTGCTCAAGCTGTGCCAGGTTGCATTGGGGATTGTGAGTGAACTGGCTTTTCAAGTCCTGCGACAGATTCTAAATTGTACTGAGACCTGGACACTGACTTGGCCACTCACAGACATTGACATTGTTGTTTAAAGCCAGTTCAATTAACTGTAATTCCCACTTGAGGTCAAAAAGTCTCTATCTATCTATCTATCTATCTATCTATCTATCTATCTATCTATCTATGGGCCTTCTATGTCTATTTTTTATTTTGTAATAAAGATATTAGCTGGAATTCATCTCTGAAATCCATCTTAACTGTAACAGTTGATCTTATTTAGTTCCTGCAGGAATTAAAAAAATATCTTCTGAAATGAAGCAGTATCTCAGCAACACACAGAGAGTTAATAGTGGCAGTGAAGCAGCATTCTTATGTTTCTCAGTCAAACCTCTTAACCATTATGCCATCCTGCTTGCCCACTCTTTGAGTAAAAGTTCTACTATCAGTATAACAGGTGCATAATGTTAACATGCCACACCATTTTCTAAGACTACTTAATCCTGAGCAGGGTCATGGGGAATCTGGAACCTAACCAAATGTGTGTAGGGCACAAGGCAGGAACAATCCTTCGACAGGAGCACCAATCTATCGCAGGGTGACCACACACACCCTATGGCGAATTTAGCAATACCAATCCACCTAACTTGTATGTCTTTGAAATGTGGGAGGAAACTGGAGCACCCGTAGGAAACCCATGTAGACACAAGGAGAACATGCAAACTGCACAAAGGGAAAACTGTGGTATAGCGGGTCTGTGACTCAGGAAAAGTGGCTGTTTTAAATAAATAAATAATTGGACACACTCATGCTGGGAAGGAGAGCGGGTGCAAGCGATCTGTTGAAAAGAGAGCTTGTTTTCCTGGTTGGTGCGTTGCCCTGTCAGCATGTGCAGGTAGTCTTATTGTCTTAATATCAGCCCGGTGTGACAATCAGGCGATTGCACCTGCAACCACTCCCCAGCATATGAAAGGGTAGTGCAAGAGGAAAAAGAGGAGAACCAAGCAAAAGAACAATTAACAAATGGAGGTTAAAGTAGAGAGTGCGAAGCAGGCAGGAAACAAGAAAGAGCTGGTGCAGTAGTGAGGAGGCAGACAGCCAGGAGGGGGAGAGCCCCAGGAGGACAGCGTGTGGCTGATGCTCAGGGTTGTGTTGATGGTTCACTCTGCTGAGCGACTTAAGGGAGCGGGAATGACCAGGAGGAGTGAAGCTCTGCGTAAGTCCGGGAAGGCAGTGGGAGTCAGCGACAGAGGCTCGGATGGTGCGCCTTTCCTTTGTCCATGGGAGGGAAGGACCCAAGCCTAGGTCCGGATTGGGAGCCCTACTGTGTGGCCATGGAAGCATCAGGGACCTGGACTTGTACACCACAGAAGAAAGAAGGCTAGGCGGCTCCTCAGCTGCAAGGTCCTGAAGGATAAGCTGGGGAGACAGCAGTTTTAATGGACTGCACTAGGGCATGAGCTTTAAGGGATAGTTACCTGCACTGTTGGTTTTAACTTCAATTTTTAAAGGAATACTGTATGTATTTGACTGATTTTTAACCTCCACTTGCATTTGGTTTTTTTTTGGATTATTTATTTATTTATTGAACGTAGCACTGCACTTTAATGGACAATGATTGTTTTGATTTTTGAATTATTTAACAAGAGCACTAGAGCACTTTTTCACCCTCCCCTTGCTTGGTGCCTGTTTGTCCGCATCTAGCCAGGCTCATCCCGGTCATGGCTATCGGAACTGTTTGGTTCAAGGGGCTCCCAAAATGGAAGCCTGCTTACCTGGGCATACGAACCTTTTATGCATTAAATACTGTGGGACATGTGCCTTACATGGAGAGGATGGAACTGTACGTAATTGCCTAATTTGTCATATTTTCTTACAAAGGTAATCAAGACCAGCATTACAGTTGGCTGGAGCCTATCCCTGTTAGCATAGGCTGGAAGGCAGGAACAAATCCTGGACATTGCAACAGTCCATTGCAGGGTAGACACTCACTTCCCCAACACCAAACACTCACTAGGGCCAATTTAATGTTGCCAATTCACTTAACTTTGTTAGCACATGGAGGAAACCCACACAGACATGTCGAAAACAAGCAAACTCTCCACAGGGAGGACCCAGAATGTGAAGTCTAGTCTGCTTACTGCAAGGCAACACGCCACCATGCCGTCCCATGCCTAACTTGGTTGAACATTTTGTATATTTCTTTCCTAAGCACTGTGCACATTTTTGTCATTTTCTTCATAGTTTGTGTTTGTCACGCAAAAAAAAACTAATTTCCAGTGACCTTTTAATTATAAGTAAATCAAACTGTCAGTCACTCAATCATTTTGTAAACCTGTTTGTCCTGAACAGGGTTGTGGTGGGTGCTGGGGCCTATCCCAGCCAGCATAGGACGCAAGGCAGAAACAAACCCTGGATGGGGTGCCAGTCCATTGCAGGGCGAACACACACCCACCCCAGCCACACACTAGGGCCAACTTAGCATTGCCAATTCACCTAACTTGCATGTTTTTGAACCGTGGAAGGAAACTGGAGCATCCAGAAGAAATCCATGCAGACAGAGGGAGAATAAGCAGACTTCATGCAGGAAGACAAGGAACGCTAACCATGGTCCCCTTACTGCAATGTAGCAGTGCCATTGTGCCGCCCCCTGCCTAACTTATTCAAACATTTTGTATTTTTCTTTCCTAAGCACTAAGTTATGCAAATTTTTCTCATTTTCTTCATAGTTTGTGTTTGTCACTAAACAAAACTAATTTCCAGTGACCTTTAGTAACAGCATATCAAACTGAAAATCAACAAAGTAGATGTTTTGAGGAAATGAATTACATAGCTAATTGTTATTTGAATTTATTCCATTTTTTAATCTCTTCATTTATTTCACATACCTAATTTAATGTACTTAATTGTTCTTCAATTAGCAATCATTTGATCTTGCTTGATACGTTACATAAAGCCGTTTCAGGCACTAGGCAGATTTACTAGAACTCATGTTTTCAGGCTTTTTCAACTCAATTAACTTTTGCTCTTTGGAAGATGTTGATGCTCGATGCTGCATGTCATGCCTTTACTTCTAACAATGGAGCCATGTTGTATGCCTGTTTTTAATTTCCTCAAGATATTTTGATCAAGCAGAAATGCTGACAGGCTTGTTTCGTACCTGTTATTTCAGTAGGCAAGTCAGCACTTGTGGTGCCTAATGAAAAAGAGTGGAAAGTGTGGAAGTTAATGTGCTGTTGTTTTAACTGGTGCTTACCCTAAGGAGTGGTTTCCAGCAGGAGTGGTGCTAACTCACTGGAGGCACTCACAACACACTCCACTATTAAAGTTAAAGAAACTCCTAATTGTATTGCTTAGAGTTACAGATAATTGCTTAGCGTGCTATTGTATAGCATTTGTGCGACCACTAGGGGGCACTCTTAACACAACGAGAAACATTCACCAGGATTTAATTCTAATCCATGAATGCTGAAAAACCTTTATTTTAGTTCTTCACTTCACTTGAAACTATCCAGTTTACAGAAGTATTGAGTGTATGTAACATAACATGGAGCTAATCTGTAGTGCTAACCTGTTGATCACAGATTGGCAGATATCATATCCAATTCACCAAATGGGGAACCCTTTTTTCCTCTGCTCTTTATTCATGCAGTGTCTCCAGCAGGGTCCTGTACCTTTGGGCAGTATAAAGCGTACTATCTGTGTGCTGCTCTTGGACCTTTTGGTAGTTAGAAGGGACATTCTGACTCATGGCGTTCACATGCCAGAGTCACTTCTGTTTTTTTTTATGGACCTTCCACAGTTATTTCAAGGAAAACAAAACCGACTTGGAGGCATCTGAAAGTTCTCATACTCTCTCATGATGGCTTCTTCTGTGTTCACAGCTCATGTCACACAAAGAGGAGGAACACACTGACAATTGTTGAGAATTTTCACCATTCTTTTTCTGTGACATGAGACAGCCAGTGGAATCATTATTTTCTGATACATAGTTTCCATCAAGAAGACAGAGAGTGGAGAGCTTTGAGAAGACTCGAGTACACATATGTGTCTGTTTCTGCTTAATAATACAAAGGTATACTGTTCATGTCAAACAGATCATTCAAAGAAGAAAATGCTGGACTTCCAGCAGCTGTGAAAGAGATAGGAGGTGTAGGGTTTCATTGAAGCTCAAGGATCTTGAGAGATCATAGCAGATTTAAAGTGGCAAGAATAAGTATGTGAGTTCTTTGAAATGACCTGTTTTTCTGCATTAATTGGTCATAATATGTCATCTGATCATTATTTAAGTCACAAATATAGACACACATAACATTTCTACACCAATAACACACAATTATAATCTTTTATGACTTTACTGACATATTTTCTGTGCAGAAAGTAATTGAGCTCTTAGATTTACTAACTGGTCAAATCAACTTTGGTAACAGTGACCTCTAAAATGTGCTTCTGGTAGCTGTGGATTAGACCTGTACAACATTCAGGAGGAAAAGAAACCATTCTTCATTATAGAGCTGCTTTTGGTCAGTCATATTTATTTGGTGTCTGGTGTATATGGCACTCTTGAGGTCATTCCATGGCATGGAAATAGGAACAGGGCAATGAGAGTCATTTGTTCACACAATTGAAGGATCCCACTCTGAGAAGTGACAGCATTGAGACTGGCGTGATCACGCATGGACCTTTTCTATGTAATATGGTGAGGATATCCTAAGCCAAAAAAGATTAATAGTGTCTGAGGCCTGCAGAAGTCTGAGAGGCTATTATTATGAATATTATGCAACGCACAAGATGGTGAAAAGTGGTAATAAACCTCAAAAAAGGATCAAAACCAGAGCAGTAACTCTGTAGTGGCACCATGATTTTATAAAAGGATGGGCCTGCGTGTATCACCAGTGGGGTTATTTATATTACTGTTAAATATAAATTTACAAGTAAGCCCGCGATTCTCTAGAAAATCGTAAATCCAAGAATGGCAATCAGCTTCTGTTCCGTCCGATATTTGGATGGATGAAATATCATGAAGGGTGGGTGCGTCTGGGGAAATGTCATTTAATTAAATAACCATATCTGTATTAAAGCGGTTTCGTTTTGTGGAGACGTGATTCCGTTGCCTTTGCTGACACTGACTGCTGGCAGAGTGGAGCACAGCAAGTTTAGTTTACAGGTTGTGGTGTTCGTGTGCCAGGCACTGAGTCTGGGAAGCCGCTGGGTTTGAATCTGTGACCGTTATGTGATCTATATTACTGGCACAGTGGATTAGAGCAAGTGTAGTGTACAGGATGTGTTGTTTGGGCGCCACCTACTGACTCTGGGAAGCCGCTGCGTTTGACTCTGGGGTGTGCGCCACAGTACAGTACGTATGCACCTCGGTGGGAAGCCACTGCGTTTGATTCTGGGACGCCACAGCCTGTGAGTTCTTTGCTTCTGGTGTTTGTAAAGCGCATTGTAGGAGCATCCGTTTATTGTTTTTATCCATGGGGTCTCGGGAGCCGCTGCGTCTGACTCTGGGGCGTGCGCCACGACGCAGTACGCATGCACCTCGGTGGGAAGCCGCTGCGTTTGACTCTGGGGCACCACGGCCTGTGAGTTGTTTGCTTCTGGTGTTTGTGAAGCAAGTTGTAGGAGCCTCCGTTTATTGTTTTTATCCATGGGGTCTCGGGAGCCGCTGCGTCTGACTCTGGGGCGTGCGCCACGATGCAGTACGCATGCGTCTTGGTGGGAAGCCGCTGCGTTTGACTCTGGGGCACCACGGCCTGTGAGTTGTTTGCTTCTGGTGTTTGTGAAGCGCATTGTAGGAGCCTCCGTTTATTGTTTTTATCCACTGACTCTGGGATGCCGCTGCGTTTGACTCTGGGGCGGGCGCCACGGCGCAGTACGCATGCATATCGACTGACTCTGGGATGCCGCTGCATTTGACTCTGGGATGGGCTCCACGGCACAGTACGCATGCGCCTCGGTGTGTCCGCCGTGCATAAATTAAACTGTGGTTTAGTAATATAGATTTTAAAAGAAATTTTAGAATTCCAGTTATAAAAATGTAAATGGAGAGCACATCTAGTTTGAATGTTTTTGTTAACCCTAATTTAAATTTACTTACAAATGGTGAAGATACATTGACTGCCTACTTTTTGATGATACATACAGTAAGACATACGAGACTATTGCAAAGCATAAACACCCAAATAATATACATTATAATTCTGACCAATACAGCATTGTATAACAGCAAACAGTCAGATTATAGTTTTTCCTTTCCTTGCGGTTTGTGTATGAATTTCTGATACATGCATTTCCAGTTTATGAATTCGCAAATGAACCTATCCTGAACTAGATTATACAAAAATTACAAAATCACATCTTTCAGTATCATCTGTTCCAGTCATGCACTGTCATCTGTTGCATCAATGAGCTGCAAAGCTATGCTCCTTACCGGCTGGAACACAAGATGGAAGCTTTGATACCAATTGAACTGGTGGCTCATTGATATCACTCAAATTCATGACCTTACTAATCCTTCAGCAATTGACAGCTGGTTTGTTTTTTAGATTTTCAGCACCCACTTTAGCTGCATTGGTAGTACACCCATTGTTAAAGTGAACACTGCTAGCAGTGGAACTTCCACCTGCATCATCAAAATATAAAGTGCCAACATCAGACTTTATGGCATGTTTTGCACTTCTGTTTGTTTCCTTTCGTTAATAAAACCTAAAACTGCTGTTTGTCAAAACATTATTCTCCATTCCCTCCAATAAGACATAGCCCAACTAGTGATAGGTGATTTGTGAATGATTTCTTCTGTTTGAATGACTCTTTTCAGTGAATCGTATGAATCAATTCAGTAGAACTCAACAGGAGTGCAGATTAACTTCATTAAGTTACTAGTTGATAGCCTCCTGTTAATGGCACATGTTTTGAGTAGCTTTAATTGCTAACATTTTAACTCCTATTTTCTAAAATTTCTGACACAAATGTGCGCTGTGTAATCATGATAGATAGATAGATAGATAGATAGATAGATAGATAGATAGATAGATAGATAGATAGATAGATAGATAGATAGATAGATAGATAGATAGATAGATAGATAGATAGATAGATAGATAGATAGATAGATAGTATATGAGCATTCCAAATACTTTTTAAGAGTTAAATGAACTTTAGTAGTGATAAAACTAACAATGCTGATGTTGTTGTGTACGTTTATAATTAACTTATATTTTAATCAAGGGAGCTGTGTATTCAAATGCATTTATGCAGTACATGCTGATTTTCATTTGATGAAAAGAAAAATTAAATAAGCTTAGCCATTGAGGAAAGTGGCCCACCCAGGCTCAGTACTGGCACCACCCCTACAGTAACTTCACATGTCAACCTAAAAACAGACCTTACTACAGGCAGCCTGACCCCAAACTCAACTGTCAGGATTCAGGGCCTTTCCTGATACCAAGATGTTTGTTCATGTTTTCATGAAATTCCTAATTGACTTCTTTAACTCTCCATTGGTAGTTCCAAGTCTCCTTTCTCAGAACTGTAGCAGTTAGCACATAATGTCTTTTCTGTTCAGTCATCACTGGCTACTTGTTTGTTCTAGGGTTGTTGCTAGCTTACAAGGCTAGCCTTAAATGGCCTTTCACCAGACTACATTAGTAACCTTCTGCAGCACTACAGTCCTGTCCACCCACGCTAGCCCTCTGAGGCTGGCAATGCTTTCTGTGCCACAAAATAACCTTTGCTTTATAGATGACATACTGTAGCCTTCAGCTCCAATCCACCAAGACTGAAAACTTTGGAATGACCTCTCAAAAGTTATTAGATCTTCCACCCATTTAAATCCATGTATGTAAACTAGGCTTTCTTGTCAATTAAACTTTTGCCTTGTATAAAGAATAAATAAAGTAAAACAAAACAATCACTCAAGGCATTCTTTTAAATTAAATCTATTCATAAAGGCACACTGACACTTTTATACTTTTTCCCAGATTACCCTCTCTTTGAATATTCGTAAAGCTCTTTGAACACGAGAAGGTTTCTATTTAAATAAAATGTATTCTTATTTTTAAGGTATTTCTGAACTCTAAAATGCTTTCAAGCTCCTTCCAGTGTAATGCTCATTGAACTTTGAGTTTGGAGGGGGGTTAACACAGGAGCTCAATTGTTTGATGGAATGGAAGCCAGGGAAACAGACAAAGGGTTAAGACAAAGAGAAGAGAGCGCATGTGGTACTGAGGTCGGAAAGGGTTTAGCTGCTACACTCAACAGACAAGAAACTATCTGGCATATGCAGGACAAAAGAAGTATCAAGAGTTGTTATTTTATGTTATTCTTCTTGTTAATTCCAATTCTGAACTGTTTTTTTCAATATATAAAATAAAAAGTTGGCTGACTGACTGGCTGACAGACTCATCAATAAAAGCACTGTTTCCTATTTAGTTAAAAACCTGAAATTTGTCAGGATTGTACATCTAGGGCAGTAAGTATCCACTAAAAAATGACATTTTAATATATGAATATTCAGGGGTAAAAACAACCACTACAATAGAAGAATTAAATATCTCAACATATAAAAAATGCTTTAGGTGGTTTGATTTAAAATTTGGTGATGTTATAGAGAATAGTTCACATGTTTTTATTATTTGTCAATAATAATACTTACTTGAGTAGGCTATAATAACACAGAGCATTCTCTTTTTCAGCTCAGTGAAGCCAGGACAAACACAATACCACTTAGCTGTTTATGGCTTTCTGGTTTGTGCAAATGAGGGGCAAATGAAGAGTAGCTTGACTAAAAGGATGAACAGATGAGTGCAGAAAGTAAAGACACGGCATGTTATGTGATGTGGAGAGTGAGTTGAAGGAACGTTTGGCGAACCTCAAGTAGGACTTTAAAGCTTTAGTCTGGGTGCCAACTGTTGTGACTGTGAGTTTACGTGTTGTAAAGAGGTCACTACAATATATTTAAAGGGTCAAATCAATCCCAAAATAAAAAAAAATGTTCATTTCATTGGATAGGCCACATAAATCTCAAGCCTGTAAATGGTATTGCTGTTTGTTATAAGTTAAAGAAAAGCACCATTTAATGTTAGAATTTTGTTGCCTGGCTAAGGCTTTCAGAGTAAATCCATATTAATAAAATTAAAAAACAAATTACAAAAAAAAAGATTAAGCATACAACTGATTATAAAAACACATAAACAAATGCATGAGTGACACTCAAAAATACATTTTTAAGTGAACAAAGTAAAAACCCACATCTGGAGCTGAGTTCAGTTGATGCGCTACCATTGTCTGATAGGTATGTATTGCACATTATGAGGTTACACTTACTGTTTGCTGTACGTTTTATTTGACTTTCCTTTATTTTCAATTTTGTAAGTTTATTTGAGGTTTATTTTAGTTATTTTTGGTTGCAATTTTTAGTTCTGCACTTTCTTTGAAGGTAAACTGTTGTTTCCATAAACTGTTTCAATTTGTATATTGCTTTTGATCTAAACCCTCTAAAAATTGTAATGGTACAAGATTATAGATCAAAGCATTACATTAAAATCTGATTAAAGCTACCATTTTTACAGATGCTTCTACCCATAATTCCCATTATTCCTGCTAATTTCCTGTTTCAATTCAAAACAATACAGTCTGTTGTAAAATTGTGTTTTGCAGTGGCCATCTACAGGATCCAGGGTCAATCATTAAAAAAAGTGGGAACTGATCTACGGTAGGAATGTTTTACTCATGTGCCAATGTTAAAGAGTAAGAATCTAATAATATTAGCCCCAGTAAAAAAATTCAACCATTATATACAGAAAAGTACTCAATTACTTGCATAGTACTTTTGATACATCCAATTAACAGCACTATAATCGAGGCCCGTTGTCTTTGGAAATTTCCTGGGTAAGGCAGGGTAACACAGCTAGTCTATAATAAAAGACACCTTCTTAGATTTGTATCAAATATCATTGCATAAAATGTCATTGCCATGTCTGTCTTTTTGTCTGTGTTATAATGCTTGCAATTTCTTGAAAGCTATGCATTTATTTCAAAGTTTCTGAATAATAGTGTAGTTTCCATGTTTGTCTTTATTTTGTCCTCTTATTTTTGTTTGGTGAATTGCAATTTTACTGTATGGTCACACCATCTTGTTTTCATTATAGGTAGTTTGGTTACTAAGACGTGTTTTTCTGCTGCTTTACTCCACCTCTTCAAAGTTAAGTGACATGATGTCAGTGAGAAGCTCCTTAAATCAACTGGCATGCTAATCAGTGTCCAAGTTTGTGGATGCAATCTAAAATCCTTCCGCAAATGCATCTCCTTAGAGGTTAGAGCACATTTTTGTGTAGATTCTTGAAGTCATTGATTTTGTTTTGTTTATTGGGCTTGTCACACAATTGCTCGATTCCTGATTTTGGCCTATTTTGTTAATTTGATCACAGGTTACACACACACTGGTCCTTTATATTGCCTTTGTGGCCTGCCAGTTACATTTATGGTGGAAAATTCTCTCTGTCTGTCTGTCTGCTCTCATGAAACTGTCTGGTTTCTAGCTGTTCTGTGTAAGCCAGAGTTTACGTTTCTGCTTAATTTCCTTCTTTATGTCTATTTTATTCACATTTGATTCGTTGATTATTATTGCTTATGTTGATATTGTTACTTAGAATAGCCAGAAAAGCTGTAATGAATATACACTTTTATAAGTATATTTTGCCTAATTTGGGCTTTTGATATATGAGGATTTCACTTCAGACTTTAGTTTCATATTTGATTTTAAAATCACAAGGATATTTTTCTTAACGTTATATATTTTCTTTATACAAAGCCATCTTGGTACTTGTCATGTGACTGCATCATCACCAACGATGATGTCATCAGGTGTGACAGTATAAATATGGCGACAATTACACACTGTTTTATTCCTCGATGAATTCCATAGTCAACTTAATTTCCAAGTACTCTGCTCTAGCATAAGAACTCTATACTTTACAACCTCTTTGACCTCTACTTTGACCTTCATGTTTGTTTTAATCTTTCAGTTTCTGGTTCTTTGGTATTGTTTGAAGTTCTGGTTTTTCCATGATCACATTTGTTGGCTGTGTCATCTCAAAACATCAGCTGTGTTAAATCATAAAGGATTATGAATGACATGAGATTTCATATTCATTAAGTAGTAATAACTTATAAAGCTTGTTAGAAAGTATGTAGATATCACTTTTAGACCCTCTGATTGAGTGCATGAGAAGGAGCCCAGAGCAGTCACGTAAACACTTGCACACATTAATTGAAATCTAAAATGTATGCACAATCAAAAGTAATCATGCCCAAGTTTTACAGTAGTCATTTTATTATGTTACAACAGAAAACATATATTTAAAAAAGAAGTATTTGCTATTAATTACAGTTGCCATTTTTAAAAATGGTGTTTTTATTTGTACATTTGTCTGTCTGTCTGTCTGTAGCCTCAAATTGGCAGTATGTATAGGAAACTCAGCAGCAGTGGTAAATCCTTTTATATTTTTTTGGGGAATGAAAAATGCAATGCATTATGTTGTGCAATTCATTCCACCATCTGGTGCATCACAAATGCTAGTGCAGCTGTAGAAATGCACCCAGAATATGTCTGATCTCATCGAACCTTGGAAACTAAGCAGTGTCAGGCTCAGCTGGTGCTTAAATACAAAGAGAGCTCAGAGAGCTCCCTTGTCATGGCTCCCTCTGCACATGTGCCCGACAGATTCCCATCAAATCCATGCATTTGTAAAATGTAAATTACTTTTTATGATATTCTGCTGTACTATTGTTCTGCATGATAGTATTAATTATAACATTGACATACTTTTTTTATTTTGATTAAAATACAGTGATGATGCGTGAGTATTATTTGAAGTATACAATAGATACTGTACATTTATTATTTAGACACATGGGCTTAACTCTAAATTGTGACTTGTGAATATGTTGACTCTGACTCTGCTTTAGACTTTTGTCTGTTATAGGAGACAATGGACCCCTCACATGTTTATTTCTCCAGGTATGGTGCTGGCTGGAGTTTTTGTTTTCCCCTCGTGCATTGTCAACTAGCTGCAGTTCTGTTATATTAATGGACAGATTTTGTTAGGTTCTATTTATGTTTACCAGTTTAGACCTGCTTTGTAGTATTTAAAGAAACCTATTGGTTTATATGTATGTGTACATTAATGATTTGTAAAAGGTTGTGATTATATTCTATTTGTAATCTTATCACAGCTCTCTAAGCTTGCACTCAATGAAGACTGTTACACAGAAATAAAACAGAAGTCTATTGAGTGTGCTTATGCTTGTGTCCTGTGTGATGTATGCACAGACAGTGTGCTGCTGTAATGTTTGAACTATGGGGGTGTGAGGGGGGATTCTCTGTGGTTTGAACTGTAACCTTCTCCTTACACGAGGGATCACCCAGAAATACAGTTTTGTAAGCTTTCTCATTTTCTGGCTGGCAGTAGGCAATCATTTCCTGTTATCCTTCTCTAGTTGATTTCATATGCAAGCTGACAGGGAACAATTTAAAGCTAGACGCTGCATAATACATAATAACAAATAAAACTTTCTTATTCATAAATGGATATCCATTCAGTCATATCTAAAAAGTGAAAAATAAAAATAAAAAAAGATTTGCCCACTAAAATAAAGCCTTCGATATCCAGAATAAAATTTTTGATCGTTTAGGCAGAATTTAAAGCACTTCAAAAAATACTATTGGTCAAAGGCAAAGCTGATCACGATGTCTGTCTTTCTGAAGCTTTGCTTTTGTTGCAAATTATCCTAAGTTCTTAAAACTAAGGCATTTATATCTTTAAAGGCAATGACATATTCAAAAATGTTCATTTGTTTATTTTTTTAAATAAAATAAAGCACAATAAAGCCAAAAAATAAAGATCATCACAAATGTATTTATAAGGGAGGAAATTTAAAACAAAAGTTTTATTGATTCTTTTAGTATATATCACCTTTTTATTGTTGTAGTCTTGTGAATTTACCTTGGACTCACACCAAGAAGCATTCCAGTTTTATTTTGATCAATTTTTTATCTGATTTCAAAAAATAGAATGTAAATAACAAATTTTCATATATAAATTTGAAACCACCCCCACCCCACAAAACCCCAGAGCTATATAAAGTGAATAGAATAAAATTAAATTAATAAAACACACAGGTCTGTGATAGTGTGGGTCAGTTCCATGCACCCTCTTCCATTTTCGGAGTCTTTTGAACCTGACTCACACAGAAAGCAAGGGGATGGTGAAAAGTGCTCTAATGCTTTAATTAAAATAAACCAAAACAATGTTCAAATAGTGTGGTGCATCCAGATGTTCAATAAATACATAATCCGATTAAAAGAAGGTGTCTGTGTGGAGATTAAAATTCAATCAATAAATATCCCTTTAAAAACCCGAAGTTAAAACCAATAGTGCAGGAAACTGTCCCTTACGGACCTTGCAGCTGAGAAGCTGCCTACCCACCAGACTTGGCTATCTTTCTTCTACAGTCTACAGGTCTGGGTCCCTTCTGCTTCCTTGGCTCACAGTACGATTCCAAAAATGAACCTAGGCTTGGGTCCTTCCCTTCCATGGACAAAGAAAAGAGCCTCTGTTGACTCCAAGCCTGCTGCCTTCCTGGACTTATGTGGAGCCGCACTCCTACTGGTCACTCTTGCTCCCTTAAATCGTTCAGCTCAAGCAAACCATAACCGCCACCCCAAGCACTGGCTGTCTCACAGTTCACTCTTCCTCCTCCTGGCTGTCTATCTCCTCACTCCTGCACCGGCTCTTCCTTGTTTCCTGCCTGCTTTACACTTGCTTCTTTAAACTCCATTTTTTTTCTCTTTCTCTTCTCTTTTCTTTTTTTTTTTCCTAACACGCTTCCCTTTTTAAAGATGATGAGGCAATCACAGCTCCAGCACTAATTTGGGTCATGGGCAAGACCATCTGCTCCCGCATCACTTGCTGAAGCCGCTCCTTACATGCTACCACACCCCACCTGAAGACATGTGTCATTGTTATTTATTTATTTAAAATCCTGCCCTGCACCACAGACCATACATCAGAAGGTCACTGAAGGTCCCAGTTTCAAGATTTGCACTGTGACAACTGCCAGTGGCCAGTCATGAACCCACAACATGTGGCTTAGAGGCAATCCCCTTGCATCAAGAGCTCAATGGAGAAGAGCGCCTTTAAGTCAGCTGTGCAGAGGCTGTGTGCTTCCTGGTGACGTCAACTGATCTCTGTTTGTGTCAACCCCCACCTTTTCTGCACAAAGTTGCCAGTACATCTTGTTTTAGTCTTACAGATTGATACGCAGGCTTTGTCATTTTACTTTGAATGACAGACACTGATGAATTTCTTGTTAACCAGACTTTAGTCCTTATTCACAATGATTTGTTGATACCAACAATTATGAAAATTAAGCCTTGAAATGATTCTAGTCCATCACTAGACACACTCACATACTCATCAAGATCCCACTAACTAAATTAAGCATTTGATATCAAACTAGGTGGAAGGGCAGATAAAGCAGAATTGGATAAATTACTTCTGGGAAAGTTGGACAGATCTGTGAAAGATGAAATTTTAATCAAGTAAATGTAAGGTATTGCTTAAATCTTAGCTTTGAACACAAAATGGGAGGTCTGAAACTTGAATGCACCCTTTATGAGAAGAATCTGAGAGTCAGTGTGGATTCATCATTATTTACAGTCAGAAAGTGTACATAAGCAAAGAGGAAATCTAATAGGATGTTAGGTTACATATAACGAGGTTTGGAGTACAAGTCACCGGATGTTATACTTAAATTATTTAATCCCCTAGTAAGGCATCATCTGCGGCCTCATGTATAACGCTGTGCGTAGAACTCACACTATAACATGGCGTAAGCACAAAAGCGGGATTGTGCGTACGCACAGAAAAATCCAGATGCAGGAATCTGTGCGCACGCATACTTTCACGTTCTTCCACTACATAAATCCCGATCAGCGTGAAAAGTAACGCACGTGCACGCGCCTTCTGCCCCGCCCCAACTCCTCCCAGAATTACGCCTCTTTGAATATGCAAATCAATATAAATAGCCTTCTGTGAAAAGACAATGGGAAAAGCACAGGGGAAAATATAAGAATTTCAGCGAATACCAAGTGGAGGCAAAGGAAAAACGTACTGTTTGTTGGTTTAAACAGTGGTATAATCAACAAAAGAAAGTTGATCGAGTGACAGAGTGTCGGAAAAACTCGAAAGATCAAATTCACAAAGTCGCACAGTGCCCGAAATAAAAAAGAAATCACATATCAAAGTCGCCGTGAAAAGGCAAGTCGTAGCCCACCGTCTGAGTGTCATATGAAAGCGTATTAGGGTACAAACAAAAAACATAGGCACACAGTGGGAAAAAAGCACGAAATGTCAACTTTAATCTCGAAATTTCCACTTTAATCACGTAGTTTATTTTGCCTTTAAAGTAGAACATCATAAACTTCATCTTAAAATCATTTATTTTACTAGTTTCTTAAGTAGCACGTTAAATGCTTTGTTCTGTGTTTTATCTTCTATGTGCTCTATGTGTGTGAATCACTACGTGCTTCCATTCTTTCTCTTTCTCCGACAGGACACAGAATGCATTACATTCGAGATATTAGAGCTCTCTGAATAATTAAAATACTGAGATGTATACGTGATATCATTTTCATGATGATAGGAATGAAAGCATGTTATTAAACATGGGAACACGGTGGCGCAGTGATTGTTCATATCTCACACAAGAGGCTTGCTGCACCATGTGCGACCTTCGATGAAATAATTTATTACAGAAGTACAGTAATCCCTCCTCCATCGCGGGGGTTGCGTTCCAGAGCCACCCGCGAAATAAGAAAATCCGCGAAGTAGAAACCATATGTTTATATGGTTATTTTTATATTGTCATGCTTGGGTCACAGATTTGCGCAGAAACACAGGTGGTTGTAGAGAGACAGGAACGTTATTCAAACACTGCAAATAAACATTTGTCTCTTTTTCAAAAGTTTAAACTGTGCTCCATGACAAGACAGAGATGACAGTTCTGTCTCACAATTAAAAGAATGCAAACATATCTCTTCAAAGGAGTGCGCGTCAGGAGCACTGAATGTCAGAAAGTGAGAGAAAACCAAACAAATCAATAGGGCTGTTTGGCTTTTAAGTATGCGAAGCACCGCCGGTACAAAGCTGTTGAAGGCGGCAGCTCACACCCCCTCCGTCAGGAGCAGGGAGAGAGAGAGAGAGAGAGAGACAGAGGAAAACAAACAGTGAAAAATCAATACGTGCCCTTTGAGCTTTTAAGTATGCGAAGCACCGTGCAGCATGTCGCTTCAGGAAGCAGCTGCACACAGAAGGTAGCAACGTGAAGATAATCTTTCAGCATTTTTAGACGAGCATCCGTAGCGTCTAGGTGTGCGAACAGCCCCCCTGCTCACACCCCCTACGTCAGGATCAGAGAAAGTCAGCACAAGAGAGAGAGAGAGAGAGAGAGAGAGAGAGAAACAAAAGTAAGTTGGGTAGCTTCTCAGCCATCTGCCAATAGCGTCCCTTGTATGAAATCAACTGGGCAAACCAACTGAGGAAGCATGTACCAGAAATTAAAAGACCCATTGTCCTCAGAAATCCGCGAACCAGCAAAAAATCCTCGATATATATTTAAATATGCTTACATATAAAATCCGCGATAGAGTGAAGCCGCGAAAGGCGAAGCGCGATATAGCGAGGGATCACTGTACTGTCTCTTTCAAACGTACTAACCTCCAATTTCTGTCCATACTTTTCTTTCTCCAATCGCCACACAATCAGCTCTGTAATAGACGTTAAGCCATTTGTAAGCTTAGAACGCCGATTCTTCAAAACTTTAAAGGAACATTGAAATATCTTCGTAGTACATGTTTAATTATTCTATTCGTCTGTCCTTCCAGTGTCGCGTCAGCACCAGCAAGAATACAGCGCAAGGCAGGAGCTATCCTTGAACTAGCTATACGCTGCGGCACCGTGTCCTCACATGTTTAATTATTAACAATACAGATTATTTAAATGAAGTTAAAGTTTTATCTGTATACTATAAGCAACATATTTTGCTGCATTTCATCTTAAAAATGATATTGTCATCATACGCGCTTTATAAAGTAGCGTAGGTTGTGCAATATTATAACTGTAGTGTAAGTTTACAGTGAGGTGATTGTACTTATAAGTACAAACAGTTCAACAAGGAGCACTTGATAGACTGATTGAGTGCGTTTATAGTTCTTGGGATGAAACTGTTTCTGAAACGCGAGGTCCGTACAGGAAAGGCTTTGATGCTTTTTGCCGTGGTTGAGGTAGTGTGTACTTGAAACTCTATACCGATAATTCTCTTTCCGATCATCTGCTGCTGTGATTCACACTCAGATACAGTGATATAAATACTCCGAGTGGTGCAGTGAGAGTAATATGGAAAAAGATGATCTGCAGTGGCAATCCTTAACGGGAGCAGCAAAAAGAAGAACAAGATGCAGTGAGCGTAACAACACTAAAGCAGTTATGGTATTTGGAATACTATGGCTATTCCCTGGACCATTATATTGCTACAGGTTAATTACGATCAGATGCATTACACTAATAAACAATATGCAGTTAATTTCAGTGTATTTATAAAGCCGCGTCAGGAATGTGGAGCTAAGAAAGAAAGGATGAGCACACAGGAACAGTAGTTTGACCATTCTGTGGACCATTATATTGTTACAGGTTAATTACAATCAGATGCATTAAATTTATGAACGATATGCGGTTAATTTCAGTGTATTTGATAAAGCCGCCGCCGTGGATGTGGATCTAAGAAAGGGTAACTACACAGGAACAGTAGCACTGCTTTGACGCTGGGTGCCGCCAGTCTGCAAAACCGAGCAGAGAAATTGCGTACGCCAAGGTATGAGTTACCGTGGAAATGTGCGTGGCTTTACGCCAAGTTTAGGTTTTATACATCGCGATTTGAGCGTGGAAAGGTTCGTACGCAACATTTCTGTGCGTACGCACCGTTTATACATGAGGCCCCTGGAGTTTTGGTTTCCATATTGTGAAAAAGACATAGAATGACTAGAAAAAGTCCAGAGAAAAGTAACTAGGATGATTTCAAGACTAAGAAGTATGAGCTACGAGGATAGATGGAAGAAGATGAACCCTTTCAATTAAAGCAAGTGGAGATTAAGGGGAGACATAAGTGCTTAAAATTATGAAGGGAATTTACTTTAAAGTAAATTCTTCAACAAGAAGGCAGATTTTGCACAAATATTTAAAAGTTTTTTTCTTCACCAGGAACTGTAGACACATTGAATATATTACCAATTAGTATGGTGGACAGCAGGGCTCTAAGGACATTTATTCTCGACATGATGTGATTTTGGACAATCAAGGTGAATAGCATAGATGAGTTTGTCATAATTGTTCTCTTGTTCTTACCTAAAATTTTACCTTTGATATGGGAGAAGAATATGCAATACCCGCATTAAACAAACAGGAGCAGTGAACAGATTCACAGTCTCTGCAGTGACAGGACCAGAATACCAACCCAGAGTGCTAGAGTCGTAAGCACTAAACACTGTACCCACTCTTCTGTTATAATTGGTCTAGAAAGATTTATCTGCATGTAAACATTATGAATACCAGATTATAAAGTAAATAAAAAAGAAATTATGGAGCAAGGACCTGAATATATCTTCTTTTTATCTTATTTTTGCCTCCAAAATGTATTTCAAATATACATATCATGATTATACTGCATTTGATGCCTGAATATTTCCCCTCAGTGATTATTACAGTTTACTAATTAAAAAACACCAAAAAATATTACTCCTCATTTCATATGCATTTCTATCCATCTTTCCTACTAATTTCTAATCAATGCAGTGTCACCTAAGGTGTTAGTGGATACAAGACATGCAAGACCACAGTATCTAAGGATAAAAGCAGAAGACCACATTCATTAATTTCATATTAACAAACACTGGTGGATGGCTGTAGAAGCATGCATTTAGATTTTGTAAAGAAACCAATAAGAAACACATGAAATCAGATAGATAGATAGATAGATAGATAGATAGATAGATAGATAGATAGATAGATAGATAGATAGATAGATAGATAGATAGATAGATAGATAGATAGATAGATAGATAGATAGATAGATAGATAGATAGATAGATAGATAGATAGAGCGGGAGACAGACAGATAGTGTAGCAGTTGAGGTGTGTGTCCACCTCTTGAACCCTCAGGTACCACTCTAAAAACCAGATGAAAGTACAAGACTTCTTTATTTTGTAATCACGTGCACAAAGCACCCTCCACTCCACACTACTCATATAATAAACTAATCACAATACTCTCTCTCCTCCTTCTCCCAGACACTTAGCCACCTTACCTCCAAGCTCAGCTCAGTGTACTGGGCTTTCCCAGAGTCCTTTATACACCCTGACCCGGAGGTGTTCCTGCCCAACAGTCCACAGTTCCTTATGCCTTCCGGGTCAGGGTAAACAGTCCTTATCTTCAACCTGGAAGCACGTCATCTCTCCTGCTCACGTGACCAGGACGTACTTCCAGGTTATAGGGCACACATGAGTCCATGGGCTTCCCGACAGCGACTCCTAGTGGTCCCCAAGGTATCCAGCAGGGCTGTGTATAAAAACTACATAATCCATGAGGCCCTGCTGGAATTCGAGCCCTGTCCATGCTGTCGGGAGAGCTCCTCCTGGCGGCCTGGGGGTGAGGGCCAGAATAAGAAGCCGGCAATCCATCACAATAGATAGATAGATAGAACCCCAAAAAAGTTGGGGTGCTGTGTAAAATGTGAATAAAAACAGAATGCAATGATTCACAAATCTCATAAACACATATTTTATTCACAATAAAATATAGAAAACATATTAAAATGTTGAAATTGAGACACTTTACTATTTCATGAAAAATATTAGCTCATTTTGAATTTAATGATAGCAACATGTCTCAAAAATGTTGGGACACTAGCAACAAAAGGCTGGAAAAGTAAGTGGTACTAAAAAGAAACAGGTTAAATGGCAACAGGTCAGTAACATAACAGTGTATAAAAAGAGTATCTTAGAAAGGCAGAGTCTCTCAGAAGTAAAGATGGGCAATGGTTCAGAAATCAGCAAAAAACTGCATCTACAAGTTGTGGAACAATTTTAGGATAATGTTCCTCAACGTAAAATTGTGAAGACTTTGAATATCTCATTATCTACAGTACATAATATCATCAAAAGATTCAGAGAATCTGGAGAAATCTCTGTGTGTAAAGGACAAGGCTGAAAATCAATATTGGATGCCTGTGATCTTCAGGCACTCATGCAGCACTGCATTAAAAACTAATGATTTTGTCATGGAAATCACTGTATGGGCTCAGGAACACTTCCAAAAATCATTGTTTGTAAACAAATGTCGCCGTGCCATACACAAATGCAGGGTTAAAGTTCTATCACATAAAGAAGAAGCCACATGTGAAGATGATCCAGACACACTGCCGTCTTCTTTGGGCCAAAGATCATTTAAAATGGACTGAGGAAAATTGGAAAACTGTTCTGTGGTCAGATGAATCGAAATTTGAAATTCTTTTTGGAAAACACGGATGCCACGTCATAAGACTATAGAGTAAAGGGACCATCCAGCTTGTTATCAGTGCTCAGATCAAAAGCCCACATCTCATATTGGATACGGGGGATTTGTGGGGGGGGGGGGGGAGGACATTAATGCCTATGGAATTGGCAGTTTGCACATTTGGAAAGGCACCATCAGTGCTGAAAGGTATGTACAGGTTTTAGAGCAACATATGCTCCCATCCAGATGTCTTTTTCAGGGAAGGTCTGGCATAATTCAGCAAGACAATGCTACTGTTGAGCAACTAGAATCCTATATCAGACAAGAATGGGACAACATTCCTCTCCCCAAAGTCCAGCGGCTACTTTCCTCAATTCTCAGACGTTTACAGAGGATGCTACACAGTGGTAAACATGGCCTTGTCCAAACTTTTTTGAAACATGATGAAGACGTCAAATTCAAATTGACCTTATTCTTTTCTTAAAATGGAACATTTTCACATTTTAAACATTTGATATGTTTTTTTATGTTCTATTGTGAATAAAATATGGGTTTATAAAATCTGTAAATCATTGCATTCTGTTTTTACCAGTAACGGCGCACTGCACAAAAACATGCAGTGAATACACTTGACTTGAGCATTCATAGTTTTCATACTCTTTCTCTGTACGTTTAGCATTCATTTGCTGAGAGGCTGATGCGCTTGCTGCTTCCTGAGCAGCTCTTCTCTTCTCCACCCTAGCGGCCCGCTTCTACTCTTCTTTCATCGGCATTTTCACGTTAAAACTGATTAAGTCAGTGTTTGTGTTGCAAGTACTTAGTAAGTTTTCCTTAATTTTTCACTTAAGCTGGCACTTAAGTCTTCAATCTGCCTCAAGAATGATTTAAGATATGAAGAAATATGGGAACTGACTGCTGCCAAGAGTTGATTCTACAATAACATAAAATAAAAGTAAAAAGAGAAATAACCTTGGAGGTCAATCATCACCCCAAAAGCAGATAGTAGATGCCACGTAGTACATGTGCACCAAATTTTAAGTCAATAGTTCAAACGGTTTGCGAGCTACGGGTGATTGAAAATCCTGGAGATTCAAATGGACAGCCACGGCAGCGTATTATATAAGAAGATTACATTTTACACAACATCCCAACTTTTTTGGAATTTTGGTTGTAGATTACAAAGGTCCTACATGATAGATAGTTACTGTAGATAGATTTAGTAAAGGACTAAAAGGAAAAAAACTTAAAGGTTATTCCCAAGCTGAATCAACAGAGAAAAAGTGGGAGTGGGCTTTATCTGTGTAACCCTCATTAGGTGTGTTAAAACCTTAAATTATATTGTAGGAGCTGTTAAATGTATGTAATAATTGTATGTAATAAAAGTGATCAAACCCAGCTCCTCCAGTTTGAGTTAGTGCTCAGTTATTTTGAGGCAACAACGCTACTAACTGCATCATCATACCTCCCACCTTGACATCCACCCCCACCCATCCATTTTTAAATTCAATTAATTTGGTTCAGGATGAAAAGTGCTGGAACCTATGTAGGCAGTACTTGGGAGCCAGGCAGTTTTCTCTCATGCATGGTGGCAATCTCAACTTGATGAGAGACTTGCAGGCTGCAATACATTGAATGATCAAATTGATTTTTTACAGTCAGGTCACTAATGATACAACATATCTTAATGTCCATGACAGCCTTAGCAGACGCCTTGAAGCGCAGTGCAGTCACTTGCATTCAGGCTCCTTATTTCAAATGAGGATATTCTAATACAGGTCATATATAAAGAGATGTGTTACATCACCCTAAGCACTTCCCTACTCAGCATTCTGCAGATGTTTTGGAGGTAGAAAATTGTCATAAAGTTGTCATCTCTCTATATTCTAAAATAGTGAGCTGAGTTCAGAGTAGATAATTAAGCATAGAGATTTGAAGATGGACTCAAGGAGTGGCTGATGCCCCCTCAGTCCTGCAAGGTGCAGATGATGTGAGTATGCCTTGTGATAGACTGACACCCGATCCAGGGCGGTCTTACTGCAGTGTTAAACTCTGGACCTAATAGCACTGAACTGGATTAAGTGGGTTTGGGAATGAGATTAAATAATTTAATGTATGCCTCCTTCTCCAAAGTATAGTTCTCCATCCCCCAAACCCCCCATTAAACTGAAGATTAAATAAAGTTATTTGTCATAGGTTGCTGGTTCTGTTCCCATTTTGGATTCTAATTCTGACCTTGAGTGAGTTTTGTTAATCTGCCTGGCTTCAGTTTTTAAAAATATAAGAATAGTTTTAATGAGAACAGGACATTCAGCCTATCAAGGTTGCCAATCTTATTTTTCTCCAAAATGACATCAAGTTTAGTTATAAAGGTCACCACAGTCCTGTATGCCACACCACTTAGTCACTTTTGTTTACGGATCTCTGTGAAGAAAAACTTTCTAAAATCCGTTCTGTCTTTGCCTTTGTTTTGTTGAAGAATTTACAGTATTTTAAACTAACAGCCAAGATTCACTTAACTAATTTATTCATAATTTTAAACACACTGATTTTGTAAACAACTGTAAGTTTCTTGAGGTAATGGAAAAGAAGCTAAAAAGACGAATTGCATAGGTTCATACTCACTCATACCAGGTTAGTTAGCAAAAAACATTATTCATACCGGTGTGTACTAACCCTCTTCAAGCACTAGAGCCACAGGGTATTCAGACTTTGGTACACAAAACACCCAAATCATTTAATGTGTCATTAAGTGATGCAATACTCAAAATTGCAGAAAGATATTGAAGCAGAGATAAACACTTTTCAGATGCGTGGGGCTAAGTAGCTGAAGCAGTCGATATGTTTATGTGTCTCTCTGTCTGTTTATTCTGTTGCAACACAAAAATGTAGAACTTAATCATTAAGCTTCACTTACCTTGTGTTTCTGAGCTCTTGAATTGATAACAGCAATTTGAGCTTTTTAATTTTTTTCAGGATCAAGTGTTTTCTTAAGTTTTTTTTCACTCTAATTTTGTTTTCATTGTTATTTTATATATTTGTCTAATATATGAGATTTTCTTTTTTGTGGGACGGTGAAACCTCAGACCTTTAACACTAGAGTCCCTGAAGCCTACGAAAAAAATCCTGGGCCACCTTAAATTCCTTCACACCTCTCCGTTAGCATCTTTTGTTTTGTAAATGTGTTGATCGATGAATATCCTTCCTAAGCTTCTCTTTTTATTTCAAAACATTCCAATATACATCAATAAATATTTTTTTTAAGAAAATAGATTCAACCATAACCTCATTATTTGGAATTCAAAACATCCACGTATCCAAAGAGCAACCCTACAAAGACCTAAGGCAGAAGGTGCCATGGCTCTACCTAACTTTCAATTTTATTACTGGGCAGCAAATATACAAGCTATTAATACCTGGACATTGACTCAAATAGATGAACATACACAGGCTGGGTCTGCAATAGAAATAAAATCTTGCAGTACTTCTTTACATTCCTTGCTTTGTACCCCAATAAATACAAGTTATTGCCAATATACTAACCACCCAATTGTGCTTCACTCACTCAGAATATGGAACCAATGTAGGAAGCATTTTAAGATAAAGAAGCTTTTATTTGTGGCACCTCTGCACAAGAACCACATTTTTCCACCCTGTCAAACATATGCAGTTTTTAATGTCTGGAAAACATTTGGGATTAAATCACTTAGAGATTTGTATATAGACATGTCTTTGCATCCTACGATCAATTACATTCCAAATTTTACTTTCCAGAAGCACATTTCTTTCACTACCTTCAAATCAGAAACTTTGTTAGCCAGAATCTGCCCATTTTTCCTCACCTCCTACCCACCTCTATGCCAGAAAAAATATTGATCAGTCTTGAGGACTCAGACAGCATTTCTGCAATATTTAAAACCATTTTACAGTCCCTCCCTTTCAAAGATCCAAGAGGACAGTGGGAAATGGATCACTCACTGAGTATCTCAGAAAGGGAGTGGAAGGTAGCAATGCAGAGAATCCACTCGAGCTTCATATGCACAAACCATACAATTATTCAATTCAAAATTACATATCAAGCACATCTGTCTGATTTACAATTGTCCAAAATACTTCCAGGGCAAGATCCAACCTGCCAACATTGCAATCAAGTTCTAACCTCACTGGGCCACATGTTTTGGGCCTGCGCCAAATTAACATCATTCTGGACTCAGAATCAACTCAGGCAAATAGTTCTCCCAGCTCAAGTCTGTTTATCTGGGTGTGAGGTGCCTGGAGTTGTACAGGGTAAATAATATATCGTCATTTAGCACACATGCATTTCATGTGTGTTCCGTGTCTACAACGTTCTATGTAAATGTAGGATGACAGGAAATGTGAGACAAGAAATGTTGAACACATACCAAAAACAGAAACTTTTTTCATGTTATAATACTAGTGACAAAACTTTGACATGAAGTGTATAATGTGTCAAGACTGTAATCCAAATATCAAATAAATACTTTCACAAAAGGTATACGTATAACAAAACAAGTGCGCTTTTATTCAAGAATATCATCAAAGAAATAGAAATAGGGGTAGGGTACAATGCTGACATGACCACGTGGGTGGTAGAGTGGTAAGAACTGCTGACTCATAATCGAGATGTTGTCAGCTTGATTTTGGGCGATTCCCAGAATTACCATTTTGAGTAATGAGCTGCTCTTATTGTTACTATTATAGAATAAAAACATGTATTTGATTTGAGTCCGTAACACCCAGTGTAAATTTATGGTACTTGTAAAGTTTAGCGTTTTTTTTTTTTATTTTCAGTTTTTTTCACTCAGTCACATTCACGCTCTCCCCAATCTGACACTGCTGTTTTCAAATAAAGATGTGCTATAACAGAGGTGAACTCAGATGAGCACGAGGGTTCTACATTGGAGAAAGAGAATAGAATCCCTCCCCGCAAGAAACATCCTCTCACACATAAGGACAACGCAGCTGCACCAGGCATAAAAGCTTAAAGATGGCACCGTTTGGATGCAGCAACAGGTTGGGCGTCATCCTGCCAGTCAATCTGCCACATGCATGTTCTTCAACGAAACAGCAGGGCTTACAGAGCTCACCAAGGTATCATGTAAAGTTCCGTTTCTGATTATGTTTTGTAATGGTCTTTATATGAAAATACATTTATATGTTACTTATATTACTTTAATCAGGATTGCAATGTCAATACATACACTCCACCACCAAGCAATCCTCGACACTGTGCGGTCCATCATTAGTAACTACACATTCACTTCAGGACCTCTCTTCAGTATATGAAGGGATAACCTCATGAAAATGACAGTGATGCAGGGCTTCAAAAAGAGGGAGAATAATAAAGGCCTTATTGAAAGCTGAATGCTGCGATTGCTGAAGTTATTAAAAGGACTCTGTATAAGTTCTAACCGGAGCATGCTGGTCTAAAATAATGAGGCTTCATCCAGGACATACTGAGGCATCACAGACTACTGTAATTAAATAATTAAAGTTGGATCCTCTCATTTTGAAATAGTCATATTTTTACCTTTTTATACCGCCATCTACCTTTTTTGCCTACTGCTTTTTCAATTTTGTTTAATAAAATAACTATTGTAGAATTATTATCTACTTTCAGAATCCTTATCTTCTAAAACATAACTTTATCATATAAATATGAAATAATTACCATGAAATTCAATGAACCTTATCTACTAAATTTATAATTTTAGCAGACAATCAGATGATGCTTATCTTGTAAATCTGGGATAATTATCACCTATTTACATGTTAATTGGATCACAAAGAAATGAAAACACGTTGTGCTCCAGAGCTCCCACAGTATTGTGTGTTACTCATTCACCATTCCATTTAGTACATAAAAGTGCAAAAGAAAAGAACTTGCCCTGGAGGTTTGTTCTTCAAAGGATGAAGGTACATGCAAGGGGCACACATATAGTACAGTAGCATGCCATTTTAAAGATTTGTATCCATCAGGCAGGATGTGTTCATTCTGTTGGAAAGCAAAGAAGACAGAAAAAGTAAGATGAATGCTAATGGGTGAACATCATAGACTCACCAGGATGGAATCAAGCCCAGCTCTGAGAAAATATCCAGTGTTCAAGCCCTATATTGTGCATTGCCTCCTCCAAAATCATTTATTCTAGTTAAATGAGCTACATAATTCCTTTTCTTATGTTATTGTTTAAGTACACAGTTAGGCTAAGAACTCAGCAGCTGATATTCAGTCCCAGATGGAGAAATAAGACACTTCAAGTTCTAAGTGTAGACCTTCATCTCAGTTACAGTAGTGTCAGAAACAATCATGTCCTTCATGTAGGACACTGAATTTACTGTAGTCAGAGGAGAGTACAACAGCTTTCAGTCTATTATGGTGTTCTTATGGAACTAGCCCTTCTTGAATCAATGATGCTGATGCTGACTACCATGGCTACAGAATATCTTCATTACTCAGTGGATTACAACACCTGACTGTCTGTTCATTTTGTGAGGTCAAGCAGTGTGACTAGGAGGGGGCAATTCTTTTTTACAAACCAGCAGCATGAATACATGCACCCAACCTGACATGTGTGAACAGTTCAGACGGGTGCTGGTGGGGTAATACTATGGGAAATGTTTTCTCGGCACACTTTGGGCCCACTAACACCAATCAATCATTGCTTGAATTACTAAGGCCTATTTGAGTATTGTTGCCGACAATGTGCATCCCTTCATGGTTATAATTTACCCATCCTCTAACGGTTACTTCATTTACATTTACATCATTTAGCAGACGCTCTTATCCAGAGCGACTTACAACAGTGTTTGTTAGTTTTTTTCGCATACCCCTTGGGGTCAGAGCGCAGGGTCAGCCATTGTACAGCGCCCCCTGGAGCAATTACAGGTTAAGAGCCTTGCTCAAGGGCCCAGCAGAGTAGGATCTCTTTTGGCACTGACGGGGATTCGAACCGGCAACCTTCGGGATACCAGCGCAGATCCTTAGCCTCAGAGCCACCACTTCCTGCACAATAATGTACCATGTCACAAAGAAAAATTAATCTCAAACTAGTTTCATGAACATCACAATAAGTCCAATGTTTTTCAGTGGCCTTCCCAGTCACCAGCTCTGAATCCAAAAGAACATCTCTGTGATGTAGTGAAATGGAAGTGGGCATTCAATATTGGACCCATGTATGAGGGATATGGGACTATGTCTCACATGTGACCTTCTTGTCCTAGAATTTTGATTCTTGATTATGGCAAATGCCATTATTTTGCACCCATGTATGTATGTTTGTGTAATATATATATATATATATATATATATATATATATATATATATATATATATATATATATATATATATATATATATATATATATATATATATTGTCACAAACTTGACCACAAGTCATAGCAAGGTTTGGGGCAGCCACCCGTATAACTGGTATCCTGGCTGCAAAATTGTAAAAATGTTATACAACACTGATGTGCAGAAAACCAAGTCCAAAACAGAACTGAAGGAATAGGGGAAAGGTGGAGGCTTTTAAAGGGGAAGACAGGAAGTGAGATTAAAGAGGTCGGGCTCATAAAGGTCTTCAGCCATAGGCTTGAGCCTGGATGTGACATCACAGGGGCCGGAGCCGGCAAGGTCTTCTTCCATAGGCTCGGACCCAGAAGTAACATCAAGAGGGCCAGGTGGAATCTCCCGTGAATGGTCTGCAGGAAAGGGAGAAAAAGAGTCAGTGCACTCTACCACATCCCGGTCTGATTCGGAACTGCCCTTACTCAAGCCCTTTAGCTGCCTCCCATGCGCATGTGTGTGACAATATATATAAATAAATATATATATATATATATATATATATATATATATATATATATATATATCTCCATCCATCCATTTTCCAACCCGCTGAATCAGAACACAGGGTCACGGGGGTCTGCTGGAGCCAATCCCAGCCAACACAGGGCACAAGGCAGGGAACCAATTCTGGGCAGGGTGCCAACCCACCGCAGATATATATATATATATATATATATATATATATATATATTCACGGCATTCGAAGTCTGTGTCACAATCTGTTAGTGTGGGTGGTTACCTACCAGGTAACGCTTTGTGGTTGGCCAGCAATCTGCTAACATCCGCCACGGTGCCCTCAGTTTGTGAAGAGCAGATCATAGAATGGTTGCAATAGTTTACTGTCAAATAAATGCAAAGAGTACACGACACGTGTTTCGCCCTCATTCTGGGCTCATCAGGTGTACACACTCCACTGCACTCCCTCTCGGGAATCGAACCTCGGACGTCAGCGTCAGAGGCGATGCCCCTAACGTTGCGCCACGGCGTGTGGTTCGTTTATTTGACAGCATGTAGATCGGGGTTTTATATATATATATATATATATATATATATATATATATATATATATATATGTGTGTGTGTTTATATATATATACACTTTATGTATATATAAATATATATAAATACATAAAATGTGTATATACAGTATTTGTAAAAATATAAAGATTGACGGATACTATTTATAAAGTGATTCAGAGAAAATATATATATTTAAAGTCATTTAAATTCATGAAACCAGTTGCTTCTTATTTTTCAGCACATTTATTGCACATTAAGCAGAGAGTAGCCAGTCTAATTCACAAAATGCATTTGAAGTTTAAAGAATAAGGCATTAATGCAATCCTTGAGTCTCTTTCTTTAAAAAATAAATACATTAGAAAAGACGATGAGCTTGGCAAGTGCTCCAAAACTTTCCATTTTATTGGTTTAATGAAACTCGCGTCTATTTGAATTCATCGATCTGTCTGTTGTATATCTCCTATTGACGGGACACTTCAGGAATGTATTAAGACGATCCAAACAGACAATCTTCAGACACTTCCATTGTTTAATGAGAAAGCACCCTTGCTATTGTATTCACTTCTAGGCCAGAATTTCAGAGATATTTCACTAAAGCTAGGAAGACTTTTGAACATGAGCAGCAAAGCTCATTATGGAGCTAAGAGATCAGTCCTAAAAAACAGTCTAAAGAAAGCAAATCTCTTTATCCTATAAAAAAGACAAAGGATGATTGTAGACTTGATTTAAAAAGTCCCACAATCTTCTTTAAAGAGATACAAGTTTGTAGTTAAACATTAATATGGATAACAGCAGTGGTGAAGGATGACTTTTTTAGGAGGGAGTATATAGGAGTTGTCACTATGTTCAAAGAGCTGCAGTATGAGTCTGTCCACTGAACAAATTTATTTTCCTTGCTACAAATGCACTATACAGCAATGCTTGTCTATAAAATGTATTCACCCCTTTGGAAGTTTTTACATTTTATTGTTATATAATATTTAATCACAGAAGATTTAATTTGGCATTGTTGACACTGATTGAGAGAAAGACTCTGTAATGTGAAATTGAAAACTAATCTCTCCAAAGTGATTCAAAGTAATTACAAAAATAAAACACAAAATAATTGATCTCATAAGTATTTACCACCTTCCAGTCAGTATTTAGTAGATGCCTGTGATAAGTGGTCCGTGGTGCAGTGTGAATTTAAAATAAATAAATCGCACCCCAAAAAGTGTAGGCTAAAATTGGATGTAGGTGTGTGGAAGTGTTTCGCTCTGTGGTTAACTAAGGCGCTGGCTGACGGCAGTGCACACACATGCAGAGGTGGGCGGATCAGTCAGGTGTCTCAATGGTGCCACACCTGTGCCCAGTTAGTGAGGCAGCATATGAGGAGCCTCCAGTGCAGAAAGGGGAGAGACACAAATAAAGAAAGAGAAAGAAAAGAAAGAGGAGAGCAGTCAGAACAGCATTGGGTGGAGAAGCATGATGTGCCAGCCACCCAGTGTTTGAGGGGCAGTGTGGTCGTTGACCCCGTGACGGAGCAAAGGATTGGTGTTCTAGGGGTGGATCGACCCCACTGAATTTTGGCTCCGACATAGTGGCAGAATCATCTTCAGGCATGTGAGGCATGCTAGGAGAGCAAGAAGAATGACAGGGGGACAACTAATAAACAGATAAACATATACCCACAGTATGGTCTGAATACACACCGAATGCCTAAAAAGCAAGAAGATTAAAAAGTAAGAAAACTTCTGACTAAGCTGTTACAGTCCAAGTGAGGCATTATGTAAGAATATTGCTGTTGGTGTAAGGAGCCCCAGTAGCATTTATTTACACACTTCTGATGAATAATTCATTGGCAGAAAATCCTCAGTGTTGGTGTGTCAGAGAGAGGATGTGGAGCATTGTTTATAATGACACTCAGTTTTGTTTTAATTATCTCCTTTGTTACTACCTACAGGGGGTCCAGAGTGTGTCCCATAACTGACCTGCCCTTTTAATTAGCTCCTTGATTTGGTGGGTGATGCAACAGCAGCCATTATTGCATCAGTAAGATCACTACACAGTAGCTGTAAGGTGATGAAGGTGTAAGAGAGTTAGCCAAATAGGAAAAGGGGGATAATAAGAGAAGACAAGGTTGTTATGGGCTATTTACACAGGAATTTGGGATATACCCTATTCTTTTCAAAAGTTGCCCAGGGACCTTTAATGACCGCAGAGAGTGAGGACCTCAGTTTTACATCTCATCCAAAGGAAGCACTGGGCATTAGGATATACACAAAGACCACGGGGTAAACACCCCCTGATGGTCTCACCAACACCTCTTCCAGCAGCAACCCTAGCTTTTCCTAGATGATCTCCCATCCAAGTACTGGTGGGGCCCCAGCATGCTTAGCTTCAGGTTGATGGCCTGTTCTGAAGCGGAGGGTGGTATCCAGTAATAACAGATACAACTCTTCTTCCATCAACATTCTCATTGAGTGTAGGCGTCTTTCCCGGAACAATCATATAAACAATACACTTCCACTGCTGTGATATTGTTAGGTATTATCAATTCACAAAACACTGCAGTTTATGCACAAGCTTTACACAGTGAGTATAAACAAGTTTTTGGTACTGATGCTTGATGCAAAAGTTTTGACTTATCGACATCTGATTCCAAATCCACTCAAGGCTGCTGTCACATCATGTTGTCAGTATAGTTTATACAAACATGAGTCAGCTTTACACATTTGCTGTCAAGGGATGATTTCTGTCTTGCACTATCATATAATGGAAAAGTGAATTCAAGAAATGGATAGATAGATAGATGGAGGATTTTATAATTAAAATGGTCACCTTAGACCATGAAGATACAGTTGGAAACTTGTTAAGGGCAGATTTTGCACAAGTGTTAGGAAGGTTTTCTTCACGCAAAGAACCATAGACAATTGGAACAAATTACTACATAGTGTGGTTGAGAGTAGGACGTACGGGATCTTCAGAACTCGATTTGATGTTGTTTTGGACAATCTAGGTTTTCCAATATGGGCTGAGTGGTCTCTTCTGATCACAGTTGTCCTAAAGTTTTAATCAGCTCAGATGACCATGCCACTTCCAACATTTAATGTCACCTTTTTCCAGCATTGACTACTTTCTTAGTTCAAACCTCCTCATTTCCACCCTCATTTCTTGTATTTAACTTTTCTTAACCTCAACAACACTTTCTTATAACCTAAAAGTAAGGATTACGATTCACATGAAATTCCTTTACTTTTTAGATTGTTATCATGGCATAAACATATACATTATAGTTGTAAAGTAGGAGACATAAATGTTGTGTAAAAGGAGAGGAAAGAATGCCTTCATGGCTTCTCATATGCTGGAATAATGCTAAAGAGTCCAACTGTATAAAAGGAGCACTTTCATTTTTCTGAACATACAAAAGAATTAGTATTAGTATCTCTCTCTAGTTTTTTTGGAAGTCTTTTGCGCCCTGTACCACCTTACTGGCACCCTTGAACGGGATAGATTCTTGCTGACAGGATGACTTACTCACATTGACACCGTCTTTTAATAAGTTTTCAATCAATCACTCATCCAATCAATTAATCAATAAAGTAATTTTTATTTTATGTATACCTTTTTGAAGTAAGGACTATTATAAAACTCTCGGTAAGATAAAAATAAAAAGAAAGCAATATAAATTAGATATTGTGATACACAATGCCAGCAGAAAATGTATAATTCTTTGTTATCTCCTTTAAAAAAGCCGGTACGGAGAAAATAGTCAAAAATATTCAGCGTGTAGTACTCTCAAAAGGGTCATGATGAAATTGGATAACATGATATTGAAACCACAGTCAAAAGCAGGGAATGTACATTACAACAGGTCAGTTTAAAATTGTATAATTCTACGGTGAGAACACCACTTGAGCATTCTTGTCAGCTTCTCCTTGCTATTTCTGAAAGGTATTGCAGGTTTAGTAAAAATTCAGAAGAATGCAATCAGGCTCACACTGGGACTAAGGGATTTGCGTTCAAAACACAGAATACAAGATTCACATCTTCCTAGTCGGATACAATTTGATAGAGAATTCTTTAGGGGTGTAAAAAATAAAGAAATGTGTAGTAGGTAATGGGGATAGAAGGATCAGAGGTCATGAGTTGAGGCTTAGAAGAGGCAAATTTAGAACAGAATGCAGGTGAGACCTTTTCACATGAAGGCTGAGAGTTATAAATAAATTGAATAGTTAGCTAGGTGAGATTGTAGCTGTGCAAATGCCATACAAGCCTAAAGCTCTGCGGGGTGCGGTGCAAAAGCAGTAATTATTATTTAGACAGAGTTTTCTTTTTTGAGCCTATGAAATACTTTCTGACAAGCATTACATTGCCAGTTAGATTTGTTTTCTTCTAAAATACATTATACTGATTTTATTGTCAAAGCTTCTCCAAACTCATTGTAACAGTTTATTTAAATCATAGTCACTCCTCCTCACTGCATACAAAATTGAATTACATAACATTTTTTAGAATTTGGGGCAGCATACTATGATTGTCCTCTCCTAGAACTATGGCCTTGGAATGATGAAGGACTTGCAGGCCCCACCAGATCCTTTCAGCTGCATGGTGGGATTGTTTGTGTATGGGAAAGGGTCAAGAGCCTGTGTCATGATTCAACGCCAATAATTTGCTTGAAGCATGTGGTTGCTTCTATCTGTTTTGTTTTATGCAAAATGGAGTCACAAGTGCAGTGGACTACAGATGAAGTATATACTCATTGTGGTTTTAGCTGCAATCTGAAAACTTAGAATCTATAATGAACATCAAAGAAGAAGTATGAAATATTTGTTGCATACAGGATAAAACATTTGTTTGCTTACCCCAGTTAAGGGTTGAAGCACATCCCAACACAATCAGGTTCAGGGTACGACTTGGAACCAGACTTGAATCAGGTCCCAACCCATTACAGGGTCCACTCAGGTGCACGCTTTCACTTTGTATAGACAGTTAACCTAGCATGGATATCCTTCAGATATGGGAGGAAAGCTGGAGTACCTGGAGAAAAAACAATGCTGATAACTGTTATGTTACTGACAGGGTGGTCATGTCGGGTTAAAGGAGTACTCCGCCCAAAAGTGATTTTTTTTTTGTATGTTACTCGCCTCATGTACTTTGCAGTGACAGTTGTGAAAATTTTTTAATTTCATGGTTTAGTGGAGAATGGACAGACAGAACGAGACCCAATTGTGGCCAACGATGGACAAAGTCAAAAGGTATCTAATACTCCATGAAAGAAATTTCATGTTTTCATCAAGTCTTATGTTAACAATGTGCAAAATGCATGTCTTTATTGCTAAAGAATAGTTAAATAAATAACTCACGAAAATTTCAGTAATCCACAAACTAAAAGCCCCTTCACATGGGATTGCAGTTTTGAATTGAAAATAGGACACTTGGCCAACGAATGAAGAAGATAAGCAGGTTTGAGGACTTTTTTCATAGCTTCCTAAGGCGCAGTACAATAATATTTTTTACTTACGTCACAAGTGGTGACTGTTTTGGTTCAGTTCAGGCTAGTCAGTCATTGTCCAACCCACTATATCCTAACACAGGGTCATGGGGGGCCAACTGGAGCCAATCCCAGCCAACACAGGGTGCAAGGCAGGAACAAACCACGGGCAGGGCACACACACGGGACAATTTAGAATCGCCAATGCACCTAACCTTCATGTCTTCGGACCATGGGAGGAAACTGGAGCACCCGGAGGAAACCCACGCAGACACGGGGAGAACATACAAACTCCACGCAGGGAGGATCTGGGAAGCAAACCCAGGCCTCTTTATTGTGAGGCAGCAGCGCTACCAGTGCGCCATCATGCCGCCCCATCTGTGCAATTAATAAATTATCTTTAACAAACCCCGTGTTGAACTCAAAATCCCTTTGCTACTAGAGGTTAAAGGTCAAAAATCAAACCTTTAGTCACATAATTTTATCTGGATCATTACATAAATTGAGATGCTCTGTCATCAGTTGACCATTACTTGGTGTTATTTGTGCTCAGACTACTGGGATGTTCATTGGAGAGACTGCTGGGACAGCATAGCAGATGCTTTTCTTTACAACGAGTCCCACTCATACTACCAGAAGAGATTATTTGTTTATCGCAAAGGAGTTTGGAGTTGCTCAGCCTGAAGGATCTCTGTTCAAGACCTCAGTAATGGAGAAGGCTTCCCATCATGTCATCATTTCTGTGAATAACTGGTTAATACAATGGTAAAGGAAGCCATGAGATTTAAAAAAGGAGGCCATCAAAGCAATGTTTGCACAATGTGGTTCAGTATCAAAACCCAAATTTGTTTGTGAATGATTATATTTTTGGTGCTTAAGTCTATAAGTAGTACTTCAATAGATCTAAAAATTTGGATGCTTGCTTAATGGGGCCTTAATGGCTGGTAATAGACTACTAACAGTGTGTTGGTGCCCCTACCTCAGCATTGTAAAAAGGTGTTGAAAATAAAAACAAAATGGTGATGAAAAAAAATAATAAAATAAATTCAAAACAATAATAAATGTTTAAATTAATAAATAATAACCAAAATATAATTTCAAACACTGGCATGTGTTGACAAAGTGCCAATGGGAAGAACTAAGAAGTCCATTGCAGCAAAGATCTTTGAGCAAAACTGAAACAAAATGCTATACACAAAAGATTATCACGCTGAATTTACAAACTGAATGTTTAAAACATAAAGGCCAACAAGAAGACACATTAACAGTGAAACATCTCCTCTGTATCATGAATTGCCCAGGGTCCCTTCCACCTCTCCAAATGAATAAGTTACTAGGCAATGCTAAAAATCTGGCAGTCATGCAAAGGAGGGGTGGGCAAAATATAAAGAGAGCACAGCCTTTGGGGGGAAATACTGAAAGAGAGGCGCTTAACAGGTAAGAAAAAAGGAGGCTGCTCGAAAACTGTGCCTTCAAGTCTTGTTTGAGCCAAGTTTAGAGGCATGTGTTTTTGATTCAGCATTTACATGATTTTATGTGTATTTTATAGTTTTGATTATTCTTTGTTATATTTGGATAGGTCAGTCTTTTTTCACCTGTTTTAGGTTTTTAATATTACCCGCTTATAGATTTTAATTTTGATTAACAGATACTATTGTCAGGTACAATTCCTGAGCCTTCTTGTTTGCACTTGATTCCATTATTGTCAGTCCAAAGATAAGCAGCTTTAATTATGCTGTGATTAAGTCAGATAAGAAAATTAAAAAGTTCATTACTCTTCTTGTCTTTATGAAGCCTTTTACCATGAATTGGAGTTAGAACCATAATGAGAAATGGATGTGAGACCCCGAAATGGCTTCACTGACCAGGCCAGACCTCCTATGCCTGCCTTTTTACACCTTTTTACAGGTTTTACATCAGTAGAATTAATTCTATATCAATTGGCCTGCCTTGTGATTTCTGGGTCCCAAAGAGTTTTAAACCTCAAAAATACTACTTAAGTGTCCAAAAATATAAAACTGCCTTGCAAGAGAAACGAAACTGTAAATAAAGTGTAACAATGATGCACTAATAGCAACAAATAACACAAAAAGAGTTGCCTTACAGGTAATTCAATTGCTAGGTTTGGCAACCTTTTATCTTTATGGCCTTGTACTGCTGAATGATTTTAATATTCACATATAGTAGATGTGACAACAGATACCCCAGTTGATAAGGTCCAGACAGATTTTTAATGGACCAACACATGGTTACAGTCATATATTCAATCTAATTATTACTTGAGGAGTTCAGAAAGCCATTGTTAAAAAAATGCACATGATATTTTGTCTAGACTTGTCAAAATGCACATGAGATACTCCAAAATCATTAGTAATAACATTCTCTGGTCTGATGAGACCACGATCAAGCTTTCTGGCCATCAGATGAAATGGCATTATCAAAAAAATACAGTCTCAACTGTGAAGCATGGTGCTTGCAGTCGGGATGCTTCTCGGCAGCAGGCCTTAGAAGCTTTGTGTGGGAAGTGTTAGAAATTAATGCAAAAAATGCACAGAACTCCTGGAGGAACACCTGATAACAGTCTGCAAGAAATCTGCACCTCGAGAGAAGATTTGTTTTCCAGCAAGAAAAAATGCACAGGAATGGCATAAAAACAACACTGTTAATGTCTTGGAGTGGCCAAGTCAGCATCAAGACCTCAGTCCTATTGAGAAGTTGTGGCTGGACTTGAGAAATACTATATACTCACAACAATCCCCACACAACCTGACAGAGATTGAGAAGTTTTGCAAAGTAGAATGGAGGAACTTGCAGTGCCCAGATGTGTAAAAGCTGACGGAGAGAGACCTGTGCACATAGACTCAGGGCTGTTATAGCTGCCAAAGATGCATTTACTAAATACTGACTTGAAGGGAGTGAATGTGGCCAAATATTTAGTTTCATACATACATATATATATATATATATATACACATACATACATATATATATATATATATATATATATATATATATATATATATATATATATATATATATATATATATATATATATATATATACAGTATATATAGTGGCGGACAGCTCGGGATCCTGCCCGGCCGGGACACCTGGAAGGACCAGGAGTGGGATAATACCTCCCCTGGGACATGAGAGGGCAGCCGTCCGGGTCTGCATGGGGGCCACGGGATCAGAGCTTTGAAGCTTATCTCTGTTGGGAAATTATGGGGCCCTGGACGGCAGCACTTCCACCACACCAGTTAGTGCTGCTGGAAGAGATTCCAGGTACACCCAGAGTACTTCCGGGTGCAAGGGCAGCACTTTTGCCATACCAGGAAGTGCTGCCGGAAGAGCATCAGGAAGCACCTGGAGCACCTCCGGGTGAAGTATAAGAGAGGCTGCCTCACGGGAGGAGTGGAAGCGGCAGAAGGAAGTCCGAAGAGAAAGTGAAGGAAAGAGAAAGAAAGGACTGAATTGATGGTGATTTAAGCACTGTATTGTCTGTGCATTGTGTGCTGAATAAGTAAAGCGTGTGCATATGGGACATTTGGAGTCTGTGTCTGTTTGTGTCTGGGTCCAAGCTCCACAATATATATACTGTATATCTATATATACAGTATCTATATTATATGTATCTATGTATATATATATATGTATCTATCTATATATATATATATATATATGTATCTATATATATATATATATATAATATATATATATATATATATATATATATATATATATATATATATGTATCTATATATATATATATATAATAATATATATATATATATATATATATATATACACAGGTACTCGTCGACATACGACCTATGCAAGTTACGACTGTTCGACTTTACGACGCGTTTGACTGTTTCCCCCGCCAGCTGTTGGCAGCGCCAGTTTCCCGCACTCTCAAGTCTCGCTACGCAGCAGTAAAAATATACGCAGCAGTGTTGCCCCACGTGTGTTTGTGTCTTGTTGTTTTGGCAATTTTCGATAATAATATAACCCTAACATATAACCCTATAATATTAACACTAATAGCAGCTTTCTACTCAAAACAGCAAACTTGAGAAGCTGCCAGCATCAAACCCAGAAGCTCTTGATTGGGCAGTTCTTAGGATTGCACTATGCAAGCAGTCGCATCAACTGCTTACCGCAACCTGCTTTCTTTTTTCTTCTTGAATAAAAACGCACTTGTTCTGTTATACTTGTACTTGTGAAAGTGTTTATTTGATATTTGGACTTCAGGCTTCACACCAGTCATTCTCAGTCACACACACCACTCACATCCACATCCACAGTTATCCCAGTCTCGTTCGTGCACAAGTTTTATATACAATCATTACATTCAAATGTTAACAGTTCCCACACACAACTGCTGACTCCCAATCAAGAGCTTCTGGGTTCGATGCTAGCAGCTTCTCGAGTTTACCGCTTTGAGTAGAGAGCTGCTGTTATTGTTAATATTATACAATAAAAGCATACATTTGATTTACGTCTGTAACAACCGCTGTAAATTTATAGTGCTTGTCAAAGTTAGCGTTCACACTCGCCCCGATATGACACTGCTCTTTTCAAATAAAGACGCGCTATAACAGAGGTGAACTCAGATCAGAGAAAACAGAAGCCCTCCCCGCGAGAAATGTCGTATGAATGGCGTATGGAAGAAGAAGTGTGTTAAGCGTTATGTAAATACTTTTGCTGGATTTAACAGTGAACAAGAACTTGATGAGATTCGTGAAGAAATAGTGAAACTGTCAAAAGACCTTTCATTGGAATGTGAAATGGAAGATGTCGAGGAGTTGCTAGACCGGGAATCAGGTGAACTTATGAATGAAGTGCTGATAGAACTGGAAGAAGAAAGAGTGGCGGAAGAAGAAATAAGAGAATTGGAGTAAGATGAAGAGGAGGAGGTGCCACAAAGAATGTTCACCACAAAGGGATTGTCAGAAGATTTATCTCTACTGAATAAACTCCTCGCTCATTTTGAAAAAATGGACCCAAATATTGAACGATTTGCGAGGATTGAACGGATGGCACGCAACACATTTCGTCCTTATTGCGAAATTTATGAAGAGAAAAAAAAACAAACAATTCAGACGAAGCTCACTATGTTTATGAAAAGAGCAACTCCTCCCATCACCCCGTCCGCAGCCTCGCCTGATCTGATGAAGGCGATATCGACAACCCGCAGCCAAGCACCAGTGGTGCCAGGAATTAAATGTACAGTACAGTATTTCTTGTTTTGTACGTTTTCCACATATTAAACAAATTGTACTGTAGTATGCTGTGTTTGTCTTAGAAAGTAAGAAAATGTTAATAAAATATTACTTTAAGATGATTACAATATTATTACCCAGTTTAATATTCTTACCTTAAATTAACATAGGCCGACTTACGTCCAGATCAACTTACAACCAGTTAGTCGGAACCAATCGCGGTCGTAAGTCGACAAGTACCTGTATATATATATATATATATATATACACACACACAGTACACCCCCAAAATTCGAAAGGGTTACATTCCTAGAGCACCCGCGAATTGTGAAAAACCGTGAATTTTGGATGTGGTTAAAAAAATAGTTTAAACTGTATATGCCCCCAAAACACTTTAATTTCAAACTCAGTTTAATACATTACCTAAAAATAAAGAGTGTAAAGGTAAACCTGTATACTGTACTGCTATGTCTCCCGCAGTGCTAGAATGTAAAATACCGATGTTACCGCTATATGTACAGTAATTCATGCAAGCGAGTTTTCATTGCCAGAAGCCTTAGACGGTGCAGCTCATTTCGGCGGCATCTTGGGGCTAAACTGCCACATACTTGGGGTTAATGCATCCCTGGACGCCAAATACTTTTTTGCTGCACTTTAAGTAAACGTCACAATTAACAAAGAAAAACTGAAATTTTAATGGAACACATTTTTTTTCATGCAAAGAGCATCACAATTACTGCAACACTGATCATTTTACACACTGCTAATGAACTGTAAAAACTATTTAAAAAACTACTGGAACAATATGTACAAAGTGCAACTGACTGGCTGCACGCAAGCATAAGCGCCGATGCTTGCAGGCTAGTCTTAGTGCAGCTTGGGTCACAGAATTGCACACAAACACAGGAGATTGTAGAGACCAGGGGGGTATTTTTCGTACGTGGATTAGTCGTTTAGCCGGATGTAATTGTTGATGATTTGGCCTGGTCCTGGATCTGTCGGTTTTCGAAACTCTTGCTGGAAGTGTTGTCATAGCAACACATCTTAATCCTCAAACCTGCTCGGTGCAAGTTTGTTCGGTGTAAACAAGGATTAGTTCACACACTTAATCGTGCGTGGAATTCATTTAGTCATGAATGAGTGACCAATTGATATCGGTACGCAAATTATAAGAAGAGAATTTCATATAGTGAGGGGTTTGCGCGATCGGCAAGATCCTTTATTGCTCCCAGAGGAAATTCTTTTCGAAAGATACCGCTTTAGACGAGGGAGGATATTGTACCTAAAAAATGTATTAGGACCTTATATTTGAAGTTAAACTCGGCGAAGTCGGGCTCTCACAACCACACAGACAGTAGGTATTGCTTTGAGGTTTTTTGCAAGCGGCACTTTTTTATATACTGTAGGCGATGCAGAAAATCTATCTGAAAGTGCAGTTTGCCAGGCAATTCGTAAAGTCTGTTTGGCTCTGAAATATTTCCTTCGGGTTTTCATAGTGTTTCCTGGACACCTGCGTGTGCAGACAATAAAAGGCGTTTCATGCCATTGCAGGTAGGTAATACACAGGTAAAAACACCCACAGTTCCATAAAGAATCTCACAATCATTACCCAGGGTTTCCAAATGTGATTGGGGCACATGGGACTGATTACAGTGGAGTTTGATCAAACATTATTTGGAAAATGTACTTCTCCTCCCGAAGAATAATCAGACACAGTTTCTTCATCAAATATTTGACCTTTGTCAATATCTCGTTGGTCAGACACAGGTTCTAGGGATATGACATTCCCTGCAACTGACCCAAAAAAAAGAGGGCTATATGGAACCTACCTATGGCACACATTGAGGACAAATATATGCAATGACCATCCTTTACCTGAAATGAAATGACCACTGCATCCTGCCACTGGTTCTGAGGAGGAGCTTCCCCCTGGAATGCCCTCAGAAACAGGGCGATGGGCATTTTGCTGGAGAGCCAACTCTTCTGCAGGGGTTAGTTCTGGACCGCGTGGACCTCCACCTGTTTTTTGCTTGTCTGCCTTCTTATTAGCTTTAAAATTAATGTTCTTTACATTATATATGATTCTTTATGTCAACAATTCTTTAGTTATATACCAATATTTACCAGTTTGAAGTATGTTCTTGTACTTCACTTTAACCTGTTCCCATGTTCTCCTTGTGTTCACGTTTGATCTGGAATTATGACATATTAAATAATAATTAATCTGACACATAGGAAATGAAACGCTGCTTTCAGTAAGTACAATGCACATGCGTTTAATTTGTCGGCCACTTTTTGCCAGCCGTCTTTTCTGGTTTGGGCTGCTTTTGCAGTGTTACCCCTTGTGCATATTAAATCTTGAAATTCTTCATGTCCTTCGAATAAAAGGTCTTGCTCCGCTTGTGTAAGAAAAAAAAAATGTGCCCGTTCTTTCGTCATTTTGTTACAGCCTATGAAAGACTTGCTGATCATGTTTTCTAGACTCAATATATATGGGCTTTTCAATCAGCACAGGCGCGCGCATTCATCTCGGATGATTAGATCCAGCTTGACTAATCTACTACACGGCTGCGTTTGAAAAAACGACTTATCCCAAATAAGTTTCACTGGCATTAACTCATGCAAGATGAGGCATATGTACTGAAGCGACATACGGAAAATACCCCCCTGAACTTTATTCAAACACTTCAAACAAACATGTCTCTTTCAGAAGTAAAAGATGTTCAGCATGCAGTTAGTTAACGATTAAACAATAGACAAACATCATAGGAGAATGTCTGGGGGAGGAGAGAGAAAGAAAGCAATCAGCCAAAAAAGGACAGGTACGTTCAGGCTTTTAAGTAAGCGTAATGTGAGAAGCGGCAAGCAAGAAGACAGTGATTTATTTATTTTTATGGTGGAGATTCCAGCCTTGACCCGACGTGCGCACAAACAAACAGAGACAAAAACAAAGCAAACCGGTAATCAAACAGCAAATAAAAAATGTAATGAAAACAAATGAAATAAGAAAACAACGATACCACCCCATTCCCCTTACGGCGATTACACATTAAATACAACAAAGCACAAACAAAACACACACAGTAAATCGTGAAAAAGTTCATGAAAAACAGCAATGGATGAAATGTAATGATGAAAATAGATAGTCCAGAGATCTGCATGTTGAATGGGAATGTACAGATAGTCCTACCTGTAGTTCCTGAAATGGTGAAGACGGGTGGACGGGTTCAGGAGCGCTCCTTTCTTTGCAGGATGGCCATGAATCCACTTACAGTCCTCATGTACACAGGCAGATGGCAGACAATCCAGATGCACAAAACAATCCAGGACAAAATGAATACTGTAAATATAGGTAACCCAACAGAAGGCAGACAGACAGGAACTTGAAACATAAATTACAAAAACTTTTTTTTTTTTTTGCTTTTGGTCACCGGCCCCCTTTTTAAAAGCCGCGCTGACATCCTTTGACCTCAACAGCCCCAGCACCCTCAGCAGAAAACCAATCACTGCAAGTACTGCTGGGAGTTGCAGTTTCAAATTCTATTGGCTAATTTTACCATCCCAAGTCATGGTTTTCTCTACAGCTGCTTCCTGTTCGCTCTACAGTTCAGTATTGCCACGAAAAAAGCCATAAAAATTGCGGAGGATATTTGCGGTTTCCGCTAACAATTATTAGGTAGGTTCTAAGGAAAAATCCGCGAATGACTGAGGCCGCAAACTCTGAACCACGACTTTGCAGGGATCTATTGTATATATTGTCACGCACGCGCGCTTGGGGAGCCACAGAACGACTCAGGGAGTAGCAGAAACCCAAAAGCCATAAGGGATTGGCGGGCAACTAACCATTCTCTCCTTATTTTCCCCAGAAAGAAGGAAACGCCGACACCCTGAGCAAAGCTCCTATTCATCCACTTCCTCATCCTTCTCCTCTCTGATGACGTCATGATTACAGGATGCACCTGCAACTCATTACCCACACTCCCTCTGTTTATTCCGGCCCGCCCTATAAAGGCTCCCCCATCACACCAGCATGTTGTTCAGTGATACTCTGTTAGTAATACTCTGGACTGTTGTAAGAATATTGCAAAACTGTACAGTATACGGGGCCGGAAAACCCCAAACCTTTCTGTGCTGTATTCTCTTTATTTTTACAATATATTTATATATATATATATATATATATATATAGGCGGCACGGTGGCGCAGTGGGTAGCGCTGCTGCCTCGCAGTTGGGAGACCTGGGGACCCGGGTTCGCTTCCCGGGTCCTCTCTGCGTGGAGTTTGCATGTTCTCCCCGTGTCTGCGTGGGTTTCCTCCGGGCGCTCCGGTTTCCTCCCACAGTCCAAAGACATGCAGGTTAGGTGGATTGGCGATTCTAAATTGGCCCTAGGGTGTGCTTGGTGTGTGGGTGTGTTTGTGTGTGTCCTGCGGTGGGTTGGCACCCTGCCCAGGATTGGTTCCCTGCCTTGTGCCCTGTATTGGCTGGGATTGGCTCCAGCAGACCCCCGTGACCCTGTGTTCGGATTCAGCGGGTTGGAAAATGGATGGATGGATATATATATATATATATATATATATATAATATATATATATATATATAATATAAAATCCAACATCTGTCTGTCTGTCTGTGTGTATGTCTGTCCGGTTTTCATGACAGAACTACACAACGGATTTACATTGGGTTTTTCTCTATAATTTGCTTGAACATTCTGGTTGATTTTGCGACTCCTCTCATCACAATAAGTATTATAGTTCGGATGCGACACGGATTTATTCATGCGAATCTGAGAGACAGGCTGCAACAGAGGGAAAGGGGGAGGCGGGACCTCAGGAGTAGGCCATCCACACTCACGCACCAGCCTCCATTCGAGTCGCTGTACCTCTCGCCATGTGTTGGAGCATACCTTGCCTCTCCTTAGCTAGCGATACCTGTTTGTTTAGCAGACATTATCATCTAGCGATTGATAAAGAGTAATGTTTGACATTTTTGAGAGAGAGATGACAGCTACGTGTGTTTTAAAGGATACCTGCTTATTGGCAGAGATATCACAGCCACGTGCTCTGCTCCCCCAGTGGGGGATACTCTCCCATCAGAGCTAAACATGATCAAATACAGTAGCAACGTTTGACTTTGTAGCATACCTACCTTCCGCTTGGCCAGAGATACCTTGCCAACTTTTTACATTTTTGGCAAAGAGATCACAGCTACATTCTCACCCCGATAGCAAAACCAAAAATATTTTATATCAAGAGGCCCTCGGATATGAAAGCTATCAATATAAATTCTTCTCACATTGTTACTGTTTTTTTGGGGATTTTTAAAGTTTGTCTTGTTTCACTACTACGTGGGTGCAGCCGCGGGGAAGAGGTAGATTGGAATATATATGTGTATATATATCCATCCATTTTCCAACCCGCTGAATCCGAACACAGGGTCACGGGGGTCTGCTGGAGCCAATCCCAGCCAACACAGGGCACAAGGCAGGAACCAATCCCGGGCAGGGTGCCAACCTACCGCAGGACATGTGTATATATATATATATATATATATATATATATATATATATATATATATATATATATATATAAATATATATATATTATGAAGAAATGATTTGTTAAGACAAATCAAAGATGCAGGAATAGTAATTTAATAGGAATTATGCACATAATAAAGTAAGAGAGACTAATGCCTCAGGACCCACTTGTTGTTTGTGGGGTGCTAACCACAATACTCACACAGCAATCATTCCTTCCTAACTTACACACTCACCTTCTCTTTCCTATCCTCTCAACAGTTGAGGCCTTACCAACTGTTCACTTTTAACTCAAATCTTACATGCTGGTGGTTGTTGGGACATTTAAATATCCTAAGGACTACTACTGGACATCATGGAAATATTGGGGCTATAAGTCTACAGCTCTTCTTATGAATTTTATGGCAACATAAATTCATACTGGCCTGAGACAGATGGGCTGTTTTCTCCCAGTATGCCTGAGGAATCATGATAAGTTATGCTGAGACTATGTTGCGCAACTTGAGGAGTCCCTGGGTTTTATATAACCCCTTATGGTATTTCTAGCCCCTCCGTCTGTCCAGAAAGGGTGATGTGTTTTGGCATTCCTTTACCATATACTGTACACATTGTATATTTATATAATTAATGATCTTCTAATTTCAAGGTAGTTAGTTTTAAAGAGATTCTCTTTAGTTGTGTATATGCTATTGCTTTAAAGCAATATTGTTTTCCTTGAAAGAAGGATAACTAAGTAGCAAGGGACAAGGAGAACCTCAGTAATAATGTTTTTGAGAGGAGGAGTGCACAGTTGTTTTGAGCAAACCTTTTATTAAAGAAGGAAAAAAGTTTCATAAAAACAAGCTGCCTGAGCGAGTGTCATTTCAAGGGTGTCACACAAGCTGTTTGTTAGAGCTGAATAAAGGAGAGCACTGCTTGCTAAAAACGGCACAGATTTATCCTCAAGCCCTTCACAGCATTCTCAAGTTAATAATAAAACAGCCTTAGATTTTAAGAGAAATTCAAAGCTAAGATTTTTCTCCTGAAAATGTTCTCATCTCTATTGTGAAGTATACAAAGAGGTGTCAACACAGATTAAGGAAAGAAGCCCAAAGTCTTATTAGTGGCACTTTGAACATTTTATCAAGCTAGTTGTCTAAAGTATTGGGGGTGGAATCATGTCAATGTGGACTAACACAATGGTAAGCTTTCAAGTTTAGCAATGTGAGAGCTAAGAGTGTTTGTTAAAAACAAGAAATTTAATTTCTGAATATAAAGAAGCTCTTCTAAATGACTATTATCATCCATCAACTCTCAAAATGTTTGCCTTTTGAAAACTAAAAGTATGTTATAGTTTGGTGTGTCGGAAAACTATTCTGTGGAGTATCCTCTTTAATAAAATCCCTTTGTGCGTCCAGGTGTCGGTGTGTCTGTGTCTTCTGGTGAAGTGCGCATGCGCGGGGCTTCTGGTGAAGTGTGCATGCGCGGGGCACGGTGCAATGCACGATATTACTGTCAGAGAAAGTTACAGGCGTTTTACGGAAATACAAACCAGTATTACTGCGAGAGGAAATTAAAGGTACACAATACAGTGACGCATATTGCAGCCACATACAAGCCAGTATTTCTGTTTTAGGAGATTAAAGGCATATTACCAACACACACGCCTGTATTACTGCCAGAGAAAATTAAAGGTATATTACGGCCGTACAAGCCAGCGGACGTACAAGACAGTATTACTGTCACAGAAAATTAAAGACACACAATACACGGCGGCAGCCCACGAAGAACGGTCAGCTCAGCAAGTAAACATCAACAAAAGAAAGGTTGAAAGAAAGAAAAATACGACCAACAAAAAGAATGAGGTCAAAGTCCCTTGCCATTTAATATAGACTGTTCCTACTAATGTTTATGCACTACTGTTCTAGCACCCATTATTGTAACAAGCTAAATGACTAGTCATATATAAAATTTGTAAGGAAGATGTATTGGGAGTAAGTGAGACAAATGGACCACCTAGTAAGGTCACTGGTTCAGGGTTCTCAACATATTTTCTTTGTGTGCTGTATCTCCCAATGGACAGATATGGAAACAGTTGCTAGTTGCTAGTGACAAGACTAAATACAAAAACAAATAAGTTGATGAGAATTAACCTCTCACCTCAGCAGTTCATTTTCTCCACATGCTGTCTAGATCTAATACCAGAGAAATTAAATCAACTTTTGTTTGCTACCATGAATGTGTAATGCTTTTTATTAAAAAAAAACACCATCAAATTAAACCAGGGATCTCAGGTTTAAGAGTGGAACTAAACAGGATCATGGCAAACCGATACTATGCACTAGAGATGTGTTTAGAATGAGCTGTTAGTACATCAAAAAAGCAAAGCAGAGCAACTGAAAAATCTGTCAGTTTTAAAAACTGATAGTAGAAGTGATGTGCAAAACACGTGCAAAGTATTGAAGCATTGTGTGTCTCAAGTAACATGACGTAGAAATGTATACAATTTTTTAAAATAAGATTAAAAAAGGGACGTTCTTTTACAATCAAATCTCAGCATTTGTCTTCAATTAACAATTTTATCAGATAGATACAAATTATATTTGAATAGAGCCAGCATGACAGCAAAAAAAAAACAATAAATCATTAAATATAAACAAAATAAAGACAAAATTAAGATAACAAACCAAATAATTTTGAAAAGTTAACAAACAAATAAAACAAAAAACATATAGTGTATGAGCCAGGAATATATCCCTGGCTGAAACATAAGAACCTCACACCACTGTTACCACATCACACAGATAATCTGAGCTCAGAAGTAATGGCTTCTGCACTCATTTTCTTCAATCACTGGCAGGCAGACACCCAGACCAATGGATTTTAACAGTGAAGAAGTTCTGCCAAAATCTTTGCAAGGTGAAGTGCTCTCTAGATGTGTCTTCCCTTCCATTTTCTGCATCAGAATATATTTTGCCATGCTTTTGCACATGACAAAAAAAGACTGCAGATGAGGTTTAAACATATGAGCCAATGGCACAAGTTTCATTTGTGGCGAAACATCATTTCCTTTGCTATTTTTATTTTTGTGTGTGTGTGAAGTGAAACTCTAACTTTTGCTGCAAATTCAATTTCATGTTAATCATTTCATTTATTACTAGCAGTAAGCTACACATGCTACACCAATAAGACTGAGGCAGCAGGTGTCTTAAATACGACTCTAAAGTAACTGCAGAACTTCTTATTACTTCAGGCAAAGGGCATAATTGACGATATTATTAAAATTACAAATTGATGGCAAGGGACTGGGGTAATATGACTAACTTAAGCAAAAATGGAAACATAACAACAATAAGGGAGTGAGGGAAAAAGAAAAAAGAATAAAAAGAGGAACAAGACATAACAGAAATCCTAACAGAGTGTTACAGAGTGTCAACATTATGTGCAAGACATGAACCAGCCCCAAATGGCATGGCATACCACTCCACTGCACACCACAGACAAACATTCAGTTATACTACACCAATCAATCTAACCACATGCTTTTGAATGTACAGAGTAACAGAAGTACATTTGTTTTGTCTTGGTAGAGTATTATATTACTCTACTTTCCCCTTTTGAAGAATGCCTCAAACCTCACAGACTTACCACTGTTTGTAAGGTATTGTACCATATAACTTCTCCCCACCTTCCCTTCTACATCTATAATCTCAGGCAATTAGGTGTAGTAAAAGACAAGTAGGGATTAAGTTACACTTTAAATAATGTATTAAGGAAAACTATCATAAATAATAACAATATGCAAAGTACATTGGAGTATTGGCAACCATACAACCTGATAAATGTTGATGTGTAGTTTCAGGTGGCACTTAGACTTGTTAGTTACTTAAAATGTCTCTAGTTAAGGCATCATTTTGTGGTCAGCTTTCTTCAGAACAGGCCGCATGCCTGTCTCAATATGGCTGCCGAGCTGTGCTCTTCATTGTGTTGTCCTTTTCAGTTCATGGTGTGTGAGATGGTCTTTCATCAGTTTGATAAGAGAGAGAAAGGGTGAGGCAAAGCAAGAAAATTTAAAGATTTTCTGTCCAACCTCTAGAGCCAATAGGGCATCGTGGTACTTAAAGGCTGTTGATACAAGCCAATTCCAAACAGCCATACTTCAGACCAATGGGGGGACAGAACACATTCACGCCTGCCCTCCAAACCATATGTTAAGGTAAAGCTTGACAGTTAGGCAGCCTGGCTTTCCTGTGAGGGTTGACTGGGAGTCCTGCAGAGAAATATTAGCCAAACTTGTTTGAGTCACCTCCCCCAACCCTGTCGTAAAATTACAAAGAGACTCCATCCTAAAAGGGTGGGAAGGGGTTCTTAAACCATCAAACCATTGCTAATATTACATTGCTTTGTCTAAGTTACAAATAAAGACATACAAAATATTTATCAACTTGTATGCAAAATTTCACATCACAACAACTGTACTTAAAGAAAACCCATTCACACATAGGGAGAATGTACACATTACACATAGACAGTGACCAGGCTGGAGTTCAAACCCAAATCCTTACAGTGCAAAGCAGTCTGCAGCAGTCCAACCATACACAACCTCAAACTGATGTTGATTTCTATTAATGGATTATATATAGGGCATTATTAAAGACTAGCAGCTCATCAATGGTGTAAAACGCTGGAAAAAACAGCCGTACAGCAGCCTTCTAATATTTAGATTTGGGTTAATGCTTAACTAGAGTTTGCACCTCCCCATGTGTTTCTCTAAGCTTTTCTAGTAATTCTGGTATCTGTTCATATTTTAATATGACAGACATGGATACCTGACTAGTGTTCTATTTAGAGGGCTGACTCTACTGCCATTTCAGACAGCTCTGAATAAGCATTTGTGGATGGACAAGCAAGTACAGATGGGCAAAGTACAGCACATTCAAAACTTGCAAAACTTTGATTAAATCATTGTTCTTTTATCCAATTGAGATGCAGTAAAAGTTTCAAGTTTTTTAAGTGACTTTTATATTTCTATGATTGCACTAAAGAACTGAAAAACAAGAAGAACAATGATAACCCTGATAAAAGATTTAAGCAACAGAGATATACAGAGATGATACAATCTGCGCGGGAAGTCATGTATTGGTTTATGCCTAGGGTGATTTGTGTGATCTCCACCTTGAATCTCTTGTCCTTAAGCAAGGATGAACTGAAACGAATAACAGCCTTGCCCTTAATGACAGGAAATTGTCAATCTCGAGAAGATATAAAAGTTCAAAGCTGAATCAATAATAAGCTTTTTTATTTACTTGTCTTCTTACTGATTCACTTCAGAACTTGTAGCCAAACATGTGTCAAGTGTGACACAATTAAATGATTGTGACATTTTGTAATCACAGCATGCAGAGAGGGAATCTTAATTAGGTTAAGAATGAAATCTGTTTTGGTGGCACAGTGGGAAGTAAGGTGCCTTATAGATCTTCAGACTTGGGTTCGAGAGCAGGCCTAGTTACTGTCTGAGTGAAGCATGTCTTTTTTCACAAGTTCTTGTGGATATTCTCTCTATTAGAGACCTGATTTCTAATTGAAAAAAAAAAACATGCAGCATAGCACAAATAGTGACCCATCACTGGCCACTGGACTGACACACCATCTATGTTTGAATGTGGCCTTGCCCCTGATGCTGCCACAGTAAGCCCTAGTCCCTATGGCCCTGGACCAAGCTAATTATAAAATGTCTGGAAGATGACTTATTTTTAAAGAATTCACCATAGGTAGAAGTTTTTGAAATTGATATCCATTGCATTCATAAAAAATCTGGCTAGTGTCTGGGCAACTTTACTTTTAATAAAATTTAAATTATGATCAGCATTAGATGGGCATTACACAAAGACAGACCAGGTCAGAACATTCCAGTGTGGAATGATAGGACCACTGGGGTGTGTTCGGCCATGAACAATATATAGAATGCACACTGGGATGGAAAAGTCCAATATTTTTCCAGAGTCCTATAGGGAAGGCGAAAGAAACTGGAGCACCACTGACAACCCAAGTAAGCTCAGGGAGAACATTCAGGCTCCACATATGAACTCAGGACTCCGGAGCTGTGAAGCAGCAGGCACTAGTCACTAATTTCATTTTAATTATATTACCTAAAACTATTCCCAAAGCTAATTTTAATTCAATACTCACACTTTGCTTTAAATTTAATAAACAATTAGTTTAAAGTGTGATTTATTTATTGGAAGGTTAATATATTAAATAGATAAGAAATATGAATTTAAGATTCCATCAAAAAATTGTCCTAATTGTTGTTAGTTATCTTCAATTCAAATGTCAAAAAAATGAAATTGAGGGATTAAAAATGGAAAGAAAAATTAGCACCAAGTAATACAGTTCGTTAATATTAATTGCATTTGACAAAGAAAACCAACAGTTAGATGATTTCTATGTACTTAATAAATTTTAACCTTAGTTTAGGAGCTGCACGGAAGAAGCTTCATCCCCTCTGGGCAATTCGGCAATTTTTAATTCTTTCCCAGATGAGCCAACTAGATGACACAACCTCAGCTACCCTGAAGGAAACGAGCCCATCACTTGAAACAGTTCAAATAAAACATGCTGCAAATGTAGAGATTACAAAACATTAAAGAAAGGCACCCCAGGGAGCTGCATGAGTAAAAGAGCGGAGATTATAGAAAGCAGCAAAGCTACAAAGTCAAATTAAATCTCCTCCGAGTGCCAATTAAACATGGTACTTGGTGCATAGGCAGCTACCCATCTTTACCTACACAACAGGTGTTTAACAAAGATAATGTTCCAAACAGGACATACAAGGAGCTCAGGATAATGTACACAAGGTGACAAAAGTGTGTGTGTGTGTGTGTCTATCTCTGTCTCTCTCTGGGAATGGGTGCTGGCTGTAGCAGCAGTGCAATGGACCTTCATGGAAAGAAAGGGAAAAAAAACTCTGATGTTGATTAATAGATTGGTCAAAGAAGACAGATGTTGTCAATATTAGGCATTAAAAATAAGATATCTGAAGGGAACTTTTTATACACCTTACAGTGGCTGAAGTTCCCTCTTATTTTCCAAAGACATGCTGTTAGATTCATTAGCACTTCTAAATTGAGTGGGTCCAGTTGTGGTGTCCTGTCCAGGCTTGGTTCATTCATTGCTTCTGATATAGTTATTGAAATTTCAGGGGGGAATTAGCAAATAGAAAAGTTCAAAATAAAGTTTTTGAAATTGTTTCAGTTTTTTTGTTCTCTTCAGTTTCATACAGTATATTTATTATCCTTCCATTTGCTGAACCCAGAACAAACCCCTGTGGTGCCAGAATATTTCATATAAGCAACAAAAGGAAGTTGATGGGATGATAGAGCATGGCAGAGGCACTTGAATGTTCAAGTTTAGAAAGTTGCACAGTGCCCGAAATAAAAATAAAGTGGTCATTTATCAAAGTAAACATGAAAAGTTAGTTGCAGCCCACCACCGTTTGTTTATTCTGTTTCAGACAATTACAAAAGCTGACTCCTGTGCCGAGGATGCGACTCCAGGAGCTCTTGTGCCCAGCATATCTTTAAACACTGGCTACGCATACACCTCTGCTGTGTTGATGGTTGTTGTTCGGGAGTCACATAATGGAATAGTGGATGGTGTAAGAGATACAGCCAATGAACTAAGGAATATAAGGGCTGTACTATGTGATATTGACCACAAATTAAATTTATTGGTTTAAAAATAAATACTGCATCTGATTACTTGTTTTTACATTCTACTAATTACATTCAAACAAAGTTGTAAAGCTGTCCAATTTGGCTGATCATTTGGTGAGTCAGTGTCAGGTTCATCATACCATATCTCTTCAGGTACAAGCAAGCCGCGATTGTGTGCCACATTATGCAGCAGGCAACATGCTTGCACAATGCAACACACTTTCTGTGGACTGTAGAGCAGCACATTAATAGAGTGGAAATACTTACTATTTACATAAGCAAATTCATTCTCAGAAAGCGCCTTTATATTGTAGTGTCGCCACCAAGCACCATAATAGATAGATTGTCTTTTCTTCACCGGGTTCTTTGAGGTGACTCGCTATCTTTAAAACTACTGCTTGCTTTTTGCCACACTAGTTGGAAAAAGCACCTGCGACTGTGCCGAGCTGGAGTGTTTATAGGCTCTCCTGCTATAGGTGATGTAATGCTAGCTCATTCTTTTGGTGATTCATCCCTGACTGATTTAACTTGTCCGCAGCTGTTGCAATAGCAATATGCGTGCAGTTGACAACTCCAATGACATTTGGAAAACCGGATGTTGCTGTGAATTGCGCTTTGATGTTTCCCAGTTCAACCACAGTGTAAGGAAATCTTATATATCTGGATGACAAGCGGATAATACCATCCTATACAGCTGGCATTGCACGACTCAGTGATCTTCATGAAATACCTGATCAGCCAGCAAGTTCATGTTGAAAAGCTCCTGTGGCTAAAAACCCAAGAGTGGACAGAACCTGCAAAGAAGTAGGTAGAGCACAATTTCTCAAAGTCTGCCATCGTAAAGCCAGTGCCAGTTCAACACACAGCTAGCTCCAAGAGGATAGTTCTTGGAAATCAAAATCAACTTAAAACCCAGTCATCATCATCTCTAAATACATGCTTTTTTCTAATCCTTCCATTTGTGATGTCTTCTAACAACGCCAAAGCAGCTGTGGTACATGGAATAGTTTGGCCACACCGTGCACCATTATATTACTACAGAATGATTACAATAAAGTGAATTAAATTTGTAAATGATATACAACTTATTTCGGTGTATTTGAGAATGGCCACGTCATGGATGTGAATATGAAAAAGAGAGGTAGCACTGCTTTGGCGATGGGTGCCGCCAACATGCAGAAATGAGCAGAAATGTGCGTACGCACGGTGTGAAGCTGCCCTGAAAATATGCATGGCTTTACGCCAATTTTAGTTTTTATGCATCTCGAAGTAAATGTGGAACCAGGCATACACATTGTTTATATCTGAGACCCAAGGTCTACAAGAACAAAATAACTGACAGATAGAACAGCTTGCATACAGTGCAAGGAGGCAAAGAAAAGCCTATACAAGTATGACTGGAAGGGATCTGCAGTCTGGTTTAGCTGAGAAAGAAGTAGTACTACCCTGCTCTACTGTGCAGCATGACTTACATAGACATGGCTTTCTTGTAAGGGCCATCAGGATGAAGCCTTACCTGTGACCTTGTCAAAAAAAAAAAAAAAACGTTTTAAGTATGCAAAGTAACAGCTGCACAAAGTCAATGTCACATTACATGACTTTAAGTTCTGGGGTAGGTCAGATTTCACAACTGCAGCAGCTGATCTCGTTGTGTCAGTATGTCAAATTCTATGATTAGAACTCGCTGGGGATGTCAAATTACCCTAATGTGTCATGACTTTCCAGCACCATTTTACAATTCCACAAAATCGCGTGCATGACCCTTTTTCTGACAACAAATAATATGTTGGCTAACAGATCTGGTGCTATATAAAGGGTTTATATGTATAATGAATTCTGTAGAAATTTAACCCTTTTATTTTTCCATTCTGTCATGGTAGGTAAAACACACAACATCAGAGAGATGCTCAAATACACAGAGAGCCTACAGGTAAAGACAAAATTTAACTTCTTTGGTTGGACTGAGTTGCTACACCACTTACATTCACAAGAGCACACCTCAACTGTCCCCAGCTTGCTAAGATTATGTAAATGAGGTCTGATTTTCACAAAAGTTTGTTTGGAGAAAAAGAAAGACCAGCATGTGAAGAAAAGAACACCTTCCGTGGAAAGGGATAGCACAGGGAAGAATGTCTTCTCATTTTTTAACCTGCTTATAAAATGGAGCCTATCCCAGCTAGTATAGGGTGCAAGGCAGAAACAAACCCTGGACATGGTGCCAGTCCATTCCAGGGCAAACACACATGCACCAAATACACACTAGGGCCAATTAAGTGTTGCCAAATCACCTAACCTATATGTCTTTGGACTGTGGGAGGAAACCAGAGCACCTGGAGGAAACCCACACAGACACAGGGAGAACATGCAAAGTCCATGCAAGGAGGACCCAGGATGCGATCCCTGGTCTACCACCAAGAGAGGAATGGATTCCACTAAATATCAACAAATCCTTGAGGAGGATATCAGACAGTCAGTCAGAAAACTGAGGTTGAAAAAAGGATGGTTTCTACAAGACAGTGATCCAAAACACACTTTAAAATCTGCCATGAAGTACCTTAAGAAAAACAAGATGAAGGTTTTGGTAAAGGCTGGTGCAGTCTGCAAACTTGAACATCATTGAAAATCTGTGGGTAGATCTTAAATTTGCAGTGACAGCCCCAGAATATGCCAAAGCTAGAAGTGATCTGTAAGGAAGAATGTCACAAAATTTCTAAAACAGGAATTCAAAGACTCATAGCTGGGTAAAAGAACTGACTCAGTAGGGTGCCCATGCTGTAGGAAATGCCACATTCACTGTTTTGTTTTATTTTTTACATTTTTTTTTAGTTTTTCAGACAAATTGTAACTGTACTGTACATCACATTTTGAAAAAATGCTCTTGTTTTAATTTTATTTAGTTTTTTTAACTTTAAATGTAAATGTAAAATATCTGTAGTTTGGCTTGAGGTGTCTAAACTTTTGCATGGAATTCAAGATGGGTACCCTTGATCTCTCTGTTTGTGTTCCTTCACAGAGCTTTAAAGAAACTTTTCAATGAAAAACAGAAGTAGCGAAGATTATTCTCACACAGTGTGTCTTTTCAATCTCTCTCTTCATCTTCTCTAATGTCAGCTCTCCTACTCTCGGCTTTTCTTCTTTCATCTACCCTGGCTTTGTTTCCTCCTTCCCCTCCTATATATGTTACCCGTTTTTTTATTTCCAGATTTCCAGTTACACACCTAAGATCTCTGTTCTTTTCTTTTGTTTTTCCATCCATCCATCCATCCATTATCCAGCCTGCTATATCCTAACTACAGGGTCACGGGGGTCTGCTGGAGCCAATACCAGCCAACACCAGGCAGGAAACAAACCCTGGGCAGGGTGCCAGCCCACCGCAGGGCACACACATGCACACACCAAGCACACACTAGGGACAATTTAGAATCGCCAATGCACCTAACCTGCATGTCTTTGGACTGTGGGAGGAAACCCACGTAGACACAGGGAGAACATGTAGACTCCACGCAGGGAGGAAGCAAACCCAGGTCTCCTTACTGCGAGACAGCAGAGCTACCACTGCGCCAACTTTTTTTTTTTGGATTTTCCAAAACCAGAACACTGCAGTGACATTCAACAGATCAAATATATTATGATAACATAGCAGATACAACCATTTACTTCAAATTAATTACAATAAAAGCAAATGGAAAAAAATACAAAGAAAAAACAAGAGCTGAGAAAACACATCCAACAATCTCTCACCCGTTACCAATTTAAAACTGCCAACAGATCTAACTTTCATGCGTAGGAGATGAGGTCATTACATTCTGAGAAAGACCCATTAAAACACAACAAGAATCTGCAAACCCAGCACAGATGGTGCCGTGGCCAGCATTTGATCAAAGTCCTCTGGAGCTGTAAGACAGCAGTGTTAACCACTGTGTTCCTATTCTGCCCTTATTTTCATTATGTACCTATTATATTTTGTGTTTTCATGTTGTTTAAGGTCATTTTATAATCTCCACAACAGACAAAATGAGGTTTTACAGTTTAAACCTGAAGCCCCTAGAAGTGCAGAGACAAGATATTATTTGTGAGATTCTTATTCTAAGTGTTCTTTTTCTTCTTTAGCTCACAGGCAAAATATACCAAATAATAAGCAACAAAATTATTTTATTACAGCACTGTATATCATAACATAGCATGACATTCACCATCCTGCTTAATCCAATCTGTTACAATTCTAGGTTGTGGAAGGCCATTCAGTACAAAAAAGAAAGCAACCCTGGACTGGGCACCAGTCTATTATAAAGTCCTTCTCACTCATGCACCCACATGGACAATTTAAAATCAGCAGTCAGATTTTAGGGATGTGGGAGAAAAAAGCAGAAGAATCATGAGGAGGATATACAGACTCCACATGAACAAACACTGAGCACAGGACTGAAACCCAAGATGCTGAATTTCTGAGGCAGCAGTAATAACCACAATGGATTATGACAAGATGTAAATGTATATTGAGCAAAAAAGAAATGCAAATATCTAAACTTGAGATGACATTACGTTATTTCTTTTGTAAAGTTCATACTCTGCAAGCTAAAATACCAACTAGGGAAAACTTAAGTTGTCCCGTTTTTCTTTTCCTGCTCTTTCTCTCTACTAAAACTTTATATTCCTACTATAAGAAAATGAGCAAGTATTGAAATTAAATATTAAACAATGAGCAGCTTTAATCAACAATCACAGATAAATAGAGCGCAACACACCCTGGGCCTAGTCAAGCAAATTTATAGGAAAAAAAATAAAATAAAAAATAACAAAATTTGATGCTTCTGCTTAATATAGATAAGAGCAGACGAATTAGCAGGAAGAATTACCAATTAGTGGTTTTTGAAATTAACGCTTTACAGGAATAATTAATTTCTCTAGCAAAAATCAATATTTGGCCAACCAGACAGGAAATTCTGTAGCAGATTTTTTCAAAGATAAAAAAGATGCACCTAAAACTATTGACTGCATGAATAACTGTTTGACAAGGTCACACCTTGTCAGGAAATTGCCTTAATCAATTCATGCAAATGATAGCACCCATCTGTTCTAATTATGTGAGACTTCATTAAAATTAAGAAGCTTAAGGCTTAACTCCTATTATTATTATTATTATCATTATTATTATTATTATTATTATTATTTCTCTATTTAGGTATTACACACATGTAAACTCCATTACTAATACATTTTTTATATATTTATTGTTACAGGAGCCTTAAAACTGCATGTTTCTCAGAATATAGGAAATAAGTGCTGGACATAAGCTTCCCTTTGTCTTTCTCCATGGACTTCTTCTGTTTAGCTTTTCAGAATTTTGCTCTAATTTGGGAAACCAATGCAAATGGAAACATACTGGAACTTTCCAGATTAGTCCATTGTGTTTTTTGTCCTCCATCTAGAGTTTTTTTTTAGGTGTGTTCACATAAAACGTGATGTGTGTATTGTCGTCCTCAAGTCTTTTCTGTGTGTCTGTCTGTCAAGTTTGCCCATCTGCCCCTCCACAAGAAATAACTTATGGTCCTAATGGACTGTTTTTGTTGAAATCTAGCACACTTGTTCTTCAAAGATGCCTGTCTGGAAAGTTTTTTTCTTTTAATTTTCATGTACTCTATACGAGGTGTGATCAAAAAATACAGTGAATGTTTTAAAAAAGAAACGTTTATTGCAGTAAAAGATTTACAACTGCTAGTCTCCCTCAAAATACTCTCCTCCGCTTCGAATGCACTTATCCCAACAATAGAAGCAGTTCTAGAAGTTTTCTTTCGAGAGTGTCTTTAGTTGGACTGTCATGGCTGCCTGGATGTCCTCAACGGATTGAAATCGTTTGCCTTACATGGTCATTTTCAAGTTAGGGAACAGCCAGAAGTCGCACGGTGCCAGATCTGGCAAATAAGGTGGATGCAGACACAGTATAATGTTTTTATTCAACAGAAATTGGTGTACTAGAAGGGATGTGTGACAAGGAGCATCGTCATGATGAAGAATGAAACCGTTTCAACATTTTCTTCGTTTATTGATGTTGAAGGACGTCCTGATCTTTTCTCGTTTCAACCGAGTCAGATCCATTACAAAATCGATCACACCACTTGTAAACAGTCTTAATTGTTGGTGCAGTGTCACTATAAACTGATTTTATCATTTGATGGATTTCCTGAACTTTTTGCAATTTGGAACAAAATTTCATGTTAATACGTTGCTCGATATCCATTATTAACGACAAACTTGAAAAACACACTTGAACTCAACAGTGCCTCACAAACGACTGACAGTATCAAACAAGCTGAAACTTGTCACAAAGTTGGGTCTAGGATGGACATGTCAGAACCTGCATTGAATTGTTTTGCGTTGCTCAAGGATGGTGCTCTGCATCAACATTCACCATACATTTTGATCACAACTCATACATTTTTAAAGCATTGGCAAATGTTCAAACTCAGGTGTTTTAAAACAGGGAGACATTCTTTGAGACCTCAGTTGCTAATTAACTTCATCTTTTTAAATTTACCATAAGAGATGTTACTCTAATTTGTGCATTTTCCACTTTTTCATGTCTGTTAGTCTCTTCTGACCAGGGCTGACTATACTAATTAGGTCAGCTGTATTTGACTGTTTTATATAATTTTTGCATACTAATGGTGTTTGATCTGTCAAACTACACAAGCCTTTTACGAGTGGTCTTCTAAATCCCAGAATGCACAGCATTCAGCTTCACAGATGCTCTTCTTTACGCTGCACATCCTTTTTTCTTTATTTTCTTCAGGTGCAAGTTTATAGTTTTACTTTTGTTTTAGTACTGCTTCCCTTTCAGCAAGTTTGTTCTTTATCTTATTTCTCTATCCTTATTGGATAGATGCAGATTTTAGATATTGTAGCCTGCAGGGAGAGCACCAGCTCTCCAAACCCATCACAGACTGACGCAGACACAAGTTCAGCAACACAAACAGCTGTGGGAAATGCTTCTTAATAGTTTCCCACCAGCAGCAATACATAATACAGTACCAAAGCACAAATAAGACAGAAGCTCTTTCTTTTCTTCTTCTTCCTCTTTGTATCGCCTTCACTCTTCCCGGCAAGCGTCGTCCTCTCCCTCCCGACTCTGGCTCTAGGAACAGTGGCAGCAGAGTTCTTTTATCCTGCACCCGGAAATACTTCTGGTGGCCCATTAGCGTGGGCAATTCTGGGTGAGGTGGAGGCCTGAGGGCTCTGCAATCCCTGAAGCACCCCCTGGCAGCACCCGTGGAACCCAACAGGTCTATACCAAACTCCAACTCCCATGAAGATGTTTGAGAATCTGAGGCACTGCTGTAACCCAGTGGGGCTGCCATCTAGCGCTCCAGGGGAGATAATGCCTTGTACATGTTCTCTCCCCTGGTTCTTCCTTTATGAAGGTGAAGGGGACAATACTAGTGACTAATTGTTGAACTGGTCAGCATGCACTGCAACCTTGGCATTTCCTGAATCATATATTTAATCCTATATAGATGATGCCTGTTTTATATTGCTATAATCATTGTTACTATTATTTTATATTAGTGTTACATTTGTGAAAATTATGGGAACACCCTTTTATACAATTTAGTAGTCATTTGTGTGGATTATATATACTGTATATTACAAGGGTATAAAGTATTGTGTGTGTGTGTGTATATTGGGACACCCCTCCGAATCGTTGAATTCAGGTGTTCCATTCACTTCCATGGCCACAGGTGTATAACATCAAGCACCTAGGCATGCAGATTGCTTCTACAAACATTTGCGAAAGAATGGGTGGCTCTTAGGAGCTCAGTGAATTCAAGTGTGGTACCGTGATAGGATGTCACCTGTGTAATAAGTTCATCGGTAAAATGTCCTTGCTACTAAATATTCCACGGTCAGCTGTTAGTGGTATTATAACAAAGTGGAAGTAATTGGGAACAACAGCAACTCAGCCACGAAGTGGTAGGCCACGTAAAATCACAGAGCGGGGACAGCACATGCTGAGGTGTACAGTGTGCAGAAGTCGGCAACTTTCTTTAGTCAATAACTACAGACCTCCAAAAGCTCAAGAACAGTGCGTAGAGAGCTTCATGGAATGGGTTTCAATGGCCGAGCAGCTGCATCCAAGCCTTACATCACCAAGTGCAATGCAAAGCATCAAATGCAGGGATGTAAAGCACACCGCCACTGGACTCTAGAGCAGTGGAGATGTATCCTCTGGAGTGACAAACCTGGCAATCCGATGGACGAGTCTCAGTTTGGCGGTAGCCAGGAGAATGGTACTTGCCTGACTGCATTGTGCCAAGTGGAAATTTTTGTGGAGGGAGGGATTATGGTGTGGGGTTGTTTTTCAGAGGTTGGGCTTGGCCACTTAGTTCCAGTGAAAGGAACTCTTAATGCTTCAGCATACAAAATTTTGGACAATTTCATGCTCCCAACTTTGTGGGAACAGTTTGAGGATGGCCCCTTCCAGCTCCAACATGACTGCACACCAGTGCACAAAGCAAGGTCTATAAAGAAGTGGATGAGCAAATTTGGTGTGGAGGAACTTGACTGGCCTGCACAGAGCCCTGACCTCAACCTGATAGGACACCTTTGGGATGAATTAGAGCGGAGACTGCGAGCCAGCCAGGCCTTCTCGTCTAACATCAGTACCTCACCTCAGAAATGCTCTCCTGGAAGAATGGTCAAAAATTCCCATAAACACACTCGTAAACCTTGTGGAAAGCCTTCCCAGAAGAGTTGAAGCTGTTATAGCTGCAAAGGGTGGACCAACTCCATATTAAAACCTATGTATTAAGAATGGGGTGTCATTAAAGTTCATGTGTTTGTAAAGGCAGGCGTCCCAATACTTTTGGTTATATATGACCATATATATATATATATATATATATATATATATATATATATATATATATATATATATATATATATATATATATTGTCACAAAAAGTAGACACAAGAGTCATAAAAAGGTTTGGGGCAGGCACTCATATAATATTTCTTGGCTGCAAATGGTTAAATTGTTAGCACTTAGGTGCTCAGAACAGAGTCCAAAACAGAACTGACAAGGTTAGTCGAATATCGCAGCTTTAAAGGCCAGAAACAGAAGTGAATTCATTGAGGGCAGAAGCGGATGGGTACTCTTCCATAGGTTCAGACCCAGACGTGACATCATCAAAAGGGCCGGAACAGGAAGTCTCTTCGGTCATGGGTTCTGCACTAGAAGTGACGTCACTAGGGCCAGGCAGAATTTCCCATAAACGGTCTGCAGAAAAGTAAGAAAAAAGGTCAGTGCACTCCGCCACCCCCTGGTCTGGTGTGAAATTACTCTCATTTAGACCCTTTAGCTGCCTCCCATGTGCATGTGTGTGACATTTTATATCACTATATATATAGTGGTGGTCGAGGGATGAATGGTTGACAAAAATGGCAGTGGTTTGGGGTGCCTTCACATCCCTTCCCATTTAGCAACAAATTCAAAACAAAAGAAGCAATGCTTGTGGGCGTGAAAAAAATAATCCAAACAAATGGCACATAGCCAAGTTTCCTCTATTTGTTTGGTTCTGCCATTAGATTATTCTTAAGATTGAAGGTCCTCTCTCAAGATTGTCTCCTTGGTCAGTGACGCCTCCTTCCAGACAGCCATCCTTATATTGTGGCACATAGCCAGAGCCTTTACCTGGCCAGGATGCCTTCAAAAATGAAGGACCGGGGAACTGAATTGGGCAAAAGGCATTATCTCCCCCGGAAAAATAGATGGCAGCCCCCTGGGTTACTGCAGCACTACAGACTCCCACAGGGATCATGGGAGCTGGAATTCGGTACAGCCCTGTTGAGTTCTGTGGGTGCCACCAGAGGGTGCTGCTGGGGCTGCAGAGTCCTACCTCGTTGGGCTTCTGCCTCACCTAGAAGTGCTTCCGGACCACGCTAACTGGCTACCAGAAGTACTCCTGAGTGCAACATAAAAGAAGCTAGCTGCTCCAGGAGTCATAGTCAGGAGGGACAAGGTGAAAATGAGAAGAGAAGTGACGCGAGCTGGAGGAGAAGTGGGGGCAAAGTGCTGCATACTTTATTTGTGCTTCTTGTTACTGTGGTGTGCTGTGCTGTGCTGTGCAGGTGGGAAATGAAGGAAAGAGTTTCCCACAGGAGAGTAAAAAACGTGTGTGTTGTTGAACTTGTGTTTGCGTTTGGGAATGCTGGTGTATATATACAGGTCAAATTCTGTTAGAGTGAAGTGCCTAGGACTGAAACAGTTTGTTATAATGGGGATTTCGTTATAATGGAAGCCGCACATAGTGCTGCCTTTCAGCACGTACAGTTGACAAAGCAAACTGTGGAATGTGGTGCTCAATGTCAACATCTTTTTTCTTTTTGCCAACATCACTGGCAGTAAGAAGTTCCAACTTTTTTTGTAGAGTAAACTGCTACTGTCAGTGCTGGTCGAAACCCACATGGAGCCCTGGAGTTTAATCCCCTTGTTGTCCATAGCACAAAGCAGTTAGGATTATTAGACTTAGAGGTTGTGGGGTGGTGTCTCTTGAATGAGGGTCCCCCTTGGTATCATAAACAGTGTCCTTCAATGTCCAGAGCATTGTGCCCCTTAACTTTCATAAATGGAGACCCGGGGACTGCCTATGTTGCATAATGTAGCACTTCCCAATCTGTGAGCCATGACAGACCCCTTCCTCATGATTGTGCCTGATTCACCGCAGTGGCATTGCAGGTGGGCAGTGGACAATGACTCCCCTCGCTAGCAATTACAGATAATGGACGATTCACCATGGGCAACAATGCTGTGACAATCATGCTTAATTCATTTTGGCTGATCCTGAACAACATTCCCCAATCCCCGCTGTGACAATCCCATTCTATTCACTGTAGAGTCTAGCTACGGACCTCCAGAGCTCTGCAAATTAGAGCTGAAGTCAAGTTTGATTCACTGTTATCCTGCCCCTAGATCTGCCCACAATGTCTCAGGCCTGCTGTAATCCCCTTTTCAAGTTCAAGTGTGTTGAATGTCGAGTAAACTAAGTGACATAAGCATGCAAACCCATTGGTTGTTCAGCATAACTGCTAAATCACGATTTTTGATTGAAGGCCAGAAGAGATGCTTATGTTGTGCTGCTTTTTTCATGCAAAATGGCTTTGTTATAATGAATTTTGCAAATAATGTGGACTTCACTGTAATGAGATTTTTTAACAGTTCTATGGGAAATTGGCTAGGACCAAAAAAAAATTAGCTGAAATGACAGAATGTGTTCTTGTGATTCATGTAATTGACAGCAGCCATATTAGTAGAAAGTGAACAAGTCCAAACTATGGATTTTAAAAGAAATTGTTTCTAAGTTAATAATAATAATAATAATAATGCATTTTATTTATAGGTTCACAAAGAAGTCAATAAAAAGCATTTGGGAATTTCAATGATTTATATTTTTATAGTTGTAAGAGATTTTAATTAAACTTATTATTATTATCATCATTATTATTATTATTATTATTATTATTATTATTATTATCATTGTTATCATTGACTTTGTGAAACTGGTTTTCTGTTTAGAAAATAAAGCTACCATCAAGAAATTAACCTATTATTATAATATGTTGTTATATATTTGTGTTTAAATGTTGTATAAATAAAATATACTCAATTCTAAAATGCTAATTTACATTCATTTACCTAATATCTGTAGTAAACTGCTAATTTTGTTTGGAATCCTTTGCTCATAAAAATCATCCAAACAATTGTATACCTGTAGTCAACATAAAATGCGTACATGGATGTGCATATATAAATCAGTTCCTAATTCGTTTAAACTACCAGATTATGCACAAACTGTTCTATAGTTTAATACTGAGTTTTTGTCATATGGTAAAACACCAGTAATCCTACATTTATAAAACTTTTTTGTCATAGAGAGGGATACATGACTGGCCTTTGCAGCATTTACAGCTTTGTCTAGGAGAGCAAAAATGCTCAAGAGCTGGCGCTGCTCCCGACGACAAACAAAAACCTAATTTCAGTGTCAAGAAAGTAGACCACCCTGCTCCATCAGTATAAAATTAGCCTAAGAAGTGAATTGGTGAGACTCGCATAATAAAAGGCTGAAATCAGCAAGGTCATGAAGTGCTATTATGTTGAAAAATGTAAAAATTAATCAGTGAGCTGAACATGAGGACAAGGGTATTAGTTAAGACCACAAAAACAGTTCCTGCTCAGCCCTGCTTCGAAAAATAAACATGTGAACCCAAGGCAGCTTTCAAATCCTTTGTCAAATGCAGCACAGGAAGCTAATTTAATATTTTAATCATATGAGTTATGGATTATTAGTCATAAAAAGAAACTGTCAGTGTCAGAAGAAGTATTTCACCATCTCAGCAGGGAAAGTCCTGGGTGAGTCAAAAGTTAAGTAAGAAGTAGGAGGATCTGAACACTTTGAAGAAGACATTCTAGCTAAAAACCCATTGTGATTTAAAAGACACACAGATCATCATGAAAGTAGAGAGAAAGATCTGAATATCTGTCATTGCTGTTGAACTAATGTAAGAGTATTATTTTTACTGCATATATTTTCACTTAATGTTTTATCTTTGCATCTTATGATTGAGCTTTAATCATTAAGTTAAACTATTTTAATAATCATTTAGTCTGGACTCTTGCACTTTTTGGTCTTGGAGGTTCAGGTGAGGGGGTTGTCACCTTAGGGGTTTCTAAGCATGGCCTACAGCTGGTATCTATACCTGTAAAGTATCACTACCAGGTGCGAGGACCAGAGATGTGAAACTGCAGGGTGAACCTTACAAGTCCTAAAGTTACCACTGCCTCCACATCTCTCACTCCTTAGGCTGAGTGTCCCTAGATAGATCTGGACAACAAGTATTTCAAATGGCAACACAGTTGTGTGTGTATGTAGCCAGGAACATTTTGTTACACCAACTTCTTGTATGCATGCAGATGGCTTCCTCATAGATTTAACTCTCCGTTGTGTATTTCTTTCAAAAATATTATGTTTAATGTTTATTTTGGTGATTGGCAATAATGGATATAATGAGGTTATTGGAAATAAATTTGATGCATTAGGATTGAAAGTCAAGACGGAGGTAAAGAATTTAGGGGTAATTATTGACTCTGACCTGAATTTTAAATCACATATTAATCAGATCACTAGGACAGCATTTTTTCACTCATGAAATATAGCAAAAGTTAGACCTCTTATAACATTGCAAGATACTGAAAAATTAGTTCACGCTTTTGTTTTCAGTCGACTAGATTACTGTAACACACTCCTCTCAGGACTACCAAAAAAAGACATCAATCTATTGCAACTAGTGCAGAATGCAGCTGCTAGAATCCTAACTTGGAAAAGAAAATCCGAGAATTGACTTTAAAATACTGTTTATGGTTTACAAAGCCTTAAATAATCTCGCTCCATCTTATATTTCGGAATGTCTTACACCTTACACTCTAAATTGTAACCTTAGATCTTCAAATGAATGTCTACTTAGAGTTCCAAGAGCTAAACTTAAAAGAAGTGGTGAGGCGGCCTTATGCTGTTATGCACCTAAAATCTGGAATAGCTTGCCAATAGAAATTCACCAGGCTAATACGGTGGAGCACTTTAAAAAACTGCTGAAAACACATGACTTTAACATGGCCTTCTCATAGCTTCATCTTATTTTAATCCTGATGCTCTGTATATTCAATTAATTATCATTATTATTCCATTTTTTTGTGGTGGCGATCTGCGCCACCACCACCTAATTAAAGCACCGTGATGTCCTTACATTTATGGATTAAAGGCCAGAAGTCCACATGACCGTCATCATCAAATTCTTCCATGAGAACCCTGAATACAACATGGACTGATTGAGGTCATTTATGTTAGGTAGAATGCCCAGTGGGGTCTGGGCGGTCTCATGGCCTTGGAACCCCTGCAGATTTTATTTTTTTCTCCAGCCATCTGGAGTTTTTTTTTGTTTTTTTCTGTCCTCCCTGGCCATCGGACCCTACTTTTATTCTATGTTAATTAGTGTTCCCTAATTTTAATTCTTACTTATTTTGTCTTTTTTTTTTTCTTTCTTCATCATCTAAAGCACTTTGAGCTACATTGTTTGTATGAAAATGTGCTATATAAATAAATGTTGTTGTTGTTGTTTAAGAAATATGAATTACAAATGGCTGTAGACCTTCCAAAGCTAACAATAACACATAAATCAATGCTGTTTTTTCATCGCTTGTGTTGGGATCTGCTATCTTTGAAAGCTTTTAAGCCACTATTTTAACTGCATAAAACTACTTTTAAGCCACTATTTTAACCACATAATATTGACACTGCTATGCATCCAGTTTATCCATCCATCCATTATCCAACCCGCTATATCCTAAGTAGATAGTCACGGGAGTCTGCTGGAGCCAATCCCAGACAACACAGGGCACCAGGCAGGAAACAAACCCCAGGCAGGGCGCCAGCCCACCGTAGGGCACACACTAGGGACAATTTAGAATCGCCAATGCACCTAACCTGCATGTCTTTGGACTGTGGGAGGAAACCGGAGTACCCGGAGGAAACTCACGCAGACACGGGGAGAACATGCAAACTCCACACAGGGAGGACCCGGGAAGCGAACCCGGGTCTTCTTACTGTGAGGCAGCAGCACTATCACTGTGCCACCGTGCTGCCCTGCATCCAGTTTATGTACCCTGTAATTCCATTCTATTATCATTGTCATTTTTGAATATGACTCATTGCAACAAAAACATTCATAACTTTAAAACCTATTAACTATTTCTCCACATACACCTGAATGTTACCTCATGCATGCATTTTGTAACATGTTTGTAGTTTTCCCTTCCTTGGCTTTATTTGCATCCAGACAGTTAGACGCCCCCTACAGGTCATAGCCACAGTTCATGAATAATCTTGCCCAAGTATTATTAAACTCTGAAAGGAGAATGATGACTTCTCAGCTTGGTGCTAAGCCATCGGCACGTGCTGCATACCATATCACGCCATAACATTTTCTAAGTCCTCTTAATCCAGAGCAGTATCACAGGGGACTGGAGTCTATCTTAGCAAGCATAGAGTGCAAGACAGGAACAATCTCCCTGGACACAGGGACAGCACATCATAGGATGAACACACTCAAACACATCACACACACATTAGGGCCAATTCACCTATTATGCATGTCTTTGGACTGTGGGAGGAAACTGGAGATCCTAGAGAGCACAGAGAGAGCCTGCAAACTCCAGACAGGGAAAACCCAGGACATGAATTCTGTTCATTAGCTATATATTTGTATCATATATGCTTGTGCTATTTTGTGGTATTTTGCGTGTACATTTATTGTTGTTGAATAGTGTATGTGTTAGTGAGCCCTTTCAGTCAACAGTTGTGAAAAGAGAGTTATAGCATAACACGAAGTTCTCAAACATCCTTAATCCAATTTAGAACCAGAGTGGCTGGAGACCATCTATAGCCAGGTTTCCATCCAAGGAGTTTTTGCGAAAAAATATTTAGCGCTTCAAATTTTTTTACCGATATAGCTGATGGAAATGCTAATTATCGATAAAATGTTGTACATGTCGACATAATATTTTTCCATTTAACTTTAGCGCATAAATTCCATATCGATAATTCAGATGTCGCAAAAACTACATTGGAAACACTTTTTGTCGGAAAAAAGGGCTTTAACGCAAATAAATGTGTCACATTTTCATCACGTGCAATCAAAACGAGAATGGCGGAGCGGTTCGCATGGTCTGATGAAGAGAGGTTTTTTTTTGATTAAACGTCGTTATTTTGTATTAATTCAAATTTCAGTTTTAATTAAAAACCTTAAGGGAAGCAGGTTACAGTACTAATTCAGTTGTTATCGCACTGAGAAGGGATGTTGAAAAGTAGGCTCACCTGTACAGATCCGATGCTGCAAACACAGCTGCATCATGGGCACTTCCAGGAGTGCCAACGCAAATGACTCGTATCATGCACCTGTCATCAACAAGGGCCTGGAGAACAATAGATGGCCACCCTTTGCGATTAATGTAATCGCGGTAGCCTTCCGTCGGGGGAAGAATAGGCACATGCGTGCCATCCAGCGCACCGTAAATCTGTGGCACAAGATGCACCAAGGAATTGCGGTATGCAATTTCATAGTCGGAAGTCTGATATAACGCCGCATTAATTTTTCTTTAATAGCGGTGCACACAGCATATACACATCGATGGACGGTAGTTTTACTAACCCCGAAAGTTTCTCCAACTACTCTATACTCGGCGCAGGTTGCCAGCTTGTAAAGGGCGATGGCAATCCGCTTTTGGGTTGGAACCGGTGGTCGGTGGCAACCTGTGATGGGCGCAGCATCAGGACTGATGAATCCACACAACATCTCAAACGTTGGCCGTGTCATTATAAAATGTTGCAGCCAGAGATTTTCTGTGAAGTGTCTCTCCACCACCTCCTCCCAGAAGGTCTTATTCCGTCGTCTCTCCCATACCCGTGGGTTTCGTCGCACTGGGGTACTTTCTTCGAGCTCTAGGGCTATCAGACAAGCAACTGCTTCATTCTGCTGTCGTCTTCGGATATTATGTACAATTCCAATTATTTGTGAAACTGAAATAACAGTAAGCTGGCAAATTTAAAAAAACTGTCTGAATAATCTCTCCATTTCTTTGTTTCTTTGTTTAGTGGAGGGGGTGTAACGTGGAAAACAAAAGGTAGATAATTTGCGACATACACAAAATTATGTATGGAAACGGCTCAAGGGCAGATTTTTTTCGCGATACAACAAAACTTATGCGACAGTTCGTTTTGGGGGGGGATGACGTCATCACGCACACCATTTTATCGATAAAAAGCCAGTTTGATGGAAACAGGCTGGAGACAGCAAATTTTGCACATTTTTTTTATGTATATTCTGTTTGTCGATAACAAAACGTTGCAAAAAACTGGATGGAAACTTAGCTTATGAAGCATCAGGTACAAGGCAAGAAGCAACACTGGACAGAGTTCTCTCAAACGCACAACCACATGCATATTTCTTTAAACATAACCTGCATGTCTTTTTAGATGTGGAAGGAAGACCAGAGAACATGGAAAAAAATCCTCAACAATATGGGGAGAATATGAAGACTCCACAAAGACAACGAAAAGGCCCAGAATTCAAACTCATGATCCATGAAGTAGCAGCAGTAGCACTATGCCTTACAACACTGTGCTGTCCAAAGGATACACAAAGAAAACTGACAAAGTTTCCATCATCTTGAAAGATGGAGATTGTATCGATTCTATTAAGCAGGCTGTCTAATTTTGTATGTGAAGCCTTTGTCCCGGTGGGCAGGCTGCTAAATAAGCCCAGTCTCTCTGAAAAGCTGGCATGCATCACACAGAGTTTAAAACAATTACCAATATAGTTTCCCCAAAGTTCAGACAAATTATTCATATGAAGTGATGGGAAATTAATAAGAATGACATTTTGTTATATGACATGTTTTGTTATAGAGAACATAATGTCATAATTTGCCTATAAAAACAAAACTGATTATTTTACTAATTAAGATAAACTGTGAGTAAAGTAAACCATGAATATATTAGGCATTAAAAATATTCTGCCGTTCTCTAGCAACAGAGGGTTTAGTGGTAAAGTAATTATAGATAGCCTCCATAATAAATTGTGTTTTTGAGAGTGTGTGCAAATGTGACACTTTTATTTATAAAGCAGATGTTTTATAGTTCAAGAAGAAAAATTAAACCTTCCTTTTATAGATGCCTTTTGTCATTGCAGCTAACATGCCATCATATCTCCCGATTATAATTAAGCAAATTCAGCCTTGCCAAGCCTTGCATTTCTTCGACAATATTATACATTGCAGCACCTCACCTAAAGGATGCTTTTGAAGCGGATTCTATAAATATTTAGGTAAGCAAAGTTCCATTAGTTCATTACTTTTTTAAATACTTTTCTTATGGAAACAAAACATTAAAACAAAACACAACTCAACAAACAAAATCATTACAGTTCTGTAGTAAATCATGAATAATACAAAATATTCTGGACGAAACCATAAATAATTAGGGGCCCCATTTATTTATGTTGCCACAAAACTTTAGTAAGACTTTAACAGAAAATAATGGGTGAAGGCGCAAAAATGATTGGTAAGTTGCCATGGTGTGAAAAAGCTTTGAGGTGTCTGTGTGACCTTCCTCAAAGCTCGTCAGGTTTGAACTGAGATGCCATCTTTTAGGAGTGCCCCTCCTTTATCCTTTGTACTGCCCAAACCAGAAGGGATGGGGCCCCCTTTGCTCTGTTGCCCTCAAGGGACAGTTTCTCGAGACTGTAAGGGAAAAGGAGATGAGACTGTTCATGACAGCGCCTCATCTTATCCCTGGGTGGTTCCAAATACCTTATGTGAGCCCAGAAGATGATCCTCAGATGTGCATATATTGCAATATGTAAAGCAATACGACATTGGTCTGTCTGGCATCTGTGCCTTTGCACAGGCATAATGTCCTCCGGTGTCCACAAAAGGGTGTAAATGTTTGATAAATATGGGCAAAATGCCATTGGAAGATAGTAAACTATGCGTCATATGTCTGTGCATTCATGTCCACAACAAGGCTTGCTGACAATTGCTGACAAAAATAGCAGCAAGAAGCACAAATAAAGAGGGGTGTAAGTGCTAAAGTGCAACAAGTCATACAAAGAAAGAGTGATGTGATATAAGACATATATGGTGAACAGAGGTTTGTAAAGGCATGACATGATTGAAACATTGTACCGTTAACCTTCCTTTAATAAACAAGTGTTTCATTATGCTAGTACTAAATTAAATTAAACTAAAATTACTAACCATATTTTTTCTTGAAAAAAATCTTTCAAAATATTACATGTTTATGGCATGCTAAATGAAACTTAACCATGATATCTACATGAGAAGCTTCTTGTAGAGGACATGCTTCCATTTTCAGACTCAAGAGATCGTGAATGGCTGAACGCTATAGCCAGGCAACTCATTGTGACATTGAACTGAGGACAATATGCTGACCAACACCCGCATTACATGCTGTACCATAACTTTTATTGTGGAATCTTTCTAAAAAAAGTCATTTTCTTATATTAAAGACAGCAAGATGACACAATGGCTATTGCTATGGTTTCATAGCTCCAGGTGTCAAATTTCTATACCTTGTCACATTTTGTGAAGAGTTTGCTCATATCCCTGTGCACAGTTGCATCTTTTAGTGGATGCTCAAGTTTCTTCCTATGTCCCATTTGAGAAGTCAAGCAGGTCTGCTTAAGTGGCAACTCTGAATTGTCCCAATGTGAATGTATGTGTGTAAACACTCACATTCCCAATTTTGTGTAGATTTTTTTCAGTTGGTCATGTCATTCAGCCAAATAGATGAATTGGTAGCTCTGTAATGGCCCAGAACATGTATTTGTACATGTACATGAGTATGCTCTGTATTACTATCGACGTCCTATCAGAGGTTTGCTAATAACTTGAACATTATGCTGCCAAAACAGGCTACAGCTACCTACAATTCAGTAATAGAAAAAAATTCACCATAAAATGAATGTAATTTTATTAAATAAGTTGTTTAAATTGAAAGACTTAACTGGTAATTCTCTGTTCATTTTCAGGTAAAGCTGCACAGTCCACACATACAGCTATTCTCAGGTCTCTCCAGAGATGCTCGATTGGGTTTGAGTACAGGCTCTAGTTGGACTTCTTGGATATTTCCATAGGTGTTCTTAAACCAATCCTGTGTTGTCTTTCCTTTATGATTAAGGTTATTATTCTGGTGGATTGTGAACTTTCAGCCCAGTCTGAGGTCTAGAGCACTCTGGATCAGGTTTTCATTAAGGATATCGCTTTACTTTGTTCTGTTCAGCTTCCACCGTTACCAGTCTCCTAGTCCCCAACCCCGCAGCATGATGCTGCAACCACCTTATTTTGGGGTAGTGCAAGTGATGCAACACTTTGAAATGAAGCCAAATGGCCCAGTCTTTGTTTCAAGTTTTCAATCTTGTTTTTCATAGTCTGAGAATCTTTCACGTGCCTTTTTGCAAACTTCAAGCAAACTTTCACATTGCTGTCTGGCTACTCTGCCATAAAGCCCAGATTAGTGGAGTGTTGCAGTGGTAGTTGTCCATCTTTAAATTTCTTTCATCTGCATGGAGGCACTCACACACACATAGGGAATATTGGTCACCTCTCTTAACAAGGTCTTTTTCTCCAAGTTTCTCAGTTTGGCTGGGAAGATAGCTCTAGGAAGAGTTGTTGTTCTTCAGAACTTTGTCCATTTAAGAATTATGGAGGCCACTGTTCCTTTGGGAACCTTCAATGCTGTAGATTTTATAGTAGTCTTCTTCAGATATGTGCCTTAACACAATCTTGTCTCTAAGCTCTGCAGTCAATTCCTTTGACCTCACGTCTTGTTTTTTGCTGTGATACACATTGTTAAATGTAGGACCTTCTATTATATTAGGGTATATTCTATTATATTATAAAGTATCTATCTATCTATCTATCTATCTATCTATCTATCTATCTATCTATCTATCTATCTATCTATCTATCTATCTATCTATCTATCTATCTATCTATAGATCCTAATCATGTCTAATCCATTGAATTGACCAAAGGTAGATTGCAAACAAGGTGTATAAACATCTCATTGATGATCAATAGAATGGAGGCACCTTATACATACATTAAGTGTCATAGCAAAGGGTCTGAATACTTGCGTCAGAGTGATATTTTTTTTTCAGTTCTTTGAAAAAATTTCTGAAATCCTGTTTTCGCTTTGTCATTATGGGGTGTTGAATGTTGCTTGATGTGGGGAAATAATTAATTTAAATGATTTTAGCAGAAGGCTGCAACATAACAAAATTGGAAAACACTGAAGGGGCCTGAGTATTTTCTGAATCCACTTTACTAAAATTACAAGTAAGTATACTAGTATGCAGATATCATTTTTTTGCTTTTGTTGGTGGAATCCCTTTCACTTCACTAGCCCACTTACAGAAGCACTTTCCCTTTTACTACCCCATATGCAATGAATCACTTTCCCCTTACAAAACTGCACACGTGCAAAATCGCTATCCCTTACAAGCTTACTTCCTGTATTTGTTTAGTTGTAGAAGGTCTTATAAGGTGTGATAATTAAATACCTCTCAAACACACCCTACATTTAAGTTTGAAAACTTATAAAAGAAATCGGGATTGGTCTCCCGTAGACTTTCTCGTATACTCAGATATGGGGATGGACATTTGAGGAGTAAACCACAAGACAATGATTATATTTTTATATTATGTACATTAAAGAACCATCAGCAAATCAAATCAAATTAATAATACCTTGAATGATTATTATAAAAATAAAGTTGAAAAAATTGGACTCTGCAGCTGCATGAATAAAAGGTAAAGTACCACTTGCGGTTAACGGAAATAGCCCAAAAGTTGATAGAAATCTACGTTTTGTACCTAACACTTGTATGCAAAATTTGGTTGACCTAAGTGAAGCGTACTCAAGTTATAATGTTTACATACACACACACACAGGCATAATTCCAAAAATTGTATTTTTGGACTCAGGGAGGTCTAAAACATCGAGATTCATTAAAATCTTGAAATCTAATTTTTGGCGGAATCCAATAATTTCCCTATACTTCATATATGAGAAAGTCAGGGAGGTCTAAAATTTCAAGATTCATCAAAATCTCGGCATCGAATCTTTGGGCGATTACAACACTTTCCCTATACTTTGTACACAAGAAAGTAAAAAAGGCATCTTAAACTGGAAATTAATTGGTACAGTGTTGGTGATACCTTTCCTCTATGGGAGTTCAGTGTAATTGAGGCGCAGTGGATAATATATTTGCCCAGTATGTTGGGTGGAAGAATACGTCTTTTGCTGCTCCAGCCTGAATTCTTTCAGGGCTAAATGGAAAGTGTAGTTTAAGTGGGCAGCCCTTTTGGAGACCACCAAGGCCACTGGAGAGATTGAGGAGGGGACTTCCCTGCCCTCTTCCACCTAACGAAATTGTGCTTCTGGGGCATGTTGATGCTATGCTTGGAAGTACTTAAAAATAAGTCTCTCCTGTTGAGCCAAGTGAGCTAGAGTCAGAATTGGAGTAGGACAATGTTCATCTGGAGTAGAGGAGGAGAAGAAAGAATATTTGTATGGTGTTGCATTGGTTTGCTTTGTGTGGTGAAGATGAAGAAGCCTGTGAAAAGGCATTTCGAAAGGTGATGAGTATTTTTTTGAACCCAAGACTTGTCATAGTGTAGTAGTTGTTTAAAGGTGCTCTTAAACATCCACAATAATATGTCCACAATATGTATACATCACCATACACATGAACCAGTTAAATTGTACAATGCCAAGGAGTTCTTATGTTTTAAACTGTAAATACTCTCAGGTATTTGAGAAAATGCTGTTGCCAGCAATTTATTTAATTAAGCAAACTGGTTTTAAGTGGTTTTGTGTTTACAATTATGGTATTTAAAACAAGAAGACATTTGGAAACTGGGGAACAGATTCTTAGACATCTCTGGTTTGCTTTTATAGTTTGAAAATATTGTGTTACTCTTACCTCCGTTATGGTCATCTGTCATTTGGTCTGTTCATCTTTGACTTGGTTTGCTGAATGGCATAATCTCCTGTATGTTGGCCTTTTCTGTTATTTTTAAAGTAGTGATAATATTCTGTTCCACTGAAAAATAAACACACTGAGATAATATCCTGTTTTCCTTGGGAGAGTAGCTTGTACTGCAGCAGCTGTGCTCAGACGTTCTACACCCAGACAATAAGAGACTGGTAAATCTTGGTTTCAGCATTAAATATATTCTACAACTGTAGAAGTTTTGATGCCAAAAAAAAAAACATAAATTAAATCTGAACACCTGAGGCAGACAGTCACATCTGGGCCCCTGCCTGCAAAACAGCAGTGTGGCTTTTTTTTTTATAGTGAAGAATCAGCGTAACTTAGGAATAAGTAAAATAGACAATACAATCAACTAGAACTAGAGAGGAGTGTGTGTATAGTATTGTCAGTACACAACCTCTTACTGCCTTCATGTACTGCATATGGAGTTCATTCAATATGTGTCAAATATTGTAAAATATATAAAGTCTAAATACATTGTAAATGCAATATACAGTAATCACAGATGCATTGCTAAATATGTATTTTGATAAGCTTAAGACTAGCAGTGCTGCACTATTCCCATAGGTTGTATGATGAGACAGAGGGGATCCCACTTAATGGCAAAGAGCAAAGTGAGGGTGCTTCAGTAGGTTATTGTTAAAATACAGACATTAACTGATTTTATATAAGTGGAGTTTTTCTTAATACATATTATATATGGCAATGTATTGAAGACTAAATACATCGTAAGTGCAGTGTAATCACAGAATGTTTTAATATATGAAAGCTAGAACAGTGGGTGGCACTACAGCCATACAGATCCAGTGCCCTGGCCTTGATTTCCATGCCCAGTCATCATCTGTGTGGAGTCTGCACATCAACATTGTGTTTCTTTTTCTCCATTGACTATGGTTTTCTACAAAGATGTGCAGGTTAGGCTCATTGGTGCTCCCAGTATCAACCCAGTATGAACAGCTGTGTACATGGGGTCGGTCACAATCTAGCACTTTGTCCGTGGCTATGTCCTGCCATGTGTCTAATGCATCAAAATAGGCTCCAGTGCCTCTATGACCCTGCAATGTTGAAGTGATGTTGAAATTGTTATGTTATTTTATCAGCCATAAGGTACTGCCATACTCCTATAGGCGCCAAGAGGGTGCTGAGAGTGGCACAGGAAAAGGGAAATCAGGGGGATTCCGTAGGTTATTTTTCACTCACAACCTCCTCTTATTTTTTATAAAAGTGGTATTTTTGTCAGTGTATTCTATTTAGTGTAATGAATATTCAGTCTTAATACATTTGCAAATTTATTTTAACTTGTATTCAAACAAAAACAGTTTTAAAGACAAGGCATTTCATTTGTTACTTAATAAACTGCATTGTTTTTTGAAGATATAGGTTTATTCTGAAATTGATATTTGCAACACACATTTCAAAAATGTTGAGACAGGGCCAGTTTAGGACTAATGATGTGACAATTTGAAATAATAAGGATGTGTTAAACAGGTGAGGCAACTGTGTTGTAATATATAAGGAGCCTACAAGGAGGCCTAGTCTTTCAAGAGCAAGGATGGCTTGCAGCTCATCAACTGCCAACAGATGTGTCAGCGAATAATCCAGCAGTATGAAAACAACATTCCCCAAACACAAATTTGGGCATTTCACCCTCTACAGTGTACAATATAATTGAAGGAGTCAAGGAATTCAGTCAGTTCTCACTATGTAAAGGGCAAGGCCAAAACCCACTTCTGAATGTGCTCGATCTCTGATTTCTCAAATGTTACAGTCTTAAAAACCATTACGCATCTGTAATGAACATCATGACTTGGGCTTGGGAGTACGTCAGTCAACACCATTCGCCGCTGCATTCGCAAATGTAAGTTAAGGCAGAAGCCATACACCAACGCTGTCCAGAAGCACCGCTAATTCATCTGGTCTCAGTCTTATCTCAGATGGAAGATAGCCTATTGGAATCGAGTTTTGCAATCCCAATTCCTAGCAGGTCTCACCGGGAGCTTCCAGAACCCGCCACAACCGATAATGATTCCGAGGGATGAGATGAGCAAATGAGGACGCCACACAAAACAAGGGGAAGGTGAAACAGTGCTTAGTGCTTTTATTAAAACAATCCTCACAAAAGTGTCCAAAAAGTGCAGTACAAAGTTATCTCCAATAAGAAGTGAACTGTGGAGGTTAAAATTCAAATAAATAAATCCATTAAAAAGGAGGTTAAAACCATCTGGCAGGAAACTGTCTTTTTCTAAAAGCCTGATGCATCTTTCTTAAAACTGATGTCTCCTCTGCTTATCCAATACAAGCCTCACAGCAGAGGAGTCACCCTGCCGATAGAAACAGCCAACCTTCCACAGGTCCAGGTCCCTGCCATTCCATGGCTATAGCAGGGCTCCCACTCCGGACCTAGGCTTGGGTCCCCAAAGGCCATGGCACTCTCACTGGGGATCTCAGTCGTTCCTGTTCTTCTGCGGTAAGTCAATCAAACACCTGGTCACTCCTGCTCCATGTACATGCTCAGCCGGAGTGACCCATTGTGTCGGCCACACACTCCTCTTACAGGGGCATTCCTCCCTGCTGCCTGCCCCCTCTCTATCAAGCCTACTATCTTCACCTCGCTCACTCCTGCATTAGTGCTCTCTTTCCCTCACATCTTCCTGCCCTCTTTTTTTTCTTTTACCTCTCTAATGTCTGTATTTTTTTTTCTCCCTTAGGCTACTCTTTTATGTGCTGGGGAGCAGTTGCAGGTGCGATCGCCTGATTACTGTCCCGGAGTGATAATGAGACAATCAGACCACCTGCACATACTGGTAGGACAATGCCCCGGGCAAGCTGACTGCGTAACAACCCAGAGACGAGCCGTCTTCTCAGCAGATCGCTCGCACCTGCTCTACTCCCCAGCACAAGCACGTCCAGTAATGTATTTATTTAAAACTGCCACTTTTTTCTGAGCCGCGGACCCGCTATACTACACAGGTCCAATAGCCCAAGAAGGGTGTGTCAGTGACTGTGACGTGGGTAACTTGCACGCTTGTGAGGGCACCATTAATGTAGAAAGATATGTAAAAACTTCATATGCTGTTATCCAGAAGGCATCTTTTCCAGGGACGTTCCTAAATTTTCCCGAAGGAGAATGTCAAATTAAATTTGGCTTGAATTACAAGTGCGTGGCTGTATAAGGATAGAGTGTGGGTACTCAATTGGCCTGACCTGTCTCCGGTTGAGAATGTGTGTTGCATTATGAAGTGCAAAATGCAACAATGAAGGCTCTGTATAATTGCACAGGTAAAGACCTGCATAATGGATGTATGTGGGATAATTCTGCTTTCTATAGTTAATCAACTTGTGTCTTAATGTTCCTGAACGCTTTGTGACACGTGAGTCACTCTCTTGCACCCAAAAGAAGACACTGAGTCCACAGGCTTCAAGAAAACCAACTTTACTTCCATCAAAACTGGTACAGTCAGTTTATTCAAACGGGAGCTACCACTTTAATACACACAGACACAGCAAACAAGCAGTAACAGTACCTGGTTAATGGCCGGGTTAGACCATTTCCCCACATCAACCATTGGCTGACCGGTGCGTTACGTGGTGAGGCTGAGAACCTGTGGTTGCATCAACTACGGTGTCACACACGTGTGAATAGGAGGCAGCTGAAGGGCTTGGAGAAGAATGGTAATACATCTGCCCAGGGCATGGCAAGGTGCACTAACACTCTTTCTAAGTTCCCTGCAGACCTTTCCTGGGAAATCCCACCAGGAGCCACTGCCTCGACTCGGGACATGCCACTTCCATACATCACTTCCGGTCCCGGCCCCAAGGACGACATCACTTCCGATCCTGGCCCCGAGGACTACATCACTTTCCCCAGATTTCCTATAAAGCCTCACTCCTTTCCCCTGGAATTCAGTTCTCTTTTGGACTCTGTCTTGTAAACTTGACTCAAACTTACACATTTACTTTTTGCAGCCAGGATACAGAATTATATGGGTGGCTGCCCCAAACCTTGCAATGTCTCATGTCTCTTCTTATCACAACGGGCAAGCAATCCCTGCCAGCACTGAGAGAGTTCTGCCACACTGGGCAACTGGGGGAGTTTCAGGGTCTCAGAAACCTCACAACTTAATAAGTGTTATTAAATGAAATGGTGACGTTACACAGTGGTAAACACTCAATGCTCCCATCTGTTTTTGGAGTGTGTTTCAGTCATCAGATTTGACTTGAGTGTATATTTTCAAAAAATCAATAACATTCACAAGGTAAAATATAAATTGATGTGTTGTTGTAGTGTTTTCAACATAATATCGGGTGAATTTTCACATCACTCCTTTTTGTGTTTTTTACCAGTTTTCATACTGTCCCAACTTTTTTTGAAATTGGGATTGTTGATTGATGGGCAAAAATGACAAATCTACTTTACCACTTGTCGACATTAGAGGGCGCTGTTGCCCAGTGAAGCCTAACAGACAGATGCTCTAAGCACAAGTATAAAAGCACTACGAAGATTTTCAATTCTTTTCTTTTCAAAAGTGCCTCCAAAACACCGCATCCACCAAATACACTATAAAATAACACAATAATTCTCTCCTTCTCTCCTCCCAGCAGCTCCGTCACATTCCCTCCCAACTCCGACTCGCTTGCTGGGTCTCCACCAGTCCTTTTTATAGTCCTTGACCCAGAAATGCTTCTGTCCTTCCGTCCATGTGATTCATCAGCACTTGCGGGTCAGAAGGAGAATTGTATTTTCTTCAGCCCAGAAGTACTTCTGTCCTTCCGTCCCCATGACTTGGGAGTACTTCTGGGCTATATGGGAAACAGAAATCCCTGTGCCTCCCTGCAGCGTCATCCACAGTACCCAGCAGGGCTGTGAAGCCGAACTCCATCTCCCATAGTGCCCTGCGGGAATCCGGGGCATCGCTATGCTGCAGAGAAGTCGCCATCCAGCGTCCTGGGTGTGTTGGCTGAGTTGAGCTGCCAGCTGTCCATCATACACTTTACTTAATGTAACACTGAAGCAACATGAAGAAAAGGAGATCCAGCACAACTCACATATTATGAAGAGTTTCATTTAAAATTACATCTACAACACAATAAAGTGTCCAGAAATTGAAGGGGTCTAAATATTGTCTGAATTCAAGTGTATAAAAAATCGCAACCTAAGATTTTAGCCCTAGATTATAAATGTCCGGAGGTAATCACACTCTGCAGTGTGTCACAACACAGGAAAACAATGATGATTCCTATAGAACAGCAAGGTCATTGGTTAGTCAGTCCATTATTAGAAGCAATACATTCACTCCAAGATATTCTTAGTGTCACCACAGGAAGTCAAGAGAAAAATGAAAAATGTATACAAAAGAGACACAGATACCCTTAGAAGCATCTTAACATAAATTCCAAGGATTTCATAGAGCCAGTATTAGTTCTGGGCAGCACGGTAGCACAGTGGTAGCACTGCTGCCTCGCAGTAAGGAGTTCAGGATTTTCCTCATGTCTGTGTGGGTTTCCTCTGGATGCTCCAGTTTTCTCCAACTGTCCAAAGATGTGTTACAGGTTAGCTGAATTGACAACACTAAATTGGTCTTAGTGTGTGATGAGGTGTGTGTGTATGTTTGATTTGAGTGTGTGTATGTTAGCAGCCTGTCCAAGGTTTGTTTCTTCCTTGCGCCCTATGCTACCTGGGATAGTCTCCAGCCAACCCCCATAACCAAAGCAAACACTAGTTTGGATTAAGCATGCTAGAAAATAAAAATATAAGAATTCTTCTTAAAATACAAAATTGGAGCAACACAAGGAACCCCCCATCCCCATACACACACACAAAATATCAAAATTGCAGCATGTCTAAGAGTTTGGAGGTGCCACCTAGTACGAGTTATTAATCTGTCGGGAGAGCACTGAAGCAATACACCCAGTGAAATATGTAAAAACAGGGCAGTGTTCAATTTGACAGAGTCTGATGACATCTAAAACAATGCTGTCGGAGTGGATTTCCATGTGGCAAATTGCTCGATCAGCAGCCGAACGAGCATCTATTCATCACTACTGACAAAAGTACTGTCAGCAATTGGCCCCCACTGAACGCCTGTCTTTTGAGGCTGACCCAAATAACACTGAGCCGCTAATGACGCACCTGCACGCTTATTAAAAAAGCAATAGCATAAAACAAAAATACATCAAGAGTGTGAAAATGAGGCAGTTCCAATCAAATAAGCACCTGGATTTCATCACAATGAAGTTAAATCGCGATGCATTTGATCAAGGCTCAAAAGAGACGCTGCTCCACTCCGGTATATTCACGCCCTTCGGACAAGGGCACTTTAGATTTTTCAGTGGAAGTAACTCGTCTGCTAGCGACTTTTAAATTGCTCTTTCCATTTGCATGTATATGGAATCTTGTTTTGCACAACATCTCGACACAGCACTTGAGAAGCTGACTTAGGAAAATCACTCGACAGCCTCACTAAGAAATAAAGCAGAGCGATGAGACGAGGCGAGGAGGGATGGGGAGACAGACCACACATACAAGTTACAAAAAAAGATAAGCGGCTCTTGTGAGGCTTAAGTAGAAAAGAGCTTCAGACCATCACAAATCCTCATTCTGAGTGTTGCCTCCTAATGAATTTTGTAATAGGGACACCATATTTATTGGAAAAGTTTTTTAACGAATTAAAAGATTTTACATTTTGGGAAATGGAACTCATAAGAAAGAAAACTACTAAAATTTAAAAACTGTTTAGTTGCATTGTGAAAGACTGTGTTTGTGTTAAAATAATTTTAAATTGCATATTATATATTTTTAATTGAAATATAGTATGGTGCAATGGTTTAAGTGTTACACTGGTAAGGATGGCTGCCTTAACGTTTCTGGGGCCTGCATTTAAATATTGGCATGGTCTCTGCCTAAGTCTAAAATTAAAGACAAATGGGTTATTGACCACTACATCAGGAGACCAGCTTGGTGAACATGAAGGCCAAAATTATTAAATGAAAGAGAGAGAGACAGAGATGGGAGCAAGTAGCCACCCGATATGATAGACATGGACTAAAAGCTGTGAAGCAGGAACATCCACACGGAGACAGGGAGAATTTGCAAAGTCCACAAAGGCAGTGGCTGGGCTGTCATTGGAACATTCTCCTAGAGCTGCTGGGCAGATTTACTAAACATCCCCCTATTCTGGAATTTATCCAATAAATGGGTTGTCCTTTATTCTCAATGTGAAGAAATCTATAACAAATAAACAAAAAAAAAGTACTTCTTGTTGAAAAGCTGTTACTGCTCATTGTAGTTGTAAATATTATCCATTTAATTAAGTAGGTTTGAGAATGAATGAACCAGTAAAAGTGTAAATATTTTTAAAACAATGTGATGAAAAGAAGTCCCTCCAGACTTAACACTGAAACAACATTGAAGAAAAGGAAATGTGCTACACTTCACATATTATGAAGATTTTCGGCTGATGGCATCTCATCTTCTCCCAGTTTACAGCCTTCTTCCTTTTATCTGTATGCCCGCTCCTTCTCATTAGCAGCCACTACTTTAGGATTTAAATTCTTAGCTAAGTCAATAATTGGGTTTTCCAGGCAGTACACAAACTTTAACTCAAAAAGGCTGTTAAATTGATTTGAGTAATAAATGTTACTGCCAATTTTTGCCTTTGGGGTACCACTGTATTGGCAGCACAGGGTGGTAGCAGTTTAAAGTAAAAAGGAATCAGAAAATAGATAGCGATTGTAATAACAAGCCAAGGTTGTAACCATGAGAGAAGAAATGAAATAAACAAAAGGAAAGGACATGAGACAAAATTGTAGATTAAGAAATGTAGCAAAGAGACAATAACCTGAATATTTCATGTTGGTTATGCTAAAATGCAGGATGTAAAGCAAAATTAACACGAAAGAGGAAAAAATCTATAAACAGAGATATTGTGAAATAAACTGAGACAAACATCTGTGAACAGTTGGCGTATAACACTGCGGTAACCACATATACTTGAAAACAAGTTGAAAATAAACAGCCAGAGTTTACGACATAGTGCAAAGATGGCGGTTAAATAGAGGAGTGACAGGAAGACATGGGTCCAAGGGAACTGGAACCGAAAGTCACATCATCAAGTGGAGGTTCCTTTTGTTGGTCTGCAGAGTGGAAAAAGTAGAAAGCATTAGATGACAGCGCCAACCCCAGTCTGGCGGGAAATTGCAGTTATTCAAGCCCATAAGCTGCCTCCCATGTGGCAGCCGGGACGCCTCCATGCTGGGAGGACTGGGGGAGCAAGCATGGCCAGAGCATTACCTCCCCTGGGAAACTAGACGGCAGCCCCACTGGGTTGCAGCGGTGCCTAAGACTCCATGGGAGTTGGAGTTTGGTGCAGCCCTGTTGGGACCTAGGGGGTGCTGCAGCAGGATCTGCTGACTCCTTTTGAGCAGTTCTTCTGCCACACCCGGAAGTGCTGCCGGAAGTAGGTCATTGGCAGCACTTCCAGGTGCAGTATAAAAGGAGCCAGCGGCAGCTACTCAAGGAGCCAGACTCAGGAGGAGGAAGATGAAGCTTGACTGGAGGAATGGAGGAGAAGAGAAAGGAAAGAAGAGAAATGTTTGTGCTTGTGTTTTGGACTGTGCTGGGCTTGTGGGAAACGGGGAAGGCATTTCCCACGAGGTAAAAAGAATAAATATAATGCATGTGCCTTGAACTTGTGTCCCACTCTTGTCTGTGTTGGGTTGAGGCGGCGGTGCCAGCCTGGTGGTCCACAATATGTATGACAGAGTCATAACACTAGGATATATTTTTTCTGTTATGAATTATTCACAAACTTGGACAAGTGTATGATGCTAATGTTTATACTGTCACAGTAAAAATGTCACGTGTCACACACTCCTGAACATCATACCTAGCAACAGCCGGGAAGACATATTTCAAAATGTAATGTCTGTTAAAAAAAATAAAAAAATAAAAACTGTCTGACCATTAAATTCCCACAGAAGAACAATTTCTATTATTTTAGAGGCCAAGGAAAACAGCTGAAAAAAATTAAACCAAAGTTCATTCATCCATCCATTATCCAACCCGCTATATCCTAACTACAGGGTCACGGGGGTCTGCTGGAGCCAATCCCAGCCAACACAGGGCACAAGGCAGGAAACAAACCCTGGGCAGGGCGCCAGCCCACCGCAGTAAACCAAAGTTCAGATCGTGCCAACTGCTTGTTTTCTGGAAATGTAACTATACAGAATAAAACAATCTGATGAGGAGTTTACATTGAGGTTCTTTACCTTAAGCTGATTCAGTGCACTTACATACAAAATATATTTGATATGTAAAGTGTTAGGGTTATCCATCCATCCATCCATTGTCTCCCGCTTATCCGAGGTCGGGTCGCGGGGTTATTATTTAATAAATTACATTTATATAGTACTTGTCTAACTACTCAAAGGACTTTGCAATAAGCAGTGTGGAGTCAGTTACAACTACCACCAGTGTGTAGCATCCACATGGATGATGCAAAGGCATCCATTTTTGCACCAATACGCTCACCATACATCAGCACATCAGCCGATAAGGGACAGGGGCTGTGGTTGTGGTGGAGAGTTTAGCCGGGACATCAGCATACACCCTACTCTTTTTTGAAAGGTGCCCAGGGATCTTTTATGACCACAGAGAGTCAAAACCTTGGTTTTACATCTTATCTGAAGGATGGCTCCAATTTTTACAGCACATTGTTCCCATTACTGCACTGGGCATTGGGATCCACACACAGACCCCAAGATACTGTAAGTATCCCTGCTGGCCTCACCAATACCACTTCCAACAGCAACTCAAGCTACATTATCTCCATTTCACTGCTTAAAACATTGAAATAAAAATTTACCAGACTTATTTTTCTAATTTCTACATTGACCCCCAAAACACAGAAATGACAACTCACTTAATTAGGGTAGGGTGGGAACAAAAACCTGCAGCCAAAATGGGTCCCTAGGACCGAGTTTGGAAAACCATTGGCTTAAAGCATTAATGTGACACAAATAGGTAATTTTTACCTAGTTTTTATAACCAAAGTCAAGAAAGGGAGATAAATGCTGCATCCATATAATTTCCACCCGCTAATAAAACACTGCATGATGGTTATTCTGAGACAAATAAATGTCGCAGTGTCTGTTTGTGTGAGTGTGGTATTATGTGCTTAGTTTGTTCAGGTTTATTATACTTCTACACTCCATATTATTAATGAAACCTCCATGTAATAGAGTTGTTGTTCCATAACACATTTGCCTCATTGTCACATTCCCAAACCCAACTAATAATTTCAGAGTTGCTTGTTCTGGGAGCACTGGGCACAAGTCACGAAACAGCTTTAGATAGGATATCTGTCCACTGGAGGGCCAATTCACACACAGACCCACACTTGAGCCAGTTTAGATTTGACAGACAACTTAACCTGCACATCTTTGAGAAAGTGGGAGAAGAAATCCTCGCAGATACAGAGAGGATGTGAAAACTCAACAGAGTCAATGTCCTGGTATGGTAATCGAACCCTGGGTGCTGGATCACAAAGCAGTAATACTAGTGATGTGCAAATTTGCTTCATCCCCAAAACTGCAGTGGCTTATGTTACTGTTATGTCATAACCATAAGTCTTTTTTTTAGGTATAATCATTTTGACCAATATGCTATTGTTGACCATGAGTCTTTTTAAAAGATTTTAATTTTCTTGCTTTTTCAATGCCCAAGGACAGATATCACATGGGACAAGGAAGCATTATGTTGAGTTAAATATAAGAAATTCAAACCACGGCCAAGAAAGTAACTACATCTTGCACAGCTCAGCCGAAAACGACGTGTGTCATAACAGCTTTCCCCCTCACTGATAAATGGTGTTGCTGTAGGCTTGATCTAATTTAGTTAACAGTTATAACACTAAATGCTATGAGATAATCAATTTAATTAGAGACAGAGAGTGCTAATGAAAATGGAAGTTAATAAGAGTTTGGGTTTTGTTAAAACATGAGGTTGTTACAAAAGAACATTGCTACCTTCATCACTAATAATTCAGACCAATTTTGCCCTTGGTTAAATTAATTGTGTCGGTTATTAAAAGTGACAAGATTAATTAAACAGACGTGAATTAAAATATTAGAAATCCATCAAACACAGAGTGAGGTTTGATGGGGTCTAATTAACTGCAACAGTGCTTGAATTACAGTCTTGACTCGAAAGATTCAAAAGGAAGGATGCAACTATAAAAACTTTTGGACGAAGAGTGGTGTGATAACATTCTGGGTTTACTTCTCACTCATCAAACTCCATTGAAGATGGGTTATGAGAACGAGGATGAAGACATACCGGACAGACATTGTACAGGTAGAGTACAGTGAAAAAGTATTCAGATGTTACAAATCATATTTTAAATGTACTGTTCCAATTTTGCAGAAAACCACAAGCTCAAGATGAAAAATTTGAAAGTTTGAAGTTCAGCATTCATTATTTGTCAGCAGATATCGTAGTTAAAGCCGAAAACTAACAGATGTCACTTAAATGAGTATTCAGCCCCCCCATACATTGATGTTTGTTTTTGTCACATTTTACCACAGTTGAATCTTTGCATTTTTTGTGTTTGGAGGTGTCTATTAGCTTTTTAGTCTAATTAACAGTGAATTCTGTTCATTCCTCCTGACAGATTTGCTCCAACGTATTCAGATTTCTAGGGCAGCAATTCCAGACTGCCATTTTTAAATTCATGCTCCAGGTTCTCTGTAGGGTTAAGGTCAACACTCTGACAGGGCTGCTTAAGTAACTTCACATTTGTTTCCTGCTGAAAGTAAATCTTTTCCCAAGGTTGAGGGGTAACTTTTTAGAAGGAAGACTCTATTGTGTCTGCTAGACATTTATTTCTGTGTAGCTGTTAATATGTACAGTGTCACAAACTTGACAAAAAGACACAAAAAGGCTTGGGGAAGCCACCTGTATATTGTGTTCCTGGCTGCAAAATTGGTTGAATAGTGGTAGTACAGGTTAGAGTCCACAACAGAACTGATTTGCTGGCACAAAGATGGTGGCTTTAAAGGAGAGTGGAGGAAGTGACATCATCCCGGAGGCTGGAACCAGAAGGGGTGTCATTGGGGCCAGGGCCGAAAGTGATGTCATCATTGGGCCTAGAACCGGAAGTGGAGTTATTGGGCCCAGAACCGGAAGTAACGTCATCGGGGCCAGGCAGAATTTCCCGTAACTGGTCTGCAGAGAAGTGAGAGAAAGAGTTAGTGCATTTCACCGCCCCCTGGTCTGGCATGGAATTACTCTCATCCAGGCCCTTTAGCTGCCTCCCATGTGCACATGTTTGACAAGAGTATATTAATACTGTATACATATTTTTCTATATGTTTTCCTGTTGTTTCTTTATTTTAATGTTATCATTGCAAGAACTAGCACAGAAACTATTGAGTAGGGCCATAAGTTAGGACACAGTCAAAAAGAAAAAAGAGTTAAAACTTTGAGATTGAGAATCGAGAGTCAAAAATCGAGCCCAAAAATATCAAAACAAGGTTCAGCACCAAAACAAGTTTAAAGACAGAATATTTTGGAAATTAATTTATTTGGCAAAACGTATTTTTTATCTGCAGACTCAGATGAGGAACAGTTCTGAAAGGTACTCTTTGAACCTGTTATGTCATTACAGGGTGGTCACAACCTCAGAGGTCACACTCCTACCATGACCAATCACTATCTTAACAACCACAGACACAAAATTACAGTAAAAATGACACAAAATAATTCACAAAAGCAAAAGTAAGGTTTATTTAAAGAAGCTAATGTAAGAAAAAAAAATTCCCTGCCTTGAGTGTAAATGTTATATTTTAGCCAGGGTTCCTCCCCTGACTGGAATTCAGTTTGTTGTTTTATGACGTTTTGCTCAATTTTGAGTGATTGAGGTATGTTAAAGTTACTTTTGTTTATTGTCCGATTTGTTTTCTTTGCCTGTGCTATGTTCCACATGCTTTGTGGGTGGTTCTGCAATAGGCTGGGTGACACTCTTAAAAATATTAGTTCTTCAGTGGCATTTTATGGTTCTTTACTGGGTTGTGTGGTTCCTCATCGAATCAGTTCTTGACAAAGAACCTTCTCATTCGGGGAAGGGTTCTTTCGATATGAAGTTGGTTGTTTGTGCTTTGAAAAACTTTCTAATTTGAAATCTTATGGTTGGCTGCAGGTCACTAAGAGATTAAGAATCTCGGACATAACCTGTTAACAAATGCATTGTTTGTGTCACTCTAAAGACTACCTTGGAATAGACAGTTATTTTGGAAAGAACCTTTATTTATTTTGAGCCTGTAATAGGCTCCATACAGTAAATAACCCTGAATAGTTGGTAATAGATTTGTGAAATACCAAAATGTCATGATTTTCAAAGGACTCTTGCTACATACAATAATAGTTTATTAGAGGCTGACCTTAAAATTTATTGGTTGTGTTTCGGAAACAACAAGAACCCAATCATATCTGATCCACCACCCTCGTGAATATATTAGTCACTTAATGTTATATAATTACAGTATACTGTGTACTCACGTATAAGTCGGGTATTGAAACCCGAAAAATCAATCATAAAATCAGACTTCCATTCAAAAATGCGACACTTATTTTTTTTGTTTTAACAAACTTCTTGCCTCCTCCAACCTCGCACCAGTTTCTCAGACGCATCGAAATTTGTTGCAGCACCACAGTTACCAATTTCTTTCGCTACTTCAACAATGTTTAATTTAAAACCAGCTTCGTATTTTCTTCTGATCAAACACTCCTTCGTAGATAAGGGAGGCTCATACGATAAAGGTGTATGAGAGTGAGAGATACAAAAAAACACAAAACAGTGCAATCGTCACTTTGGAATAGTTTGGGTATTACTGTGTGGTCACGTAGACACAACAGAGAGAGAGAGAGGGGTTAGGAGCATGCACTGATACAGCGCATTGCCACACCCACATAGAAAAAAAGGCAGTGTGCTCCATGGTTACTCTCTCAGGTGGGCGTTAGCATATCATAATCTCTTGAACCAATAGCGAGAGTTTTCCGCATTTGACTTATACGACCGACATTACAACATACCAGAAATTATACGGTAAAATCAAGTCCCTACTTATCCTTGTGAGAACTTATCCGCGAGTATATACGTTAGACCATTATAAATGTCTTAAGACCAGTAACACACCAATGACACTATAAAACAAGGACTTCAGTTGGTGAATTTGTTAGTCACTGACTGATACAGGATAAATTAAAAGACCTTAACATAGGCTTTGTTTGATCTCGATTAGAAATTACGACGCTCCAATAATAATTTAAAATTTGGACCACCCATATTGCATGCTAGTCACTCATGACTACATAACAAATCTTTAACAAAGGCTTTGTTTGGTTTGAATAAGGACCGATGAAAACACTTGGGTTTACCTACAGGTAATGATCAGAAAAACAGTTTGCACAAAATTCAATTTGTAATGAAACTCAGGGTTTTACTTTACATAAAATTAACGAAAAGCATTGCATCTCACTTCCAGTAAAATTTGTACCATTGGCACAAGGAGAAAGATGTGTAGAACTGTGTGGAACCATCCACATGATTTAGTACCACATTACATTGACATATCATTTAATATTTAAATGAAGATTTTTACAGAAAAAAATGTCACTGTACTCATTTTCTGTCTCATGAAGAAATGCTGTTTCGCTTTTAGTCTCATTCTGGTAATCTGATACCCACTTTGCCTATTATGATGACAATCTTGACAATCACAAGTCAGTAAAGAAACTTGAAGCTCTAGAGGACTCAAGAAATGGGAAAAGCAGTTGCTAGGTAAGGAAGGGGTAGAGCTTCCTATGTAGTAAGAGTTTCCTGTGGACAAAACAAAGTAATATACACAACTTGATTTGTGAGGAAAATATGAGGCCCTCCATGGTGATGTGAATGAGATTCATAAATAGAACTGATTGTTACCAGTGAGTGACAGATTGCATGCACAAAAGGGCAAAGTAAACACAGAGGTGTGAACAAGTGTTCAGGGAGCAATAATCCTTGTCTTCCATTACAAAAAAACTTTAAAACCTCATAAACATTCTCTTTTTTGTGAGTTTTTTGTTTCGCAATTCCAAAATCATATGCAAAACAAATTTTAGTGTCACGTTTGAAGAAATTATGTACATGAAAACATGCCAGTTTTGCTCATCAATGCAGATAAAGTGTGCAGATTGGTCGATTATTACTATAAAACAAGTTATCGAATGCATTGTTTGTGTCACTCTAAAGCAGGCATGTCAAACTCACTACCATTGGTGGGCCGCTTTGACTGCCATATGTGCGTCAGTGGGCCGCACTGTAACAAATACTATTATACAAAGTTACTGTATCTTTCTTTCCAATACTGAAAACTTTAAAAAATGTAACACTTAAAGTTTAAAGTATAAAGAAAAGCAATTTGTTTCCATACAATCTCTGTACAACAGCGTACAGTTAGAGTCTTAGCCTCTTAGCTAGGTCCTTATATTATTATATTATATTCATTATATTATATTCATTGCTTATATAGGAGTCTTACAGTGTGTGATCTATTTCTTTTGTCCCGACACTTGGCATCTCTTGTTAGTAACCAGTTCGTCAATATCAGGCTTGAAATCTTGTGCAACTTTTATGAGGGATGGAAGGTGCTCGAAGGTAAGTCTTGAGCAATGTGGGGTTTTGGTAGCTTTCATTAATGAAAACAATTGCTCATAAAGGTAAATGCTTCTGAGCATTGACAGTACTCTTGATGCCAACTTACGGATCTGCACATACAAGGGTGGCAGGTACATACAAGCCTGGCACACCAACTTCGTTCTATTTTTCCTTCAGAATAGAATCTGACTACAGTTCAGTCAATTCCAGTTGGATATTCTCAGGCACATTCTCAACGTTGTAAGAGTATGGTGACGTAAACAGCGCAAAATCCTGTTCGTGTGAACTGAAATCACGAAAACGCTCACTGAATTCATTGCTCAGTAATTCAAGTTGGAAAACCAATCCTCCAAAAATCAAATTTTACTTTACTAAGTTTACTTCAAAGTTTATATTGTAAAATAAGCCGATATGCAAAAAGCCCCCTGACCTACACTAATTTTACAAACTCAAAATCACAAAAATTTGTTAATAAACAACTCACCAACTTCTTGCGTCCACTTCAGATCTTCAGTCTGCACTAACTGTTCGTTACAATACTAGCACAAATTACATAAAACTAGAGCAAAAAAACATGAAAATATACGGCTATTACTACTCATGATGGTCAGTTCTGCCCAGTGGCCAGTCTCAACAGCCCAGCCATTAGTGTAGCCTGCAAGGGGTGGCTCTAGGCTCGTGGTGGCCCTGGGCAGAAAAAGAATCGATGGCTCCTTCGCCCACCGATGTCAATATGGTATCTTATGCATGGCGGATGGCCATGTCTGTTGCGGACACTGCATAGCCGCCTCGTGCTCATGACACGCTTCTATATGCGCGTGTTGTAACTTGAAAACCAAGTGGCAGCCAATGATATTCTCATTACGGCAGAATGTTATAATACTACATATAGCTTACTGCTCCGACTTGAGCGACATTAGTAAATACAGCATACTAATTAACAAGAAACACAATGTTTTTTGGCCACATTGCAGTCAGCTGTGTCGTTATTTTCTCTTTCTGTTTTATATTCAATATATATTGGTGTGCCGGCCCTGTGCAGGTGCACAGTTTGCACATGCCTAAGGCCGCCCCTGCTACCAGGCTGGTACAGCCTAGCACTTCAGTTGCGACGTCACGGCTCATTAACTTTGGACAAGGCTCGTTGCTATGCTAGCAGATGACGTTTCTGGTACCGTAATGCCATGGGAAAATGCGCTTTTGTCAAAAGGCAGAAGTAAGAAAAATCAATAAGTAACACCGAAGATGCAGAATGATTCAGTCACAAACGATAGTAATCATTTTGTACAAGTTTAGTGCTAACTAGGATCTGTCATGCAGGCCGCACAGATTTCTGTTGCGGGCCCGCATGCGGCCCGGGGTCCGCATGTTTGACATGCCTGCTCTAAAGACTACCTTGGAATAGACAGTTATTTTGGAAAGAACCTTTATTTATTTTGAGCCTGTAACAGGCTCCATACAGTAAATAACCCTGAATAGTTGGTAACAGATTTGTGAAATACCAAAACGTCATGATTTTCAAAGGACTCTTGCTGCATACAATAATAATTTATTAGAGACTGACCTTAAAGTTTGTTGGTGTTTCAGAAACAACAAGAACCCAATCATATCTTATCCACCACCCTCCACCACCTTGATTGATTTTAATAGGGACATGCAAAGCACCAATGATAGTACTGTGGAGTAGGGTCTGTCTGTACTGGGTTGATATGTTGGCACAACTTTGATATATTTTTCAGGAACTTCAGAAATTCAGATCCACCTTGCCTGCCATAGTCTACATATGTAATTTCAGCATCTCCATTATTACACGTGCTACTTGTGAAACTAAATGTATAAATCCACTAGTAACAAAACCTGTTTTTAAAAGAAATGTGTTCCCTTTGGTCACAGTATATGTTTTATGCATAGCAGGTGGTGATGGGGTTTATTTCTTCAGTACAGAGTGTCCACTGTCTGTTATTGAAGTAAAGCACCAATATTTTATCTTTCATATACATGAATAAAAATCTTTGCTGAAATGTATGCATTACCTCCTTTTGAAGTAAGATGGGTGAGTACTTTAAACTGTAATTGCTTATTATTCTCAGACTACCTAAATTAAGTTAGTTTCTGTGGGGGAGTTCAGCACCCCTCCCAGTAGTATCAGGCTGAACTAACTACTGGAAACAAACCTGGACATGGAGCCAGTCCTTCACAGAGCCCACTCACAAATACACCCACACGGTGACAATTAAGCATCTTCAGTTAACCAAATTCTGTGCTTTGGGATGTGGGAGAAAAAGCAGAGTTTTTAAAGAAAAATAAAAGTAAACTTGAAAAGAAATGCAGATTTTACTGAGAGTACAATCAGACATGGAGTTTGAGCCCGGGATCGATGAGGAAGTAGCACTATATCACTGTGCCACCATGAATTGCATTCTTGTTTTAAATGTCTCCTTATTCATTTTCTTATAACATGAATTAAATGTAAGTACAATTTATGAGATTTTTATACCTGCTTGTACTTAATTTTATTTAATATTAAATCAACCCAGAACAGATTGTTCAGACACAGCCAGAGGTAAGATGGTCATTTATTCTGCTCTGTAGACACCAGCACCACTTAAAAAAAACATGCCAAGGATTTTGCTCAGAATATCCCTTCTTCTATCAACACAGCAGTGAACACAGACGTGGTACTTTGTTCTGTTTTAATATGTTTGTAATGAACACAGTAACAATAGGACAGGCTTCACCACTCCAAGTACCTAATAGCATTAATGTTAATCCAGAACGTTACATTAAATTTCTGAATAACAGTTAAAGCAGTCTTCAATTATGTAAAGCTTGGAAATCTTTCCCCCTGCTCTTCCCATAAATCTTAGTTCGTATGAATAAGAGTTAGGTCATGATTGGAGACCCATAGTTAGCAAACATTTATTAGTTTTATTGCTTATAGAGATCATTGATTGTTCTATCAGTAACTGCCTGACCCTTGAAATTCCAAAATGCTCCATACCTATAAAGGTACAGATTTGGTTACAACTTAAAGAAAATAACTAGTATGGAACTACTTAATATACATGAAACCCAGTTTATTACTTATTGTTGAACAAGTTTTCTTTGTGATAGTATTTAAAGTTAACAGAGCAAAATACAAAGAGACACATACAAATTTGAGCACGTATTCTTTCACAATGGAAATTCATTTGTTCTCCTATTAACATTTTTTACGTATTGAATTTATTTTATTAGCTCACTGATCATGTCTATGCAGAGCTTTCCAACAAAAAAACAGCATCATTTGTGTAAACATTGGGATGTATGAATGTTCACTTCAATTCCATTTATTTTGGTAAAGAAGTCTTCGCTGAGTATAGGATCAAAACATTTGCCCCAGTTTCCAGCTATAATGTAATGACAAATAATAAAACCACAAATCTTATATATACATAAACAAAAAAATTAGGTTGAAAGCACAGTAAAACAGACCAATTTCAATTTTATTAAAATAAACAAATAAAAAATATACAATTTCCAATTACATTCAATTCAATTCCATCTATTCTTGAAAAGTGCTTCTGACTGCATACAGTCTCAGAACACTATAACAAGCTTAGCATCAAAAAGCAAACTTGAAATGTTACAAATTGCATAAAGCACACACATAAAAGTATAAATAAGTTAAAACAGAGCAATTTCACAAAAGTGAACATATATAGATCCTAACAATATACAATAGGTTTAGAAAGTATTCAGCCCCCTTCACTTTCTGTACAATTTATTGCATTGTAGATTTAATTTTAGATAGATTAGTTTGCCATTTTTACCCATCAATATGTACTCAATAACATATAATGACAACTGACAATGATATGTTTTCAGAAAAGTGTGCAAATTTAGTAAAAATCAAAATCTAAAATCTCTCATTCATAATCAGCATTTGGTATATATAGATGCTATTGTGGGAAGAATAGAGCCAGTGATGCACTGTCTCTATTTCACTACCCTTTGTAGTGGTCTCTTTTCCAGGGCTGCGGTGGTCCCATACCAGACTGTCATCCACACCTTGTCAGTGCACTCTCAACAGTGCTGCAGCAGAAGCTCACCAGTATGTGTTTCCTCTGACATCTAACGATATGCAGTCACTGCTGTGTTTTATTGATGATGGCAGTGGTGTTTTGTGACCAGTTTAGCTTCTCTGAGATGTGCAGGCTGAGAAATTTGAACCTGCCCACTTTCTCCACCATCAGTGCAGACTGGTGAGTTGTTCACATCTCTCCTCCTAAAGTTCAGAATCATTTCCTTAGCTTTGATAATGACTCAGATGAGTTTTTTAATGTGTTACCAGTTAGCCAGACTGTTAATCTCCTGATGGTATGCAGTCTCGTCTCTGCATTCTTGAACCTCTGAAAAACATGAACCTCCAGAGGTTTTTATAATTTTACTTGTATTTTCAAGTAATTTTTGCAGAACACTTTGAACTGGATTTAATGTATGAAATAAGTATTACTTTTATTATTGTTAGTAATATATTCTCTTGGCATTCTTTTGAAAATGTGTGTTTTTTTTAATTTTTAAAAGAAAACAAGGGCCTATTTTATGCCAGCACACATCTATGATATCTTTAGCAATATTATTTAATTTTCAAAGGGTGAAGCAGTGTCTTTTATTGTTCTTAATGAGTGTTGTTAGCAAATTTAATTATATGATTAGTGTCATATCTGGCTGTACAAGCCAGACATCCCAGCATTGTAAAACTGATTTCATGGAGGTTTTAGTGAGGGACATGCATGCAATAACACCTTAGGGTTTGCAGTCTGTTGTGGTGTGAAATTTTGCATACAAGTTGATAAATATTTTGTATGTCTTTATTTATAACTTAGGCAAAGCAATATAATATTAGTGTTACATTAGTGAGAAGCATTCATGTTTACCCCCTATGACTAAGTCAGGATAGTGAATTTTACGACAGGGTTGGGGAAGTGCCTCAAACAAGTTTCTCTGCAGGACCTTCTCAGTCAACCCCCACAGGAAAAGCCAGACTGCCCAGCTGGCAAGCTTCAGCTCAACAAATGGTTTTGGGGGGTGGCAGGTGTGAAGGCATTCTCTGCCCCATTGGTCTGAAGTATGGCTGTTTGGAATTGGCTTGTATCAGAAGCCTTTAAGTAAAACAATGCCCTATTGGCTCTAGGGGTTGGACAGAAATCCTATAAATTTGCTTACTTTACCTCACTCTCTCTCTTAAAAACATCAATGAAGAAGCATCTCCCTGTCACACCATGAACTGAAAAGGACAATACAATGAATAGCACAGCTGGGCAGCCATATTGAGACAGGCATGCGGCCTGTTCTGAAGAAAGCTGACCACAAATGATGACTTAACTAGAGACATTTTAAGTAACTAAGAAGTCTGTGTGCCGCCTGAAAGTTCACATCACCATTTACGTATCAGGTTGTATGGTTGCCAATATTCATATGTACTTTGCATACTGTTATTATTTATGAATATTATCAATATTACATTATTTAAATTGTAACTTGGCTCCTGATTGTCTTTTACTACACCTAATTGCCTGAGGTTATAAATGTAGAAGGGAAGGTGGGGAGAAGTTATATGGTCCAATACCTTAGAAACACTGGTAAGCCTGTGAGGTCTGAGGCATTCTGACAAAAGCTACATTTTAATAATACAAAGGGGGAAAGTAGAGTAAAATATTACTCTACCAAGACAAAACACAGTCCAATGGGCATCCTTTTGAAGGGGTCCCCCTTGGTGTTTCCATTCTGATGGGCACCCTTGGAGGGGAAGAATTGTATGTGGGAGTCCGGGAGAAGACAACTGATTAACAGGAGACTCCCAGAAATTCCGGGAGACTTGGGATGTCTACAGTCATAAGTCATAAACAAACAATGGCGGTGCCGACACTAAGAGCAAAACGGAGTCTTGGGAAGACTTGTATTAAAATTTGCATCTTCAAAAATGTCCCAAATCAAAAAACAGACCAGGCCAGATAGAAATAATATGTCTGAACCTCTAAAATCTCCAAAATGCTGCCTTGATTATTTTAGTGAATAAATCAATAAAACAATGTACAGATCATCATGATATACAGTTAGGTCCATAAATATTTGGACAGAGACAACTTTTTTCTAATTTTGGTTCTGTACATTACCACAATGAATTTTAAATGAAACAACTCAGATGCAGTTGAAGTGCAGACTTTCAGCTTTAATTCGGTGGGGTGAATAAAACGATTGCATACAAATGTGAGGCAACTAAATCATTTTTTTAACACAATCCCTTCATTTCAGGGGCTCAAAAGTAATTGGACAAATTAAATAACTGGAAATAAAATGTTCATTTCTAATACTTGGTTGAAAACCCTTTGCTGGCAATGACAGCCTGAAGTCTTGAACTCATGGACATCACCAGATGCTGGGTTTCCTCCTTTTTAATGCTCTGCCAGGCCTTTACTGCAGTGGCTTTCAGTTGCTGTTTGTTTGTGGGCCTTTCTGTCTGAAGTTTAGTCTTCAACAAGTCAAATGCATGCTCAATTGGGTTAAGATCAGATGACTGACTTGGCCATTCAAGAATTTTCCACTTCTTTGCTTTAATAAACTCCTGGGTTGCTTTGGCTGTATGTTTTGGGTCATTGTCCATCTGTATCATGAAACGCCGCCCAATCAATTTGACTGCATTTAGCTGGATTTGAGCAGACAGTATGTCTCTGAACACCTCAGAATTCATTCGGCTGCTTCTGTCCTGTGTCACATCATCAATAAACACTAGTGTCCCAGTGCCACTGGCACTCATGCACGCCCAAGCCATCACACTGCCTCCACCGTGTTTTACAGGTGATGTGGTATGCTTTGGATAATGAGCTGTTCCATGCCTTCTCCATACTTTTTTCTTGCCATCATTCTGGTAGAGGCTGATCTTGGTTTCATCTGTCCAAAAAATGTTTTTCCAGAACTGTGCTGGCTTTTTTAGATGTTCTTTAGCAAAGTCCAATCTAGCCTTTCTATTCTTGAGGCTTATGAGTGGCTTGCACCTTGCAGCGCACAATCTGTATTTACTTTCATGCAGTCTTCTCTTTATGGTAGACTTGGATATCGATACACCTACCCCCTGGAGAGTGTTGTTCACTTGGTTGGCTGTTGTGAAGGGTTTCTCTTCACCATGGAAATGATTCTGCGATCATCCACCACTGTTGTCTTCCATGGACGTCCAGGTCTTTTTGCGTTGCTGAGTTCATCAGTGCTTGCTTTCTTTCTCAGGATGTACCAAACTGTAGATTTTGCCACTCGTAGTATTGTAGCAATTTCTCGGATGGGTTTTTTCTGTTTTCACAGCTTAAGGATGGCTTCTTTCACCTGCATGGAGAGCTCCTTTGACCGCATGTTGTCTGTTCACAGCAAAATCTTCCACATGCAAGCACCACACCTCAAATCAACTCCAGGCCTTTTACGTATCTGCTTAATTGATAATGACATAACGACGGACTTGCCCACACCTGCCCATGAAATAGCCTTTGAGTCAATTGTCCAATTACTTTTGAGCCCCTGAAATGAAGGGATTGTGTTAAAAAAATGCTTTAGTTGCCTCACATTTTTATGTAATCGTTTTGTTCACCCAACTGAATTGAAGCTGAAAGTCTGCACTTCAACTGCATCTGAGTTGTTTTATTTAAAATTCATTGTGGTAATGTACAGAACCAAAATTAGAAAAAAGTTGTCTCTGTCCAAATATTTATGGACCTAACTGTAGGGGAAGTGGTGGGAACACTAGAATACTTGTAGAGAAAAAACACCTAGACATGGAGAGAACGAACAAACTCATCACAGACAGTAAAATAGGCCCATAGATTGAACCAGGAGCTTAGAGACAGCAGTGCTTATCACCCAGAAAATACGTTCATGTCCTTTCCACAAAGTTACAAACCAAATGTGCTTACGAACTCAAAGCTGCCAGGTATGCTTCAGTTTAATTAAAGTCAGATATTTTTGTCACCTACAAATGAAGACAACCTGCCTTTTATTTCTGTTTTATTTATGTGTTGTTTTCACAATTGTTTTAGAGAAATGTCTCCTTAATTCTTTGATAATCCCAGTTTTCTTTTCTGTTTTCTTTTTTGTTTTACATCCCTGAAGTGAAATACATTACATTTAACAACCTTAAAGAGGTAGCTGAACCTCTCACCCGCTGGCCATGTCTTTTTTTAATTTATGCAGACCTGAATTGGATTAAAGAATGTTCAGAATGTTACTTTATGCTAGTTTCAGTTTGCATCCAGGAAAATTAAAAACAGAATTTTAACATTTTAAATCAAAATCCAATAAAATTGAATAAGTCATAGGTTCATTCTATTGGGTGCAGTCATTTTTTTTTTTTTGTTCCACAAATCTTCATTTATAAAAGGAAATTGGAAACGCAGGAAGAAAATCATCAGGTCAAAAGTATATGATAATTATGAATGTAAATCAAATCAAATTCTTAATAACGCCATTATAAGGAAATGAATAATACTCAGAATGGTCAAATAGGTCTACATCACTGTAACATTACTGTCAGGAAGGACCTTTTATAAATCTTGCCATTTAGTCCTGTCACGTTTCATGTCATTAGTAGTCTAATAACATAGAAGTGCTGCAGCAGCAGTTCTTTTATGAATGTTTTGCTTTTGTATGAGATACATTTTTAAATAATAAAACAACTAGATAGGAATGAAAAGACTAAGTTCATAACAACTGTAGGACAAAATGGACACACCAGGTCTCTTAAGAAAGCAGATTCAACAGGAATTCAGATATCCATCTAGGCCTTTCCCCACTTTCATTCCAAAGCAAGGGACTGAACTGGTTGTACCAGGACCAGCCTGTACTTCATCTGATAACAAAGACCTAAATCAGAGTTGAACTGACATCTTTTCTGAAGCGTCTTTGCAGAGTCTCTTTCAGGCTAAACACAGACACCCAAGGAATAAGAGCAATAATTCAACTTAATGACAACTCTGATGGGCAGAATAACTTGCCTATGAGCAGGCCTGATTTTTTAACAGGAAGTGACTTTAATCCAATCAGGAGAGGTTCCACCTTCTTTCATAATCTAGCTGTACTCATATCTCCAAGGGGGTTCTCTGTGCATTCACTAAGATCTCAAGGGGATTCTGAGGGGACTCTGAGGAAACTCTCTGAGAACACTCTACTCTCACATTCTCCAAAATGACTGAAAAACCTCGGAAACTTCACACCAAAACTAAAAAATCACATGAGCCGCTTGAAGGTTAATTGATGTCTTCTCTTTGTTGGCCAGAAAGCTGAGATCTAGGCTGCCAAGCCAAGCCCTGTGGCAGTGGGTTCAGAAGACTAAGAAGCAGTTATTATTTCAAGAACGGAACTTCACCATCTCATCTCATGTCCCAGAAAGAATAATTTTCCCTATGAAGTTGCTGAAAATAGAGCAAAGTGCCTAACAGCGAAAGAGCACAGATTGCCTCAGACAAAGGACAAAAGTGCAAAGTGTTCCACTCCAATACAAGAAGAATCCTCCACTTGAACTCAGAGCAGCAACAAAAGGAACAACTCTGGGTATCATCTTTAAAGTCTTGGCATCGTAAAACTATTTATCTGTTCCAAGATAAATTGGAACTCTTAAATTAGACTTAAATTAAAACTTAAGTAAACAGCTAGCCTCTGCAATGTCATATGTTTGTCTATCTAGTGTAACCATGCGAGGAGACCAAACCTCAGACACAGTAATGCCCAACACACTTTTAGGATAAAATAAATATTTATTATTAATAATCACCCTTTTCCAGATCAGCCACAATAACAATAAATCAAACAACATCTTCCTCCTTCCTTCCTCCAGTTGAGTGTTGTCCTCTGCCTGTCGACTCTGACTCACCCAAGTGTGGCAGCTACTTTTCTTTTAAAGTCTCTCTTTCTCTATTTTCTCCTCTACACCTTCCAGCAAGCTTTGTCCACCTCCACTCGACTCTGGATCCTTGCTGGGTTCCCAACAGCCCTTTAAATAGTGCCCAACCACGAAGTGCTTTCGCCCACGTGACTTGCCAGCACTTCTGGGTCAAATGGAGAAGTTGAGTTTTCTTCAGCCCGGAAGTACTTCTGGATTTCCGTCCCCATGACTCACTAGTACTTCTGGGCTATGGGGAAAGCATGACTCCCCAGATCCCCCCATAACATCTCCTGGTGGCACCCGCTGTGCCCAGCACGGCTGAAAAACTGATCTCCAAGTCCAGGGATGCCCTGCAGGAATCCAGGGCACTGCTACACTCCTGGGAAGATGCCATCTAGTGTTTTGGGGGAGGCAGTGTCCACAAGTAGCTGCCCTCCCCCATCCTTCCATCTCAGGGGCATCCCAGCCAGGTTGAGCTGCCAGCCGTCTCTTACGCTGTTTATTTACTGCCTAATAAATCCCACCACTTGACAGGTGCCATTGGAATGAGATAATCAGTGTTATTCACTTCACTTGTTAGTGGTTTTAATGTTGTGGCTGATCAGTGTGTGGCCTGGAGTTATTTGATGAGGGGTTTTGTGGTTGGTACAGCTGGCAGTCAGTTTTCTAGAGTGATATTTGTTGTGATTTAGTTGAAGGTTGTGTAGATGAATGCTACTGTTGACATTTCAGTAAAGAGTTTTGCGGTTGGCACTGTTTACATGTTTAAAGGACAGGTGGCGCAGTGGTAGTGCTGCTGCTGCTTTGCAGTAAGGAGACTGTGGAAGATTGTGGGTTCGCTTCCCGGTTCCTCCCTGTGTGGATAGCGCTTTGAGTACTGAGAAAAGCGCTATATAAATGTAATGAATTATTTATTATTAAAGGAGTGTTTTGCAGTTATTATAGTTTTCAGATTAACTGGGAGATGAGCCTTTTGTCGTTACTGTCAGGTGTACATCTGGTGTTATGATTAGTAGGTATCATTATTTTACCTTAAAATGTCTGTCTTCCTTGCCTTAAATAAACACATTTAATTCAAAACTTCTATCTTCCTTACCTGAAGAATCTCAATACACATTTGCCATACCCTAGAAGCAACAAATTGTATACCAAATGTTGTAGTGCATTTAATTTCTTCTGTCTCTTTAATAATGGCAACACTGAACCAGTTTTGCAGTATGAATTTGGTGATTAAGTTGTGTGTTTGGCACTATTAATGGTGTGTTGGAGTGTTTTTAAATTGGCACATTGTGAAATTTCCCTGAAACTTATTACATTTCATCAGTTGTGATTGAACCCAGAGTTATGCAGTTGGCACACAATTTCACCGAGGCATGCATTTGGCACAGTGTAGAATGTAGTGTAAAGTCGCGGGTTTTGTCACTGTTTTGCTGAGAGTTTTCAATTTGCATAGTCTATGATTTAGCTGAGATTTATGTCTTTTTCATTCGCTGTGTTTTAATAAGGAGTTGTGCAGTTGGCACTGTTCATAATTTAGCTACAAATTATGTAGCTGCCACAGTTTGATTTAGCTGATTGCTGTGTACTTGCTATTATGCTTGACTTCATGTAAAGTTTTGTGGTTGGCGCAGTTCAATGTGGTGAAGAGTTTTGCCGTTGGCCCAATTTGACTGTCAGCTGGCACAGCACATAGGTAGGCTGAGAGGCTTTGCAGTTGGTACTTTTCAGAAGTTAGCTTATAGTTTTACGGTTAACATGATTTGCAGTTTAGCCAATTGCTACAAGTTTTCCTTCATTTGTAATTGAACTTCAAGCTACACATTTGGTGCCATCCACGATTCATGCAAGAAGTGCAGTGCATGGTGGTCACCATTTCATATTAACCTGAAAATGTGCTTTGTGCACTAATTACAATTTAACTGACAGCTATGCATTTGTTATTTAACTAGGTGTTGTACAGTTGGCATGACAGCTAGAGGACCTTTCTCGCCTTAACTTTATTTGATTTGCTTTTTAAGACTCAGATGCCTTAATTGTTTTTGTGTTGATGAGAAGTCAAACAATAATGGGAGAGAACAGAAGATCAGTTAACCTGATCCAATTTGCACCTGTGTGTCCATCATGCAGCATCTGTTTCAAACAAATTATTTGTAAAGAAAGAAAGTTGAAGGTCTAAGACATATTGATCTCCTCCAGTCCACTAAACATTTTTATGGTGCCCTTAGAAAAAAAAAACAATCAGTTTTGGAAGTGTCTTGCTGTGGCAGGATGAAAGCACCAACAAGCCATGGAATTAAATATCCAATTTCATTAATAATAAGAATTGTTTTCTAATGAAGAAATTGCTTGGAGTTTGAGGCCCCCATCATACTGTAGTTAGTCATGTGTTGCCGTGCTTCACATCTCTTTTAGATTTGGATGAACTTAACTCTTTCAGGGCGGATGTCAACTTTTGTCAAAATTCAGAGGTAGCTTTTCTGTGGATCTGCCGTATTAGTTCAACTCTCTTTGCTAGAAGGAAAGTTAGCTTTGTTGATTTGACCTCAATTACTTGTGCATGCGTGAGCAGCGAAGAGCAAACACCCTCTAAAATGGCATCAACATCTGGTGAGAGACCAAGGCAAATGTACAAAGCAAAATACTTTGTGGATGACATTTTGCGTATTATTGCTGCATCGGACTCTGATTTGTTGGACTACGATTTTGATGCAAGTGATCTGGAGATAGAGATTGAAAACGTAAATGAGATACCAGCTTCAGCTGGTCAGTCCCCAGCTGATCGTGGTGCTGAACACGGTTATGTAGCTGATGCGCCTACAGCAACATTCGTCTGGGATGACCGCCACTTACGACGACAAGAGGTATAAACCAGATTGCATCGCACTGCCATGCGAAGATAGGCCAGGCAGCCAACCCTCCACGCATTCCTTTCAGACATTGAGCTGCCCCTACACAGCGACCAGAGACACTGAACAGGCGTCGACAACAGCCACAGTAACAGACGTTTTATGTTGATTTACATGGGAAAGCTTTGCTTTGTGTGCTTTTCAGAAAACAGAGTTGCCTGCAAAAAATATTCAGCCCTCAAGGAGTTAAGGAAAAAAAAGAAACAATGAAGAGGTCTGAGTCTTAAAAAAATAAGTAAAGTAAAATTAAGCCAAAAGTGGTGGGTTCACTTAGCGGCAGTGATTGGTCACTAATTATGAAAGTGGCTGGAAGGAAAACCTGCAACCACTGCGACCCACCATAATCACATGCCGATAATCTTGCAATCAGAACTTGTGAAATTGGCAGAACATGTGGAAGTGGCATGACAGGCTACAGTTTGTAATTTAGATATACTAGAAGTCATCCTGTTGATGTCATTCACAATTAAGCTTTGAAGTGACATGATTTATGTACACCATTGGCACCATTTTCACTTTACTTGCATTGGTGTGACTGGTTACAGTTGGTCATTTAGACTAGAATTCATCCTATTGGCACAACTAAGCTTGAAGTAGGCATTTTTACAATTAGTTCATTGGGTGCAATTTCCTCTAAAGTCGGTTTCATTTATATAGATAACAACATGCCAGTCGGACTCTGGCACCTACCAAAACACTGTACTAAGACCCTTTGGAAAGGGTGGTCTTACTCCCCTGGAGTGGTTCACAAGAGGTATGAATTTGATCTTTTATAGGACCGATCTAATAACAGAAAATACTGTGGAATCGTTAGGGATGAAACTGTGCGTGCTGTGGTAGTCATGCTAAATTAGAGAATCTTTTTCACATTATTAATTGAGGATTAGCATGGAGCAGTAAAACAATTAAACTGTAAAAAATAAATATGCAAATAGTTACAATTTTCATAAAGCTCCTTGCACAATTGCCTGTCAATCAGAATGAACGTAGCACCAGATTCAGAGTCATGGCCTCCTGTGCTCATGATCAAACAGCAGATGACCATGTTTAAAATCAAAACAATAATACAAAAAGGGGTCATTTCACTTGTGATTGGGTCAATCAAAACACATAGAAAAGTGCCAAGAAACAAATAGCAGTGCCCTGTCAGCCTGACGATGAAACCCTTAATCTTACACCAAGAAAGTGTTGCACTCGGGTGGGACAATCTTTCAATGCACACAGTAACTTTTAATAAATGTTAATCAAACATATTAAGACAGTAGTTATGTGATCTGGCTAGCGGAGAGCACACAACATCGTTCAGTTAAACGAAACTCACCCGATACGTCTACTGCCATAAAATGGAAGCACATCAGCGTCTACCTCACCAGGGCTTGCCTTCATTTGTACACTGTTTCATTATTTGAAATGTTTCGTTTCCGACCATGCATAGTAGCGCATTATTCTCAAGTAGTCTTCCAGTTATTCAATAATTGGCATTTAGCTCATCAGGTTGTGTTTGGTAAATAGACCAAATAATTATGGGAAATGTGGCGGTGCGCTAATTCAACTGTTGTTGACCCTCCATGATATTTTCCCCAGTAAAAACATGAAAGAAGTGCAGGACACGTCCACAGGGAGCTTATCATCACATTTCACTTGCTTGAAAGTTTGGCACGTAAGACACGGAAATTGAAACAAAGTAACGAATCATCCTCTGATATGGAACAAAGCAAACGGAGTAGTAGTGTGAAAACGTCTTTCAAGTGACATGTTTGGTACATTTTAAGATTTAGGTAATAATTCTTTACATTTATATAGCGCTTTTCTCACTACTCAAAGCGCTCGGCAATTGCAGGTTAAGGGCCTTGCTCAAGGGCCCAGCAGAGCAGAGTCCCTATTGGCATTTACGGGATTCGAACCAGCAACCTTCCGATTGCCAGTGCAGATCCCTAGCCTCAGAGCCACCACTCCGCCGGTACACCCGGACTTGTGCAGTTTGTGATTTACATACACCAGGAGATATTCAGATGGATCCACAATGTGGTGTGGATTTAGTTACGTTACGACTTGTGCACTTGGTGCCCTTTATGATAAGGTCAACAGTGTTGTGTTTAGAAGAGTTTGGGATTTGCATACATGAGCAGAAGTGAAGTTGGCACCATATTTGGCATCGTTTGGGATTTGAATACACCAGAAGACGTGCAAGTGGCACTCTTTGCAATTTAACTTAAGGTGACATGTTTGGAACACTACAATACTGTAGCAGATATGCAGTTGGCACCATTTGCCACTTAGCTGGAAGTGGCATGTTTGGCAGTGCTTGAGAATCACATACAGCAGGAGAACTCTAGTCAGCACCTTTGATGATTTAACTTAATGCTGCATTTTTGGCACAGTTGCTGCTTAAACTATACTAGCAGATGTGCAGTTGGCACCATTTATAATTTAAGTTAAAGTGAGGTGCTTTCCACAGTTTGAGATTTATATAAGTAAGGAGATGTTCAGTGACACCATTTGCAACTTAGCTGGAAGTGATGTGTTTGGCACAGTTTGGGATATTATTTGCAGTTGGATAGGCGTTGTTAGCCAGGCTTTTGGTGCTGTGTATTATTAATAAAAATCAAATCTTTTCCCTCCTTGTCTCAATTACACAATAACCAGTCACATTTTTACATGATGTTTGTCCATCTCCTGTGAAGATGCCATCTATTTTATTATTTGATTATTCATCTATTTTCAAACGTGTTAATGGATCTAAGGGTCATGGTGGTCCAGAGCCTATCCTGGCAGTATTGGGTGCAACGCAGAAACCACTCATGTACAGGCTGGCAGTCTGCTGCACAAATGCAATTAACACAAGACATGCAAATGGAAAACTGTAGCACACAACCAAAAAACTTGTAAACTCCACACAGGTATTGGTCAGGCTGGGATTCATTTCCTTCTTTGGAGACAGCAGTGCGAAACACTATGCCACCTTGCTGCACTAGTACTTCAACATGATATCCTGAAATTAAACAGGCAGGACATGAGTGAAAAAATTAAATTAAGATCATGAATTGGTCCGGTGCTGCTAGTTCTTCTGTATTCTTTGTGAATTCCATTTTTAAGATTGCTATTTCCAATTTTCCTTTCAATGCTTATGAAAAAAGTCATGGAGGTGCCCTTCCCAGGAGGCACGAGGCTGTCATTGCAATAAAAGGTGATTTGCAATCGACAGACCAGTGCATCGTGCTGAATGGCACATGTCTTGGACTCGGCTCAGGCGCCTTGCCACTTGCCCTGCCCTTTTAGAAAATGAAGTCTGTACTCCAATTATACTGAACAGAAATACACAGATTCATTTTATTTCCTTTAAGGTAGCATTTAAATAAAGGTCAACTGCTCGGAATGAGGTAAAGGACCCCCTTCCAGCAATTAAAACCCATTCACAGTTAGCCAGCACGGCAGACCCAATGGTGCAAGCAAGGACTGAGCAAAACTATTAACAATATCAATTGAAGAAATGTTTGCTCCTTTTAAATCTTGTCATGTTTTATGACTTGCTGAAAACTAATGAACAAGATGGGGCTGTAGAATTACGTGATAGGAATTTCATATTCATTGCGTGAAAGCAGCAGAGATGCTCTCTAACTTTAAAATATCATCATGTACAGCAAGGTGGTTGTATCTTGGAAGGAACCCTAATGCAACAATGTCTGAAGGACAACATTCATTACACCTTACTCTGGCCTGGTAAGAATAAGAATGCCAGAAGAAGAGAAGAATAGGAGAAAATGAAGTACAGGAGGGTGAAGCAAATACTAAAGTCTGAAAATAGGATAGGGTGGAATACCCAGATAAAGATAAACTATAAAGTTTGTCAAATGTAATATAGCAAGGCAGGAAGCACCAGAGCTCTAAAGACTTGGACCTTCGTCCTTTTGCATAGATATCAGGAGTGCCACACACCCCTTTCCAGCAACCTCATGACGCCACTATGCTCTCCCAATCCGTCTACTGACTTCATAGGAAGAGTCACCAGAGACATGAATGTCAATGCCAAGGTAAGTTAACCTCTCAACAAGATTGACACTCTCTCTGCAAACAGACAAACATCTGATGGCTGTGCCCAAGAGATCATTAAAGGCCTGGATCTTGGTTTTTATCGAGGACATTTGCATGCCCAGACACTCTGACTCCTCACTCAGTCTCTCGACAGCCTCGATCAGAGCCTCCATTGACTCCACGAAGATCACAGCATCGTCAGCAAAATCAAGATCTGTGAATCTTTCTTCACCAATTGTTTAGTTCCTTTGACTTCATGGCTTGGGTTTTGAGCTGTTATGCAATATGATGCAGTGTGGATTGTGGGACCTTATATACAGAGGTTAAGTGTCTTTCTAAGTGATATCCAGTCAATTCAATTCATCTCATGTGGACGCCAATTAAGTTCTAGACACATCTCAAGGAGAATAAAAGCAAATAGACCACAATTTGGTGTGCCACAATAAAAAGTCTGTACAGTAATCCCTCCTCCATCGCGGGGGTTGCGTTCCAGAGCCACCCGCGAAATAAGAAAATCCACGAAGTAGAAACCATATGTTTATATGGTTATTTTTATATTGTCATGCTTGGGTCACAGATTTGCGCAGAAACACAGGAGGTTGTAGAGAGACAGGAACGTTATTCAAACACTGCAAACAAACATTTGTCTCTTTTTCAAAAGTTTAAACTGTGCTCCATGACAAGACAGAGATGACAGTTCAGTCTCACAATTAAAAGAATGCAAACATATCTTCCTCTTCAAAGGAGCAAACAAATCAATAGGGCTGTTTGGCTTTTAAGTATGCGAAGCACCGCGGCACAAAGCTGTTGAAGGCGGCAGCTCACACCCCCTCCGTCAGGAGCAGAGAGAGAGAGAGACAGATAAAAAAATCAATACGTGCCCTTCGAGCTTTTAAGTATGCGAAGCACCGTGCAGCATGTCGCTTCACGAAGCAGCTGCACAGAAGGTAACCAACGTGAAGATAATCTTTCAGCATTTTTAGACGAGCGTCCGTATCGTCTAGGTGTGCGAACAGCCCCCCTACTCACACCCCCTACGTCAGGATCAGAGAAAGTCAGCGCAAGAGAGACAGAGAAAAGTAAGTTGGGTAGCTTCTCAGCCATCTGCCAATTGCGTCCCTTGTATGAAATCAACTGGGCAAACCAACTGAGGAAGCATGTACCAGAAATTAAAAGACCCATTCTCCGCAGAAATCCGCAAACCAGCAAAAAATCCGCGATATATATTTAAATATGCTTACATATAAAATCTGCGATAGAGTGAAGCCGCGAAAGGCGAAGTGCGATATAGCGAGGGATCACTGTATACTTATATGAATGAGAGATTTCAGTTTTTAATAAATTTGCACACTTACTGTCACTCTGTCATTATGGATTGTTGACTGTAGACTGATAAAGGAAAAATGGTGAATTTATCCATCTCTATATATGTAAAATCCAGCATCTGTCTGTCTGTATGTCTGTCCACTTTTCATGAGAGAACTACTTACCAGATTTTTTTCTATAATTTGCTTGAACATTCCGGTTGATTTTGCGACTTCTCTCATTGCGCTAAGTATCACAGTTCGTTTGCGGTACCAATTTATTTACTCAGATCCGAGAGACATGCAGCCGGCTGAGGGGAGGGGGGCACGGCAGTCTCGGGGTGTATCTTACATCTGTTTAGCTAGCAAACAAGAGAACTACTTATTTAGATTGGGCTTTTTTCTAGAATTTGCTTGATACATTCCAGTTGATTTTGCAACTTCTCTCATCGTGCTACAAATCATAGTTTGCTTGCTGGAGCAATTTATTTACGCTAATCCGAGACAGAAGATGCTGGCCAGGATGTCAGGAGTAGGGAGCCGGACAGGGCCCTCCTCACTGTCCTGTTTCACTTCTATACGGGCGAAGCCGCGGGGGACGGCTGGTTCTATAAAGTGTGCAGAAAGTGAAAGAGTCTGAAAACTTTTTGAATCCAATGCTTATTAATTTTTTTTTGTTTGTTTTACTGTGTGTTTAACTTAATCTGTCTTTGTGTACATTATGAATTTTACATAATTTGCATTTTACCAGTAAACTTGTTACAGTGCACTCAGTTCGGGGTGCTATGCAAAAGTAAGTTGAACTGAAAACAGCAAAATGCCAAAATTTTGCAATGACAGGAGAAATCAGGAAGAGGGCAAATACATTTTCAAGTTACCAAAGAGCACTTTTCCATTGGTGGGAGGTAGGACAGAAATTACACAATGTCCTCATTCTTTAGTTTATATAGTACCTTTCATCAAACTACTCTCATAAAGTTAGCTGTTAAGTGATCACGTAAATGCCCAGGGCTCACCACCAAGATGGTAATTTTAAATAGTAGTCCTGGTGGTGAGTGAGAGAGGGGTTACAGGGTTACAGAAGACCCTGCTTCTTTATTCTCTATAACGCCAGCTTCTTAAAGGTCAGGTTTAATACCTCATGGTCAGTATCAAGAAGGCAGGATTGAACACCATGCATGGCATACAGAACTCAACCACCATCTATCAACTTTTTTTAACATGGTGCTTTTCTTAGAGAGCAAAATCATTAGGCTCTTTGTGAAGTGATCAAGAACAATAATGGAAAAGAAAAAAAATGAAAGTGGAGTTCATTTTTTAGCCCCTCATATTCTCCTTACATTTCCGCTGCAGGCAGTCAGATTTTAATTCACAATGATAAAAGGAAGCGTAGTGCTCGAATGAGTCTAATTATTTCATTGAAATGATAGCTCTGCTTCAGCGGTCCAGTCTTTACATTTCCCTCAGGAAGGAGTTTTTTTTCCCATAGTTGAGTGGATCATCGCCCCTATCACTTCTCCCTGCTATGTATGGCCGAATTACAGACATGGCATTCATCTTGCCCATGTCATATATCACAGGTATGGCATCCATCAAAGTTGGAAGCTAGATTGCTAACTGGGTGCAGTGATGCTGAAATTTTTCCTTTCTTGATGTGCGGATAAGCAATGCCATTTCTGCTTCTTTAAAGGGATATTTGTAAACAGCAGAGTTATCGGGAGATTCTTGATGCGAGAAAATGCTTTCTTCCTTTTAAAGAATCATGCAATTTGTGAAACACATGGAAGAAAATCAAGGTATTCTTCCCGTAGGATTCTGCAGCATCTGCAAAGACAACATGGGTATGGCGCTAGGAAGACTCACACTTTTATATAAAAGCAGGTGGGCTTCTTTGTGCAGGGCTTTGTATTCTAACAGGGCTAACAGCCAACAAAAAGACAATGACAATCAAACGTTTTAAAGTCATACAAGGAAAGGAAAGAAAAGGGAGGAGGAAGAGTCTTGTGCTACAGCTCCTCTAAAGTAATATCTTCCTCATACTTACACGATACTTGGGACCTTTATTTGTATTTATAAAACACTGGGGATATTATTCTATTATGCAATATCAGGGGTAGGCAACGTCGGTCCTGGAGGGTCGCAGTGGCTGCAGGTTTTTGTTCCAACCCAGTAACTTATAATGAGAAGTCAATTATTTCTAATGAAGCACTTAAGTGACATTTTAATGTTTCATTTTAGTGGTCTCGCTTGTTGAGGATCCCCACTTTTAATTGCTTATATCAGTCTTAAACAGCTGTAGTCAGTGTTTTTAATGGCCTCTTATTAGCAATAAGATGCAAATGATAAAGGAGCCAGCAGTTCTCCGTCTAACTTGTTTCAATTTACACCTATATGGATTTATCATGCCCTAATTGTTTTAATAAGAGAAAAATGTGACAGACTTATCCATTTTAACCATTTTAACCTTCAAATCATTTGGATGATTTCCTTGGAAAGGAAAAAAATGTACAATATAAGAACCTAACGTTACAGACTTACAAGCCATTGGCAAGGACTGTTTGTAGTTAAGCAATGGGGTTGGAACAAAAACCTACAGATGTTGCCTACCCCTGTGCTATTTTATACTACTGAGGCATTGGTTCACAGTCAGTGTGAAGTTTATACATTTTCCCCATGTCTGTATGTAATGCTGACCTAAAATGAGCACAAAAAAACAAGGTTCATCACTACCTTTATAGATATGTCCATATACAGTGCATCCAGAAAGTATTCACAGTGCATCACTTATTTCCACATTTTGTTATGTTACAGCCTTATTCCAAAATGGATTAAATTAATTTTTTTCCTCAGAATTCTACACCCAACACAAAAGTTTACTTGAGATTTTTGCAAATTTATTAAAAATGAAAAAAATGAGAAAGCACATGTACATAAGTATTCACAGCCTTTGCCATGAAGCTCAAAATTGAGCTCAGGTGCATCCTGTTTCCTCTGATCATCCTTGAGATGTTTTTGCAGCTCAATTAGAGTCCACCTGTGGTAAATTCAGTTGATTGGACATGATTTGGAAAGGCACACACCTGTCTATATAAAGTCCCACAGGATTGTCTCGAGGCACAAATCTGGGGAAGGTTACAGAAAAATTTCTGCTGCTTTGAAGGTCCCAGTGAGCACAGTGGCCTCCATCATCCGTAAGTGGAAGAAGTTCGAAACCACCAGGACTCTTCCTAGAGCTGGCCGGCCATCTAAACAGAGCGATCGGGGGAGAAGGGCCTTAGTCAGGGAGGTGACCAAGAACCCGATGGTCACTCTGTCACAGCTCCAGAGGTCCTCTGTGGAGAGAGGAGAACCTTCCAGAAGGACAACCATCTCTGCAGCAATCCACCAATCAGGCCTGTATGGTAGAGTGGCCAGATGGAAGCTACTCCTTAGTAAAAGGCACATGGCAGCCCACCTGGAGTTTGCCAAAAGGCACGTGAAGGACTCTCAGACCATGAGAAAGAAAATTCTCTGGTCTGATGAGACAAAGATTGAACTCTTTGGTGTGAATGCCAGGCGTCACGTTTGGAGGAAACCAGGCACCGCTCATCACCAGGCTAATACCATCCCTACAGTGAAGCATGGTGGTGGCAGCATCATGCTGTGGGGATGTTTTTCAGCGGCAGGGACTGGGAGACTAGTCAGGATAAAGGGAAAGATGACTGCAGCAATGTACAGAGACATCCTGGATGAAAACCTGCTCCAGAGCGCTCTTGACCTCAGACTGGGGCGACGGTTCATCTTTCAGCAGGACAACGACCCAAAGCACACAGCCAAGATATCAAAGGAGTGGCTTCAGGACAACTCTGTGAATGTCCTTTAGTGGCCCAGCCAGAGCCCAGACTTCAATCCGATTGAACATCTCTGGAGAGATCTTAAAATGGCTGTGCACCGACGCTTCCCATCCAGCCTGATGGAGCTTGAGAGGTGCTGCAAAGAGGAATGGGCCAAACTGGCCAAGGATAGGTGTGCCAAGCTTGTGGCATCATATTCAAAAAGACTTGAGGCTGTAATTGCTGCCAAAGGTGCATCGACAAAGTATTGAGCAAAGGCTGTGAATACTTATGTACATGTGATTTCTCAGTTTTTTTATTTTTAATAAATTTGCAAAAACCTCAAATAAACTTTTTTCACATTATCATTATGGGGTGTTGTGTGTAGAATTCTGAGGGAAAAAATGAATTTAATCCATTTTGGAATAAGGCTGTAACATAACAAAATGTGGAAAAAGTGATGCGCAGTGAATACTTTCCGGATGCACTTTATGCTCACCAACCTCCACAGTTGCACAGTGACGTCAGCCAGCCCATACTGCCTGACTGAACATAACAACATAACAAATGTGACAAATGAGAGGAGACCATTCAGTCCATCGAGCCTGTTTGTTTAGCTAATAGCTAAGCTGTCCCAGTATCTCATCCAGATTCTTCTTAAACGTTGTCAGGTTAAAGGTTTCTGCTTCAACTAACGTATATACTTGCTTATAAGTCGGGTCTTGAAGCCCGAAAAATCAATCATAAAATCAAACTCCGACACTTAATTTTTTTTTTACATCTTCTTGTCTCCTCCAATCTCGCATCAGTTTCTCAGACACATTGAATTTTGTTGCAGCAGCGCAGTTACCAATTTCTTTCTCTACTTCAATGATGTTTCATTTAAAACCAGCTTCATATTTTGCATGGTGTACGAGTGTGTGAGATACAAAAAACACAAATCAGTGCAAAAGTCGCTTCAGAATAGTTCGACTTATATGACCGACATAATAAAATGCCAGAAATCATACTGTAAAATCAAGTCCCAACTTATCCATGGGAGAAGTTATCTGCAAGTATATACGGTACATGTGTTGGTAGTTTGTTCCAGAGTCCTGCAACTCTTTGCATTAAGAAGTGCTTCCTGGCTTCAGTCTTAAATGAATTTACCCTTAATTTCCACTGATGCTCTCGATTATGTGATTCACCCTTCAGCTGAAAGAATGTTGCTGCATCTGCTTTATTAATGCCTTTGAGGATTTTAAATATGTGGACTAGGTCCCCAAGCAGTCTCCTGTGCTTGAGACTAAACAGGTTTAATTTTTTGAGTCTGTCACAGTAGGACATGTCCTTAAGTCCTGGAATGCACTTGGTTGCTCTCCTCTGCTCAGCCTTGAATGCTGCTATGTCTTTTTGCAGTCTCACTATTACATTGTATAGTTAAAGCATGACATCCCTTGACTTAAATTCTGCAGTTTTTATGATGTAACCTAACATTTTATTTGCTTTTTTAATTGCTTCTGTACATTGTGTAGTCCAGCGTTTCTCAACCTTTAAGTATTTGCGACCCGAGTTTTCATAACAGTTTTAACGTTTTTTTGAAGTCCTAATAAAATTTAATCCTATATTTTTTGCTGCCGATACACCGCTACAAGTTTAAAATTTACCTACGAATAGAAAAATTACGCCACATATGGCAACATTCACGCCCCCTTTTTTGTTACTTCCACAGTTTGAGAACCGCTGGTGTAGTCAATGAAAATATTCTGTCCACATAACCTCCTAAATCCTTTTCAGAGGTTGCCTCCTATATGACATTGTCTCCCATCTTTTATTTATAACTGGTGTTCCTTTTTTCTCACATGTAGCACGTTGCACTTTTTTACATTAAGCTGCATTTTCCAGTTGTTCTCCCTGTTCTGAAGGTTGTCCAGGTCTTTCTGAATTCTGTTTGCTGCCTTCCCAGTGCCTGCCATCCCTCCAATTTTAGTGTCATCTGCAAATTTCACAAGTTTACTAACTATACCAGCTATAATTAAAGGGCCTTGTTTGCAGGATTTATAAAAAGTATTCCACAAGTTGGAAGGCTTCACATTTTATCAATATACTGTATTGAATCTCAATTAGTTTAATTTGGATGTTTGATATTAATCAACAGAACAAAAAAGTTAAATGTTAAAAAGATGTGAAAACAGATCTCTGCAAAATGATCTAAATTAATGACAAATATAAAACACAAAGCAATTGATTGTGTAAATGTTCATCCCCATCAGGTCAGTATTTAGTAGATGCACCTTTGAAAACCATGACAGCCTTGAGTCTGAATGCACAGGTCTCTCTGGGTCAGCTTTGCACATCTGCACACTGCCATTTTTCCAATTCCTCTTTGCAAAACTGCTCAACCTGTGCGAGGTGTCATGGAGATTGTGAATGAACAGCCTTTTTCAAGTCCAGTTACAAGTTCTCAATCCAATTGATGCTCCAGGATGCTAATTTTATTGTTTTTAAGCTATTCTTGTGACATTTTGACTTTATGCTTGGGGTTGTTTATTTGCTGGAAAACAAATCTTCCAAGGTGCTGGTTTCTTGCAGAGTGCACCAGGTTTTCCTTGTATATTGCTGCATTCATTTTACCCTCAGAAGTCTTCTAAGCCCAGCTGCAGAGAAGCATCCCCACAACTTGATGCTGCCACCGCCATACTTGAAGGTGGAAATAAAGTACTTTTGATACCGTGCAGGGTTCAGACATGGCATTTAGTTTGATGGCCAAAAAGCTCATTTTGGTCTCATCAGACCATGCAACGTTCTTTTAGCTGTCTTCAGAGTCTCCCATGTCTCTTCTGGCAGTGTTTGTTAATGGTGGCTTTCTCTTTGTCACTTTTCCATACGGCTGTGTCTGGTAAAGCACTCAGGAAACAGTTGTTTGCTTCACAGTCAATCCAATCTCAGCCAGCTTGTAACTCCTTCACAATTATTAGAGGTTTCTTGATGGCCTACCTCACTAGTCTTCTTTCATGATCACTCAGTTTTTGTAGATGGCCTGTACTAGGCAGACTTACAGCTGTGCCATACTCTCTCCATTTCCTAATGATTGATTTAAATAGACTCCCAGGGACATTCAGTGACTTGGATATTTTCTTGCCTCCATCCCCTGACTTGTACTTCTCAATCACCTTTTCTTGGAGTTGCTTGGAGTATTCTTTTGCCTTCATTGTGCAGGTTAGGCCATGATACACCATATTGCCAAAAGTTTTGGGTTGCCCGCCTTTACACACAGATGAACTTTAATGACATCTCATTCTTTTTTTTTTAAATTTTATTTATTAATTTTATTGTAATCATTACATACAAATAGATCAATTAATACAAAAAAGAATTGAAGACAAATCAAACCCCATCCTTGAGAAGGAGAGCATGGCCAAAGGAGAATTGCTTAGGGCTTTTTAATAGGGCAAAAATTAGCAAAAAGAAAAAAGGAGAAAATATATATATATATAAATAAATAAATGGAGAAGGAAAAGAAATGCGGAAATAATTATTTCTTCTTATTCTAAAATATTATTGATTAGATCCTGCCAGGTTTTGAAAAAATTCTGTACAGATCCTCTAAATGAGGATTTGATTTTTTCCAATTTCAAATAATATAAAACATCGGTTTCCCACTGACTTATCAGAGGAAAGTTAGGATTCTTCCAATTTAACAAAATAAGTCTGCGTGCCAAAAGTGTAGTGAATGCAATCACAGTTTGCTTGTCCTTCTCCACTACAAGTCCATCTGGAAGAACACCGAACACAGCTGTTAATGGGTTAGGAGTGATTGTGACCCCAAGGCTGTCTGAAAGGTACTTAAAAATTTTGGTACAAAATGATGTTAATTTGGTACAGGCCCAAAACATGTGACCCAGTGAGGCAGGAGCTTGGTTGCAGCGTTCGCAGGTTGGATCTTGCCCTGGAAACATTTTGGACAGTTTTAAGCGAGAGAGATGAGCTTGATATATAATTTTTAGTTGAATAATTCTATGCTTTGCGCATATGGAGCTCGAGTGAATTCTTTGCAATGCTACCTTCCACTCCTTTTCTGATATATTAATTAAGAGATCTTTTTCCCATTGTCCTCTTGGATCTTTGAAAGGAAGGGACTCTAATAAAATTTTATATAATGCGGAAATGGAGTCTAATTCCTCGAAATTGAGCAATATTTTTTCCAGCATGATGGAGGGTAATGACATCTCATTCTTAATACATAGGCTTTAATATGGAGTTGGCCCACCCTTTGCAGCTGTAACAGCTTGTGGCGTATGGCCAGGACACCTCTCTTGTATATGGCCAGGGGGGAACAGGCATGAACTGAACAGTACCTCCCTCGGGATGTTATATGGCAGCTCCCCTGGGTGGCAGTGGTGCCTCAGATTCTTATAGGGCTCCATAGGAGATGGAGTTCGCAACGACCCTGTTGGGATCTGGGGGTGCCACCAGGGGGCACTGCAGTGGTTCCTGAGCCCATGTGGGCAGTTCTTAAGCCACACCCGGAAGTGAAACACCCGGAGCACTTAAGAAACACCTAGAGCACTTCCAGGTGGGCTATAAAAGGAGCCAGCAGCCACCAGTCTGGGAGCCAGAGTCGGGAGGAAGGAGACAAAGCTTGCCGGAGAGGAGTGGAGGAGAAAGAAGAAGAAAAGTATTGTGTTTGTGCCGTGTTTGTGGGACTGTGTTGTGCCTGTGGGGATGGAGAAGGCATTGCCCAAAAGCAAAAGAAAAAAAATAAAACATTTATTTGTTTTATCAACGTGCCTCCTGTATCTGTCTGTGTCGGGTTGAGCGCTCGTATAGCGTCTTTAGTCACAAGCTTCAACTCTTCTGGGAAGGCTTTCCACAAGGTTTAGAAGTGTGTTTATGGGAATGTTTGACCATTCTTCCAGGAGAGCATTTGTGAGGTCAGGAGTCTGATGTTGGACGAGAAGGCCTGGCTCATGGTGTTCTCTCTAATTCATCCCAAAGGTGTTCTGTCAGGTTGAGGTCAGGGCTCTGTGCAGGCAGTCAAGTTCCTCCACACCAAACTCGCTCATCCATTTCTTTATAGGCCTTGCTTTGTGTACTGGTGCGCAGTCATTTTGGAGCAGGAAGGAGCAAAATGTCTTTGTATGCTGAAGCATTAACAGTTCCTTTCACTGCAACTAAGGGGCCAAGTCAAACCACTGAAAACCAAAATGCGCTGTCTCCGCTCTGTGATTTTACGTGGTGTCACACACGCGTGCATGGGAGTCAGCAGAAGGGTCTAGTTGTTGTTGAAGGGCAGCATGGGACTGATTATGTGCACCAATGCCCTCTCTCATTCCTTGCAGGGGCTCTTAAGAGTTTCACTTCCTGTTTTCAGCATAAAGACTGTCCTACAATGACATCACTTCTACTTGATGACCCACCTCTTCCTCCCTCTTCATTATATAATCCCGATGATCCCCTCTGGTCTGCAGTCTGATATATCACAGGTGTCGAACTCTGGTCCTGAAGGGCCACAGTGGCTGCAGGTTTTCATTCTATCCTTCTTCTTCATTTGTGACATGTTTTTGCTGCTAATTAACTTCTTTTGCCTTAGTTTTAATTAACTTGACTCAGACCCCTTAGTTGTCTCTTTTTCCTTAATTAGCAGCCAAACAATAATGAGACACAAAACAAGCTGCCACGTGACCAGCTCACCTGTGCTCAGCACATAATATCTGATAACTAAAGGTGAAGCTCTCAGTAAGGTTGATCTCTCAGGTCACCAAAACATTTTGATGATGTTCTTAGAAAAAACAGAAAATCAACAGTTTTAGAAATGTCTGCCGTGGCAGAATGAGAGCAGCAACAAGCTGTGGAATTAAATAACGAGTTTAATTAACAGCAAGAATCAGCTTTTCATTAAGCGATTGGTTGGAATGAAAATTGGTTGGAGTTTCAAATCCCAATTTAGCTGGTCATCTGTCGGCTTGTTTCACATCTCACTTCTGTTTGGCTCTCATTTAATGAAGAAAGGAATAAATTCAGAGGACTGACTCCTTAAAAACAGGGCTAATAAAATGAAGGGAAAAGAAGTTAATTATCAATGAAAACTGGTCAGTGATTAGGAAAAGGGTTAGAATGAAAACCTGTAGCCACTGCGGCCCTCCAGGCCTGGAGATCGACACCCCTGTGATATATGACTCGGTTCGAAGAGGTTACTCTCATTCCTAACTCAACATATTTTTGCCTTGTAGCTAAACTGACAATATGCGGGGTGGATCCCCCAAACCCTTTATCTTGTTCCCTTTGTTTTCTTACAGTGGCCTACCACTTTGTGGCTGAGTTACTGTTGTTCCCAATTGCTTCCACATTGTTATAATACCACTAACAGTTGACTGTGGAATATTTAGTAGCGATGAAATTTCATGAATGGACTCATTGCACAGGCGGCATCCTAACACAGTACCACACTTGAATTCACTGAGCTCCTGAGGGCGACCCATTCTTTCACAAATATTTGTAGAAGCAGTCTGCATGCCTAGGTGCTTGATGTTATACACTTGTGGCCGTGGAAGTGATTGGAACTCCTGAATTCAATGATTTGGAGGGGTGTACTATCTCACCATAAGCTGGACCTTCCAGATAAGGTACATTTACAGCACAGTGAGCAGGGATAAGAATCAGATAAGGAAAAGAGGTGTATTTGTTGATCAAGACAAATCCAGAAAGATCTGTTGGCAAACCTTAAACTTGAACCAAACATCAAAGTTGAAGAAATGTGTCTATAAATTCATAACCAGGAGATTAAAGAAGAAATTCACTGCACTGAAGACTTAACGATTTATCTAGGGATAGAGATGAAATGTCAGTGCTGCCCTGTTATCCGTCACATGATTAACGTTATGCGCTGAGCACTTCTAATTCGTTTCCTAGACAGCATAGCAACAAATGGTGTCATCCGTGAAAAACTTTAAACTAAATTTGTGTTGTCTCAAGGTTAAAAAAATAACCCATTTCTGACTTTACCAATGGAAAAGAAACTGTAAACAATTTCCTTTCACCTTGAAATTTGGTATCTTTTCCTGCATTGTCTTTGGGTCATTTTTGACCCAGCAGGTAAAAAAAAAATTTACAGGCAAATTATATAAATCATAATAAAACACTTAAGTCAACTTTCTATTGATGTTTTTCATGGTAAACACCTATGAGCAAATACACATGCATAGCTTCAGATAAAGGTCCAGTATTTTACTCTCCCACGCTTTCTCTCTGTCGCTTACACACACTCCACCCCACAATCACGCACACACACAGAGTGAGAAAGTGAAAGAGTGAACGTGTGTATGCTTGAACAGCCTTCTCGTGAATGTACAGCATTGCCTATCCCCTGACCCCCACACCTCACAATGTAGGTTGTAAGATAATCTAGTTTTCTCATGAGGAGCACACATCTTCTGTGTATTCAGACTCATAATGTGAGCACACAGTGAGGAATACAGTAGAATGTCAGGTCACAGGCACTGCTTCACTCAATGTATCAAAGTACAAATATTTCTCACAGTGTTGGCATGGAGCTGGACAGTTTAACATCTGTGGCAGAGCGAAGGGCGCTCAGCAGGCTCCTATCAATTATGGAGAATCCACTGCATCCACTAAACAGTGTCATATCCAGACAGAAGAGCAGCTTCAGCGACAGACTGCTGTCACTGTCCTGCTCCACTGACAGACTGAGGAGATCGTTCCTCCCCCAAACTATGCGACTCTTTAATTCCACCAGGGGGGGTAAACGTTAACATTTAACATTATACAAAGTTATTGTCTGTTTTTTTTTTCACCTGTATTATTATCATTCTTTAATTTAATATTATTTATTGTATCAGTATGCTGCTGCTGAAGAATGTGAATTTCCCATTGGGATTAATAAAGTATCTATCTATCTATCTATCTATCTAACACTGTTTTCTCACGTGGAATGGGTTAAAGGGGGACTTGATGCTATAAAAGTTGCTGCACATGTCAGTATTCCACTTTGCTGAAGGTAGGAGTGCATGGTACAGGGTCCAACAGGTGTTTGATCTGCTTTCTTCAGGAGATGTACAGGACAAACAATTAAACAATTGAATAGTAACGAAGGAGACTGCTGATCAAGAGGATGACAAAGAGTACAAATCAGATCATGATGAGTCAGCTTCAGATGAAGACCTCCCTGAAAACCATCAAGATTCAAGAAAGACATGTTTATCTAAGAACAAGCTTGAATGGTCCACATTACTCTATGATAATCAGGGCAGGATGGCAGCACACTATGTGATAAAGGTGATCCCAGGGCTGACTACACTGGCCATTTCTAATGCCAAGGACATTGCCTCAACTTTCTACCCTTTCATTACACCAGCCATTGAAAAAAGTCATCCTGGAAATGACAAACATGGAGGGTGTCCGTTTTAATAAACTTCATTGAAATGTTCATATCTGCCAATGTGCTATCCCTTCCTGCAAAAGGAATCAAACCAATTTTACTTATGTAGTATATATTTAGAAATGGCAGAAATACTTAAAACAATCATAATACCAAAACAATAACAATAACAATTACAGCAAAAGAAGAAAATGATAGTGTTCTGTAATACCAATGACTAATGTACAGGAATAATGACAGTCTCCCTGTACTGTACAAGACAAAAACACAGCTATTCACAAAGTTCTTAATGCAAGACAGGTCATTTTTTCACATACAATTAATTTAAAGATTGAGAGCTTTTCTAAAAGGGATGTTGTGAAGGTGGGTCATTTTTGAACCTAAAGACATCAGGTTTATACAAGAATTAGCTGTGCTTCTTGCCTAGGAAGGGTTAAAAATCTAAGTGATCAACGTACACCTCAGCGATAACATTTGCAGTGCACCATGCAATGCATATCTTTCCTTTATATGCCATTTGGTATGGGACTCATAAAAGCAGTGGTAATGTTTGTGATCCTCCATCTTTTGGAATAACAAATGTAATGCATTTTATTACTAAAACTTGTTTGCGATGCCTAATCTGTTGGAATGAGAGATTCATTGCACATGTCTCTGTTATATGCCATTTGGTATGGGATTCATAAAAGCGGTGTTAATATCTGTGACCCGCCATCTGTTCAACTGGTAAATGCAATGCATTGTATTACTAAAAATGTTTGTGATGTTACATGTTTTGGAATTAAAGAGATATACCAACTGGACAGAAACACAGACAGACACATAGATACTTATTCTTTATTAAGGTGGATATGTTGGATATTGAAAAAATACAAAGGTTATTAATGTTAAGTAAATCTTATAGTGAGAAGCTATATTAAAAAAGCCCTAAGTGGGGAAATATAGCAGAAAAAACATCTAGAAAATGTCACAAATAAGGAAATATGAAACATCATTATAGCAGTCTGTCTAGTTCCAGTTCATTTTAAATGAACAAGACAGGACATTGTTCCATCTCCAAGTGCACCCACTCATACACAAACACTCAGTCACTCACAGTGGACCAATTTAGTCTTCAGTTAAACTAACATGCACAACTTTAGGATGTGGGAATAAACAGTCCCAGCTGAAAACCAATACAGACCCAAAGAGATCATACAGATTCGATCCAAATTGTGACCAGGCCAAGACTGGAAACCAGTCTGCCAGAGCTGTGAGCCTGCAGTAGTATCTACCTGAGCTTTATGCTCGGCTGTGTTTGGCTGATTGGTGTCTTGGCCGCTATGACCAAATCTAAAGGCATATACTATATGAGAGGTCCATCTGATAGACTGGGATCCCCTCCAGGCTTATCTCTAGCCTGGCATCCTTATAATGGAAATGTGGGCCCAGGAAGCAGATGGAGTGATACTGCATCACAAAGCATTCCACACTGAAACAAATCTGTCAACAGCTACTTTAAAGGAGAATCTTCAAAAAGAAAAATAACTGAGTCTCAAACGTACCAACTCCTGGAAAGCGGCAGAAGGCAAATGAAATGATCCCACTCCCCAAGCAGGGGGGTAAAATCTAAGTGATCACAGCGTGTGCTAAAATGTATTCCACATTTCTGAGTCACAAGTAATCAATCCAAGCCACTTCTAATAGTATTTTCATCACAACTGAACCGTACCCACAAATTGGTTCTCTGCAATAATTAGCGCATGGCTTCATTAACTTTTATTGAATTAGATTTTCTTCCACTGGAAACTGGCTAGGATGGTGAAACGGATTAATTTTTTTTTTCTGGCACCACTAGAGTGGAGGTTGATTTAATTATTTTATATCATTATTCTAATCAGAAAAGGGAAGATCGCCTCTTTTTATTAATGCTCGTCCTCTGTAACGTAAAAAAAAAACACTTCTTGTTGATAATTTGCCTACAGTGAGTTGATAAGTTAAATTCCAATAAAGTGTGATTTTTTTAAAAAAACTTGTAAAGGCTTTAAGGAAATAGACCTTAGTGTAACTCATTACTGCATCTCCAGTTTCTTTGATGCTCGTGCCCTATTCAAAGCTCCGAGTGTAAAAACATCAGGAAAGGTTTCCTTCATTGATAATTATTGAATGTGGCCAAAATGTCTTTGTTTTTTACAATCTCAGACATTAAAATGATTATTTTACAAGGCAGGTAGTGTGATGAAGAGGCTAGGATTGGGCAGCACATTACACTCCTGGGTTTGAATTTGCATTCAGGTTTACTCTTCCTGTTGCCATGTTTCTGTTTTTAGATCCCTGTTCTGGACTCCAGCTTCCTTCTTTACCTCCTATTTTTTCAACTTGATTTTTCATTTTTTCTGTATTTTGTCAGTTTATTTGAGATTAAGGGGGCAGAACCTTCAATTGCTGCTAACTACACAAGAGAACTATTCCAGTGCAGTCACCTGAGTAGCAAATAAAAGAGTGAGCTCTATTTTGGTGTTCTTTTCATGTGCCACTTTTCCAATTATAGAGAAGCCAAGTAAGAAGCAAACCTGAATGGCACCTCATTTCACCAGAAGGTACTGTCATATACACATCCAAGCTTAGTCACAGGAGGCAAATTCACTTAGTACTTAGTACTGTAGCCTCACAGCTCTGGGACACTGGCTTCCAGCACGGTTTTTGGTAGTCTCGTGGATTCAAGATAGTAATTGGTTAATTCATCTGCTTAGAATACAGGATTCAAGTTTACGACTGAATTTATTATTTCTGTATTGTCAGGTACTCGTGATTTTTTTATGGCAAACTATTTAATATTCTCTGGCATTTTGAGTTCATTGTATTCTCTGGTTGTTCTACCCGTGTCTGTGTGGGTTTCCTCCCACAGTCCAAAGACATGCAGGTTAGGTGCATTGGCGATCCTAGTGTGGGCTTGGTGTGTGGGTGTGTGTGCCCTGCGGTGGCCTAGCACCCTACCTGGGGTTTGTTCCTGCTTTGTACCCTGTGCTGGCTGGGATTGGCTCCAGCAGACCCCCGTGACCCTGTGTTAGGATATAGCGGGTTGGAAACTGACTGACAGACTTATTGACTGTATTCTCTGGTAGTTATTAACTAGTTATAAAATCAACATTATTTTACTTCACTTGTTATTATTTCAGATTTTACATTCTTACCTTGAGTGGTTCTTTAGTTTAACTTGTGTGGAAGAAAATTTTTAATTGACAATCCCGACTGGAATGCCCTGGTTTAAGCAATTAAACACAGGCAGGAGAAAGCAACAATCATTATTCTTTATCTAAATCTTGCAGGAGGCAACAGCATATCTTATTAGCAAGTGTTGCAAAGAAAAGAGCGTCCTCTGTGCTATATTTATACAATTGATTGACTAGATCACTAATCAAAAAGGAATTCATTACATAATCAGAAAACTTTTAACATGATTGGTTACACCCAGTTGCTAATGGGACATGACAAACATTGATACCTTAAATAGCCACAATTAACCCAATCCAGTAAGTTGATTGGGAACATGTGACTTCCCAAGAGAAAAAAAGTTCAGTTCATGCAAAGGAAGCATGTTCACTTTATATTCTGAACTGTATGTTTCCTAAGTTTCCCATCAACAGGAAACTTTCAGCGCATAACAATAGAACAATGATTATACCTTAAAATATAACATTTTCCTTTTAAGCTTTACATATAAAATAACTAAAAATCCATTTATCATAGTGAATAATAAAATAACAGCATCAGCCTTTAAGCATAAGCTCAGAAGGATATGAGACTCAGACACATGCTGAGGTGCACATTGGACCGGGGCTCAAATTCAACTCTTACACCTGACATTGTAGACTCCTCATGTTTCCTGTATGGATTTTTTTACAGTTACTTTGCTTTTTTCCTGACATTCAAAAGACCACCTTGTAAAGATATAGGGGTAAATCAAAAAGTAAAGGCAATTTAAAAAATAAGGGGTAACCACAGCAGACAAAAGCTTGAACATGTACAGCATAGTGCTCTGCCATTAGTCTAGTTGCAGCAAAGGCCAAATGAGCATGGACGCTCCACTGTGGGATTCAACTGTTTTTGAACAATACGATGTAGTGAGATTTTTGGGCAGAAGCAGTGAGTTGTGTGCAACTTTTGCCCTCAGTATCTCCAGAATACAACATATCATTGTGATTTTTACTTCAAAAGAATTAGAAACAATTGCGTAATAAAACAACACCAATTTCTGGTGTTGACCACAATCATTACTGACAATTCTTCAGTATTTAAACATTACATTTGCCGCTCGATAAGCTGGAAGATGTTACGAAACTGCTCACTAAGTGCTGTGTCTGCGAACTCTGATTTTTACTCACTTCTCTGCCAATCCCACAACTTCAGACAGTTGAGCACTTGTATAAGATATAATGAATTTGTGGTTAGTAAAATAGTGGTGTGCCTTGGTATGTTTTTGGCTATAGAAAGTGTGCCACCATAGAAAAAATGTTGAGGAACACTGCATATACTACAAAAAAACAAAAATGCAAAGCGTCCCGTTATCATTTCAGTTTAAATAAATGTAACTTATGATGTAATAAAGGCTACTTTTTGTCATGTTAAATATTAGCACATTAATTACTTCAGAACTACAATTATGTATGATCTTAAGATTTTGTGAGAGCTGTTGTGAAGCTAACAGTAAAAAGATCAAAATCGTGTGACTTAAACACAGCTGAAGTGACAATTATTCTGTCAATCGAAGTGGCTGCAGCTACAAAGGAGAAAGAGTTGTGGGAAATCAAGGTGCCAAGCCCCGCCCATTGACCCGCACTATTTGCGTGTTGAGAACTTGAAAATGAAAATGGAAAATGAAAATTCAATGAGCAGCAGGTGGCGCCAGTGCTTATTTGCATTTTACTTTTCATTTTTGCAGACTACTTGCTTTTCAGGTTGAGAATTAAATTGCAAATAGTCCCATTTCATTTCATTTTTCACTTTTGCAACATTCTTCTGCATAGACTTTGAAAATGAAATTGCAAATGATGTTTTTCATTTTATTTTTCATTTTTGCTGAATTCTTGCGCATAAACTTTGAAAATAAAATTGCAAAAGAGAGATTGCATTTTCATTTTATAATTTCAATTTTCATTTCCTTTTTTGCAAAAAATACATTCCTTATTCTACAAGCTCTGTGATATTTTATTATTGTTACTAAACTATTGAGATAATTATTATTACTGTTCTATTAATTGTTATTTGCTGCAAAATGACTTCTATTTTTCGAAATCTTACACTACATGTTGCAAGGAATTAATAAGCTCTGAAACACTAAATGTTAGAAAATGCTAAAAAATATATGTTTTTCTGCCACAATGTGGCAGTCATAAATGTCTTATTTTTATTCTTATTATTACTTTACGCATGTAACATACATTTTATCACTCTTCCGGGTGAAGCCAGGTAGAACAGCTCCCCACTTGTTGTGTCTATATTTCTTATTTGAAACTAATTTACCACTAGGTCATGTTCCTGCTTTTGTTCAATAATAAAAATTTCATCTTAAAAAATATGTAAAAAGTGAAACATATTCTGCAAATATAAACTCAAATTTATGCAGTAAAAAGTCTCCATAACTCCATAGAGGACCAGAAGTTCCACAGGTCTCCAGTGACAGCAAAGGGGCAACAAGAGTACTTCTGTAGGTTATTGGTGTGGTTTCTAGAATGTAACTTGATAAATATGTTGTATGTCTTTATTTGTAAACTAAAAAAGCAACGGTAATATTTTAAGAAGGCATGTTTGACTTCATTGATGAAAACAGTGGTGCGTTGATGTTTACCTAACCTAACCTCCCAGTCTTTAGGACTGACAAAATAGACCAGTTTATCAAGGGTGGCTGTGTTTGGACTTACATCAGCCTATAAGTCACCTAGCACAGGAAGGCCAGAAACTGACTAAACAAAGCAACTGAGCACTTTCATTGGTAACTGATCCAGGGAGGGACAGGTAGACTCATTCTACTGGTCTGAAGTACCATTGGCTTTGAATCAGAGGCCATTCTGTATGTGGGTGCCCCATTTGGTTTGTGTTTTGTTGTCAGAATTATGCAGAGTTGGTAACGTTGCCTTTATCTCTCTCTCTCTCACACACACACCATCAGGCCATGAAAAGAAGACCATGATGAAGGCAGCTCTATCTCGGCGGCCATATTGAGACAGACATGTAGGTTGTTTCAATACTCCATTCAAAGGCCATGTGGTAGCAAAGCAAGCTAGACTGAAGATAAGTCTATGGACACAAGATGCACTGCTGCTTAGGCTGTAAGGTTATGATTTGACAATATTCACATAGTATCCTGCTTTCTTAATATTTCTGGGCACTTTAACAATAACACATAATTAAATCTGTAACTTAATTCCTGCCTGTTTCTTTACTCTAATTATCTGAGATTACAGATGTAGAAGGGAAGGATACAATACAATACAATACAATACAGTTTATTATTGTATAGCCCAAAATCACACAGGAAGTGCCGCAATGAGCTTTAACAGGCCCTGCCTCTTGACAGCCCCCCAGCCTTGACTCTCTAAGAAGACAAGGAAAAACTCCCAAAAAATAAACCTAGTAGGGAAAAAATGGCAGAAATCTTGGGAAAGGCAGTTCAAAGAAAGACCCCTTTCCAGGTAGGTTGGGCGTGCAGTGGGTGTCAAAAGAAGGGGGTCAATACAATACAAAACAATACACAGAGCTGAACAAATCCTCAATAAAAAATTAAACATTTTTAGAAGTACAAAGCAGAATTTAACAGTAGATGATATCACATAATAAGATTTAGATAATTTTAGACTCCTGGAGACCTCATCCATCAAGCTGCCTCCCCCATTTGGAGGAAGTGGTAAAGGACCTAATCAAAGAGTGGTATGTGTATGGCATTTTAGACATTTTATTAATGTCTACACAATGAAGAGCATAAAAAGGGGAAATAGGCTCACCAGAGGACCTTACATGATAATTCAGTTGTCCAACTGGCCACACAGAAGCTGCGTCTTTCCCAATATCTGCTGTACAGTGTACCATCATGCAAAATTAGTAAGGTGTGACAGGCGACCGGGGACCTTAACCCACTGGGACGCCTGGAGAGCGGGAGGACCGGGAGAGAGGCAATACCTCCCCAGGGACAAGAGAGGGCAGCCCCCCTGGTCTGGATCTGGGCCACAGGACTGGAGCTTGGAAGCTCAATCCTGTTGGGGACTGTGGCCACTGCCAGGGTGTGCTTGGATAATCCCAGAGCCTTGGACTGCAACACTTCTGCCACATGAGGAAGTGCTGCCGGAAGAGAATCCGGGCGCACCTGGAGTGCTTCGGGGTGCCCATGCAGCATTTCCACCACACTAGGAAGTGCTGCAGGAAAATCAACAGGGTGCACCTGGAGCACATCTGGGTGCATTATAAAAGGGGCCGCCTCACTCCATTTAAGGAGCCAGAATTGGGTGGCAGAGGACAGAGTTTGCAGGAGAGGAGTAGAGGTGGCAAAGGAGAAAGAAAATAATGAGAAAGAAAAGGAAGAAGAGGACTGTGAGTTTGGGTTGTTGGGTGCACTGGACTGTGTGCAGGAAAAACTGTAAATAAAAATTTGCGTGTTTTAAGACATTCTGAGTCCATCTCTGTGTTCCGGGCTTCTTTCACAAAGGCTATAAAGCCAAAATCTTGTGTCTCTTAATTTTTTTCCTTTTTAGCCTGAACTTTTTTACATTGCAGATGCATCCCTTCATTAACTCTTCATACTCAATTGTATATGCAATCCACATACATTTAAGTAAAATGTTATGTTTTGTTATTTTTCATGTTATCCTTAACCCAAGAATGACACCCTTTTCTCTTGAAAAAAACTTTCTTTAAAGATATTCTGCTTTATTTAAAGCCTTTTTCAACAAACCAACCTGCTCATAATGATAAATCTTGAATTACTGTGATTATTGAGGTATTTTTATTTGTGCATTAAGTGGTGAAGGCAGAGACCAGCAGAACAAATGGAATTATTTAATAGTCAGAAATGGTTACGTTAACCAGGGGGATAATTTTGAATGTTAACTTTATCAGTAGTAATTACATCTAGCATATAACTATCATGATGGGTAGCACCTAACATATTGTGGAAAATCCGACAGATTCACTTTTTCTGAGTGGCCATTTTCCATGTCTCTGTGAACATGAAAGTTTCCCATTACATCCTAAAATAATCAAATTATAGCTACTGTAGATATAATCAAAAGTAAGAAAAGGAATAGCTACAGTTCAAAATGGGCACTGGGAAGGTTCCACAAGCTTAAACATTGTGAGGCTGACCATTCACCAGTTCACTGATAACAACATTTTGAAGCCTAATTCATGTAATTCAGTGTTGTGCCACACCATCACTTCAGGTGCAAGGTTAGGACCAACTAAGGCTCAAATTTGAGTTCATCACAGAGCCCACTCACACACCAAAATAGCCCATTCAGAATCATTGATAAACCAGACATGCACATCTTTGGAATGTGAAAGGAAATTTTGAGTTCCTTGTAGAAAACTCCACATGGACCAAAGTAGAATTTGCAGATTTCACACAGACGATAATCCGGTTTGGGCTTTCAATCCAAGACATTAACCACTGTGCCACCCTCATCTATTCTTGCTTAATCCAGTTATAGCATACTGGTGTCTGCATGCTGTGTACATGATCTTAGATTAGCTTGACCACTACTACACACAAAACAAGCAACTCTCTACCACGTTTGGGAATGAATTCTTTCACAGTTTGATAAAATTTGGCATAATGCTAACTTGCCTGAAAGGTTTTGACATTTCATTTATTTATTCAGCTTAAAAAGGCACAATGACCTTCTTTCTTTCACTTTTTACTCAAGAGGCAGGCAACAACTGAATAAAAGATTAGACAACCGTCATAGAGAAAAACGAAATTACCGTTCCCTGCCTTGCCGAAGAAAGATCACTGCTCATCAATAACCTGTGTGTGGAAGCCGGCTGGCTTGGCAACATCTCAATCTCAATCAGTGCACCCTCTCACAGGCAAAATTGATCAAAAAGGTCCTTGTATTTTTTTTTTATTATTTCTACCCACAATGAGAATATATAGCAAGTCCAACACTGCTAGACCAACCTCTTTGAAAGTAAATTTCTAACCACTTTTAGAAAACCCTGACCGACACTTTCCTTCCCAATTTGTACTGAATTTTCTGCAGATTCAAAGAATAAAATTGCCAGAGCAATATCAGTGAAGGCAGTTAGAAGAAATAAAAAAAAAAAAAAAAAAAACCTTTGGCAGCTGCTTAGTGACATGACTGACAGGCTGTTAGCAGCTGTCCTGGAGCTATTTTGGTATTTGGCTTGTGAAAGTTACAAGCCTGTCCACTTCTCACTGACAAGCAATGTCAGTTAGTCAGACCTTGCCCTGCTCAGGGCTGATAGCACTGCGATTTGTAACAAGGTCAAAGTGACAGCTTTCCCTGACATTACGGACTTACTGGTAAGCACGTTCAAAGGCCACTTCAGTGCAGGCATTAATGGAGTGAGGAAATCCAGTCCATGGTCAATCAATAAAGAGGCCTCAGCAGGTACGCGTGCAGAGTCAATAGCAATTCTTAGCTCCTTTCTGACATTCACTATTTCCCCCTGTTCCCTTGGCTCCAATGTTCTTGGCATCCTTTTTTAAGTTTTACTGAGTTTATTAAATCAAATTACAATAAGTAAAACACAGTTCAGTCAAGAATACAATCAAAACAATAATCAAAACATTACGATTTAACATTAGGTTGCATTAAGTCACATTGTCATACTCAACATTAAGTTACATGAACGTTACTCAACAGTACTCATCTTGGTCATACCCATCACCCTTCTCAGTGTTGAGGATGCTTAGAATCTTTTTAGTTCCTGTATTCTGCCCCCAAATATATTAGTGGGGCTTCTCTCCAAAGACCCACTCCATACGGAGTGTGCGTTGCCCCACTGCTTGTAGTGAACGTAGACAGATAGCTTTATTCACCAAGGAAGTCAAAGACTGAGAATCGGTATACTCTGAGAATCTGTAGGTTTATGGCAAGAAGTCATACCAAATAGTAGGATGTGATAACCATTGACAACTTGAAGGAAACAAGACAATAATTTCTTTAACCTAAAGTACAATATGGTGGGAGCCAAAACCAAGACTAAAGAAGCGGCAGTAGCAAAGAGGGAACTAGGGACATATAAACATGTATCAAATTAAAAAGTGGGGGGCAAAGTGGGTGGTGGAATATGCCAAAACTGGCTAATAACAATATTAACATAGGCTGCTGTAGCAGCATATCCAGTGAATTATTCTATTGGGAATTGAGAATCAAATTAAAAAAACTGATGTCATTAACGTGGATAAGGGAGAAACTTGGAATAAATTTTATACTGGGCTGACAGAGTGAGCTTTAGACTTTGAAAGCAAATGCAGATTACAAAGGAAGAGCCATGCAGAATCTTTACTTCAAGAAGATCCATTCCACTCATGTTCCCCACTCTATTCACGGTGGAGTCAGGCAGGAGCACAAAGTTCCTGAAAGTGGAGATAACAAATGATCTCTCCTGGATTGAATATAACTCCTCCCTAGTCAGCAAAAGACTAAAGCAACTGTCCTTCTTGCAGAGTAAGAGAAGAGTTTGCACTCCCCTTTCACCCTCACGTCTGTCTACAGAGGCACCATAAAGAGTATATTGACCATCTGCATCTCTGTTTGGTATGGGCACTGTGCTGCCTCAGATTAGATTTCCCTACAGATAGTGATGAGAATGGCTCAGAAAATCATTAGGACATCTCTCCCTTCCAGATAGGACTGCTACAGCAAACTTTGCCAAAACAGTCCCCCCAAGATTATCTAACACTACACTCACCCTCACTGTTTGCTGCTTATCCTTTAGGCAAATGGCACTGAAGTATATACAGTAATCCCTCGCTATATCGCGCTTCGACTTTCGCGGCTTCACTCTATCGCGGATTTTATATGTAAGCATATTTAAATATATATCGCAGATTTTTTTGCTGGTTCGCGGATTTCTGCGGACAATGAGTCTTTTAATTTCAGGTACATGCTTCCTCAGTTGGTTTGCCCAGTTGATTTCATACAAGGGACGCTATTGGCAGATGGCTGAGAAGCTACCCAACCAGAGCGCGTATTACCTATTAAATAAAACTCCTCAAATATATTGTGAGCACGGAGGCTGTTCACACCCCTAGAAGATACGGCCGCTCCTCAAAAAACACTGAAAGATTACCTTCCTTGCTGGGCTTAAATGTGGCTGTTTTGTCAAGCGATATGCTTCTTGCACAGTGCTTCGCATACTTAAAAGCTCAAACGGCATGTATTGATTTTTAATTGTTTGTTTTTCTCTGTCTCTCTCTCTCACTCTTTCCGACATTCTGTGCTCCTGACGGAGGGGGTGTGAGCAGGGGGTGCTGTTCGCACCACTAGACGATACGGACACTCCTCTAAAAAAATGCTGAAAGGCTACCTTTACATTGCTCCCTTCCTAGCAGCTGTGTTGTCCGGCGGTGCTTCGCATACTTAAAAGCCCAAACAGCCTATTGATTTGTTTGCTTTTCTCTCTCTCTCTGACATGATCTGCTCCTGATGCGCACTCCTTTGAAGAGGAAGATATGTTTGCATTCTTTTAATTGTGAGACAGAACTGTCATCTCTATCTTGTCATGGAGCACGTTTAAACTTTTGAAAAAGAGACAAATGTTTGTTTGCAGTGTTTGAATAAAGTTCCTGTCTCTCTACAACCTCCTGTGTTTCTGTGCAAATCTGTGACCCAAGCATGACAATATAAAAATAATCATATAAACATATGGTTTCTACTTCGCGGATTTTCACCTTTCGCGGGGGGGTCTGGAACGCAACCCCCGCGATAGAGGAGGGATTACTGTAGTACAGCAACTATCAGACTTCATAAAAGTCATGTCCCACAATTCATTACAATCTTAAATAATGATCATGAGTGCGTTTTCTGAAAACGATTACCGTATATATACTCGCGGATAAGTTCTCCCACGGATAAGTCAGAGCTTGATTTTACCGTATAATTTCCAGTATTTTATAATGTCGGTCGTATAAGTTGAATGCGGAAAACGCTGTTGATCCAAGAGATTAAAATATGCTAACGCCCGCCTGAGAGAGTAACCATGGAGCACACTGCCTTTTTTTTCTATGTATTGTGCCTACGTGACCACACGGTAATAACTGAACTATTCCGAAGCGATGTTTGCACTGTTTTGTGTTTTTTGTATCTTACACCCTCATACACCTTTATCGTAAGAGCATCCCTTATCTACGATCAGAAGAAAATATGAAGCTGGTTTTAAATTAAAAGTCATTGAAGTGGTGAAAGAAATTGGTAACTGTGTTGCTGCAACAAAATTTGATGTGTCTGAGAAACTGGTGCGAGATTGGAGGTAGCAAAAAGATGTAAAAAAAAAAAATTAAGGGTTGCATTTTTGAACAGGCGTACAAGTCAGGGTTTAATTTTATGATCGATTATTCGGGCTTCAAGACCCGGCTTATATGCGAGTATATACAATAATTTTAGTGAATAATGAACAAGATAATGAATGACGTAGGTAAAGAGCAAGTGAGTTTTACGAGTTTGTCCTGAAGCCCTTTGTTATTTGACATTTAGCAGACAAATTTAAAGTACTTCTTTGTTGGGTTCCTCTGCAGTGCCCTGTGGTATAGCGGGTCCGCAGCTCTCAGCAAAGGCCAGTTTTTAAAATAAATAATCGCGCTCGCAGCTTAGCGAGGGGGCGTGGCGGTTGTGTGGCTGCAGCAGTTCTCAGGGCGATTTGTGATGTGGGCGTTTCTCACCTAAGTGCACAGTTGAGAGACTACCCGCATCCGTGATTGTTCCTGGGACTGCTAATTTGCCGCAGCTGCTATGCCCTCTCGATATATAGAAGCGCGAGTCGGCTAAGACAGGGAGAAAAAATGAAGAAGAAAAAAGAAAATGAACGGAAAGAAAGAGAAAGAAAGACAGAGGTTGCTGGAGAAAGCAGGAAGTAAAAGAGAGAGTGCCGGTGTGGGAGAGAGACAGAGCGAGCGAGCAAGAGCAGGCTCAAATGAGAGAAAGCAAGCAGCTGGGAGGTGAGCCCACGAGGAGAGTGTTTGGCCGACACTCAGTGGCGCTGAAGGAAGCGGTCGCTCCAGCTGAGCGATTTAGGAGCTGGAGTGACCAGTAGAAGAGACGACTAACCGTCGAAAGGAGCGGGAGTCGAGGAGGCTTTGGGCTGGTTTAGCCCCAGCGTGAGCGCCTTGGCCGCTAGGGAAATAACCCAAGTTTCGGTCCGGTTTGGAGCCCGATGTAGCCAAGGATCAGAGGGCTGCTGGACCCGAGTGAAAGGCAGCTGTTCCTGCAGGTAGGCGACTCTCCTGTTGAGCAGCCCAGATGGGTGTAGCAGGGGAGCCGCCATGGTAACAGAAGACAGCTTTGTAATTTTAAAGGATTGCTTCCTGTGCTATTTTAACCTCGTTGTTTTTAGAAAATTTTTCTATTTGTTTTAAACCTCCACGTGTCACTTTCGTTTTATGGATTATTTATTTATTGACGTTTTGAAAGCACTGCACTTTATTTAATTTGAACACTTGTTTCTTTTGTTCTGTTTTGTTGATTGTTTTAATAAAAGCACTTGACACTTTTTGTACACCATCCTCTTGCTCTATTGTTGTGCCTCACTGCTTAGCTCATTGGTAACATTACCGGCGGTGACGGGTTCAAGGACTTCTGAAAAGCAGATGGGAGCATAGAGTTGAACCCGCATCGTCACATGCCCATGTCAGGAAAGTAAACTGTCGAGTAACAGAAGCATCAATTGCACATATTTCAGTGCTCACATATATTTTATGTTATTAGATTAGACATGTACAAATCTGAAAAAAGCACTTACATTCAAAATAAAGAAATTTACATTTTGACTAATAGGCAAAATGTTATTGTATTAGTGAAAAATCTATAAATGGGCTCTATAAACAACAATGGCGGGCAGCAACAAGAAAAGAAAGCAACACATCACAAAAGAGGAGTTAAAACAATTTATGGAGGAGTTGACAAAACATGAAGAAATATTGTTCTCCAAGGTTCTTCCACATGCCCAGAGCACCCCCTACAACAGTTCATGTAGTTTGGTGTGTGGTGTTCTACCTCTTCTCTGTCGTGGTTTAGGGATTCAACACTGCAGTTAGCAGGTATTCGTGAAGAAGATGCCCACTGTCTTGTATTAACTAGCCAAGAGCAAACTTGTCAAACCTTACCATCTGACACACTCCAGAGTTGGACCAAATATAAGCATCATATACAGTCCCAGGCCACTTGGCCACAAGGTTTGCAAAAATACCCTGATGGTGGGTTGCATATCATCTGGATATTTAACACTGAGAATACTTTTCAACAGTTGTAGACGGCATTCAAGATGCTAGGAGTGTGAGTAGGGATGAGTATTCCAGTTATGCAATGGCATGAAAACCTATTTTAGTGTTATGCAAGGCAGCATATTATTATTATATTTTCCATCCATCCATTATCAAACCTGCTGAATCCGAACACAGGGTCACGGGGTCTGCTGGAGCCAATCCCAGCCAACACAGGGCACAAGGCACGAACCAATCCCGGGCAGGGTGCCAACCCACCGCAGGACACACACAAACACACCCACACACCAAGCACACACTAGGGCCAATTTAGAATCGCCAATCCACCTAACCTGCATGTCTTTGGACTGTGGGAGGAAACCGGAGCGCCCGGAGGAAACCCACGCAGACACGGGGAGAACATGCAAACTCCACGCAGGGAGGACCCGGGAAGCGAACCCAGGTCCCCAGATCTCCCAACTGCGAGGCAGCAGCGCTACCCACTGCGCCACCGTGCCGCCCACTTACTATATTTTTGTTTATATTATTATCATTTACTAATTTAGCTGTCACATTTCACCAAGACTGCGGTGGGCTGGTGCCCTGCCCGGGGTTTATTTCCTGCCTTGCGCCCTGTGTTGGCTGGGACTGGCTCCAGCAGACCCCCGTGACCCTGTAGTTAGGATATAGCGGGTTGGATAATGTATGGATGGATGGATTTCACCAAGACACAATTGGTTATTATTCTTTTGTCTTTATAATTTGAGCACAGGCAGGTGTAGTGATTTGCTCATGGTCACATAGTGTCAGTAGCTGGATTTGAACCCAAAACCACAGGGTCTGTTGCATGTGCAAAGCAACAGTCACAGGGTCACTGCATTCACAGATCTGAAGACAGCAATCTTGCTGAGGCCATATACTGTACATCTCGGACAGTTTGAAAAAATCCACTGGTGGCATAGAAACAAAGAGCACTGAGGGCAACATTCCAGCGTGTTCCTCTTTCAGATTCGTCCTGCACTAGACCAAGGTCAGTTATTATTTCACCCCTTTGCTGCCTGTGTTTCTCTATTAATTTTTAATTACTGAGATGATTCAGTGGGCTCATGTGTGCCTGGAAAAGAGCATGTAGACACGTGATTTGGATTATTGGGCGGGACTGTTTTAAGTTGAAGTTGCACACATCTCTTGACAGCTGCCATTGTCATTGCTAGTGGTAAGGGGAAATTTCCATCCCACTCTAAAGGATTACATAGCGAGTTTGATTAGTTACATAGCAATAAAGAGCTAATTTGTGCTAATTTGTAACATACATTAGAATTTTATATTTACAGTCAGGTCCATAAGTATTTAAACAGTGACACAATTTTCATAGTTTTGGCTCTGTACACCACCACAATGGATCTGAAATGAAGCAATCATTATGTGATTGAAGTGTGTAGACTTTCAGCTTTAATTCACGAGCCGTTTAGGAACGACAGCCATTTGTTCCACATACTATAGTTTCCCCATTTTCAGGGGCTCAAAAGTTCATGGACAATTGACTGAGAATCTTTTCCACAGCTAGGTGTGAGTAGTTCCCTCATTATTTCATTAACTGTTTAGAATGTAAAAGGTATGAATCTGATTCCAAGAGTGGACTTTGCATTTGCAAGCTATTACTGTGAGCTCTCAATATGAGGTCCAAAGAGCTGTCCATGAGAGTAAAAACAGGACATCATGAGGCTAAGAAAACAAAACAAACCCTTTAGAGAGAAACATGAGGAGTGTTCAGATCAACCATTTGGTACATTTTTAAAAAGAAGGAACATACAGGTGAGCTCACCAACACCAGAAGGCCTGGACAATCATGGAAGACAGCTGTTCTGGATTATCGCAGAATCCTGTCCTTGGTGAAGAAGAACCCCTTCACAACATTTAGACAAACCAAGAACACTCTCCGGGATGTAGGCCCATCATTGCCAAAGTCTACAATCAAGAGAATACTTCATGAAAGTAAATACAGAGGGTTTACCACAAAGTGTAACCCACTGGTAAGCCTCAAGCAGATTAGACTTTGTCAGAAGACATATTTTAAAAGCCTGTCCAGTTCTGTTACAAATTTCTTTGGACAAAGGAAACTAAAATCAATATATATTAGAATGATAGAAAGTGAAGTGTATGGACAGGGCCGGATTTATAAGAAAAGAGGCCCTAGGCTATTCCACTTATGAGGCCCTTTCACCTTCCATTTTTAAGTTTGTAAATTACATGAGAGATAATAAAATTTTGCTAACAATTTGAATGTAGGCCCCTCTTCATCTTGAGGCCCTAGGCTGAAGCCTAGTTAGCCTATAGGAAAATCCGGCCCTGTGTATGGAGAAGAAAAGGAATGACTCATGATTCAATGCATACTACATCATCTTTGAAACATGGCGGAGGCAGTGTTATAGCATGTGCATGAATTATTGTGAATGGAAGTCAGTCACTAGTGTTTATTGATGATATGACTGCAGGAAGAAGTAACATGTTAAATGCTGAAGTGTTCAGGGCTATACTGTCTGCTCAGATTCAGCCAAATGCTACAAAACTGATGGGATGACAATTCACAGAACAGATGGACCATGAGCCAAAACATACCAAAGCAAAGCAAACCAAGTGCTTTTCCATGCAAAGTAGTGGAAGATTCTTCAAAGACTAATTCAATCAACTGACCTCGACCAAACTGGACATGTATTTCACTTGCTGAAGACAAAACTGATGGCAGAAGGTTCAGTGAACAAGCAGCACCTGATTTCAGGCAGTCATTGACTGGAAAGGATTTTCAACCAAATATTGAAAATGATCATTATATTTATGGTTATGTCAGTCTGTCCAAATACACTTGAGCCCTTGAAAATTGGGCAATCATGTATAAAAAGGTCTGTCTTTTCCTAAACAGCTCATGAAATATTTTTGTGAAATGCCTTGAATTAAAGCTGAAAGTCTATACTTCAATCACATATTGATTTCTTTGTTTCTAATCCATTGCAGTGGTGTACAGAGCCAACATTATGAAAATTGTGTGACTTTCCAAATACATATGGACCTGACTGTACATTGCAACTTATTATTATAATTACTATGATGATGATGATGGTGATTATTATTATTACATTGTCCTGGACTATCGTGTCACAGAATTGCAGGCAAAATTCCATCTGAAGAATGAAGTTAAGAATAATGAGTGGGTCAGTTCACTTGTTAATTTACAAAAAGATTAAGTACGATTTTAGATGAGAAGGGTTTCGGGAAGCACTCTGTAATTAACTAATTATCTTAAGTACGACATACCAAAGTTCTTATGCATTACGAAGCTTTTAGGAAACACACTCCAGTCTGGTAATACAGTACTAGCTTGTTAATACAGTGCAATATATAGCTCATCTGTGCAATATGTTGGTGATTTTCTGTTTTTTAATTTTGTAATAATACGTTATTCTTGTTTTTTTTTTCTTGTCTATTCTTGCACATAATTGGGCCGGATCACATAATTTCATTCTGCTGAGTGTGGTTTCAGTAGGAACTTCCCTCATATTTCAATGGAAGGTCCCAACTGCCTTTCACTAGCTAGTTTAGGGCTTTGTAAATCTCTGTGATTGTTTGGTAGTGCCCCCCAAAGGCTAGAGACAAGGTCTCATTTGTTTCCTGTTAAAACCGATTACTGTACAACAGATGATTAAAACATCAACAGAGTAAATCAATCAGCAGGAAAAGAAATCCAGTTTCACAAGACTCTACTATAGAAACCTGATGTTCAGTTTCACATACTAGTCTGATGCAGCTCTGTGGATATTTCAAATAATTTTGATCCAAAGTTATAGTTAAACAGTTTTCTTTTCTTCTAGGGGCTTTAGTCATTTCCAAGAATAAAAGCAGACAACACATTAAATTCTCTTGGTACTCAATTCATTGCATAGAATTCATTGTATAGCAAAGTTTCATGAAAAATGGCCTTGGGACGTTGGCATATCTCTCATACATTATCTCCCTGTCTGTGTAGATAATATTCCTGCAAATGTTGACTTAATGAAAAGGGGTTATTTTTTATTTTTTCTTTGTTCACAAAAGTCCAACTCAATGCACATATTACAGATAAGTAAAACATAAGCCGCTCCAGTTTATACAGCCATATTGAAATTCTCTTATCTTCCGATATGCCCAATTTTGTAGATGACATATAACCACTGAATAGAGGAAAAGGGACTTTTAACAAATTAAGATTTTCAGGAAACTCAAGAAAGTTTGACTTATTTCACAAATCGTTATATGCACTGTTTCAGCCAAGTGCTTCTCCTTTGTGTGTGCCCTCTATTGAGTTCATACCTTGGTCAGAGTTGGTTCTAGCCTAGCTGCCCACAATCTTAAACTTGCATGAATGGGCTCTATTAAATGGGTGAGGATGGTTTGCTGAGTCCCCTTCTGTATTTAGTATATTTTGATTTGCTAATCCCCTAGGGAAAACTATCTTTTCACATGACGTTGGCGGTTCAAAGCGCAGGGTCAACCATTGTATCGCATCCCTGGAGCAATTTTCAGGTTCCTTGTTCATTTATGATTGTGTGACCAGACATAACTCCAAGGCCGTCATTTAATTTGCTAATGACTGGTATGATCTGGGTTTATGTTAAATTATTTTCTCTTCTCCTTGAGCTATGTTAGTTACATTTTGTATCATTGTACTTGATTTTTGCATCAGTTTTCTGGTTTGAAATCTACTCTCTATATATAAAATCCTAAGCCTAAAAGTGCAACAATTTTGTGCAACGATTTTATGTTACCTTTTTGTCAAGCTTTAAATTGGGCTTATTTTAAAACCTACATGTATATGTTTGGTATCATTCTTTTCAGAACTTTAATGTAATGTTGTTAGATTTTCAGATTCTTATTACGTTTTTAAATTATAAACTAAAATATTAAGAAAGTTGTGGTTTTTGTCAGTTATTTAGTCTCTTATAAATACTCATCGAGGATAGTGGACCTCAGTTTGACAGGAATACTCCAATCGGTCAGACAGTAAATATTTCATTCTCATTTCATGATTTTTCCTCTGTGAAATAATAATTAATTTTTCTTTTACATATTTATAGAATTTCATTATTTTGACTCCAATAAATAATAATTTTTCTTTTGTACATTTAAAATTTTACTAATATTCTGGCCGCAACTGGGGGTTGGGCAGCAAAGGCGCCAGGGGGGGGCTTGCCCCCCTATTAATTCATATAAATGTATATATTTTTTACGTCTTTGTGTTCTATGTGTTGACATTTTGAGCATTAGTTTTGCTGTGCAACAACATCTGATGTGTTGCCGTAATGGGTAAAAGGGTCAGCACCATACGAATCTTGGTCATCCAAGTTTGAAGATAAAGCTAAAAGATTTACGGCATGATTATTGTTATTATTCCTTGTTAGCAATCTAGATCTTCTTTCTATCTTTGACTGTGAATTTTGGTTATGTGTTTATGATGAACAAAAGATCATCCTGTATTTTCATATGTTTTCTCCTGGTCACCTCTATTATTCTAAAAGTTTGCCCTTTCTTTGACAGGCATAACAATGACCCACCAAGTCAGATTAACAACATTGTTGAGATAGAGATAGATAACACAGTGGTGATGGAGCAATACACTCTCCAATAATGTCAGCAAAACCAAGGAGGTGGTCATAGACTTATGAAAACAGGAAGCCTACTACACTCCAATCAGTATTGGAGGGGATGCCAGGGAACATCAATGTTAACATCAAAGTTAACATCAATGTTGATCTAAAGTGGGCACGACAACTCTCAACTAATGTCAAGTAGGTGTACCAATCCCTTTACTTAGATGTCTTCAACTGTGCCTATGAGCTGTTTAATCATGGAAAGACTTTTAGGGAAAATTCTACTCAACACATAAACCCTTTTTCAAATGCACAAATTCATTTTAACGTGGACTCATAGTGTAAAGTCTTAACCTCTGTTGCTACTTTAGTCTATTGTCTTTTGTTGTGCTTTGTGGATATACAGCACAGAGTTGCAATGCACTATGGTGTGCACTACCTTACTGTCAGTAGTTCTTACAGACTTCATGCAGGTACAGTATGGCCTTTGCCATCCTGTCAGAGACATTTCTCCTCATCCCTGATTGACGCAGCTGGGAAAGTAACTAAGTTCTCAGACCTTGGTAGCAGAATAGAGCAAGCAGGAAGGCAAACTTAATACATTTTAATCTTTTATTAATATAGCAAGTGCCTTAAGCAAAAGCAAACAGAGTGTAGCATTCCATGCCATACAACCTGGCTGTTCTCATTTTTCCAAGTGACAGAGTTCTTGCTTTGCTGCCACACAGAACTCAACACATTTTCGGTTTGACATCGCCTCTGCCACCATCCTAATACAAATTTGCTATTATCCAAAATTCATAAAACAATATCCAAAATCTTTGACATCAAGCTTGATACAACAGGGGCATTGTTTGTGCATACCTGAGAAAAATGCTTTCTTGTCTTCTTCTTCTTCTTCTTTCAGCTGCTCCTATTAGGGGTTGCCACAGCGGATCATCTTCTTCCATATCATTCTGTCCTCTGCATCTTGGTCTGTTACACCCATCACCTGCATGTCCTCTCTCACCACAATAGCTTATAAAAGCATGAGTGCATTATAGTAGCACGTCTGCATCATGCATTTAATTTAAAACAGTTCTTATCTCTTACAGTGTCGCAGAGCTTTTTACACTTTCTACTTAAATCAATTACCAAAATATTCAGGTAATGCTTAAGTAAATGCAAAAGCATTAAGAGACAAGGTACATTTTTAGTAGCATAGTAACATTACAAGCAGTTTTAGCACAGAAAATGAAAAAAGTGTCTTTGTAAAAGTCCACTTTTTAAACTTTACAAGAAAAGTTCTGAACTTTCCTCCAACATCAGCATTTACAGGTGCACAGGACCACAAAACACTGCAGAGAGTGGTAAGGGCCAAGAGAAGTATGTTGCCAGCCACTTTTCTTCTTTTTCCATCCACTTAAATGGTTCAGGACCATATGTTGAACCAAAATATAAAATCCCTAACTCACCAAAACACACTTGTACTCTGTCTATATTGGGGGGTTATCATTAACTACCTCTCAGTCCTGAATGATGCTGGCTCTCACTATGACGAAAACTCAACAATTGTTCCCAGGCTATTAGCCCTTAAAGTAATGTGTATAATATATATATATATTATATATATATATAGAATCAAAGGCAATATATAGCAACACATTAAGTGGGGGTGGGGGTGGGGGAGGTGACTAAATCAGTATGATCAAGGGGGGGGGGGGGGGGGGGGGGGGGGGGGGTTGTATAGTTTATTTATTATGTACATGTTCTTCTTAAGTTAGCATATGCTGGATTTATGTCCAAGTGTCTGTTGATGGCGTTTTCATTTGATAGCCAAGACTCGGCCAACTCTCTGGCACTTTTAGTACTGGCCTTAAATTTTACTTTTACATTGTTCCAGTTGAATGTGTGTCCTGTTGATTTAGTATGTGCATAGATCAATGATAGTGCGTCCTTTCTTCTGACGGCGTTGCGATGTTCCTGTAGACGTGTTGAGTATTCTTTTTGAAGTTTGTTCTATGTATACCGCTGAGCAAGAATTGTATGGGATACTGCGTTTGGTGTTTTTGCTGTCGATTTTTTGTTTTTGGCATTAAAGAGGACTGTGCGCATATTGTTCGTGGGTTTGTGTGCTATTCTGACGCCCCACTTGGTCAGGATGCGCGTTGCACCTTCTGACACCTTGTGGTGATAAGGGAGTGAGTGCCAGGTGTGGGAGGGGTTCTGATTTAAGTCAATTGTTTGCTGATTTATTTGGCGTCTCCTGTGTAACTACGATTAATGAATGTTTTTGAGTATCCGTTTGAGGTGAAAAGGTGGAAGAGATAGCGTCTCTCATTAATTTTTGTTTCCTTAGTATTACAATGAGTGTGGACTCGTCTGAATAGGGTTTTCACACAGCTCCGTTTATGAGATACCGGGTGGTTGCTGGTGAAGTGTAAAATCTTGTCTGCGTGGCATTCTTTGCGGTAAACACTTGTGGTCAGGGTGGCGTCATTATTTCTTTTGATGTAGATGTCCAGGAAGCTGATGTGTCGGTTCATTTCTTTTTCCATTGTGAACTGGATTGTGGGGAATATTGTGTTGATATGATTGTAGAACTCATTCAGCTGGTCCTTTTTTAGTATGACGAATGTGTCGTCTACATAGCGTATCCAAATTTTGGGTGTGATCTGGGATAAAGCCATGTTTTCAAATCGCTGCATTACCAGTTCTGCTAGGAGTCCTGATAACGGCGATCCCATTGGCATGCCTTCTTTCTGAGTGTAATACTTGCCGTTGAAATGAAAGTGAGTTTTTTGGCAAAGTGATATTAGGTGCATTATGTCTTTGATGGACAGTTTGGTTCTTGTCTCTATGGTGGGGTCGCTATCCAGTCTCATTAATAGTGTTTCTGTGGCCAGATGAATCGGAATCATGGTATATAGCGATACAACGTCAAACGAGACCATGATCTCGTCCTCAGCAATGGATACGTCTTTCAAGCGCTGTAATGCCGACTCCGCGCTGTTAACAGAATAATCCGAGTCGTAAGTTAAATGTTTGAGTAGTTGGAAATGTCTTTTTGATAAGTTGTATGATGGTCTGCCTATTAGGCTAACAACTGGTCTGTATTTCAGTGGTGTTTTATGTATTTTTGGGAGTCCATAAAATTCAGGGCAGTTAGCATCGTTGGATTTCATTTTGTGAAAGTTCTGTGCATCCAGGCGGTTACAATTTCGGAGTTTGGTCAGAGTATAGTTTATTTTATTCTGTGTAGTTTTTGTTGGGTCATTATTCAGCTGTTGATAAGTGTTAGTGTCGGAAAGCATTTCTTCCATAGCTGTGGTGTATTGTTCTTTGTCTAGGATGACAGTTGCACCTCCTTTGTCGGCTGGTGTAATAATGATACTGTTGTCATTCCGTAACGATCTTAGAGCTTTCTGTTCACTTGCCAGAATATGTGTGGTCGGTTGTCCTGTGTGTAGCTGGCTGGCGACGTTGCATCTTATTTCTTGTGCATGTTCTGTCGGTATTTTTTCGGTTACTAAGATGTGTTCCAAGGAACCGAGGAAGTTCATGTCAGATGCGTCTTTGTAATTGAATTTTAATCCTCTGGAGAGAATATTGTGTTCTGTGGTGGAGAGCCGTCTTTTGGATAGGTTGTGTACTCCGGATTGGGGTTTGTTTATGTGTTGATTTCCAGTGAGTTTATCCCATTTTCTGTTGAGTGTATGTCGTTTAGAAATATGGTTTTTGGAAGCGGTGTCCTGGATCCTTTTGGTTCATTCCTCCGTAATCGTTTGCCCACATGTTGTGAATAGTTTAGAACGTTGCTCCATAATTACAGATTGGTAAAAGCTTCGTTGGCGGTGTGTTTCCGTGATAAGTTCATACAATACTCGTTTTGTAAATTGTTGCATGATGATAGACATTTTCAGGGTGTTCGTTGGTGGCTTGAATCGTAAGCATTTCGGGGTTACATCATGCCTGATGCAACTATGGAGGAAGAAGAGTTTTTCATAGCTGTGCGCTTCACGGATTGCCGAAGTTTCCCATCGTCTAATACATTGGAGGGCTTCTTGCCCGAAGGTTGTACGAAGAAGAACATGTACATAATAAATAAACTATACAAACTCCCCCCCGCCCCCTTAATCATACTGACTTAGTCACCTCTGGAAGTGATGTCATTGGGCTCCCAGAAACGGAAGTGACATTGTCCGGCCTGGAAACGGAAGTGGTGTCATCGAATCCAAGCAAAATTTTCCATGCTCGGTCTGCTGATGAAAAAGAGAAAGGATCAGTGTACCCTGCCATCCCCTGGTCTGCAGTGGAATTACCTTCATTTGAGCCCTTTAGCTACATGTTTGACACTATATATAAAGTTAACCTCCATTACACTGGCAGCCAAAGAAAAGCCAGAAGTGCTTGATTTGTGGCATAGCAACCAATGACTGAGGAGAGAGTGGGGGACTTAGGCTCCAAAACCTGATTCTGTTTTAAAGCACTCCCATCATGCACGGGCAAAATATCAGAACTGTTTTGTATAACAATATTTAAGTCAAAATACATTTTGGGAGCATACTACTGGCCACCTAACAGGTGGATTAGGGTAGTATGGGTATTTTGAGGTTTTAGTTGTCATGGAGGTTATGATATGATTTGCTGTTGTTCAGTGCTGGTCCTCATTGACTCCCATTGTGTTTGAAATTTTGTTAACTGTATTGTCCATGAAAACATTTTTCTCCAGCATCACTAAAAATGACAGGAGGTAAGTAACAAATAAATAGAGATGTGGTGGAGTACTGCTTTAACCTGCCTTGCTTGAATTATAAAAGTTATAAGTCAACTACTGAAGTACTATCCCTCTTGAGCAAAGGGATAAGTAAAATATACAATAGTCATCATATTATAGCACTGCAGGGTTCCTGCCAGAGCTGCCCTAAAATTGCCTGCTTTCGGTGCCACACTAGCATGGTGACAGCTGTGGTGGGGTCACTTGTTTTTAGGCTCCACCTCCTTAGGCACATGCTGTAGCTACTGAATTTGCATACTGGTTGGTCAGCTCAGACTGCTGCCTCCTCCTGCCTTAGTGCAGTTGTTGTGTTTCCTGGTTCCCCCCACCATTGCACCATTGTAATACGTTATAAAAGGCACTACATAATACACATCCTACATATAATTTTTAAAACCTATCTTTGAGCAAAAAAAAAGCCATTGCATTTAGGAATAGGACATTTAATTTTTGTAACAATACAATCTTACTGTAATAATATTTTTTTGTTCTGCCATCCACTCAAATAGACTTTTTGCAGATACTGGAATGACTCATTTTACTATATCTCTAATGTTTTAAGATTTATTTGTCACAGTTTCATAACGGTCTGCTTTTCATATCTGAATTTATATAAGGGATTCAAATTATATTGTAAGGAAGACAAATATAAAAGATCTGGCAAAAATCTGTCCACCGCAAATTTCACAGACACAAAGGATTAGAGGGCCAACCAGATTGCATCGGTTCAGTCATTGCCCAGGGCTGGATGTTGTTTTCTGCCTGCCAGCACTCCTAGTTTCCAAATCTCTCCTTTTTTGTGACTTATATTCATCTTCACATATGACCCCATGAAATATTAAATTCTCCCAGTCATGTTCCTGAGTTCTCTAACAGCTAACATCTTCCCTGTTGCGTTTTTAAAATGGACAACTATAAATCTTCCCAATGGGAATCAGCTCACATAAACAACAACAAAAAAAATGACCACAGATGGATTCTGGTAAACACTAAACACCAGGGCTGTGATACAAATGCTGCAGAAGCAGTGGGAAAGACAGGAAAGGACAAAATAGAGGGAAGCCTTTCAAACAGCTATTGTACATATGAAATGGCATTATGTGGGCTATTTTAAAAGTTTTAAAACTGATGTGCTAGAACAAGTAATTCAAGTATAAAAGAATTTAAACAACACCTATACGTTCTTACCTTTTCACTGTTTTTCTCAATACACGTTAATTACATGTAAATTATATAAATATATATGTGAGTTTGCCTCTTTAGCTGAGAACACAAATTCAAGATTACTGCAGCAAAGTTTCTCCACTTTATGTAAAGCTGGGTCCTCTAAGCTAATCTTTTAACAATTACCTTATCATCTGAAACATGTTCGGTGCTTATTGTAATCAGACTATGGGTGTTATAATACGGGTGGGAGAAAACAAATCTACAAAGCTCATCAGATTGCCATTATTGTTATTTGTGAGTGGTAGGGGTAAAGCACATAACAACTTTGGGAAAACAATGTCGGAAAAGCAGGCTCAGTGACCACAGCCCCTTAAAGGTGGAGACTGACCAACTACAAAGACAAACAAGAGATGGTGGTTGCTAGTTTGTTGTATTCAGCAGTGTAATAGGGATTAAATTATGTTCAGGAATTAACAGAAATGAACTAAGGTTAAGAACTGCACAAAATGCTTGTTTTTCTGAAACTTGCTTTGTTAATATTTTGATGCATTTTATGTATTTGTAACATCTAGCATTTTGTGGTAATTGTCTGTATAATGTCTTTAATGCTTGAATCACTGAAGCCTACAAAAAATTCGTAATCCCAGTCCACCTTAAATTCATTCACACCTCTCCATCAGTGTCTTTTGTTTTGTAAATGTGTTGATCAGCACAAGCAGCAAGCAATCCTGCTATCCCACCAAACCAACCGCCAGAGCTCACCTCGCATTTCCTGTCATCCTACACTTGCCCAGATCATTGTAGACACGGAACACACATGAAATGCTTGTGTTCCAAATAACAATATATTATTTACCCATTGCAACTCACAGGACCTCACTCGCACATAAAGAAGACTTGAGCTGGGAGAACTTTTTACCTGAGATGAGCTCTGCCGGTTTGGGTGGGATAGCAGGATTGCTTGCTGCTTTTGCTGATCGATGCATTTACAAAACAAATGACGCTAATGGAGAGGTGCAAAGAAATTTAAGGTGGGCTGGGATTACGAGTTTTTTCGTAGGCTACAGGGATTCTAGTGTTAAAGAAAGCATTTGAACTGGTTAAGGACATACCCTGTTGACAGTAAGCATATATATAAAGTGAATATACATATGCATAAAGTGAAGAGTATAAAAATGTCTAACATTTTTGTTTCTTAGTTTGTGTAGATTTCCTGCAGTTCTGCCCTTCTGCTTTGTTTACTGATTCATTGTAAGGTTATTACTTCCTGGTTCTTATTTTTTTAATTGTCCAATTAATTTGGATACGGCATCCTTCTCCTTTAGCTATAAAAAAAAAAAAAAAAACATGTGTTCCTGTCTTGCAGATAGTAAGCCTCATCCACTTAACCTCGACACAATTTCTCAAAATACCAGCAACTCCCCTGCTGACCTCACCACCTCCCAGCCAATTGACTCTTTTACCCCAAAGTACATTGTGATTCAGGAGGATTTTGGCAGGAGTTGCAGGAAAGGTCAACGACAACCCTAGAAACTCCTAGGGCCATCACAACAGAGTGCACTCTAGTGGCTACAAATGTTCTTGCAGCACTGAAATACGCTGAGAACAAAGCACAAGTCCAGCGTTTGTGTCAATGCATTTCCCTGCTTGTATATTGAGAGTGCTGACTATGTGGCTGACTCTGTGTAACACAGGACAGGAGTGCCCTGAATCTGACAGAATTATTTGTTTTGAAGTAAAAATTGGCCACGGATTTCTGTGAAAGGTTATAGGCACTAATCAAAAGCTCTCTGATTATACAAGACTCGCTCTCGACCCCAAAAGCCAAACTGACAAGAATACAAGCTCCTTGTAGAGCCACTGCAATAATAATGCAGGGTCATATATTATAATCATTTCTTGCCTGTCCTTTTCCTGGTTGTCAGAGACTGACAATCTACTCGTCCCTTTTGTTGGGATATACTGTTTTTGTGACTGGTGACAATAGTCAGTGACAGCTCCCCATTTTCTCAGGGGTTTCCTGCCAGGACTGCCATCATTTCAATTTCAAAAAATATCAGTTTTACCTTTTAAATAGTGAAGGTTTCTAAATAAGCAACAGGCAGCAGGGTCACTAGAACACTTACAAAAAAAAAAACAAGAAAACAGAAAAAGCTCGAGGCCATGGCAGTGTCAGGTGCTATGAGAATGTTCTGAGTTGCCATTATAAATGTCTCATCTTCAGAAGAATGTTTAGTTGATGTGTTGTGAGAAATGTAAGATTGCTGTTGATTTGCTACTTGATCCACACAAAATTAAGGATGAGCTCTTTTTGTCAAAATAAGTAGAAAGGTAAATATATAAAGCATATAGTACCTATAAAAAGTTTTCCCTCCTTTCTATCACAATACCACATTGAATCACAAAGGATTTAATTGGGCTTTTTTGACAATGATCAATTATCTGTGAAAACAAGTTTCTGTAAAGTGGTCTTACTGTAATTAAATACAATTATAAAACACAAAATAACTGATTGCCTAAGTATTCGTCCACTCATGTTACTATTTAGAGGATATTTCTTTTGAGTCTGTGTGGACGGGCCTCACTCTCTTGCTTGATCAGTTTTGCACATCTGAACACTTTCATTTTTTTTCATTCTTCTTTGCGAAACTGCTGAGGCTTTGCCAGGTCTCATGGGGCCCAGGAGTGAACAGGCTTTTTCAAGTTCAGCCACAAATTCTTGACTAAGATCTGGACTCTAACTTGGCCACTCCAGGACATTAATGTTGTTGTTTTGAATCCATTCCTGTGCAGCTTTTGGGTTTATGCATGGAGTTGTTGTCTAATGGAAAACAAATCCAGCTGGAGGTTTCTTGCTGACTCCATCAGGTTTTCTTCCAGGATTGCCCTGTATTTTGATCCATTCATTTTACCCTCTAATCGCACAAGCTTTCCAGAGCCTGCTGCAGAGAAACATCCTCACAGCATGATGTTGCCACCACCTTGCTTCACAGTGGGGATGGTGTGTTTTTAATAATGCGCAATGTTCAAACATCTGATGGCCAAAAACATCCTACCATAGAATATTTTTCGAGATGACTTCAGAATCTCCTATGTTCCTTCTGCCTTGATGTAATGTGTGAGCTTCTTTTAGCAGTGCCTTTCTCCTGACCACTCTCCCATAAAGATGCGACTGGTGAAGCACCTGGGCAACAGATGTTGTCTGCACAGTCTCTCCAGTCTAAGCCAGTGTAGCTATTCCTTTAGAGTTCTGAGAGGTCTCTTGGTGGCCTCCCTCACTCGTCTTCTTCATGCATTGTCATTCTACTTTTATGGACAGCCCAATCTAGGTATAGTTCCTTAACAGATTAGAAAGGTGTATCTCTGAAATGCTTCCTACAAGGATAGAATTTTAAAAAAAAACAGACTGAAGAGGGACCTTTGCTTCCAGTTGTATCATACAGTAAGCAGATTCAACACTGAAATGTATCTTCATAAAATAAGAAATTACAGATGTCACATCTTGTCTTCTAGAGACAAGGTAAGTACCTACCCTGCAAGCTGTTATATCGGGTAATTAAAAAAAAATCATAGCATAGGTGGAATGGTACGAGAGCTGGCAGACCTCAGCTGTAAAAAAATGGCTTCACCTTACATTTGGCACATTCACATATTGTTGCAGTCACTTTGGCTCTGAGAAAACTAAGCAACAGATGTATAAGTGGACCTACTGAGTAATAATGAAAGTTGTCCAGAGATATAAAAAGTCTTTCACTGATACAGTTATTCCTAATGCTAGACACTGAAATTCTATTTGGGAAAATGGCAGCAGATATACTTTGTCTCATCCTCAGCATGAATAAGTTAGAAAGTGTATGCATGGCATACCATTCAGGTGTCTTTGGGGGCTTAGTTAGCTAATTTGACAGTTGGAGCTTTAAATTTTGCAGTTACTTCATCAAAGAGTCAGATATTACCTTCTTGTTTATTAAATATTGTTTTAACTGTGAGTCATTACAAAAATAACAGTGATACTGGACTGCAATCACATCCATTTTTAAGCTACATAAAATACATACTCTTTAACAACATTGTACAGTGTAATGTAGTTAACATGGTAGGCTTCTGGTGGATTAATAACGTTCATAGATAGCAAATTCCAATTGACAATTGTTAGTCATTGGTTGTGGAGGGTATGTGACTAATTGTAGCTCAGATTTCTTAAACATAACATTTTTAAAAGGCATACCTGCTGAAGAGGGAAAGTCTCAAGGCAAAATTGCTGACTGCCTCAGACCATGATGGAGAGCAGGTTTGGGGCTTTGCTGATAAATCATAGTGTCAGAGAAATATTAAGTCATAATGATGTGTAGATAATGCAACCATGAAGATGATTTTAGTGTAATGTACTGTAAATACTGAGTATATATTTGTTCAAGCTATGCTTGCAAAGCAGTTCTTACATACTGTAATTCTTTCTATCTTGTCCCCCAGTTGGTGTCATTCCAGGTATGAAGAAAATGAGAGAAGCCATATGAATCAAGCACAAAATGGCAGATCCTGCAGCAAAAAAAAAAAAAAAACACAATCAAAGTGCTCTGTCACAACATTAAAATAAATTAATAACAAAAATGAACAAAAGTGGGAAAAATCCTAAGGAAAAAAATAGATATGACAAAATTCCCTGGAATATACAGTAGAAAGCATTAGACTGTTTGCAGTTTATTTTAGAGTCCATAACCCAAGCTACATCTCAGTCTGTCCTCATTGGGTGGGAAAAAATATTCATTCCAGAGGCCAGGAGAATGAGCAGACACTTTCCAAGATACAGTATAACAAAATGTATTATCCTGTCACCTTGTTGGTACTGGCTCAGAACTGTGTTTTCACAGCTAAGAAATACTTAATTGTATATGCAGGTCAAATTCTGTTACAACAATGTGCCAGGGACCTAAAAAATATTACGTTGTAATGGAAATTTAGTAGTAATGAGATTCTGAATTTGTCACTGTAGTGCTTTCTTTAACTTGTGTCCAGGCGTCAGCAATCATTTCAATAGCTTCTTTCACGTTAATTTTCATCCCCTCCTGTCTGTAAGTTATGCTGACGAGAATTTTTCTCAGCGTTTACTTCTGAATGTTTCTTGAAAGAGCATCAGTGAACCACATAAAAAACGCTTTTTTGACGTCTTCAAATGCAGCAGTTCACATACGTTTGCGCTGAGGCCCTAGGTGTGCAACCCGAGATTTTTCTTCTATTTTTGTTCCATCTTTCAAGCAAGTTGACAGTGTCGATGGCAAAATTCCGAATTCACTGGCAACGTCTTTTTTTCTTTTTATCGGAATCAAGAGCCGCAAAAATGTCAAGTTTTTATTCTAATGTGAACTGTTGTCATTTTTTCGTGTCTGCCATTTCTATAGGAGGGTGACAATGAGTTAAATTACAATGGATGTTTTTCAGATGTTGAAGAGCAATAAGCAAAAGATATCACTGAAAACCAAACCACAGAAACCAAACACAGCAAAAAAAAAAACAGTATGTAATAACTGAGCTGCGACCACAGAACTTACTGCTCTATGGATGATTCATTCAGGCGTTTCAAGGTCTTTTGGACACTCCATTGTAATGAAAGTATCTACTGAATGTATTTCGTAGTAACAAGATTTCTATAGACTCTGTCGTATGGGGAAACTGTCGGGAGCGTAAAAATACTTTTTTGTAAAAATATTTGTTGTAATGGAATTTGACCTGTAGTAGCTTTTAAAGACCTGGAAAGGCAGCACATTATCAAAATAAAAGTGTCTGATACAACAGGATTATGAGCAAATTTCATGTTTGTGGCCAAGTTCTTGGCTTTTCTGGAAGGAAATCTGAGAATCCAAAGAAAATCCTTCAGGAACAGTGTGAGTGTGCAAATTCGATCCAGACTGTTCTAAATCTGGGATTTAAACCCGCTAAAAACTGTTTGTCTACAGCCTACTTCATGCTGCTGCCAGGTCTCTCCTAGCACTTCTGACTAATAGCTTTCTAAAGGGATTGGGTACACCTACAAGTAATACTCTCTTTCACTTTATTATGAAATAGCCTGGTGGGAGAACACTTGACATCCATGCCAGGGTCTGTTTTTTCTTCTTTGCCACCCTTACTTTCTACATATTTTATTGTGTTGTAGATTCAACTTTAAATAGTATATCTGCCATTTTTGCTTTTCAGTTTACACTCAATAACGGACAATGACAGGGTGAAAACATGTTTTCAGAATGTATCAGAATTCAGAATTTTTAAATGTATTAAAAATCAAAAACTAAAATCTCTTACATATATCTGTATTCATACCTTTAATTCAGTACTTTGTAGAAGCCTGTTGAGCAGCAGATACAGCTTTGGGTCTACTTGGGTACATCTCAACAAGTGTTGTACACCTGGATTTGGGTAGTTTATGCCAATTTTTGTAGCAGATCCTCTTAAGCTCTGTTAGATTGGGTGGGAAGAGGCTGTAAACTGCCATTTTCAGATCTCTCCACAGATGTTTAAGTTTGTGCTTTACCTGACAACATCCAAAGACAGGTAGACTTGCCCCAAAGCTTTTTTTAACTTTCTTGGCTGTGTGTTTTGTGGAACTGCTGTGAACTGAAAGGCGAACCATTGCCCCAGTCTGAGGGCACATGCAGCTTTCTTCAAGGGCCTTTCTGTATTTGACTATGTTCATCCTTATCTCAATTTTGACTATTCTCACTCTACCTGACACTGAGAAGCACCGTCATAGAATGATGTGGCAACAATCATGCTTCAGGGATGGTCTTCCTAGACATAGTGCTTGGGATCTGTGCCTAAAAAGCTAATTTTTGTCTCATCGGACCAGAGTCATTTAAATGCAATTTGTCAAACTCCAAGCAGGCAATCAAATGCCTTTTATTCAAGAGTGTCTCCTGACTAGCCACTCTACCGTAATGTGTTAAAGAGATGGTCATCCTTCTGACAAGTTCTCCCTCATCAGCAGAGGACTTCTAAAGATCTGTTAAAGTGACAGTTAAGCTTTTAATCATCTCCCTGACCAGTGACCTTCTTGCCAAGTTACTCACGTTGGCCGACTAGTCAACTCTGGGAAGAGTCCTGGTGGTTCCCGTCTTCTTCCATTTCACAATTATTAAGGCTGCAGTGCCTGACCATGGACCTTCATGCCAAGTTACTCACTTTGGCCGACTAGTCAACTCTGGGAAGAGTCCTGGTAGTTCCCGTCGTCTTCCATGTCACAATTATTAAGGCTGCAGTGCCTCTAGGAACATTCAAAGTTTAGAAATGGCTTTCTACCCTTACACTGATTAATGTCTCACCTCAGTTTAATCATGCGGGTCTACAGAGTGTTCCATGGACTTCATGACTTGTTCTTTTGTCCTGACATGCAGTGTGAATTGCGGCACCTTATATACACAGATGTGTATCTTTCTAAATAATGTCCCATCAAGTCAGTCTGCCACAGATGGACTCCAAGCTAGTTCTAGATTCATCTCAGCGATAATTAAAACAAACATGCACTTGACCAAAATTTGGAGCGCCTCAGCAAAGGGTCTGAATACTTATGAGTGTTAGTTTTTTAATTATTAATAAAAAATATCAGCCTTTCTGAAAACATGTTTGTAATTTTGTGTTATTGAGTGTAGATTGATGGGCAAAAATGGCAAATTCACCCATTTGAAATTCAATCTACAGTACAATAAAGAGTGCAGAAAGTCTGAAGGGAGTCTGAATACTTTCTGAATCCAATGTGTATGTTCACAATATATAAAAGAAAATCTGAATAACTCACAAACCTGACCAGTCGATTTTCAGCACAGACGCTTATTGCGGTTACTCTGCTTTGCAGCATATCTACTGTATACTGATGCTTAATATCCTCAATATCTGGCATTCCATTAGGTACTGCATATTAACATTTTACCTGAAAATTCAATGTGATACTATTAAAAAGGTCACAGTTTTTATTATAGCCTTTACAAAATGTCAGCATTTACAAAAATGGGCCAATTTAACATTTTTCAGCACTTTAAAGCCAAAATTAGCCAGTGTTATGGGATAATTACTTTAAAAGGTTTCCAAAAATAAGGCAAGCTTAATGTTCAACTGGAAGATTGTGTGTAAATAATATTTTTGAGGTAAATCATATAAAGAGGCAAAAAGGTTATTGTTGGTGCCTCACAGCTTAAGGGACCACAGTTTGAATCCCAACAGATGCTTTCTGCGTGTGGAGGAATATTTCAGAAAAATTGAAATAAACAAATATATTATGAAGTGAAATAATGAATAAATGATGAAAAAATGAAATTTCAGCATGAATAATTAACATTTACTTCTGTAGCACATTTTCATGCAAAAGAGGTATCTCAAAGCGTTTTACAACATGTCAAAAAAGTCGTTACATGTAAAGAAAAAAAAGTATGATAATAATAATGCATAAATAGTATACAAAAATAAATACATCACACTTATATAAGAAAGATATATAAGTAAGAGAAATAGAGTCCTTAAATATAGAATTGTTTTTTTAAGTCTCTAAATCACAACCCAATGATATGGTCAGTTGACCAGGGTAGACAGAAAATAATAATAAACAAATCCAGTTAAACTGGAGAAAAAGAATCTGCAGGAGTTCCAGACAAAGACCACCCAGGTTCCACTGGGCATTCTGCCTTACATAAATGTTCTTAAGTAGTTCTTTCTTTTTTTTTTTTAAGGTTTCATCTTAGAGGATTCAGTGCAGTGGGTCTTGTGGTAGGGTTGGGTATCTGCTGTCATTCAGACATCTCAGGCGGTTGCACAGGACTTTGATCAGGTGGTGGGACAAAAGAAAACAAAAAAAGTAAACATTAATAAAGATTGCAGATTCATTGAAAAGTATAATAATTCTGTGCATATCTAGTTTATTAAGTGTAGAAGTAAAACATAGTTAAGAAAAGGCCAAAATAAAAATGTGGGTTTTTAGGTGCTTCTTAAAATGATCCAGAGTAATAATACGGCTTATCTCCACTGTTAAAGTATTCCATATTTTTGGTGCATAACCACAAAAGGCTCCCTCATCACTTCTTTTATGCTTGGTACAATAAACAGACCACTATTACGAGATCTAAGGTTATGAATGGAATGTAAGAGAAAATGCAGTACATAATATAGTAAGGAGAAAGATTATTTAAGGCTTTTTATACCATTAGTAGTATTTTAAAGTCAATTCTAAAAAACACAGGTCACCAATATAATGACACTAAAACTGCATAGATGTGCTCAGATATTCTTTTTCTGGTCAGAGTCCAAGATTACACCTAAATTCTTTGCATCTGTCTTGACTTTTAATTCTGAGGGATCAAGGTTTAACTAACTAACATTTCAGTTTTTTTTATTATTTAGCTTGGGGAAATTACTTATCATCCATTCAGAAATAAAAGACAGACATTGTGTTAGACAGCCCAGAGCATCAGGATCATCAGGTGCTATAGAAAGGTAAAGCTGCATGTCATCGGAATAGCTGTGGTAGTTCACCTTGTGTTTTAAAATAATCTTGCCTATTGGGTTGCATGTATGTTGAAAATAACAGCGGACCCAGAATAGATCCTTATACATAATAGATCCTTATACTTAAATGTGTTACAAACTTTATTGCTTGTTCTTTATGTATTAGTTGTAGGTATTTCTTATTTATAACTTGAAATACATCTAGAAATGAAAACTATCACTATCTCCTTTGAAAGTTGAGGGGGTGGGCTCTAGCAAGTACTGTTTTCTGATTGGTAAATCTTCAGCACATGCTTCACAAAGTTGTGACTGTGTGTTTGCAGCAGAAATAGTTGCCCAGAATTTCTGTGTGCAGACAGAAAAAGAGAGGGGAGTTAGGAGCACACGCTGATACAGCTCATTGCCGCACCCACCACATGACAAACCAGCTCAGGATCTCAGATTAAGACCTGAGTGCTGCCATGCAATGGGTGACACCTCAGCACCACACTAGTTCAGATGGAATGGAAACAGTGTGAGGAATTTTTTATGGTGACTGGAGTGCCAATTCTGCCACCCAGCCCCAGGTTTTTCCCTGCAGGTTGGATAGCCTACATGCAGGGCTGGATGCAGATTAACGTCATACCCAGGACAGAACAATTGCAGATTAAGGGCCTTGCTCACAGGCCCAATGAAGTACAGTCAGTGCCAACTTTAATTCCAGAAGCTCTACATTTATCACCAGTAGTCTGAGTCTGAAGTGTCTGCTTTAAATGTGGCACTTGATGGCTAAAGATCTGCATCCACTCTACCAATGATTCACCAATCAAAACACAGTACTCGCTAGAGCCCGCCCTCTCAACTTTGAGGGGTGGAAATGACAGCTTTCATTTAATTTCATATTTAAAGTTGCATATAGGCTCACTGAAATGAATAAATACATAAAGAATTAGGCAATAAAAAACATACTTCATGATACATTTAATTATTTATGCTAACATATCATTTTGTTATTATTTATTTATTGTCACAATACCTTTATTTTGTCCAAAATATTCCTTCATATTTGTTTGCATATACTGTTGATATCTGTATACATTTTTCAAGTTTTATTGATTGACAACTTTGCATTTGCCCTGTATGAATGAGAGTGTACATTGTGAGATATGGCCGGCCGTTCATCCCGGCCAATACCCCCAGGCCACCAGGTGGAGTCCTCCCTGCAGCATGGAGGTGCCCCGAATGCCAGCAGGGAATTATGGACATTGGAGTTTTCCTTTACAACCCTGCTGGATACCACGGAGGCCGCCAGAGGACGCTGCAGGGAGGAATAAGGACTATTTTCCCTACACCCCAGAAGTACGTCCCAGTCACATGGACAGAAGGAATGACGTGCTTCCGGGATGAAAAAGAAGAGTTTTGATCTGACCCAGAAGTGCTAAGAAGTCACATGGACTGAGGGTTCAGAAGCACTTCCGGGACTATAAAGGACTCTGGGAAATCCCAGACGGACGAGATGAGTTGGAAGGCAGGGTGGCTAAGCATCTGGGAGAGTGGAGGATTATTGTATTGGTTATTGTTATTGATTGTTTATTGAAGTATAGTGGAGGTGGAGGTGCTTTGTGCACTGTGTTATTATAATAAACCATTATTTGGACTTTTACCTGGTGTCTGGCATGGTGTCTGAGGGTTCAAGGGAGCGAGAGTGACCTTATCTGTCACAATATATAGTTCAACCTGTGATGTACTTCTAATGGGTCCAAGGCTTCTTCCTGCCATGCAGAGCTACAGGACAGGCTCAAACTCCTTACAATCTTGTAAGTGCATTTCAGGGATTATAAAACATATAAAAAATGGTTGGAAAGGGACAGACAGGAGAAGAACTGCCTAAGGTGCTCAGAAATATGATAAATGCATAAACTGGAAATAAAAGTGCATCATGGTGGCACAAAGGTCTTGCTACTGCCTCATAGGTTGATTAGCCACTCGATCATTGTCTGTGTGAGGTCTTTATGTTGCCCTGTGTTGACATTCAGTTTCTCCAGAAGGTCTAGTTTCCTCCTGCACCGCACATGCAACTCTAAATGAATGTGGTGTGAGTGTGGGTGTGCAGAAGTGTACACTGCAGGGTACTAGCATCCTGTGAAGGACTCGAGGGAAGACTGACACTGGGCAATTTACTGTAATGCAACAGTTGCTTTACTATTTGAGTTAAATTCATTAGCATTAATATTTACCTGTAGTAGCTTCATATTGGATCTGTTATATTTACTTTATGAAATATAATGTTTACAATTAAAGTACAGTTAATTGTTGGTATGTTATAGGGGCTTGGTGGTATATGGAGAATAACACATGCTTTTTCTGCAGTGTCATTTTTTAACAAGTGAAACAACAGATTTTTTTCAACTGTGTGCTTTTTTAAACTTAAACCTTATTACATTATAAAGTGACAGATGGTTATAGAAAACATTAAGGGGGAGTCCAGCTCACAAGATGTTCCTGGGGCAAAGACACCCCCAGGATGGTGCAGGACTTGGAAAAACATACCAAACTCCGGAGGAATTCTGGTGATGCCAGGGCTTTTGGGTTCGATATGCCCTTAAGGCTCAATAAAGTGCACTGGCAATGGCAACACGTTTCTGTGCCAGTGCAACGGCAAGGGCAACATCAGGCAGTACAATGCAAATATACATGTGGTGCCAGAGCCAGTAGGGCATTAAGGAAAGGCGTCAGCACACATATGTGTGTGAGAGATAGAGATGACTTGGGTGAAAACTGGGAATATGCAAAATTGCTTTGAGATAACTTGGAAAAGGAATAAGCAACCAAGCTGAGGGTTACTCCTTTAAAAAGAGTGATGTTAAGGGAGAATTTCAGAAGCAGGACCACTTCTGGCCTGGTCACAGGAAGGAACTTCTGACATTGCTACCTGGTAAGTTGCCCATTAAGGGTAACTAAAGGTTTAGAGTTGTTAGGATACCAAGAGCCATTAAAGGGAGATACAGCCTGGTGTCCCTGAAACAAATAGAAAGATGCTGAATCCATGAAGCAACTGCACTACACAGTGTGCCACCAAGCCATCCTAAATGTACTATACTGGTATTATGATAGTTACTGCTTGGCTCATGCTGTCTTTATACCCTGTTTAAAAAATGATCACCAAAATACATATATGAAGAACGTTTGTACCCATCACATATGGATTGCAACACATTAGTGGTTTTTGCACTTAGTCCTAGGGTCCCACTGCAAAAAGGCTGCAGATTTTTTTTAACCAATTTTACAACCAGTGAGCCATTTTACCTTTAATTAATCCCATTTTCCTTTTTAAGCCTGTATTTAAAAAATCACATTGCTGCACAGTGTGTTTTACATTTATAACAATTCAGAAATACCTGAATTTTTTCATTATGTTTAAATGTTTAACTCATTTATGTCATTTCCTATTAATTCATCCCTTTCTCCTTGTGAAGTTTCCAACCTTAACTGTACTCTAATAATAACAATTAATCGGTGGCATATGAGTAAAAAAGTCTTCAGCTACTTCGGTGTCATACTCAATAACATGCTTATTAGTAAATAATAGCTAAAATAGCTAGAAAGTTAAATAAAAATAATGATGGAAATTTTTAAAACAAAATAATTTAAAAAAAACTACCATATATACTCGTGTTTAAGTTCTCCTGCAGATAAGTCGGGGCTTGATTTTACCGTATAATTCCGGTATTTTATAATGTCGGTCGTATAATTCGAATGCGGAAACTCACACTATTGATCCAAGAGATTATGATATGCTAACGCCCACCTGAGAGAGTAACCACGGAGCACACTGCCTTTTTTTTCTATGAACTGTGCCTACGTGACCACACGGTAATACCTGGACTATTCCGAAGCGACTTTTGCATTTTTTTCTGTTTTTTGTGTCTCTCACCCTCATACACCTTTATCGTAAGAGCATCCCTTATCTACGATGGAGCGTTCGATCAGAAGAAAATATGAAAGTCGTTGAAGTGGCAAAAGAAATTGGTAACTGCGCTGCTGCCATAAAATTCGATGTGTCTGAGAAACTGGTGTGAGGTTGGAGGAAGCAAGAAGATGTAAAAAAAAAAAATGTAAGGGTCTCATTTTTGAACGGGCGTATAAGTCAAGGTCTGATTTTATGATCGATTTTTCAGGTTTCAAGACCCGACTTATACGCAGGTATATATGGTAAATTACCCTATGTAATATACATAAATGCTTCCTACATCACAATAAAATTCAGCAAACCCAATTTTGCAATTCTACATTAAAACCAAAACATAGAAACCTGAACATTACAGCTTGCTTAGTTATAGTAGAAGTCCAATCAAAATCAAAGGCAGGAGTTGATTAGGACAAAAACCTACAACCACAGTGGGCCCTGAGAGCTGAACTTAAGAACCACAGCATTAGACATCTATCTGTCAGTCTTGCAGAAATTCTCAAATGAGTCTGCGCTAATGGGGTGTATTGAGAAGGGGGATGAGATAGAACACGAGAGTCAGTGGAGAACTTTGGTTATTGATGCAAAGATAGATAGATAGATAGATAGATAGATAGATAGATAGATAGATAGATAGATAGATAGATAGATAGATAGATAGATAGATAGATACTTTATTAATCCCAAGGGGAAATTCACATACTCCAGTAGCAGCATACTGATAAAGAAAATATTAAATTAAAGAGTGATAACAATGCAGGTATACAGACAGACAATAACTTTGAATAATGTTAACGTTTACCCAACCCAGGTGGAATTGAAAAGTCGCATAGTGTGGGGGAGGAACGATCTCCTCAGTCTGTCAGTGGAGCAGGACAGTGATAGCAGTCTGCAAAGTGCATTGTCTGCCACTTAATATCAGCAAAAACCAAGGAACTGGTTATTGGCTTTAACCACACAATAGAGCCTCTGCAGTGAGTGGATGTGAAGGTGGTGCGCTGCTAAAAATACTTGGGGGGTTCACATCAATGACTAGATGGACTGGTTTCGTAACACAGAGGAACTACAAAAGAAAGGACAGAGCAGACTCTTTCTTCTTAAAAGACTGAGGTCCTTTAAAGCAGGTAGTGATATCCTTTACATATTCTACGACTCTGTGACAGCCAGTGAGATTTTCAGTAGCATCACTCAAGAGAGGTCCACTGAATTAACACATTAATTAAGAAGGAATTATTAGTTATGGGAAGCACTGTCGATCTGCTGGAGGTAGTAGTGGAGGAGTGAATGAAGACCAAACTGAGTGCCATTATGAACAATGCTGCACATCCTCTCTATGACACACTAACACTGAGGACTTTTAGTCAACAAATTATTCAGCAGAAGCTTGACAAACTTGACACAACTGGGGCATCTTTATACCAATCCTGTGTGTGTTTCAGGTGGGTTGCTGTTGTTTGTTATAATATTTTTTGAGCTTCTGTAAAAAAAACTAAATTTCCACCTGGGGACTAATATCTATCTATCTATCTATCTATCTATCTATCTATCTATCTATCTATCTATCTATCTATCTATCTATCTATCTATCTATCTATCTATCTATCTATCGGTCTGTCTGTCTGTCGGTCGGTCGGTCAGCCTGTCTGCCTGCCTGCCTGCCAGCCACATGCTGGGTACACTTGCTCTTGGTTAGACAGTAAACATGACATTTGGAGTTGGAAATTCCAAGTGAACACCCTTCGAACACTAAGCTACGTGCTGGACCATACTGCTAACCTTTCACACTTAGCCAACTGTATAAAATAAAAAATAACACCTGGGCAGTCAGAAATGCAATTTTTGTGAGCAAATTGCATGTTTTATTGGTAGATCAAGTAACAAATCAACAGCGACCTTGTATTCCTTTGAAAAATCTGACCAGATATTCATGAGAAAGTAGTGAAGTGGGAATGAGAATCATCCAAAGTCGTAGCTCCGAAATCTCAGATAGCACATGGACACAGCAATAGGTACAGGTAGTGGAATGCTGGGGTACTTAGACACCCACATTCTTGTATACTGTGAAAAGCCAAGTAACAACCTGAGAGAATTTGTATTTAATATTGTGTAAAATGTGAGTCCCCTCAACTAGAACGAGCATGCAGGGTTGAAATAGGCAGACTGCTACATGTACAGTATTATGTACAAGAGTAAGTTTTTTAATTGAAGGGTCAGATTCAGTATCGAGACTTGCTGTATTAATTGAATTCCCCCCATTCATAAAACATGTAATGGAAATTCAGTCATGCCCTGGTTTTCATTGTTTAACAATACTCTACAGAATGTTAGCAGATTTTATTCCCTTATCATTTTATATGCTACACCACTCGGAGTTTGTGTTGTTGTTGATTTTTTTTTCTTGTTTTGATACACCGAAGGATGACTTCTACTATAACACATTTCCCAGGCTCTGCTGATTAAACCCAAGTTTGCAGAGCATGTCAGATTTGCAGGGCTGACAGACAGCCAGGTAGTGCTTGTTACAGAGCGTGTGCATGCCTTGGCTTCTTCAGCAAGGATAGCTGCGAGTCTTGTGGACACTTTGTGGGAGGCTCCAATTAAAAGAGGACAGCAGCTGGGAACACAGCTAGCCTGCCTCTGCTGCTTGTGTCTCGCCTCCTCGAGCAGCGCTTAAAAGTCCTCTCCCCCATTATACCTGATGACTGTCAGTTACTGCTCAGAATCTGCACAGCTTGTCAACAGGGTGTCAACATAGGAAGGAAAAAAAAAGCTTAAGAGTTCACATTAACAGGGATTTCATTTCAGCCCACCTGTCACTGGTTTTGGCTATTTGTTGCTTTTCTGGTGCATTTGAGTGTCAAGATGGTATTCAAAAACAAAAATTAAATAAATAAACACATACACAGTGTACACATATGTTGTATAAGGTTGTGTGGATACGTCAGCCAGTGCACTGGCCACATTTTATTTTACTCATTTGGCCCAAGGAATAGAGAGAAGTCTGTGCTGTTTGTAGGCAGAACACATTATGCATTTGTCTTGGGGCATATGAGTTGGTTGTTGCTTTGCCAGCTCGCTTTTTGTTTATTTTTTTTTTGTGAAACTGACAAGCTGAAAGTCCGCAGAATTTGCCACAGGACAGTGTAGGCTGAATAACTTTAAACATTCTAAAGCGACCCCTGTAAGTCTGAAGCCTGGCAAACTAGAGTAGAGCTTGGCCAGAGATAAACCTTGTAGAAATAAAATATTTCTTAATAAACAGAAAAAAAAACTTGATCAAATAATTTGACGAGAATGAATACAGCTACATAATGTATCCCGTGGGTGGATACATGGACAGCGCAGTATGAGGGCATCATAACTTATTTGCCCCTAGAACATATTTAAATATGATACAAATTGATTATCCATGTATAACGCAAAACGTTTTTTAGTTATAGGTGTATTCATTATAGAGAGCTTGCATCCCAGCCAGTTCAGGATGTGGTGCTCTACTGCAGCTCTAAAAGTTCCCAGCCTCAATGGAGTTAAATAAGGTGTACAGTATGCACTTTAAAAGGAGTGATTTCAATTCATGATAGTGAAAATGTTTCCTTACGGCACCCTTTCATTGTTAGAGGCCTTCAGGAGAAGCTGAGCCACCAGGACACTTGTAGTCATAAGCAGCAGTGATGAACGAATCCCACTGAATTCACTTTGCAGTTCACTTTTTCACTCAACGAAAATGCAGAAATGTTTGTGAAACTCAGTGAACTCTTGAAATTCATTGAAATCAGATTTAGAAGCTAATCTAGTTGTGAGTGGATTATAATGGTGCAAGGGTCTTTTAAGTGGCTCTAAAGAAATGGAGTGTGTCTGACAGCCATTCTGGGCCGATCATTATAGCAAAAAAATGTGACCTAAGCCAAGAAGCAGCAGTGTTAACAACTGTACTACAGTGTCTCCCTGTGATAAAATTATACCCCAAAACCACAATATTCTGAGTTCTATAATCCTCACTCTTCATCTCCAGAGCTCCTAACACTGTGACTAACACCCACAGAGTTTGTGATGGGATGGATTGGCATTATATACTTGGTAAGGGCTGTTCCTGTTACTACCCGATCTGCACTACACAGCACAGCACATAACATGCTTAACCCAGCAGTGAAGACACAATATACAATGAATCAATGCAGATCAACAAAGTATATTCGTAATATTCTCCTGGTGGTCTGCTAATGTACCACTTAAAGGAAAATACTGCAAGTTTTTTTTTTTTTTTTTAATAAACACATACAGGGTGTGAATCTGGCTGGAGTACTGATCAGGTTGTGACATTACACATGTGTGTATATGCAGTAAATTATTCACACATGCACAAAGCAAATCGAGCACCATTTTAAAGGTTGAGGTGGAGTATGCTTATGGTATACATGCATGAAAGTTCTGCACATACATGATGCAGGTAGTGCAGATCAGGTAGCGACATATTTATCCAACAGGACTACTACAGATCTGGGATGTCACACTGGCCTCACAAAGAATCATGGATAGCTGGGAAAAAAATGTCACCCAAGCTGGCTGGCTTTCCCTGAATTTTCAAGGAGAAATCCGGCAAACAGGGTCACTGATGAACCCAGCAAATTTACTGTGAAAAACACTTTCAAATTTCTCTAATAGGCCCTAGTCACCTCTTAGGTTTAACTCTGCTCGAATTGTTCCTGGAATTCAGGAGAAACAGAGCTGCACATCGGTAGCAGGTTTGTCACTAAAGACGCAAGAGACTGCCTCACCACACTGGAAAAAGACTAAACTGAGGTAAGTGTGAGCAACCTGCTAGAGGTATAGAGGCACAGTAAATACAACTTGGGCTGGGAGAATGCTTCATGAGTTTATTAGGATCATTGCTAACTTTTGTGTGACACATGAACGGGTTTGGACTGTGTAGCTAGGCACACTACTGTCATTAAATTTGCCAATGACACCACTAGCGTAGGCCTTATTACCTACAGTGATTAAATAGGTGAAGGGAAGAGAAGGGAATCACCTTCTGACACAGTGGAGCCAGCGCGGTAGAAAATCAATGTCAGAAGAATAAAGGATATTAGAAGACAAGAGATGGACCACAATCACTTCTGTATTGGCAGGGACATTGTGGAAAGTGTCAACAGCTTTATATTTCTTAGAGTTGCCATCAGTGTTAACCAGAAGTGGGCATAACACATCTTATCTGTAGTTAAGAAGGTACACCAGTGTCTTTTCCTTGATCTCCAAGGAAAGCTTGGATGTCTTCATCAATAACATAACAACATCTACAGGTATATGGTGGAATCTACTGCCGGGGGTGCACAGAATATAACTCGCACAAAACTTCTTACTTTCAGAACATCCTTAACTGATTCTGCAATTGAAAGGCACACAATATTACTAAAGACTTCAACTGTTAAGAACTTAAAACAAATTATTATAGATTTAATACATTTTACTGAGAAATCCATGCATGGATTTCTGGGTTTTCAATGTTAATGATTCTGCCTGTGTGTTTTAGCCTTTTTCTTTGTTTGGAGTAAATTTTATTTTTGCTATTATTTAGCACTAGCATGACTCCATTTTGTTTTGTACATGGGCACTAGCATTTTATGAATCCTTTCATCAGGACGCCACTGTCATTTCACACTGGGTATGGTCTCAACACCGCAATGTCTGTTATTATTGATTCAATGCTTTAAAAACTGGTGCAATGGGTCTCTTCTCATCACAGATTTAAACAAAGAGGTTTGTACATGTGAATTCTTTAGCATTCCCATTTGAACTTGAATTTTGATTAGCGTTTTGGATTTAACAATAGATTTAGTGTCCTCTTGGTTAACAGTTTGTTTTGGACTTTTGGCTTAAGATCATCTCCTGGTCCATTGAATTCATTTACATTATTCATTGCTCAATCTGCTGGCCATCCTACACAGTACCTTTCTCTGTTATTTATTCAGACAATATTCAGCCACAGGAAAGGTTAGGGCAGATTTTTAATGAGGAAGAATTGAGAGAGGAAAGCCTTGCAAAGTTCACTGGGAAGTCTAACTGATCAGTTTTCAAACTAAATCAAAATACGGTTAATCCTTTCTATCTGAGGATTCTGATCCCATGTATTCGCATATCCGCTATGAATAAAGTATAACCCATTTCATGACACATGCAGTCTAGTCATGGCTATTTGCAGAGAAGGCCAACGTGGGATAGTGTGGGGATTGATATAGGAGGTTGTATACGTGTCTATGTGAAGCAAAAAAAAAAATCTGAAAGGCCTATCCCGCATGAGCAACACGTGAGATTAGGCAATAAAAGGTCTGTGATATCCTTAGATGTTTGAGGCTGCATACACGCTACACTGAATGGATCGACATGTGTCTTCCCAGTGCCAAGAGGCGTGGGTAAACTGTTGAACCCCATTTATGATGGGGACTGGGACTTGCAATTCAGGAATAATCAGACAAGAATCTTTGTCACAAAAAGTGAAAATGTTGTAAGTACTGCCATCCCAGACCATCTTCTGTTAAAGGGCAATGGCTTTTACACATACATTAACATTCATATACTGTAAATGCAAAAGGGCATCCACAAACAACATTTATAAACTGGACATAAATATTAATATATATGTAGCAGTGCTACAATTTGATGGAAACTCCTAACAATAGAACATTTTGCTGTAGTTGATCCAAAGTTTGAACACCAATCTATTTATGCTGCCATTTTTGTAATGGTGTTGCTGTCACGGTTAGCTCACAGGGTAGTAATTGATGTCATTGCTAAGCACAAAATGACTTCATATGAAAGCAATGCACAAAAATAATGCTAAAATAAATAACAATACAAATTATGATAGCAGGACATCCAAAACCTGCAAAACCTTTCTTGACAGTTAACTATAGTTCCTGTTGATATTTTATACATAACATATGGTTTGTTTGGAGATTCAATTAAATTCAGATGACTCAGTAACAGAATTCACTATCTGCACTTGAACAGAGTGGTAAACCAAATTAAGAAGCAAATTAAAAAGGCAGGCGTAGTTATGGGATGAACTCTCAGTCCGCTGAGGGTAGTAGGGGATGAGAGAATGAAGATAAAACAAAGTGCCATTATGAACAATGCTGCACATCTTCTCTCTGAAATACTAACACTGAGGACTTTCAGTCAAAGAATTGTTTACCAAAAGAACATCAAGAAGCTAAATTTCCAGCTTTTCCCACTTTTATACTAAAAACATTCTATCTATCTATCTATCTAACCACAAAATGAGTCTTTTCAGAGGCGGGAATGGATTGATGATATTCTGACCATTTTTCTGTAGACAGGAAGTTACAGATTGTCCCTGCCAGGTTACAAATGATCCCTATCCCATGGTTCAAAAGGCCCCTAAATGATAAAAGATCCATACCAGGTTACAAATGATCCCTATGAGATTCAAATGGTCTCTATTCAGGTTACAAAAGGTCCCTAACATCTATCTATCTATCTAATCATTTTGCATGATGAGGTGTGACTGGAAGCCATTCATGATTACAGAAGCCTTGTTTAAGAGACCACCAATATTGTTAAAGGAGGGATTAGTTAAAGTGGTTAGTTCCATGTTGTCATATATACCACTCCCCTTAGATTGTGTGTGTCTACTTGCCTTTTTTCTGCCATTTGCCCTCTTGGTGCCCTTTATGTCTTCATTACACAACCTCTCTCATTTCTCCAAAAATGTCAAAAAATTAAAGATGAATTCTCTGAAAATGCCATTAATAGCTTTACTTCATTTATGGGTTTATCTTCCTCAAATTTTCATCATCATATTAAGAAACAAGCTTTTTAAGAAGCACAGTTCATTGTGAAATACATTATTGCTGTATATAAATGGAACAAAAATGTTGCTAATGCAACAAGTGAGATTTTATAAGCAATTAGAGAAAAATTGCCTTTTAAAAGATACTTTTAGTCACTCTTTGGCTGTTTTATTTTTAACCAGAAAAAAATAACGGAAACTTTTCTAAGGTAAACCAATATTTTATTTACTTCTAGCTTTCCTAAATGTAAGTGAAGATTTTTTTTCTTCTGTAACAGACCTCTAGAGCTCAAATTGCTGCCATTATGCAAGTATGACGTGGGAGGTTAGAAGATGTTGTTCATGGCAACTTAATGGTTCTGACGATTGACAGCAGCACTGATTGCAAAAGATGCTTGCATTTCATTAAAGCTGAGTAAAGAAAAAGCGATCCATTTTCCAGACTTGATTTTTTTTTATTTTTTAATTTGTGGTCAGGGTCATCAGCATTTACTTATTGTAGCAGTGATGAAAACCACACAGAAACCAGTCACTGGAGTGGATGCCACACTGGATCCACAGCCACACTGAGTAGATTTAAAACATCCAAACAGTTTAACTCTACACATTTTTATTGTTGTTGTTGTTTACTTGGCAGGCACCATTTTTCTAAATCAACTTAAATGATCAGTATATGTTGCAATTTTTTGGATTTATATTTTAAAATATAAGTTCAGGCTGGTTAACTTATTCACTCAGGGTTGTGCAGTGAGTCAGAAGCAGGGATTACAGCAGGAACCATTGGACCACACTGCCATTTTAGACTATGAGAGGAAACTGACAGCCCAAATGGAAAGAACAAATAGAAATTACACCCAGAATGCACCCCATCTGACCCTGCACTTTGACCCCCAAAGGTCATGCAAAAAGACAATTTCCCCTTAGGCATTAATAAAGTGTATAAAATCAAAATCAAATCTTGAAATCAAATTAACAGTACACACTCCACCATTGTGCTCTTGAAAGTAAAAAATATGCTCATCCATACTTCCTTTTTCCATTACAGAACACGGAGAGAAACAATGCAGTGCAGCAGCGTTGCAAGTTCACAAAGTGCTTTGCACTGCTGCCTGTCTGCTGATAGCATGTAGATGTCATTCTCAACACGCAATTCCACGGCGTTTGATGAATGTACTACTGCAATACATCTCATTTTACATTCTAACTGATGGTGTATAAAGTTTATCTAATCTAAACAAGTCTAGTCCAATCAACACTACAACTTAATAAAGGTACATTTTAAATCGAAAAAGTGTTGTGTCATGAGGATGGTGTAATAATATTATGTACTTAGAAAAAGAACTTACTACAGGTTAAAACTAGTAATGATAAAATCTTAGAAACTGACCAGTCACGTAGCCAGGGGAATTACAGGTAGGCTAAAATAAAAGCTCATTAATAGGCCTGGAAAGAAAGGCATAGATAGGCAGAGTTTATGACACCCCTTCCCAATTCAGGAGTAAAGCCTGGACTAGAAGAGGGGCTTGAATGAAGGACTTTGTTGCTGTTGAATAGGATTGGTATGAAGTAGGGAGTCAGTTTATCCTACTGACCTGAGAGGTGCATCAAGGAAGATAAATAGAGAGGTAACAAAGAAACTCTCTCTGCCAGTTTGCATCCATGGACAAGGAGGCCAAACCATTTCTGTCTCCATTCAAATGCCATGTGGGACCAAAGACAAACCGGACAAGAGTATAGCACAGAGAGCCACCTGGTAGCAATCATCTACTTAGGTGGCAATAATATTTTTGTAACACTTATTTGTATTGTGTTCATTACTTTGGACATATTATCTACATTATATAAATACGAGGGGCTTCACCCCAGCTCGCTTTGCTCGCCAACCCCCCTGGCTTGTGCTATGCACCAGCCACTTCACGCCTCTACTGCTGGCATATGTGGATTTCACTTTCGCCAAACTACAAATCTTTTAATTCCCACGGATCCGCCTCTTCATTGGGAAGAAACAGTACTTTTCCCTGATGGCAACATGAATTAGACAATCTACAAGTCTCCGACTTAAAGTTTAAATCCAAACAATATATTAAATCTGTTTTTGCTGTTCTGTTATTTCACCAAGTAATAATTTCCATTTGTTTGCACTAATGCAATCTTTACTATCATTTTTTTGAGACTTTCGAATTTTAATACAGTAGAGTCTCGCTTATCCGACATTCCGTATTATCCGACGTCCCACCGCAAAAAAAACAAAAAAAAAAATTGCATCAATCGGCAATAAGAACTGTAAGTTGCGAGCGTGAGCGTAGTCTATTTTTTGTTGCTCCCGACTCTACCACAGCTAATTACAGTGGAACCTCGGTTTGCGAGCATAATTCGTTCCGGAAATGTGCTTGCAGTCCAAAGCACTGGTATATCAAAACGAATTTCCCCATAAGAAATAATGGAAACTCAGATGATTCATTCCACAACCCAAAACTATTCATATAAAAATGATTAATCTATACTAATAAAAGGCAAAGCCCTCACTGACTGACTGACTGACTCACTCACTCACTCACTCATCACTAATTCTCCAACTTCCCGTGTAGGTAGAAGGCTGAAATTTGGCAGGCTCATTCCTTACAGCTTATCTTACAAAAGTTAGGCAGGTTTCATTTCGAAATTCTACGCGTAATGGTCATAACTGGAACCTGTTTTTTGTCCATATATTCTAATGGAGGAGGCGGAGTCACGTATCGCGTCATCACGCCTCCTACGTAATCACGTGAACTGAAAACAAGGAAGAGATTTACAGCACGAGTCAAACGCGGGAACGAAGGTAAATGACGTTAATTGTTGAGTGTCTTTTAATACTGTGTAAGCATACATATTAACACATGTGCAATTAAACGTGTGCATTTACGGGGTGATTTCTCAGGCTTAAAAGCTCGCCTTTTACTAAAAAGGTAAATGCAAACTCTTTTCATTCTGAAGGGCACAAACCACATTAGATTTCATGCTCAAGAGTAAGCTCAGCACACAGCTTGGTCATATTACAACCGGAGGGGCGAACTGACAACATGGTATACAAAGTGATCCTTAACAAATAATTATTGATTCATTTTCCCTCAGTTTAAAAAGGTTTACTTTTCTTCTTAATAAAAATTTTAAAGCAGTACTTCGCCGCTGCGAAGCGCGGGTATTTTGATATATATCAAAATATATTGCGTCATCACGCCTCCCACGTAAGCACGTGAACTGACCCGCTGCCGTTTGCAATGCCATATTCGCGAGATACAAGTTTAATGAGAAGACACGAGGTATAAACGACAGTTTGGATCACTTTGTAACAGAGTTAAAATTGCTGTAGCGAGAAACTTTTAACTGCCGGCCACGGTGTAAACCGTAAGTTTAAATTAACTTTATACAAACGCTCCCGCTGCTGTTTGCAATGCCATATTCGCAAGATACAAGTTTAATGAGAAGACACGAGGTATAAACGACAGTTTGGATCACTTTGTAACAGATTTAAAATTGCTGTAGCGAGAAACTTTTAACTGCCGGGTCTTAGCTAACATTAAATAAACCCGTGGACATCGCAACATCACACAAGAGAGCGGCTCACGTGAAGTGACTGAACGCAGCAGGAGTGATCACTTCGATGAATCAAACACATTACACAATTGATAAGGTACAAAAACAATATGAAACCGATTGTGGATTTGCGTACAGCCACTGAAACTTTGTGACGGCACGAGACTTCAGGTCACGTGTCTGCAAAAGAACGTCATTGAGGCAACTATTTTTACTGGCGGTGGCTCAGGGGAGAGAGTTTTTATTCCTCGCATCCCCGTTATACCCTCTGATCTCCCATTTCAATTCAAACGCCTACAATTTCCACTAAGGCTCTGCTTCGCAATGACAATTAATAAGTCTCAGGGACAAACCCTACAAAAGGTTGGCATTGATTTGAGGCAGGACTGCTTTTCACATGGCCAACTGTACGTTGCATGCTCAAGAGTAAGCTCAGCACACAGCTTGGTCATATGACAACCAGAGGGGCGAACTGACAACGTGGTATACAGAGAGATCCTTAACAAATAATTATTGATTCATTTTCCCTCAGTTTGAAAAGGTTTACTTTTCTTCTTAATAAAAATTTTAAAGCAGTACTTCGCCGCTGCAAAGCGCAGGTATTTTGATATATATATATATATATATATATATATATATATATATATATATATATATATATATGTTAATGTATGTATGTATATATATATGTCTAGATATATGTAGATATGTATATATATGTAGATATGTATATATATGTGTATATATATGTAGATATATATGTGTATATATATGTAGATATGTAAATATATATATATATATATGTGTGTGTATGTATGTATGTATGTGTGTATATATATATGTATGTGTATGTATGTATGTGTATATGTATATATGTATATGTGTGTATGTATGTGTGTATATGTATGTGTATATATATGTTGATATGTGTATATATATATGTATATATATGTGGATGTGTATATGTATATATATATGTAGAAATGTGTATATGTAGATATGTGTATGTGTAGATATGCATATATATATATATATATGTTTATGTGTGTGTGTGTGTGTGTGTCTGTATATTATATATATAAAAGACAGCAACACTCATAACAATGACAACACAATTACATTGACAATCATGTTACATTATTTTTAAAATGTTTCCTTTTCTTTTTCATAACCTCTTTAACACACTACTTCTCCGCTGCGAAGCGCGGGTATTTTGCTATATATGTATATATATGTATATGTAGATATGTATATATGTGGATGTGTATATGTATATATATGTATATGTAGATATGTGTATATGTAGATATGTATATATATGTATATATGTATATGTATATATATGTTTACATAACCTCTTTAACACACTACTTCTCCGCTGCGAAGCGCGGGTATTTTGCTAGTACAAAATATAAAGTAAAAATACATAAAACAAATTAACCTGCACTTTATCTTTGAAAAGAATCATGGCTGGTGTGACTGAGTTTCTAAACTCTTGTGGGATTCCACCCAATGGGACGACACATGGAAGAGCGTCCCAAAGCAATCACAGTCTCCCAGCGCTGTAGCAGTTTGCCGTAAAAGCGAATCCGAAAAGATCGCGGACATGCTTTAAGCACCTGCCGTTGATGGGTGATAAAGGGAACATTATAAATGCCCTGAGCACTTACCTGGCCATGACCCTACCAGACTGCTGTGTCTGTGTATAGGAGAGTGGCAAATCCCGCTACAATAAATAACCGCGCTGCTGCTGTTTCAAGCTGAATAAAGCTGGTGTTGCTAAAGTACTTAGACTCAGCTTTGTGTTTTCAGGTGCAAGACGGGGACTTGCACGTCACAGCACGTATGTCACAGCACAAACACACATGCAGTCACAATGCTGTAGTAAACAGTATACGCTTGTATGGATGTTGACTATATGAGTGACGGAGTTAAGGCTGTAGAAACTGCAATTAAATACATTGAGCAACAAGAAGAAGCTACAGGAATCGATATAATGATGCTGCAAAGATGGTGAGACTTGGCAGCGAAGAAACGGCATTCGTCAGGAAAGCAGACTACGATCAAAAATTTCTTTAAATCATCACAAGACTGAACTTTTTAAGTACAGTACATACTGTATTTAACTTCAGACAATTCTGTAACTGTAAGTTCATTTTTTCAGTTAATTTTTTCTGTTGTTTTGTTGTAAAACATGATTATTAGGTTCATAATGTGTAAAATTATAACATAGTTTGATGTTTAATAGGCTTTTTCTTAACACCTCTCATTAATCTGACATTTTCGCTTATCCGACGTTCTGCCGGACCGTTTATGTTGGATAAGCGAGACTCTACTGTACTTTCATTATCTCTAACCTGCTCTGCATGTGTATCGCGCCAACGTTTTTGAATTCTTTACAACGTTCTACTTTGTCATCTACTCTTTGTCTTTTATTTCCGGCCCCAGGTGTGGTTAAATCTCTTGGCACAAAGTCTCATCTCACGGGATGTGAAAGTATCTCTCTGAAAAATTCACATCTCATCTCAGGCTAAAACGTCTCGTCTCATCCCAGGATTTTTTTATTATAATAAAGAGAAATGTGTTCATTTTCTCTCCCCTGCCTGTTCTGGTACTCTGTCTAGTTACGTGGGATTATAGAATGTAGAGTGGTAAAAGCAAGAATTTTTGAGATACTCTTTTAAGGTCTGCATAATAAAGAGTATAAAGAGAAAGAGTGTCACCCAAAGACACTACTGCAACAAAACAGACTGAAAGAGTATACCAGGTTTGCTTAAACTTGTCCCGGATTAAACAGATTAACCTGACTAAACCTAATATTTATGTAAAAGAAATACAGTTGATGAGCTTGATGGACCAACCTTAAATAAATTAAATGTGTTTTTTACACATACAACCAGCCAGATCCAAAATTAATCATGTATACATTATATTATAAACTAACTGATTCGCTCACTGAGTGCAAGGGAAAAAAATAAAATGTAGTATTTATAAAATAAGTTTGTTAATTGCCAATTTTATTTTTCAACAAATAAAGAGCATTTACAATAACATAGAAATCAATATAAACAACATTATTAACATCATTATCATATGAGAATATGAAGTAATATATAAGAAGCACATTGCATATAAATATAAATTATTAAACAGTAAAATCTTCTTCTCTAATACGCTACCGTGGATGTTCGTTTGTCTGTCCAGGATTTTAAATCACCTGTAGCTCGCGAACCGTTTCACCTATTGACTTGAAATTTGGTACACATATACTACGTGACATCTACTATCCTCTTTCGGGGTGATGATTTTATTACTCTTTTTGTTTTTATTTTATTTTATTGTAGAATCAACTCTCGGTAGAACACAGCTGGGCGGCCATTCATTCCCTACCACTTTCGCTAATCATTCTTGAGGCAGATTGAAGACTTAAGTGCCAGATTAAGTGAAAGGTTAAAGAAAACGTACTAAGTAATTGTAACACAAAAACTAACTTAATCAGTTTTAACGTGAAAAGATGCCGACGAAAGAGGAGCAGCGGGCCGCTAGGGTGAAGTAAAGAAGAGATGCTCAGGAAGCAGCATGTGCATCAACCTCTGAGCAAACGAATGCTAAACTTATAGAGGAAGAGGATGAATACTATGAATGCTCAAGTCAAGTGTAACGTGCAGAGCGCCGTTACTGGTATTTTGGTAAAAGAATTTGAACAACATATAAAAAGCGTATAAATTATTTAATAGTAAAACATTAACATTTAAGAAGTAAAGATATATTGAGTACTACTGCAGTGCTTTCGGGTATACTACATTTTTTGTTTGCCCATTTACATTTACGTGCATAAATGTATACATTTTTTGGTGTACGTACCCGAGAACATGCGACATATAACTGACCGTGGGAGAAGCATGGATTTTAAACACGCATTGATTTCATCTGCTGGTGTCCCTCGTGGAATAACTGGTAATGTCTGACGAAAATCTCCTGCGAGTAAAGCGACAGTACCTCACATTATTTTGGTAGGATCTCTGAGACCTTGCATTGTTCGGTTCAAGGCTTCATAAGCTCTTTTATGTGCCATGGTGCACTCATCCCAAACTATTATCTTTGAATGTTGCAAGACTTTTGCCTTTCCAGAGCCCTTGCGTATGTTGCAAATTGGATTTTTGTCATGAGCGAGGTTTAACGGTAATTGCAATGCCGAATGTGCTGTACGGTCTCCATTTAATATTTTTTTTTTTTTTTTTTTTTTTGTTCTTTATTTCGCCTTATACAATTTCTTGTATTAGGAATTTGGTAGTTTTCGCATACCCCTTGGGGTCAGAGCGCAGGGTCAGCCATTGTATAGCGCCCCTGGAGCAATTACAGGTTAAGGGCCTTGCTCAAGGGCCCAGCAGAGAAGTGGCCTTTTTTGGCAGTGACGGGGATTCGAACCGGCAACCTTCGGGATACCAGCGCAGCTCCTTAGCCTCAGAGCCACCACTCCGCCCTAACGCTACAGCCAAAGCTATGTCACCATTCGCTCTCTCAGCAAGAATTAGGTTTATTAAGAATGTTTTTCCTGTTTTTCCTTCTGTGGTCATATGTAATTTCCGTTTCAAACGCAAAAAGAATTTTATATATATAGATTATTATCAATGCACTACAAAATGTTGCAACATTATTCTCTGACATATATTACAAGACCAAACATATACACACAAAAAAACAATCTATATTCTTAAGACAATAGCACGGTTCACTTTTTAATACGGTATCTCCCACAGTTCATTTTAGATGGAAACACTGTCCATTTTAAAAGGATGCTTAGTTAAGTTACAGTGCTTATTCTGCAAGGTAGTCTCCAATATCCTATGAAAGTATTTCTACTGGGATTCATCTTCCTTTTCCACCGGCCCAATTTACCCTGAAAGGCTGTATGCACATTTCTTCTCTGTGACATACAGGAGGAAATCTCCATAAATATCGTGGTCTTTCAGCACTAGCTCTGACTGCAGGTAAACAGCTTCATATGCTAAGGTCCTTCGATAATCCCAGCCACAGGAATAGAAATGCAATCGTTTTAAAAGCAGCTGGCTATTCTCAAACCAAGCTCCGCCCCTTCCTGCTCCCAAAGACATTTCCTTTCTTTGTGCTCCTGTTATATTGAACTTCTTAAGTCATTTCACCTTTGTTTGAGCTACAAAGATTCCAAAAGGTACAGATTGTAAAAAAATATATACACATACACCGCTCATCCATACAATTCCATCATTAGACTTACCCTTAAGAAAGCTTCTCAACATTATTTATAATTTGCCTGTAACCATTGTTAAAACAAGAAAAACTAATACCACTGGAACACACCGACTGTCACACCGAGTGCAGTATCTGATTGTCTGACCCTGGGGGTCTGAAAATCGGGTCCTGAGAAGCCAATGAGTCCTCTTTATACAGTAGCTTTTAATGGGATTGTTTACACAATGTATTCCTGGTCTCGTTTTGCTACATTAATGAGTAATGATTAATTAGTACTTCCTCCTTCATTCTTTTTTATTTCTTTTATTTTTTCTCTTTCAATTTTTCATTATTATGTTACACTGTCAGTTTAACTGTTGCCTCAGTTATAGTTTTTGATATAGGATTCTCAGCAGCAGAGCTGGTGGTTGCAATGTGTCATCTGTTGGAATGAAAAATGCATTACAAAATAAATTCCTACAGATGGTGCATCACAAACATTAACACTCAACAGCGTGTGACAAACTGGATTGACAGAAAGCAGCTTATATTATATAGATAATATATTCTGTATACAGTATATATATATATATATATATATACTGTATGTGTGTGCATGTCTGCCTATCTGTATGTGTGTATAGATAAAAGATAAAGGTGTTCAAAGTAATGTCAACAAATCTACCATTTAAATATTTTAAGTTTATTTTTAGTAATTGCAAAGATATTTTGATATTAATAGTAATCAGAATTAAGCATGTTTTCTAAAATCACTGAATACAATATAAGATAATAAATTCAAAAAAGAAAAAAATAATTAATCAAACACCCAAATGTTAATTTATCTAAAATTAACATAAAGACATATTTTGGAGAAATTTTAAGGATGGTATAATAATTAACACAATCACCTCTTAGGGTCAATGGGTTTATTGTTACACATTAACTGTGATTCGAACAAAGGGGAAAATAATTAAAGCTTCTTGATAAAGAACTTGGACACGCTAGCTACTTTTAAATTAATGCTGGGCAATATACTTCAAGGACAAAGTCCTGATAAGGCTACTGGGGGGGGGAGGGTTTGGGAGAACGGGGAAGTCTATAAATTATTAAAAGGGACACCCACACAATAGCATTGCCACATGTCAACTAAAACAAAATATACAAAGGCTTGCCTGACAAGGTGAGCTGTCTTCTTGCTCATCATTGTAATTGCTGACAGATAAAACTGCTCACCATCAGGCCTCCTAACAGGGCAGGCAGAACACTTCAGGCAGCATTCCCTTTTAGCTTGCCCAGTGAAGTCAAAAAAATAAAGTTTAGAAAGAAAATTATATAAATGTGTGTGTTCATGTATATTCACATATAGATTTGTATGCTATGTACTGCTTTGTAAATCATTACTTCTTATTTATTGTCTTTGATTGTACACCTGTAAATACCTGTATATATTTCAGCTTACATAGAGGTACGTCCAGTAAAAGCCTTCAAGAAAGCTCACCCTTGTCATTTTTATGTGGATGTGCTGAGTCGTTTAAGCTCTCTGTAGCCATGCTGCACAAATGCCATGAAGTAGGGAGAAAAAAAATACATACATGCAGTATATACAGGGTGGGGTATAAAGATCTCCCACATTTCAAGGGAGAACTGTGCAGGCTGCAGAGGGGATAGAGAGGTGGGGTAAGCTCTACCATTTTCAATACCCATCATGAGTTGGACCAGTGAACATCAGGGCTCTGTTATTCAAGCATATTACGAGAACAACGGTTATGTGATTTCGACACAGACAGGATTCTGTACACGCTTCACGCTTGGTTGAAATGCATCTGTACCAGATCGGAAAACAATTTTGTTATGGATTTCTAACCTTTGGGCAACTGTGTCCACACCGAAAAGAAAATCACCTGGCAGACCTAGGACAGAACATGTGTGGTTTCAAAAGGATGGAGCCACAGCTCACATAGCACAACGTTCGCTTGGAGTGTTGAGGAAAATGTTCTCTGGGTATTTGATCTCTTTAAGGGAAAACATGGGGTGGCTGGGACAGTCACCAGATTTAAGCCCATGTGAGTTTTTCCTTTGGGGATACCTAAAGGAAGAGGTTTTCAAACATCATCCTCAATCTCTTGAGGATCTGAAGGAAAGGATCAGACAGGAAATCGACGCCATTCCGCCTGAGATGACCTGAGAGTGATGGAGAACTTCCGGGAACGTCTTCAGCAATGTATTGCCAATGACGGCCGCCATTTGTCTGATATGATTTTTAAAACCCATTAAAACAAAACTGTTTTTTATATACTTTTCAGAAATATATACAATTTTTTTTTAGATAACTTCATTCATTTTTTATACCACCCTGTATTTATACAGATTGAATCCCATTTTAATGAAATTCATGGGACCATAAAAATGTTTTGTTTTGACGGAAATTTTGCTACAACCGATATACTGTTGTGACGGGGGTCACCAGCGATTTGCCATTGCTAATCCGCAAGGACGGCTCCATAGCTGCTCTGCTGCGTCTGGTAAACAGTAAACCAAGGGCAGAGTAATTGGTTATCCTCTGCAGTATCAGGCTTACCATGTAACATGATTAACACACGATGTTTAAAACATTTAACACCGGGCTTTGATCAGCTCATTCTTGTGCTCTCCTGGGGCCTCATGCATAATGCCATGCGTAGAATTCACACTAAAACATGGCGTACGGGCAAAAACAGAAATCTGCGTACGGACAGATTTATGCATCTGGATTTTTTTGGAACTTCCACGTTCTTTTGCTCCATAAGTCCCGGCCTCTTTGAATATGCAAATCAATAAAAATAACCCTTAAGCTCAGCATTCTGTGAAAAGACAATGGCAAAAGCACCGGGGGGAATAAAAGAATTTCAGCGAACACCAAGTGGAGGCAAGGAAAAACTTACTATTTGTTGGTTTAAAAAGTGGTATAAACAATAAAAGGAAGTTGATCGAGTGACATAGAGTGTTGGAGAAACTCGAAAGTTCAAGTTCACAAACTCGCACAGTGCCTGAAATAAAAAAGAAGTTGTCAGATATCAAAGTCGCTGTGAAAAGGCGAGTCGTAGCCCATCGTCTGAGAGTCATATGGAAGCTTATTATGGTACAGAGAAAAGTTAAAAAACAGGGATACATTGGGAAAAAAAGCTTGAAATGTCAACTTTAATCTCGAAATTTCCACTTTAATCACATAGTTTATTTTGTCATTAAAGTAGAACATCATAAACGTCACCTTAAAATTGTTTAATTTAGTAGTTTCTCGAATCCCATCGTAAGTAAAGTAGCATATTAAATGCTTTTGTTTTGTATGTGTTCTTCTATGTGTGTGTTAATCACTACATGCTTCTTAAACAGGCTTTCTCTTCCTCCGACAGGACACAGAGTACATTACATTCATGATATTACAGCTCTCTGAATAATAATAATTTAAATACTGAGACGTATACTTGATATCATTTTCATGATGATAGGAATTAAAGCATGTTATTAAACAAGGGAACATGGTGGTGCAGTAATAGTGACGAGCTGGTGCCCCATCGAAAGTTTGTTCCTGCCTCCTGCAAGATGCTTGCTGCTCTGTGCGCGACCTTCAATGAAATAATTTACTGCAGCAGTACTGTCTCTTTCAAATGTACTAACCCCAATTCCTGTCCTTCCTTTTCTTTCTCCAAATACCCAATCACCACACAATCAGCTCTGTAACAGATATAAAGCCATCTGTAAGCTGAGAGCGCCGATTCTTTAAAACTTTTAAGGAACTTTGAAATATCTTCATAGTACATGTTTAATTATTCTATCCATCTATCCATCCAGGGTTACGCCAGCCCCAGCAAGAATACAGCGCAAGGCAGGAACAATCCCTGAAAGGGGCGCCAGCTCATCGCTATTTCTGTCCACCGTATCCTCACGTGTTTAATTATTAACAGTATAGATTATTTAAATAATGTTAAAATTTTATCTGTATAATGTAATAAACATATTTTGCTGCATTTCATCTTAAAATGACATCGTCATCATATGTAAATACGCGCTTTATAAAGTGGCTCAGGTTGTGCAATATTATAACTGCATCGCAAGTTTACAGTGAGGTAATTGTACTTATAAGTACAAACAGTTCTACCAGGAGCACTTGATGGACTGAATGAGTGTGTTTAAAGTTCTTGGGATAAACTTTCTGAACCGCGATGTCCCTACAAGAAAGGCTCTGAAGCGTTTGCTGTATATGAGCAGTTCAATAGACAGCATGGCTGAGGCAGCGTGTGCTTGATACTGTATACCGATAATTCTCTTTCCGATCAGCTGCTGTAGAGATGTGTTTCCACACTCAGATACAGTGGGATAAATACTCTGAGTGGTGCATTGAGAGGAACAACGCTAAAGCAGCTATGGTATTTGGAATAGTTTGGACATTCCGTGAACCGTTATATTGTTACAGGTTAATTACAATCAGATGCCTTAAACTAATAAACAATATGTGGTTAATTTCAGTGTATTTGATAAAGGCATGTCAGGGATGTGGATCTAAAAAAGAAAGGGAAACCACACTGGAACAAAAGCATTGCTTTGACGCTGGGTGCCGCCAGTTTGTAAATCCGAGCGGAGAACTTGCGTACGCCAAGAATTTAGCTGGCATGAAAATGTGTATGGCTTTAGGCCAAGTTTAGGTTTTATACATCGCAATGTGAGCGTGGAAATGGGCTTACGCAACATTTTTGTGCATACGCACCATTTATACATGAGGTCCCTGGTCTGCCACAGCAGAGATTCCAAGCAGCTGTTGTTCTTCTAATCTGAAGATGGAAGCTAAAACAGGATGATCGCTCATGTCATGGCTTCTATCTTGAGTGCTGAAGTAACAGCTCCTATTTTAAATTAAGTCTTGAGACTGTACAGGCCTTCTCTATACAGTAATAAAGTACCGTTATTTTCTTTAGAAACCTGGGCTTACCTTCCTGTCTCTCATGTATCTGTGTGAAACAAGCTTGACAATGCCTGTATACTGTAACTGTTTACAAATACAATGACAATAAAGGCTTTCTATTCTTTTCTATTCTGTTCTGTCCTATTCTATTCTAAAAAAAACAGTGCTTCTTAAACTGCAAAATATATTTTATTTAAAAATGAGACATTAGATGTACTGTAATTTTTTTTTAGAAATACAGGTATGAATACTGAATAAAAATGACCCATTAGATGTAACTTTTTATATGTAGAAATACAGGAATGAATACAGAATGACAATGGCCCGTTAGATGTAACTTTTTATATATAGAAATACAGGTATGAATACAGAACAGTACAGTATCTGCACACAACACAACTACCCACACTGATGCTTAATGGAGCACTGTCTCAGAATTTGGCTATACCTGTATGATGTTACATCTGCACTCTCGTCCAGACTGCCCGAGACTAGAAATTTCACAACAGACTGTCACTTTCTTTTGGTGTAACTTGTAGTAGGGTTTTCGAGACTTGCTAAAAAGAGCAGGCATATTTTTGGCATTGCATTATTATCTTCAGTTGCCATTTTTGGTCTAAAAGATGTTCATTATATTGAAATTTACATTTCATTAAAATGAAATCCAGTGAACATGATGTTGTATGAGCTTTGCTTAGGCCCACAAAATGTATTTATTATTCTAAAAATGTTGTTACTTAGGGATTCGTTTTAAAGGGAATAGCCCTTGTATATTGTAAAAGGAGAACACTCATCCCGGCCGGGAAGGAGAATGGTTTCTTACCCAAACCGGAAACCAGAGTGGAACGACAGACAGACTGGCTGTCGGGACAAGAAGGTAACTTTGTGCCCAGCTGGTATAAAATATTGAATGTACCGACAGAAGCCAAGAGTTGGGAGCTTCTCCATACCCCATATGCCAGATGGCAGTGGTCCTCGTATGGCATCCCAGTTGGGACACCCGCTGGGGTGCTTGTGAGTTGGAGTCCGGAAGTGTGGTCCTGTCAGGGTCCCTGGGTGCCGATAGAAGGTGCTGTCAGGGGAGGATCTTTCTACTTTCTATATGACCCTGAAGTGCTTCCTGGAAGACATAGCATGACACCAGAAGCATTCCCTGGTTCGGCTTAAAAGGAAGCCTGCTGCCTCAAATCAATAAGTCAGCATTGGGAGGCAGCAGGCAACACTCAATTAGAGGACGAGAGGAGGAAGAATTTGTTTTGTATTGTGTAATTGTGACTAATCTTTGGAAAGGTGATTGTGAAGAACTCTTTGGATAAATAAATGTCTTTTATTTTATCCCAGTAACATGTTGGGTATTACTGTGTCTTGGGTTTATAGCTTCTTAAGAATGAGTGGTTTCAAAAACATCTGCCCTGAATGTTAGGACCAATGTACAATGATAACTTCAAAAACATGGATCTATCTTCTTCAAGTAAGTTGCAGTGTGTTTGCCTTGTTACAGGCTCCAGGCCTATTGATTTTGGTCCAATTTGCTGCAGTAGTCATCTACATATCCATCAAAAACAATTTGACCTATGTCCAACAATAACTGCTGTTGAAATTGTTTATTTGTTATTCATTCATTTTTTTTGCAATCTGCTTTGTTTAGTCACAAGTAGTTTTTAAGATAATTTATTTAAATACACTCAGGGAGGCGCACAGCAGCATGTGCACGCACACTCAAAGAAATTTAAAAACAAAGGTAACTGACAGCTTGTTTGCTCTGCCAGAGCACATGCTGGATGTTGAAGAGAAAGAATTGAACACAAACACACACACAATAGATCTGTAAAGATCGACATGCAGAGATTAATTAAGCCATCCTGTATCTGTCTATCTGTGCAGCTTGTTTACTTCATTTGCCCTAACGTATTTATCAAATTAGATTTTATTCAGGTTGTTGATTACATTCAATATCCTGTTCATTTTTGCTCTACATCTTTTTGTGTACTTAATAAATATTATAAAAGTTAATTTAATTGTTTTAATATTATTGTATACTGTATAATATTGTATAATTATTTGTATTATATTGTAAAATCATGTGTTGAGTGGTATGACTAAAGCTTAATTTACATGTAAATACCATATGGGTCAGTAGCTTTAAGATAGTCTTAAATATTTTATGGCTTCCCTGTAACCACTTTGCTGCTTTTTTAATTTTTTGTGGCTTTATTGCCATGATGTGGTGACCCGTTGTTAGGGGGTGTGGTTTTGGGAGTCATGACTCACTGATTGGATGGTTTAAAGATTGGCACAGTTAACTTCCTAGTATCCAAGTTTGCAGAGGAGAGCTCAGAGTGTGGTGAGTAATTTGCTTGTTAGTGCATTCCCAGTCTACAAATTTAGTACTTTGATTTAGAATAGCATTTATAGGCTTGACAACTGCTAGTTTTGTGCCGTTGGTTTGGAATCTTGCTTCTTATTTTGTCCTATGCTTCATTTTCTGGTCTCTCTTTTTTTAATGCTTCCAGTTCCACTTTGTAACAGAACAACTGAAAAACTGCAGCTTATAAAGTACCTTGGTGCTAAAGAGAAGACTGAGACCTTTTGACTATTTAAGTGGCTCATCCCATTTCCATCAAAAAACACTTATTTAGGTAATCCAGGGAATACAGGAAAAAATAGTTAAGCTAGAAAAAGGGATTAATGAAAAGTGATTTAAAAATTAACAAAATTCAGCCGCAGAACGGACTTAACAAAAATGACAGTACCAGAGTAAAAAAGATATAAAAATCGAACTGTTGAGCAAAACCCTTACACCACCATGACAGTCATCATTGCTTTCATTCTTTGTTTCTCTGGTCAAACTTGTGGTATCCTTACCTACAGTTTTACTGAATCTCTTCTTCTGGTTGATGTGCATTACGTAAAGAAGTGAACTTTTATTTATTAGATGGATTTCCCAGTATTTGTTTCACTATCACAGTTAAGGTACTGCAGAGTATTTGTAGGTGAAGGCTTATGGCCTTCAATCTTTGCCTTTTCTTAGAGCTTTGCTCCATTATTACATAGATGGGACATTTTTGCACAACCTACCTGTAGGATATTTGTGTCCATTGCTATGCTTTCTTCATCAGTGATAGACGTCTGTGGCATGTGTTTAGGTGCTCAGTATAAACGGAGGTGTATGGGTAGAGGCTGATACTTGCACACAAACTTCTCACTCTATCCTTATTTACTCTTTACACGTTTTCTATTACCAGTGCATACATATTTTGTTCTTGGAGAATTTCAATAATTTGATTTAGTTAGCTTCATTAAAAATAAAAACAATTTAATAAATGTAACTGTTAGTGAAGTGGCAGGTACGGCACTATGTGTTTTTTACTGATCACAGACGTAAAGAGCAGGAAAAGAGCCAACTGTCAAAAGGGGTGCATGTTCATTGCTGGGTGCTGCCTGGGTAGCTGAGTTGCTAGTGTCTCATTCATTCACTTCAGAAGTATAACAGAGTTGGTTGTGCTCCCAACATCACTCCCACTGTTCTGTGTCAAATCTTTTCTGTTTTCCTATCCAAACTTACCTCACCTTATTTTCTAACTATGCACTCGGGTGAAATTGTCGACATTGTGCTTGACTAAACTTGTGCTTTCAATACATCAGTGCCAAAGGTGCTGTGCAACAGATTGATAAGTGGCCCTCATGTCATACGAGCAAAAATATTAGTCACCATTTTGATTAAATTGTATTTAGTAGGTGCCACCCAACCTCTAGCAGTTATTTTACAGCGAATATCTGAAGTTCATTGTCATGTGTGTTCTAAGTATGTCAAAGTGTGAAGGTCAACAGGCACCAAAGGGTCCTGAGCTTTTCATTCATTCTGAAGTTCTCAATTAAATTACTAGCTGAACTGGAAATACTTCATATCCCATTCTTTAATAGATATTATATTTGATTCAGATAGATCTAGCATATCCAGAAAATGAGCAAATGCTTGCCTTATCAATGCTTTTAATGGGCTAAAATGAACAGATGATGAAGCCTACCAGTACTCATGTCTAAAATCCTCAAAACATCTAGTCTGTCTGTTTTAAATTATAACAGTGCAAATAACCTGAAGAATTTTTATCAACACTTAAAAGTGCAAACAACCACACAACATGGGAGTCTGCTAGCTCTTAATTGGGCTCAGGACTGCAGGGACACAACAATTTTTAGCAAGATGGCTACTGAAGCAGTAGCCGCTGGTGAAAAAAATGCCTTTCACATCTATCTATCTATCTATCTATCTATCTATCTATCTATCTATCTATCTATCTATCTATCTATCTATCTATCTATCTATCTATCTATTTGTCTGTGTGGTCATTCCACATGCTCTTGTGGTCCTAATCATAGTGTCAATGCACATTTTGGCCTGTCTAGTACCAGACCCATAGAATCCAGGCTAAAATGTATTATACCCTTTCCACCATGCTGCCCAATCTGATGCCAGCCTTTCCATATCTGCTGTGCCCTAATACTTGACATCCACAGTCCCCTTATTCTTCCCATAACTTGCCCTATAGATGTGCAAAGGAACATGTGCAGCTGCCACCCAAATTTTATACTGAACCTGTCTCTAAATTGCCAAATCCTCTGCCAACCTGCTAAGTTCCCCATTCGGTCAAAACCCACTCCATGATGTCTGCACCCACACCTCCATAATCTTCCAATAACATAGACGTCCGTCTGTCTTACAACACATCTGTAGCATAAGTCCAATCCAAATCTAATTCTGCCTCTGCTAATGGAGTCCTTGGTCATTTCCTCTGTATTCCATAAATCCACATCATACAACCACTAGTCCCCTGGTTTTTCTCTAGTCTTGCATCCCAGTTTATCATTTACCACATCCATAGAGTCATTCCCACCCTGATTCTATTCTACACTTGTTTCCAGTCTGCCCAGTCCTATGTAAGTTCGCCCCCCAACCTCATCCATCCATCCATCCTCTTCCGCTTATCCGAGATCGGGTCGCGGGGGCAGCAGCTTGAGTAGAGATGCTCAGACTTTCCTCTCTCTGGTCACTTCTTCTAGCTCTTCCGGGAGAATCCCGAGGCGTTCCCAGGCCAGCCGGGAAACATAGTCCCTCCAGCGTGTCCTGGGTCTTCCCCGGGGCCTCCTCCCAGTTAGACGTGCTCGGAACACCTCACCAGGGAGGCGTCCAGGAGACATCCTGATCAGATGCCCGAGCCACCTCATCTGACTCCTCTCGATGCGGAGGAGCAGCGGCTCTACTCTGAGTCCCTCCCGGATGACTGAGCTTCTCAC